>NC_132783.1:136027953-136636453 GCF_048418805.1 Vulpes vulpes
CTGTTAAAGTTAGCAAAATATCTTGCTGGGGTTTTTATTAGTATTAAAATGAAGCTATTTTGGGGCACCTGGGTGGTTTAGTGGTTGAGCCTCTGCCTTTGGCCCAGGGCGTGATCCCAGGGTCCCAGGATCGAGTCCCACATTGGGCTCCCTACAAGGAGCCTGCTTCTCCCTCTGCTTATGTCCCTGCCACTGTCTATATCTCATGAATAAATAAAATTTTAAGAAAAAGTAAATAAAATGAAGCTCTCTTCCAATCCATATACTTGGCTTAATAACTTGTTTACTTAAATTTTATGTTTAAAAAGTTATAATTTTCAGCAGTCATTTTGCTAGATTCATTCCTATGAATTTTGGTTTAATACTATTATAAATGATGTATTTAAATATAACACATTCAAAATTTTTGTTCATGGTCTCAAAAAATAAAATTCCTCTTCATACATTAATCTAATATTTTGAAACTTGCCTAGATCATTTTTTTTACTTTATTTTATACATTTAGATTTATTTCAGATCTTGATTTTTAGATTTTATTCATCTATTTGAGAGAGAAAGAGAGAGAGAGGAGGAAGAGTGAAGGGAGAGGGACAAGATGATTCCGAGCTGAGTGCCAAGCCCAATGGGGGCTCAATCTCAAGACCCTGCAATCATTACCTAAGCCAAAATCAAGAGTTGGTTCTTAATGGACTGAGTCACTCCAGGTGCCCCTTATTTTTTTTTTTTAAGATTTTATTTATTTATCCATGAGAAACGCAGAGAGAGGCAGAGACATAGGCAGAGGGAGAAGCAGGCTCCCCCTGGGGAGCCCGGTGAGGGACTCGATCCCAGGACCCCAGGATCACAACCTGAACCAAAGGCAGAGGCTCAACCACTAAGCCACTCAGAGGCCCTGGTGCCTCTTCTTTCACATTTTTTTTAGACAAAGATTATAGGAATAGTCTTTGAGTGGGACATTTTTGCTTTGTTGCAAATCTTAGAGTAAAAGTGTTGTCTTTCACTATTAAATATGATATTAGCGTTAGGTGTTTCATAACTGACTTATCCATTTGAAAATAACGTTTATTCTATTCCTAATTAACATATTTAAAAAACAAATAGGTTTGAATATTGCAAATGGTTTATTTGAACCTATCGAAATGACCAGAAAAGATATTTTTGTTAAGGTGGTGAATACTTTCTTCTGAAATATTGAAAAAAATATTGTATCCCTGAGTATAAATTCAACTTAATTCTACATTGTCACATAAAATGATGATAATTTTTTGACTTTTTTGTATAAAAATATTTGTAATTTTCTTATAACATCTATGTCAGATTTGAATAATCAGATATACTGGCCTTAAAAATGAGTTGGTAAGTATTCTCTTCTCATTTAGAATTTATCTATAAAATCTGTCAGTATCTTTTCTTTATGGGGAATGTTTGGGGTTAAATATTAAATATCTGTACTAGCTAAAAGGTTAATCAGGTATTCCATTTCTTTTTGAATCTGTTTTGGTACATTATTTTTTAAGGTTTGTGAAATTGTTTCCCAAATTTTATAAATGAGTCTGTTAAATTTTAGTTATCTATTTTATTGATTTAAACTTATTTATAAATTCCCATTCCTCCTCTTTTAATGTCTGAAGTATCTGTAGTCATGTCCTCTCATTCATTCCTGCCGTTGGTTGGGAGAGAGACTGACAGAGACAACGTATTTTCCTAATAGCATTATAAGGAGTTTACTAGCTTTGCTTTATAAATAATTTTGCCTTTGTTTTCTCTTTTTTAAAAATCTTTTTCCCATCTTCTAATTCCTTTCATGACTGCTTTTTATTATTCTTTCTTTCTTTGTATTTACTATGGATTAAGAATTGTTCTTTTCAAATTTTTCTTATGTAGATCTATCATTGCTTTTCTTAAATGTTTCCTTTTTCCAATATAGGAATTTTGTGGTGAAAATCTCCCTCTAAATTAGGTTTAACTTTGTCTCACAAGTTCAGATAGGTTGTATTTTAATTATTTAACTTGAAATATAATTTCTCTGGTGCTTTATTTCTTGATTCATTGTTTTTACATATGTACGTATGCATCCATATGTATGTGTTAACACCAAATACTTAATTAATATGATTCTGGAGATATAGTGTGGTGATTGATACACAATTACCTAAATTCTGATCAGGGCATAGGCTCTGCTGTATTTCAACCATTTAAAGCTTAATGAGTTTTATTATTTGGGCCAACAGCTAGTCTAATGTGATGAATGCCAGTCTGCATGAGGGAAAAAAAAAGTGTATTCTGTAGGGATTACTTGTATTGTTCTGTAAATGCCTATTTGACCAGTTTATTGATATTTCTTCTCATATCTTATATATTTAACTGATATTCACTTATATGTTTCATCAATTGCTTAAAAATGTATTTTTAAAATCTTCACCATCATTTGGGATCTGTTCTCTTTCTTGATTCTGTTCATCTTGCTTGGACAGAAATGTTGAAGCCCTCTTATTAGGCACACACTTAGGACTGTTGTGTTAAAATTGAGAAAAAAATGTGATGCACCAAGTTCCCATGAAATGTTCCTTAGATTTAAAAACCTTTCAGACTCATTAATTCTATTTGGCCTATGTCAGGTTTCTAACGTAATTTTTGATTATTAGGAACCATTCCTATTTTGAAAACATAGTAAGACATTTCATATTCAAGAAATTTTGTTGCTTAAGATTTTATTGATAGTAAAATGTATTTTTTTAAAAAAAGGTTTTATTGAGGAAAATAATCTAGTCTTCAAGGTTGCTCTCAATTCATAGCAATAATCCTGCCTTGCTGGTTTAATCAGTTTCAACTCTAGTAACTTGCTGGTATTATTCACTTTTAACTCTGCCACTTTCTTTGTACATGATCTTGACTTAATTTATTTGTACTTAAGATTCTTGCCCTGTAAATTTGGCTTGTTGAGATAATGAATGAGTTTGGCAATATAAGTATATTTTTAAAAATACATTAAGACCCCATACCTAAAGAATGATCATTAACTTTATAAATGCAATGGTTACTATTTTATGAATCTTTGTTCAAGTCAAATAGATAAAAATAGACTACAGGTAATTTTTAAAGATAGTATGATTTAAGAAAAAATTTATGTCATTTGTAGAATATTACAACTGATACATATTTGTAAAAATTGATGTTCTTTTATAATTTAAGGCTAATATTATACATGACAAACATGTTAATACACTATGTTTAAGTACTATCAGTAGAAAATACTTCTAGCAATACCATTCACTTGAAGCAGGCTGCAGGGGGGTTTTAAAAATATATCTTAATATTTTAGCGACAAATTCCTGTTTTAAGGATACTATGGACATAAGTATTCATAGGACCTTCTTTAATGCTTGGTTGCATAGTTTAGATATAAATTGTCCAACTTGTAGAGACCCAAGAATTTACTAATTAGAGTTAATAATCAACATAAGTAAAAGATACTGTTAATTGACATTTGGATTACTTTATGTTAAGATTTAATTGAAATGGAGTCTTAATTATTGACAGTATATTTACAATAGTATCTCCATCATTTCATCTACCTGTCAAAGTGTATCTGAGTACCTATGTGTCTCCTTATTTGATTGTCTGGATGATTCTGTCTCTATCTATCTATCATCTATCTATGTATCTATCTATGTATCTATCTATCTATCTATCTATCTATCATCTATCTATTGGAAAGAGATCAATATACTTATGCATATGTATGTATACATAAAGAAATCTATATAAGGATTTTATATTTAGAGATAGATAATCCCAATAAATATATAGATACTGTGATATAGATATATATCTCTATATCTAGAGGGAGAGATTTATATTTATTCCTCTCCATTTCTGTCTGTTGCAGAGAGGTAGAGACAGAGTAAGTATTAGAAGTTCCTGAACTTGTTCTCAGATGGATTAGTTGGCTAATACATGGAGAAAACAAAACAAAATTGTTATATATACTTGGTAGAATAAACACCATTCATCTAGTTGTGATGACCTGATTTACAATCTAAATGTCATGACGAATATAGTCTCTCTTGAACTTTGTGGAGAATCTCATCCTTGTGAATAAGAGCAAATAAAAGAAAATATAACCTTTAATAGATTCTTTGGGAGCATTATTTAATTCTGTTATTGGAAAATCTTTATTCCTAGTGATAATTACAAATAAGATAAAATAAAATTAGCTATCTTAAAGTCATTTTTTGAGAGTCATTTCCTTCTCTACCTAACTTTTTCGTAATCATGCTAATACCAGAGAAAGAGAGAGATAGAAGAAAAATGGAAAATAAAAATTAGAAAAAAGGTTGGATTCAGAAGAGATTCCTTAGAAATATGCTCCAAGTTAAACAATCCCAATGTCCCCTTTATTTAAACATGCCCCACAAAGAAACTTTGGAAAGGACTTTAGGAAAACAGAATTTTGAAATCTTAAGTATACGGCAAGATTCATGTAGATTGAATTGAAGCTTCATGTAAGTAGAATGACTATAGTAAGGAAAATACGTCCTGTTTCAGCAGCATGTAAATATTCTGCCCATGTCATTTTATGATTATTGACAAAATTCTTCTGGGAAACATATGGTTTGCTGAGGTATAACAATGTTACTACCACCTGTGTCCCTAATTAGAACACCTCAATTTAGTTAATCTTAAGTATCAAAATTATGCTCAGTACTCATTACCAGGGCTAAGTTAATCACATAATAATGAGTAATACCAAGATGTCAAAATCACTTAGAATTACTGAGGCTAATTGCACATAAAAGGGATATAATATACTCACCATGGCCCACTAAAGCACAATTAAGTACATATTACTACTTTTCTCCCACAATGTATCATAGGCATATAGTAAGGATTTTTATAATTTTTATTTTTTTAAAGATTTTATTTATTTATGAGAGAGAGAGTGTGAGAGAGAGAGAGAGCAAAAGAGAACACAAATTGGGAGGAGAGGGAGAAGCAAGCTGCCTACTGAACAGGGAGCCTGTTCAAAGCTCTATCCCAGGATCCCCAGATCCTGACATGAGCCAAAGACATATGCGTAACTGACTGAGCCACTCAGGTGCCCCAAGAATTTTTTAATTAGTATATAAATAAATGACTGAATGTAGTAGGACACATGGTTCAGAAGTTTATGCCCCAAGTTAGCTGGATTGGGTCTTGCATGGCCAAAAATTAAGGTACACTTAGTTGGGCTCTTATCTAAAGGATCTGAGAAGGAATCTGATACTGAGCTTATTCCTCATGTAGATGTTTCTTGTGACTATATGTTTTAGGGCCTTGTTTCTTGCTATCAGCTAGAAAGCCCCTCCCTGCTTTGACACTGCCTATATTCTTTTTCATGCAACACCCCTATATTTAAAGCTAGCAATACATGCCAACTCCTTCTCATGCTTCAAATCTGCTTGACATCTGCTGCTTCATCTGACTTCCTTTACTGCTACCAGTCAGAGAAAAGTCTCTGCTTTCCTAGACTCATGTTATTAGACCCGGCCAATTTGATCTATATATTAAGATTGGCTTTGGAATTTAATTACATCTGCAAAATCTCTTCACAGTAGCCCAAATTAGTGTTTAGTTGAATAACCAGGGGTTAGTAATCTTGGTGTATGGAGACCATTCATAGATGCAGACCTAGCAGAGGAAGATAAAATTATATATGCAAACAAGGAGTTAAGATTCATCAACTTTGGGATGCCTGGGTGGCTCAGCCGTTGGGCATCTGCCTTCAGCTCATGGCATGATCCTAGAGTCCTGGGATCAAGTCCACATCTGGCTCCTTGCGTGGAGTCTGCTTCTCCCTCTGCCTATGTCTCTGCCTCTGTGTGTGTGTGTGTGTGTGTGTCTCTCATGAATAAATAAAATCTTAAAAAAAAAAAGATTCATCAGCTTTTGGCCAGTGATATAAACTATTAGAGTAAATAAATTTGCATAAGATGACTATTCAGAAAACCAAGAGAGGCCTGTGCCAACCTGTGAATCATTAACTGCAAGCATGGGCAATAAAGTTGGGGAAGGAGGAAAAGAGAAATCAAATAAAAATAGCTGATCAAGGAGGGCATGTTTATCTTCTCTGTGGAAGCAAAGGTGGAAAACAATTTTTAGAGGTTAAATCAATTTTCTACGTGAATGATGAAAAAAAGATTAAATAATGGTTCACAAGCAAATGCTGGATTTGGCCATTAATTATCCAAGTGATAGCTGGGTGTAAAAGGCATAATGAAGTTCAGAAGCTGAACATCAGAAAGTCAAGAAAATAGATGTGACAGGATCTGAAGTGGACTGATTTTTGAGAAACTTGAATGGGAAGACAGGGAGAGTCTGAGAGCAGTATCTAAAAAGCCTCTAGGACGAAGAAAAATTCTACATTTTTTTAAATTTTAATATAAATATTTGAAAATATTTGTGACAAAAGTTATGGCTGGAAAGAAATTCAGAATACTGGATTATTGATAGAACAAGTTCTTTGATTAAATATGAGGGAAGCTGTTCAAGACCAATACAGAGTCTAATCTTAAATGAAAGCCTAATTTTATGTGTAAGCATTTCTCCCTGTTGAAAGGTTCATTAAGAAGTCTAAAGAATCCCTCCATCTTCCATTCATTTAGTTCTAGGCAATAGAAACAGATTCTCTTAGTGCATTAAATATTTTTGGAAAAAAAGAAAACATAGTGAATGATCCCTAAGTTGTGTGCTAAATTCTTCGTAACTTAAAAATGGCAAACAACGGAGATATCTAAATAAGCTATTTAATTAAAAATTTATATAGCTATATAACTTAAAATGATAATTTTCAGAAGCACTAGAAATGGAATGGTTGAAATTGGCTATTTCTCACCAATGATTCAAAGGGTAAAGGAGAATTAAATGTTACTTTTCATCTTGTGTTGTTATATCAGTTTTTTAAAGATGTTATTTATTTATTCATGAGAGATGCAGAGAGAGAGAGAAAGAGGAAGAGACACAGGCAGAGGGAGAAGCAGGCTCCATGCAGGGAGCCTGACGTGGGACTCGATCTCAAGTCTCCAAGATCACGCCCTGGGCTGAAGGCAGTGCTAAACTGCTGAGCCTCCTGGGCTGTCCTGTTATATCACTTTTTTATGAATGTTTATGTGCATTATTTTTATAAATAGGAAGATAATCCAAAAAAAGTTGAGAAAAGCATTAAGCTTTATGCACAACATTGAGTTATTTGAAAATGTATTTGAACAAGTATTTTATTATTTTCTTATGTTATTATTAATATAGTTATCTCTGTGGTAAATCTGAGTTATGTTCTTGGCAGGCTATCATTGCTGCAACTGTTATTGCTAGGCATGGAAACATAATGAGGTATTCTAGTAATATCTGTTTTCATATGATTCTCTCTTCCTATTGCAAATTAGTAGCAGCAAATACACTTTCTCACAACGAAAGTGAATAACTGCTACTGATCTCAATGGTGGGAGTGCTCAAAAATGTGACTGGGAAATAGCCATAGCTATATGTTAGAAGAAACTCTCTCTTGGTAGAAATAGCCACTCTTTTGGGAGCCACCATCTATAGGCCACTAGAGCCTAAAGTTGCAAGGATGAAAGTGTAAATTGTCCATGTGATTTCATGGATATTATGATGGGAGTTTCTACTCCTACTTCAGACTTTAGCTTCCAAACTTATGTGTTCTAGCTATTGTGCTCACAGAGCTATAGGATGGCCATCAGTCAAAGTTTCTGTGTCATCTTGAGAACAGCAGTCAAACCTTCATCATATTTTAAGCTCATTCCGATGTTCTATTAAGCTTTCAGTTTCCAGGACATATATGGTGAGATCAGAGGAATTCATAGACATGTGTCTTTGCCATACCTCATTAACCCATAATCTAGGATATTGTGCAGGATGCTATGTTAGTCAAATGCTTTGAGTCCTAAGTCAGTAGTGTTATCTAAGGCTCCATGTTGGTCTGTGGCTGCCAGGTCCAATATACTACAAAAGTCTCCCATGTTACCATATCTTATCTATTTCAAGTGCTCATTGTGCATGCACTGGGGTGGCTGAAGTCTGAAAATAGCTTATTTCCACTGAAAAAGATAGCCTATATAATTTTCCCCAATGGTAGTCCATCTGACTTAGTGATATCCCATAGACCTTCTTCATGCTTATCCCAAATGTGCTATTTCCATTTTACAATAGATTGGTGGTATTGTCAATCAATCTGATGGATTTGCTGGGTCTGACTATATAGTTTATAATAGGGCCCTTTGGTCACATAATCATTTGCAGTCCTACTGTAAAGTGTTTCAATTTTACTAGGGTCTTTAGTAGTTTTGAAGCTACTTTTCAGATAGTAATTCTGAATTGCAGATGGTATGACCAGGCCCTGGAACTCTTGGTGGCTAAGTTGCCACTGAAACACTCACGTTAACACTTGTAAGAAACTCTACACTACATTCTTATCTACCATAGGTACTTCCAGCTCCATGGGATCAAATGATTCAATGATCTAATAGAGAAGATCATGTATACTGAAGCTTGAACATACTACAGATCTTTTGTTCTGTCCCTACCAAGTGACCAAATCACTTGCTGAATGGATCCCAGAATGTGCTATGAGTTCTCTCAAATTTAGAGAACTTTAGGTAAAGAGGCTTGTAAGTACCTTCTCACACACTTTTTTTTTTTTTTTTTTGTAAAAGTTCTTCATCTTGGATGTTTCAGCATGCCCCATATAAACTCCCACCAAAATCACCCAAAGTAATAGCTTGGTCTTTGTAAGCTTTGTCTCCCATCTTCATATGTTTTATAAAGGCACCCAGGCTATCATTTCTTAACAAGTTCAATTCATATCACATCAACAGAGTAGACTCATGATTGTCTATGGGAGATCTATATAATAAAAATCCATTTGTACCAAAGAGTTAACATGTCCCTAGGACACAGTCATAAATATAAAGTCCTGTCCATTTCAGGTAAATATGAAATATTGCTTTCCCTTCTTCATAGAGATTAGGAAAAATGGATTAGCAAATCAACATCAGTATACCACATGCTAGCAAGTGTGCTGAACCTTTCTATTTAATCATACTATCTGCAGCAGAACAATAGGTCTGTGGCTAAGGTTTGTTTACCTTTATAGTCACCAGATAACTCCAGGATTCATTTAATAGCATTCCTTATATTTCTTAAGTGCTTGAAGTATTCATTAAATTGGCTCATACTTTCCTACCAATATTATATCATAATTCCCACCATTTTAGAGTCTCAGTAACTGAAGTACTTCAGCAGTGTAGTCATTTCTACCATTTGTGCAACAAATGATCTGATCTCTTCATCCCACTTTCAGGATTTACTTCCTAAGACCTATTTTATTTCCAACTCTCTTGATTTGAATTTTCCTATAAGCTGACCTGAGACAACGAAGATTTGAGTGCAATTTGTTTCTTTAGGAAGTTATCCAATTAAAACATTGTTTGGAGAGAGGAGAAGTGACAAAAATAGATCAATGAAGTATGTATTATTATAATACCAGTTACCACTGTATATACTTGGAGGGCACTGTCTGAGGTACCCGGGAGACAACATAACAGACTTCATTTCTTCCTACTAAGGGGTAAGAATTATGTGGTATTTATCTACCAAATCTGTCATCAGATAAAGGTCTCTTCTGGGACATCTGTGTCCCAGCACTGACTTGCCCTAAACTTGAACCACTGGTCTCCTTAGCCCTGAAAAACACCTTTAGGCAAAAATCACAGGTATATTCCATATTCAGCCTTCTTTCTGTGAAAGCATGGACCTCATAGTGACAGTTCCCAATAATACCACAGAATGTAGGAATTTACTCACACATTGGTAAAGTTTCAGTATTTACTAGAGAAAAAAAAAATACTAGTTTTTGTTTTTTAAGATTCTATTTGTTTATTCATGAGAGACAGAGGGAGAGGTAGAGAAATAAGCAGAGGGATAAGCAGCCTCCCTGCAAAGAGCCTGATGTGGGACTTGATCCTGGACCCTGGGATCACACCCTGCCCTGAGCTAAGGCAGATGCTCAACCACTGAGCCACCCAGGCATCCCCCAAAATACTAGTTTGCATAAAAAAAGAAAATGAAAGGCAAAAAGAATTGCAAGATTAGAGAAAGATCCAGTGACCGGATGGTATCATGTGGATGAAAGGACAAAAGTAATGGGGGCAGGGGAAGAGGGAGACAAACCATGAGAGATTCCTAACTGGGAAACAAAGGGATGCAGAAAGGGAGTGGGCAAGGGGTTGGGAAAACTAGGTGACAGGCACTGAGGAGGGCACTTGATGAGATGAGCACTGGGTGTTATACTCTATGTTGGCAAATCGAACTTAAAAAAATAAAAATAAAAGAAGGATAATTGCTACCTCCAAAAATTTTGTGAGGAATAAATTAAGATAACATTTGTAAAGGCCTTTGCAAAAAAAAAAAAAAAAAAAAAGAGTAGTGGGAGAAATAGAGTATTATAAATAGAGTTACCCTTCAAGTCAAATAGAAAAATAAATACTTTGCGATCCCAAGTTTACTTGACACACCAGTCCTATATAGGTCTACAAATAGCACTAGGAAATTGATAGACACAAGCTTTGCCTCTACAACCTAAGTCGCTTCTGGTATAACTATCATCAATGAGACAGCATATAGACTGGAAAACATCAAGTTTGTGCTTGGCGGTCAGAGGTTGCTTTCTAAGACAACAGTAGATTCTGGAAGAAGAACGTTTTCATCTAATCATTTGTTTGGATTTATATTTTTGTATTTTTAAATTTTGTTTTGCTTTACATCAATATTTCAGAAAGTACAATATAAAGAAGGAGATAGTTGGATACTGGATTAATGGATGGTTACTGTCATAGAAATGTATGAAACCACCTAAGAAGAGAAGGCTGAGTGAATCAAAAGGCACATGGTTATTCTTTTAATCTATACCCTCAGGCAAGAGGCAATGTAATGCCTTGTATAGCTGTTCCATCAAATATCTGTTCTATTCTTACATATTTCCAGTGAAAGGGAACAAGTGACCTACCCATCACTGGAAGAATTTGATGTATAGGTCACATAACAAAAAATACATGAAAATGGACAACGTAAAATTGCAAGAGATATTGAAACATGTTAGGTGACTTTAAAAAGTTCATTTAGACAATTGCATAGAATATAGGCCTGCCAGAGTAAATTCATTTAATGATAACAGAATTAGCAAAGGTTGTATATGCCATTAGGGAGGAAAATAAACAAAACCATGATCCCAGAGAGGCATGCGTAGGTTAAAGGAATGCATAGTGGCTCAGGAAGAGAGCTTCTAATGGGGAATACACTGAATAGGCAGCCTGGGGTCAGGATACAAATGGCTTTGAAAGTATGTGGCGTAGAATTCACTCTGTAGGAAATGAGGAGTAACTGATGGCTTTTAAATAGAGGAGTGGCAAGAATAGAAATAAAGATGTTTGGGTTTAAGAGATGGAGATGGAAGATTCAATGAGATCGCATGAGCATCCCAAGATTATCTGGCAATGGAATAAAAAGAGTCAGAATGGGATAAGACGAAGTATTTTGGAATAGTTGTTTTTGAACTGGCCATTTCATCATGCTTTTTTTAAAGATCTAATTAATTTATTTGACAGAGAGAACACAAGCAGGGAGAGCTGCAAGCAGGTAGAAAGAGAGGGCGAACCAAGCTCCCTGCTGAGCAGGGAGCCCAGTGTGAGGCTTGATCCCAGAATCCTGGAGTCATGACCTGAGCCAAAGGGAGATACTTAATCAACTGAGCCACCCAGGTCCACCATCATCATGCTTTTTTAAATTATGAAATTAAGTCTACTAGAAACATCAAGAATGTTAGCCCATCCCTATCTACATTTCATCTGACATATGAAGCCATGCAAAAATGGATCATGATTGTGGGACCCAAGTAATTTAACAAAAATCCCCTACCCCTGGACAAGCAGAGCAGGACTAACTCCATTTTGTGCTACACCCGCCATCTCCTGTATGACCCCCACATGACCTGCTTATTGCTTAAGGCACTCCCTTACCCTAGTCAAGCCGCTGAGCACACCCTTACCAGAAACTGGCTCATATAGGAATGCAGAACCCCTAACCTCCAAAGCCTGTAAACTCCGCCTTTTGCCCGCCAAACCTGTGCACCAATTCTGACCAGAGTGATAGGCTAGTTCAAAAGGTCACTATAGGGTACATTTTAATTCAATTGGCCACCTACATGTGGACCAATATGACTATGCAACTTTCTGTATGTGTTACAATCTCATTGGCCACTGGCCCCTATAAAACTGCTACACCTCTTAACCTCAGGGTCCAAGTCCCTGCTCCGCTGTGTGGGTATACCTGGACCCAAACTCGAGCTTGCAAATAAACCCTCCTGTGCTTGCATAGGTGTCAGCTCCTTGGTGGTTTCTCTGATACACAATCTTGGGCACAACATGATTACAATGTTATTAAGTCAGAGGCCTAGGAATGCCAGAATGCTAAAATCTTGTTTTGATCCAATACCTCTTCCTAGTAGACTCCAGAGGAATATACCAAGAGGGCAAAAGCCAAGCTCCTAATAGATCTTAGAATTTACCTGATGATTCATACCAGTATACTTTTCCTCGTAATATAGAATAAGTGGAGCAAAGGTGGTACAACCTAACTGAAAATCCCTTTCCCCAAAGCCTGTCACTAGACTCTTTCTTCTGTGAAGGATACAAACCTTGATCATTCTTTTATTGTTCGTCATTATAACATGTGTTTAAATATTCACAAAGAAAATTTGAAATTTTAATAGATTTTTAGGTCCCATGTTAGGTCCCCCCTCACTCCGAAACTTACTTCAAGGCAGCCACCTCAAAGGAGAAGGACAAAAAAGGATAAGTGGCTAAAATTGTAGCTCCTCAAGGAAGAAGCAGAATTTTTATTTATTTTAGAAAATGGCATGTACATAGCTCTTTAATAAAGGCTTTTAAAGTTGTTAGATTGAAATAAATAAATAAATAAATAAATAAATAAATAAATAAATAATTTAAAAAAATCAAGTTGTTCGATTGTAGTGATTGTGGTTTTAAGTGTTTGGGCACATGCTTATTTGAGTCAATTAGACAGTCAATTCGTGAGCTATGCTATGAGTATGCAGCAATACATTTTATCAGTGAATGATTTGTCATACATTTATGAGAACAGCAACTACAGACGTTATTTCAATATCTTTAAGAATTCTAATTTCTGTGTGCTGCCATATACTAACTCTATAGACACACAAGGCAAAGTCATTATCTTGAGTTTAGACATTCTAAAGTTGCTAGATTCTCACATATCCTAAGACTTTTATTATCCCTGCTTTTGTGTTTTCTATTTCAGACTTGTCTTGAGAAATCACAAAATTAGCGTGCCAAAATAAAATTGTCACAAAAATACATAGAAATATTTTTGGCCATTTCCGTGATTAGTGAAATACACTGGAGATCAGATGTTAGAATATTCTTTCTAGAAATGAAATAAATTCTCCAAGTGTTCTAAAAGAAATTACATTTTTCTTTCACTAATATGGACTTTAAAAATCTGTTGCTTTATTCTTTACCAGGCATAGTTTAATCACCTCTCCCCCCATTTTTTTTGGTCTGTAGGTACATACTTGTGTGTGTATGTGTATCTATTCCTCAGGGCTCTGACAGCACGCTAATTGTTCATGATTTTGTCCTTAGCATAAGCAGAATTACGCCATATATGAAGATTTTATTTATTATATATTTATGATAGAGAGAGAGAGAGAGAGAGACAGAGACAGAGAGGCAGAGACACAGGCAGAGGAGAAACAGCTCCACGCAGGGAGCCTGACATGGGACTCGATCCCGGGTCTCCAGGATTGTGCCCTGGGCCAAAGGCAGGCGCCAAACCGCTGCGCCACCCAGGGATTCCCCCCATATCTGATGTTATATTGGACACAAATTGATTGTTTTAAAATTTAAACATAAGATAGAAACCATGTGTAAAGACAGAAGCTAAATACACTTATTTAATTGGAAAAAAAAATCAGCAAGCCTGTATGAGAGCATTCATATTGTAGTATCCCAGGAAATACATGAAATAAAACAAAAACAGACAAAGCCATGAGAAAAATGTTTAAACATTGTTATTCAAAACTGATCAAGTTAAAGTCAGTAAAATATAGGTGGTCAAAGAAGATCTAATTACTAACATGCAATGAAAAGCAGAAAGAGTTAAAAAAATAGGATTTATTGGATGTCCTGGTTCTACCCATGGAAAAGATTTGAAGTGCTTAAATTAAAAAAAGAAAAGAGGCAACTTAAAATTTTGGCAACATAGAATTTATATGCTTGAGTGTGTTCTATCACTGTAACTAATGTATTTCTTATGCGTAAATATAATATATATAGATTGAAAGTTAGTTCTATCAAAGTATTACACTATCTAAAAAAAAAAAAACTACCTTTACTCCCCATTAATGTAACTTGCCTTAAAAAGTCATTTGCTTTGATAATTATTTTAGTTAAAGTGGGTCACACCTGTGCTCAAGGCTCACCAGCTGGCACCACTCTGCACTATAGAAGTGAAGATTCTGTAAACTAATAACTGATAGTTTGAAGAATTGCTTTAGATTGTGATCCAAGACCATGATTATCCTATTTTCTGGAAGTTGGGGCTGTCGGGAAATAGAATATAGACAAAAATAATTTAGTCTTCCCCTTCCCCCACCCCAAGGAACTAAAACATGAGTTGATGATGCAAAATCAAATTGTAAACTTCTATGACAACTTCTACTTTAATATAATCATAGACTACTGAAATGGTGTAACTAGCATTTGTCTAATAAAGTAATTTGGTAACATTGTATCATCATCACTGGTTGTTTCTGAGCACTATGTGTGTTCCAGAAACCTTTGCCAACTCTTTCCCTAATGCAGGAGGTTAATTAACTTTAAACAGAATGAATTTGTGCCAGGAAACTACTGAGATTATCTGTCCTAACTCCTGGTTTATTCACCCTCAACACGATATTGCAGTCCCAATATCCTGGTATTTATTCAATCTTCCCTTATCCAATCCCTTTGTTTCTCTTTGCATGCTCTATCCTTCTTGGGATTGATGACAATGAGTAGGTGAAAACTAGTTACCAAATTTCATCTGCGGGGCAGACTAAGGTTATACAGAAGGCTTTATTTTTTTAGTAGGATGTTACATAAGAGAAGAGATCTCTGAAGAGGTTAGAATTTAAGAGCAAAGTGACTAAAGGTGTGGAGTGACACAATGAGAAGGTCTTAGAAGAGACTTTCTGGCAGTAGGAAGAACAAATACACAGACCTCAATGACACAACATCCCTTAACTGTTTAAGAAGTAGCAAAATAGGCTGTGGATCTGGGAAAGAGTAACCCAGTAGAAGCTTTAGGAGAGGAGAAGCTAGGTCATGTAGGGTACAGTGGGCAATAGGATTGGCTAACTTTTATTCCCAGTGGACTTAGAGGTTTGGAGGTTATCTTAAGGAAGAAAATAACATGATTTAGTTGACATTCTGAAAGACATACTCTTAAAAAAAAAAAGACATACTCTTGTTGTGTGGAAATGGATTATAAGGAAACAAGTAAAAGGAGGGAGACAATCGAGGGTATTGCTCAAGTTAGCGTGAAAAATGTTCTGGTTAGTTAGGGTGCCGGTATGAAGTGTGGAGAAAGAATTGGATGCAAGACTATGAAATTAAAACAGACAAGATTTGCTAATAGACTATGTTGAGATGTTGAGAGAAAGAATAACTTCAAGTTTTGAGGGGTAAGGAGTTTGAGAAATGGCAATGCCTTTTATGGAGTTAGGAAATGCGGAAAAGAAGTACATGTGGGATAAGTTCATGATACTTCAACATCCAAGACATTCTGAGGTAGGATTCTGGAATTCAGGGAGGAAAATTCCATGTAGATGGATGTTAGGGACATCAACACACCTGAGACAGACTGATGGGATATTGAAACAAGGGGTTTAAATGGGGAAAAGAGGTAAGGACTAATTTTGGGAGATGCTACACTTAACAGATTGGGATCTTAGAGATGGGAAGAGCTTATTAAGGAAGGATGAAAATGAAATCTTCAGGAGATAAGAGAAAAATCAGCAGCATTTGGGATGCTAAGGAATGAAATCCTTCAATCTTCATTTCCTCCTTGCCACTCCTTTGTATGAGAGAATGGCAATTTTTATGTTTCACCTATTGGAAAGACCACTGGAGATTCAGAAAGATATTTGGCATTTTGATTATTATAAAGTTTTTTAATAGCAATGTACCTAGAACAATGTGTCTTCTCAGGTGTAGACCAAATACCTCAACTAAAGAGAAAGGTCTTAAAATAGAGTTTAAAATCCTAGGATAGATTTTTAAATAGAGAAAATCATTTTAGCTATCAGCAGACCTTCATAAAAGTTTACATTTATAGCCTTTGAACAAAGTACTTAAGTTTTATAGATGATATATGCCTTTCCCAAAAGAGAGAAGGAAATCTACAGTTCATCTTTCTTTTTATTCCAGGGTCAATATGTTTGAGACATTTCAGTATGAAAAGTGGCTGTTCTCAAATATACATTAGTATAATTAAGAGTAGACAAAAGTAGGAATACTTATTTCATGGCTCAAATTCCACAAGGGGCTAAAAGATAGAAATAGTAATGATAAACATTTTAAAAAGTGTAAATAGGTCAATAGATTTCCCAAGAAATATCCATATGTGGTAAAGATCAAAGGAGAATTTAAACTACCAAACATATAAAAAAAAAATTAAAAAAAAAAAAGAACCTATAAAAAAAAAATTTGGGATCCCTGGGTGGCGCAGCGGTTTGGCGCCTGCCTTTGGCCCAGGGCGCGATCCTGGAGACCCGGGATCGAATCCCACGTCGGGCTCCCGGTGCATGGAGCCTGCTTCTCCCTCTGCCTGTGTCTCTGCCTCTCTCTCTCTCTCTCTCTCTCTGTGACTATAATAAATAAATAAAAAAAAAATTAAAAAAAAAAAGAACCTATAAACTACCAAACATGAGCTAAAAAATTTTTAAACCTAAGTAACATTTTTTTACCATATAATTAGTTTCTCCTAAAATATCAATATTTAGAAAAATAACTCTTGTAGTTTATGTAAAATTTACAAAAAAATTTAATATGAAAAATGGGACAATTAGAAAAGTCATTCACTACCATTTATTGTATCTACAAATTTGATAGATCTGTTTTGTATTATTTTGTATTGTTATGCCTATGTTTACATCTATTTTTTAAAAGATTATATTTATTCATGAGAGATACAGAGACAGAGAGGGAGAGAGAGAGAGAGAGGCAGAGACATAAGCAGAGGGAGAAGCACGCTCCATGCAGGGAGCCCGATGTGGGACTCCATCCTGGGTCTCCAGGATCATGCCCTGGGCCGAAGGCAGCGCTAAACCACTGAGCCTCCCAGGCATCCCCAAAATCTATTTTTTGAAATATAATATTGACAGTAGCTCTACAAATAAGCTATTTCCACGTAGCTTCAAAGCTTGTACATTCCTGAGTTTATCTTAGATGGTCTTCATTGTTAATTTAAAAAAAGTGTTGCACGTGCTTCTTTTCTGCAGCTGTAGAATTTTTGTACATTCTTCCAACAGTTGTAGAACAGGATTCATTTTCCTTATGCATTGAATTGGTATATATGAGAAGCTCAAGTCTAGTGTATGAATTCCCCTGCTCACCATCCCCAGAAATGTATTTTACTTTTTGAAAGTCAAAAATTAGTTCTATGTATCCTAGGATTTTTAGATCTGAATCATTTTCTTGGAGCAAAGTACTTTCCCCCCACCCCCCACCATAAATGAAAAAGTTCCCTCATTAGAGGCTAATATTCTAGTAGCAGAGGTTTTAAGCCTTTTTGAATTCTAATATATTACCTTTATAATTCATAAGTACCAATGATCCTTATGCTATATGGATATTTGGGGATTTTGCTAGCTGTTTTAAAAATTGTTATTTTATTCTGAATTCTTTGTAATTTTAATTAAAGTGCTCTGGTACTTCTGGAATTCTGTTCTATGTAGGTCAGAGTAAATTAGGTTATATAAAATACCTAAGATATAAAAATGTCAATATTGTCACTAGTGTACACATTGTGATCAATAAATAGCATGTTATAAGCTTCAAAGTTAGTGGCAAAAAACCTCAACCAAACAAAAAACAAACCAAAAACCCCACAGGAGTTTCTTGTTAGAGTTGTGCTAGCTTCCAAAAATAACTAATTTTTCTACATACACGTTAGATATATAAGTAAGTCAATGGCTGAATTCTTCCTAACTTCCTAAACTGACATTTTTGGAAAAATGAAAAATAAGTGATTACACTTATTTACACTTATTTAAGACTATTAGTTTAAGTTATGTATGTGAGAAAATACATGCCCATGCATGCTCACAGTAGGGAAAGTGGAGAGAGAAGTGGATCCCGGGAAGAAAACAACTAAAGTAAGTTCCTTCTGGGAAAAATAGGTTCCAGATCTCTGAGTTGAAAGAGTAGAACAATTTCATGGTATGGGCAAATTCTCATAGATACAGTTTTAATGATGTGGAGTACAAATTTTTACTCAATTTTACTGATGTGGAGTAAAAATGGAATATAAGTAATCATACTTCTTATATCCTTTTCTTCTCTGAAGTAATTGGTTCCTTTAGGATTATTTTTGTTTGTATTGTTTTTGTGTTTGTTTGTATCACCTTTATTCTTTCCTTTGCTCTGATGGCCCTAAATCTTTTAATTTTTGATTGTCCTCTCATATTTAGGAATAAAGGATCAATTTGATTAATGCTAACACATAGTATCTCTTTTGTGGTTATAGTGGAGTCCTACCCTAGATGAATAAACTCAAAGTCTTCCTCAGAGGGTTCACAGACAGGCTGTCCAGACATCATATGCAAGAAAGAATTTTATTCTTTCTAGTGAGGCAACCCTCACTACCAGGAACCCAATCTCCTACGATTTAGATTGATTGGGTTAATGTGAAACTATCTTATGGATTCAATCACTCTTGCTATTATGGCTATCTGCTACTAATGCTGTATATAAAGGAGATGTGTGATTGCTGAGGCTGATCTGTCAACATATCTGCAGGAAGTTCTTCATTTAATATCTTATTGATTTTGTGAATGCAAGTGTTTAAATTCCCTCTTCAGATTGCTTATTGCTAGTTTACAGAAATAATTTTTTTATACAGATTCTATATCATAAACATTCGACTTGTTTCAGTTTTTATTTTTATTGTGAAATTCCTTTGGATTTTTTATATTATCATACAGTTTGCAAATAAAGACAGGGTTACTTCTAAGATTATTATATTAATTCTTAAT
Organism: Vulpes vulpes; assembly: GCF_048418805.1. Classification (NCBI taxonomy): domain Eukaryota; kingdom Metazoa; phylum Chordata; class Mammalia; order Carnivora; family Canidae; genus Vulpes; species Vulpes vulpes. The sequence goes on from NC_132783.1 coordinate 136,047,341, forward strand.
TTCCTTCATTTTAATTTCTTTCCTTATTGCACTTGTTCGGGCTTCTAGGACAATGCAGATTAGAAGTGGTCAGTCTTGACAGCAAAAATGAGTGATTTTCCTTTAAGTTAGATATAAAGGAGATTTTTTTGTAGGTTCCTTTTATTAAGTTTTAGTCTTCATTTGGTAAGAATATATATCATTCATGGTTGTGAAATTTCAATTACTTTTGCTGCATCTATTGAGATGATCGTCATTTTCACCCTTTATTCTTTTAGTATGAATTGTTACATTGATTCAGATGCTACATCATATTTGCATTCCTGGGATAATTCTATTTCATTGTGCTGTTGTTTAATCTTCTATACATTACTGAATTTCATTGTCACTTTTCTTTTTTTAGAGATTAGAGAGAGAGAGAGAGGTCAAGCAGGGAGAGTGGCAGAGATAGAGGGAAAAGCAGGCTTCTGAAGGCAGACACTTAACTAAGGCTGGTGCCTCCAGAGCCACCTAGGAGCCCCAATTTGTCCTTATTTTGAGCATATGTGTTTCCATGCTCATGGGAGATAAATAATTTGTCTTAGTTTCTTTGTCTAGCATTAGTATCAGATTAATATTGGCTTCAAGGAATGAGTTGGAAAATATTTCCCACCTGGCCCCACTTTTTAAATGGAACAATTCCTCTGAAAAGATTCAAAAGTTAGCTGAGTATCCTCCACAAAGGATATAGGATCCCATCATATGATAGAGGATAAGCAGTGGTGCACTCTTGCCAAAGCCTCACCCTGAGTTTAGCAGGCCACATCTGGGAGGAATCTCACAAATAGAGAGCTTATCTGTGAGGGGCAAAGGGCACATCAGTCATCTGCACCCTTGTAGAAAAACTAGAAGACAAGCCCCCAAAACATCGGGTTTAAACCAATGGAGCTTATGTTCAGGAGACCCATAGGGCTGTAGGCAATGGAGAGTCTACTCTCAGAGGACTTACTGCAGACTTACCCAGAAAGCCAAAACAAAAGCAGGAGTTTGAAAAGCACCTAGGCTATATGTGAAGGATATTCATCTGTTAATCTTAAAGCATCTGCCAGAAGGAAGAAGCCTACTGGGACTCTACCATGGGAAGAAGGCACTGGTGGACATTGATGTATGTCCATTTTGTCTTCTGTAATTTGCTAGTGCCAGCAGACACAGCCTGTTCCATGCTCACTGGAGGCCCTCCCAAAGTAGGAGGGCATGCCCGGCTTCCGTGCTTGCTTCAACAGCCCTACACAGGTGACCAGTGCCTGGCTCTGGTGGCCAGGTGGTCTTGCATTGCTGAGTCCAACAGATCTGAAACCATCCAAGAGACAATTCTTGGCAGGCTCCCACCCCCAAGGCACTGCACAGACCGAAACACATCCCCAGTCTTGCTGTGAGAGACCTAAGGCTTTAGCCTGAGGATCAGGCTTTAGGTTTACACCACCTTTCAGGCTATGGAAGTGCTCCAAGGGAACATAAGCTAGGGGATGCCATCTTTGTGATCTCCTTTGGCCTCTTTACTGCTTGGCAATACCTTCCAGAAGGGGGCTCATATACAAACCTGGAGCCCCAATATTTTTCCTCAATGTTGCCAAGGGGCACCTCCAGATCTGGCCTAGAAGCTAACAGTGTTTATGATTATGGGCATATAGGACTGTATATATTTGCATACTTTAAAAACTGCTGCCTGAGTTTCTGGCTTCCAATCAGCCTGAAACTACGTACTAAGATCCCACAGTAGAAATTCAATTAACAAACTGGCAATAAGTATGTGTCTATTAATTCTCTTAAATGTAAATGGAGTAAATTGTCCAGATAACAGATTGGCTGAATGGATAAAAAGAGAGAGATTGAGAGAGAGAGAGAGACAGAGAGAGAGAGAGAGACTCATTTATATGTTTCCTATAAGAGACTCATTTCAGACGTAAGGACAAAGACTGAAAGTAAAGAGATGAAAGAGGAGATATTGTAACAATCAAAAAGATGGAGTAGCCATAGTTATATCAAATAAAATTAGACTTTAAATAGACTATATTAAAAGCCAAAGAAGGGCATTACATAGCGACAAAGAGGTCAGTCCAACAAGATGACATGACATTTGTGAATATTTAATATGCCCAACATAGGAGCACATAAGTAAAGTAAGCAAATATTAGAAAACCTAGAGGGAGAAATTGAAAGTGATACAACAGTAGGGGACTTCAATGCTATACTTATATCAATAAATAGATGCAGACCAATAAACAAAGAAACAGACATTCTGCAGGATAGATCGTGTGTTAAGTCACAAGTCTCAAATTTAACAAGACTGAAATTCTATTAAGCATATTTCCAACCACAAGAATAAAAAACTAAAAGTCAATAACAAGAGGAAAACTGGGGATCCCTGGGTGGCTCAGCAGTTTAGCACCTGCCTTTGGCCCAGGTGCAATCCTGGAGACCCGGGATCAAGTCCCACATCGGACTCCCTGCATGGAGCCTGCTTCTCCCTCTGTCTGTGTCTCTGCCTCTCTCTCTCTCTCTCTCATGAATAAGTTAACAAATCTTTAAAATAAAAAAGAAGAAAATTGGAAAATAACACATATTAGAAATTAAACATACTATAGAACAAAGGGATCAAAGAAACCAATGGAGAAATAAAAATTCACTTTGAGAAAAATAAAAATAGGAATACAAGATGCTAAAATATGTGGGATACAGCAAAAACAGTTCCAAAAGAAAAGTTCGTATTAACAACAAGCCTACATCAAAGAAGGAAAACACAAAGAGCCAAACTTTACACCTAAAAGAACTCAAAGAACACGCAAAGCCCAAATTTGGAATTATAAAAATCAGTGGAAGTAAATGAAATAGTGACTAAAAAGGCAAAGTAAAAGATGAAACTAAAGCTAGTTCCTGTAAAGGTGAAATAGATAAATCTTTAGCTACACTTACTAAGATAACTCAAGTTAAGGAAATGAAATAGGAGGAGTCATAACTAATACCATCAAAATACAAAGCATCATGAGAGACTACTATAAACAATTATATGTCAAAAGAATCGGACAACCAAGAAATAATGGATAAGTTCTTGGAAACATACAATCTTCTAGACTAAATCAGAAATAAGTATAATATCTGAATAGACCAATCACAGGCAAGGAGATTCAAGTAATAATCAGAAACCTCTCACACAAAAGTCAAGGACCAGACAGCTTCACTCGTCAATTCTACCAAACATACAAAGAAAAATTAATACCAATTCTCAAACTCTTCCAAAAAAATTGCAAAGGAGGAATCACTTCTAAAGTCATTTTACAAAGACAGTACTGCCCTGATACCCAGGTGTCCCTGACAAGGACACCACAAACAAACACATATAAAGAAAGTTACAGAGCCAATATGCAAAATCCTCAACAAAATATAAGCAAACCATATTAAACAATTATACATCATAATAAATGAGATTTATTATGGATGCAAGGGTGGTCCTACATTTACAAGACCAACATGATATACCGTATTACCAAAACAAAGGATAAAATTGTAGCATTTCAACTGATGCAGGACAATTACTTGGCAACGTATAACATCCATTTATAATAAAAACTCCCAACAAAGTAGATATAGAGGGAATGTAACTCAACATAAGAGGTCATATATGATAAGCTCACAGCTAATATTCTCAGTAACAAAAAAACTAAGTTTTTCCTCTAAGTTCAGCATGAAGATAAGGATACCTAGTAGCCTACTTCTACTCAATATTGGCAACTGTAGCCAGAAAAATTAGACAGGAAAAATAAATAAAAGACATCCAAATTGGTAAGGAAGAAGTAAAACTGTCACTATTTTCAGATAGCATGATGCTCTGTTTAGCAAACCCTGAAGATTTCATCAAGAACCTGTTAGAAGTAGTAAATTTGATAAAGTCTCAGGGTATAAAAGTCAATACACAAAACTGTGTTGTGTTTTTATACCCTACAAACTAAGAAATTAAGAAAGAAAACAATTCCATCTAAAACTGCATTAAAAAAAAAAAAAAGAGAACGGAGGGCTGGGCTGGTTGGCTGAGTCAGTAAAGCAGGTGATTTCTGATCTCAGAGTCATGAGTCCAAGACCTACATCGAGTGTAAAGATTCCTCAAAAATAAATCTTAACTTTAATCAAAAAAGTGATGACCTATACTCTGAAAATTATAAGACATTGATGAAAAAATGTAAGACACAAATAAATGGAAATATATTCTGTGCTTATGGATTGAAATTATAATTGTTAAAATGTCCATGTTACCCAAATAGACTACAGATTCAATGTAATCCTTATCAAAATTTCAATGGCATGTCACAGAACTAGAACAATAGTCCTAAAATTTGTATGGAATTAGAAAAGATGGCAAATAGCCACTTTGAGAAATAAAGCTGGAGGCATTCTAACCCATGATTTCAAACTATACTACAAAACGACAGTAATAGAAACAGTATGGTATGGCATAAATAAAACCATATTGATCTATTAAATAGAATGGAGTCCAGAAATAAACTTATGCATATGTGATCAATTAATTTACAACAAAGGAGGTCAGGTTTTACAATGGGGAAAGGACTATCTCTTTAAGGGTGCTGAGAAAAATGGACAGCCACTAAATTCAACACACAAAAGAATGAAACTGGAACGCCATTTTACACCATACACAAAAATTAACTCATGATGAATTAAAGATGAGTGTAAGATCTGAAACTTTAAGACTCCAAAAAGAAAATATTGGAACAAAAAAAAAAAAAAAAAAAAAAGAAAATATTGGAACTAAACTCTTTGACGTAGTCTTGGTGATAACTTTTTGGATCTGATTTCAAAGGTGAGAGCAATAAAAGCAAATACTAAAAGAAATGAGACTTTATCAAACTGGAAAGATTCTACACACAAACACCATAAATGAAATGAAAAGTCAACCTACTGAATGGGAGAAGATATTTCCAAATTATATCTGAAAGAAGGTTAATATCCAAAAACATATAAAGATCTAATTCAATAACCAAAAAAAAAAAAAAAAAAAAAAGAATCCAACAATCAGATCTAAAAATGGGAAGAGGATCTGAATAAACATTTTTCCAAAGACCTGTGAACAGGCAACTTGAAAAATATTCTCAATAGCAATAGTCAAGGAAATGCAAATCACAGAACAGTTACGATCAAAAAGACAAGAAATGACAAGTGTTGACAAGAATGTGGGAAAAAAGGGAACCCCTGTGCACTATTGGTAGGTATGTAAATTGGTACAGACACTATGGAAAATGATATAGAGATTTTTCAAATAAATAAGAATAAAATTAGAATATGATGCAGCAATTCTACTTTTGGGTATTTATTCAAAGAAAATAAACACTAATTTAAAAAGATATATGTACCCCTATGTTCATTGCAACATCCAAGATATGGAAACAACCTAGGGGCGCATCTGTGAATGAAAGTATAGACTACTCAGCCATAAAAAAGAATGAAATCTTGCAATTTTTGACAAAATGGAGAGACTTTTATGGAGTTATGCCAAGTAAAATAATTCAGATTCAGTTACTGCATTTCTGCTTTATTTTGCAAATATATATTTTTTTAAATTTAGAGTCAATTTGAACTATCTCTATTATAGTTCTTTTTAATGTACTTGAATTGCATGAAGATTTCTTGAGTTACAAACAAAAGGATGGAACTACATCTAATATGCTAGGATTTATATTTAACCTGAATCTTAAGGATTACAGTACTCACAGACTAAGAAATTCATAGTCCATGAGTTGCTTTAGTAAGAGTGGTTTCTAGAAAGTATTGGAGAAAAATAAACATAGGTCCAATGACCTAAGTATTGGAGGTGATCAAGAGAGTCAGCAAGTCTCATGGGGGATTTGAAGAGATGCATAGCAATAGGGAAAGGTTTTTTCTTTCTTTCCCTTTGAGGTAAATGGACAGTTTAGTTATTACAGAGAAACTTTGAATATATTTGTATAATGAAAGAATGGAATCATATATATAACAGATAAAGAAACATGAAAAGTAAACTGGTAAAAAATATCCTGTGTGATTCTGTGGTAATTTTTACAACTGTAATCAAAAGATTATATTCTATTTTGATGTTTGTTTACCCTGCTAGAATATAAACTGTATTATATCTATCTTGCAAACTTTTATATTCTCATTGTCTAGCATAGTAGCACTCAATAAATTCTTGAAGCAATTTATGTAAGATTTGTAAAGAAATAAAAATAAAAGACTAAGAACCATAAAATGGATAGTTACTAATCCTAGACAAAAGAGAATACCTTCTTCCACTAAAACTCAAGATCAGGATGAGGCAAAGTAGAAACAATTCAGGATTGTGATTGATCTACCTACACGTTAGGTATTTCAAAGCTGACTGCTCACTTTCACTGTAACTTTGAATAGAAGAACTCTACTGAAGACTGAAAAGTCACAAACGTAATACAATTCAGTGATGCAATATAATTTTTTAAAGAGATAAGCAACATGAATTTGAGCCCGGCAAAAATATGTGCCATTCAAATCTGATTGTTCCAATATTAAGAGATTTATTAGTACATGCTTCTACACTTTCATAGATCATACTGGTGTACTATATATATATATATATATACCCTAAATAAATATATACCCTGATTGTATCAATCTACTCCTGTAACTCCTCCAGAATGGAGTAGATGTTCCTCCAAAGCAGAAACCACTTTATAATCTTTTTTATAGATTAAAAAAAAAAAAAACCTAGCATGGTAATAAACACTGTTAGAAAATACCCACCCAGTAAACATTTATGATTACTAAACCAAGTAGGAAGAAGCACAAGTAACATTTTGAAGATTGATAAGTGCTAGATGATATTCAAATGACCTCAAACATCTAAGGCTCAGTCAGTAAAGCATGAATACAACACCTTAAAGTTTTCCAGTTGTTTCAGCTTGAACAGTGGAATGCCTGAATTAGGTAATTAGTATGTATTTCCTACTGACTTCTTTGAGGCTTGGGCAAAAATCTTAATATATTATATATGTGAGGTATGTCGATTTCCTAGCCCATTAAAAATAATAATTATAGTTTATCCTTACAGAATTTTAGATTCAAGTGTTACTTTGAAATTGACTTTAATCACAAGCTAATGGGGGAAAATAAGTAAAAAATTTATAAAGTGCATGTCCAAATTAGGTGATAATAAGTATAACTAGCACCTTTACTATATTAAAGTCTTTACTATATTAAAGTCACTATGCTAATCCCCTCAAGTCTTATTGCATACAACTCTCTCAAGACTCTGAACTGGGTCCAGGTGTGATCTAAAGGTTGTCTTACACTTTTGGGAGCAGGATCCACTCTAGACATTTTCTTGGCATCATGGATAATGGAAGCACAGGAGAATAAGTAAACCCATAGGAAAATATAAATGCTCCAGTTTCATCACATCTGCTGATACTTCATTGGCTGAAATATAGTGTTTGGTCAAGCCCCAAGAGGGGACTATACACTATGCACAAAGGTATGTACCGCCCAAAGGAATGTTTTTGCAGTGGGGGAAAAGAGTGACTATTTACTGAATAATGATCTGTTACACGTTGGAATGCATCAAAGTACACAGTTATAGATAATACTGGACCAGGCAGGGAATGCTAAAAGTCTGGCTAAAGAAAATGCAAGCGACTTCATAATTCAGTTACTTTCAATTATAATGTGGCATCCGGCAGAGTTCCTGCAGGGAACAGATGGCACATGAAATTTTGTAATATAGGAGGAGTTTAAAAACAGAAAGCTTACAAGACAGAGAGGGAGAGAAACCATAAGAGATATTGAGCTATAGGAAACAAACTGAGGGTAGCTGGAGGAGAGGTAGGTGGGAGAGTAAGGAGGGCACATGATACAGTGAGCACCGGGTATCATAAGCTATTGATGAATCCCCAAACTCTACCTCAGAAACTAATAATACACTATAAGTTAATTCATTGAATTTAAATTTATTTTTTTTAAGAAGTTATAGTGAGGGTACAAACTACAAAGGATTGTACAATAGTTTGGCACTAGCAAAGGACAGCAACACCCCTGATTCTCAAGACACAAGTAGGAGAGCCACGGCAGCAACACACTGATGAACTGTATCAAAACGATTGACCAAAGAAGCTGTGCTCTTGGATCTAGGCTGTCATCAGCCTGTGGTAACCCCATGGGTGGCAAGTTAAGTAGCTGTATTTCCGAACTTAGCATTCTCATTCTTGCCTATAGCCATCTGCTTCTTCCCATTGGTACATCTAGGAAAAGAATCAGACGATAACCAAGTCAGCCTAACTGATGATTTCCATAGAGGATAGGGAATTCTTTTCAGGGGCACTAAGAACATTTTCTATATATGTGCTAATTAATTTATATTTCAGTATAACTTTCAGGTGATGTATAGTTATCTCTGTAATACTGCCTTCCCTGTGTATTGCTATTATACTGCTACGATATATACCATTCCTTATTGAAGGAAAGATGCAGAGTTGTAAGTACAAAGTTTTCAGTTACACATAGGGCAATTTAGAGGGTGTTTGGCACAGTCCATACTGAGCTAACACAGTCTTCCGAATTGTTAAGATTAGCAGTCTCTGTACTGATCTAGCCATCTGAAATTTTGAGTGTTCTGTTTTTCAAAATTCGCATATATGTGTATATGTGTGTTATAGTTGTGAACATCAAGACATCATAACTTTTAAGGACCCCTGTCATAACAAAACACAGATATGCCTGGATATGAATCTTAAGACATTAGCTAGATGTTTGAAAAAGACATTCAAATTCTCTATATATCAGTATTTATAAGAACAAAACAAGAATTAAATAAGATATGGGGAAAGGCTTGAGAATGATGCATTTTACATTGGGTGTATGCATTGTATGGAAAGGATTATCCATAAATTAAGCTAATAACTCAATCCCAAAGACCAGCATTCTTTAGGAAATCTCATGTACCTTTATAGCATGAAATACATATTTTTAAAATTTCCCAGCTACTTTTAACAATATTTGATATGAACAAATCCACATTTTTGCAGAATTAAACATCTCTCAATGTTGATCCATTTTCTTACCATTTTTAAAGATAAGATCCTTTTTTAAAAAAAATGTGAAAGGGCTTCAAATTTTGTGCTGTCTGAAATTCCCTAATAATAAGCACATGGCATGATTACATAGAAATTACAGATTTTACACATCTAGTTTTTGAATTGGAATTTATAAGTAAAGAAGCTGGAAATACGATATTTTAAGAAATAATTTAGGCGATTTTTATCATGCTAATTGTAGAAGTGCGTAAATACTATTTTCTTTCCATTTTTTTTTATCTTGAACAACATAGCTCAGTTTATCGTAGAAGGCTATCCATACATTACCTTGAAAATAAACTCAATGCTTATAAATTGTCTTTTCCACAGTTATCATCTATGTTATTATAATAGATAAACGCTTGTCTCACTTGACATTATTGTACCATTATTACTCCTTTTATAAACATTCTACTTAAACACAGAGGACATTAAAAATAGATTTCAACCTGACAATTTATACTTTTCTATTATAAAACATTTCAAATTTTTACCTATTAAAATGGATGGTGTCCCGCCCCCAAAATATATTAAAATTCTAACCCTATAACATGAGGAAAGTATTTAGAGAGAACATCCTTAAGAATAAAGTTAGCATGATACCATTAGAATGAACTCTTACTAAGGAGGCCTTAATAGTTTCCTTATCTTGACCCAGTTTTAGTTTGGCTTCTTCCTGACTCTGAGGCCCTGAACTTTCTTTTTTTTTTTTTAGAACATTCATTTTAGAAAACTTGCAATTGTAATTTTTTTCTCTGTCCCTTTAAGATGTAACTCTCCCAGCCTCCTGCAGATTTAATAACCCAGAATGGTCTTTCTCAAAGACCTGGGAACCATCCATTTAAATGTAGTCCTCAAGCAAGAGAGTCCACTCTCCCTTGGTCTCTGTGGAAGAGTGGGAGCCTGACTTCAATTAGCACCAGTTGGCAAACCCTGTTGGGCTAATCACAGTAGCCAACCTCCCCTCCAATCAGCTCTAGTACTTTTGTGCTACTTCACCTCAGAGGTTAAAAAGTCTCTTGCCATTTATCTCAGTTGAGTTCAATCTGGATCCTCTATTACAATAGTCTGGGCCCTTCGTGCAATAGTCCTGAGTAAAGCTTTTCCTTGTGCAACTTGTCTGATGCAATTTTAATTCAGCAGCCCTAATCTAATACAACTATAATCTTTAAAGAGGGGCAGATTTGGGCAGAAAGAGATACACAGAGAGAATGCCTGTGGAGATGCAGACATCTGAGTGATGCAGCAGGAGCCAACCAATGTGAAAGATTACTAACCACCTACCAGAAGCTAGCAGAGACACATGGGATAGACTCTGTCACAATCTTTGATTTTGGATTTCTAGTCCCCAGAACTTGTATAAAACTTTTTGTTTGTTGTTGAATTCCATTTGAAATACTTTGTAAGGGCAGTCCAACGAAGAATACGTTCATGTTGTGAAAATGTCACCAATTTAGCTGAGAAAACTACTAGTCAGTCTTCAAGACTGACTGTGCTTGCTAGATGTGGGGACTAAAGCAAATCATTAAATTTTCTAAGTCTCCACAGCTTCATCTGCAACTGAATGACCTAACGTTTGAGAGGGGTTGGCTCAAACTAGGGCTAAATGTCTTTGTCATTTTATTTTACTTCTCAATTGACAGATAATTTCCTAAGGTTAGGATGCAGAGCAAAAAGTTTTTCAAAAGTGCAGCAGGAGCTAAACACTCAGAGGTAGGGTCACTTTAACAGGTAGGATGAACTTGGAATTTCCAAAACCTGCTTTTTTGCATTCACTCTTTTATTTGCATTTTCCACAAATGTGTTAAGCTTTATCCAATGTACAAAACCTTAAAAATGTCTATGCATTTCCACTCCAAACTAGCTTATTTCTCTGATACATAACACCATCTCACATCAAACAGATACAAATGTATATTCTGTTTTCATCACACCCACCTTATGTGAAGGTGAAATCTCCAAATTATTCAAGTAGAAACACTCTCCTCTTTTCTATCAAGAAAGTATAAGCAGTGACCTGGAAAACTTATATTTCCATTATAAGCCTCTGCTTTTTCATCACCACCATGTTTTTTAATAGCACTTCATGTTAATGTTTGTACTTAGTAAAGTAATATGAAGGATAGTGTAATACTTCATGGAACCCTGTAGTTTATAAAAGGAGAGGTTTTAAAATAAGCTAACAATTTTATGATACTCTTGTGTTTTTCTAGCCCTCACAAACTGCTGAGGAAAAATAAACACAGATACATTTAATGTCTGGGTGAGTGCTAGCTTGACCAGATTCTGCGCAAGGCATTTGTGCCATAATTGTTTTTTTTTTTTTTTTAAGTTACACTAATCAAACACGAAAACTAATAACAACAAATGAAAAAATAAAAGTAAGTTTAAAGAGAATAATTACCTGTTAAGAATAATCAAGTTGAGCGATGGCTGAGCCACCAAAGTGGCTCAGCCGTTTGGTGACTGCCTTCAGCCCAGGTTGTGATCCTGGAGACCTGGGATCAAGTCCCACATTGGGCTCCCTGCATGGACCCTGCTTTTCCCTCTGCCTATCTCTGCGTCTCTCATGAATAAATAAATACAATCTTAAAAAAAAAAGAATAATCAAGTAGAGAACAATGGTTAAGAACAGAAACAAATGGTGGACGTTGTTACTTTCCCTACTCCTTTATCCCACGAAAATTATTTTAATGGTGAGTTAAGAATTTTGATAATTCTATTTTATGATCAGTTAATCATATTAGTGTCTGCATTCATAGATTGGGTGAACTGAATGCTTTCAATAAAATTTCTAAAATTTATCTGTTGAACTAAAGATAGATATAGAGAGGTCATCAGACAAATGATATATTCTTTTAAGTAATAATTTTAATCTCCTTAATCCTGGGTTAATTAACAGCTTCTTAAAATAATCATATCAGTCCTTTAATGCACAGATCAAATAGGAGTTTGTAAAAAGGGCTTGGATATAATCACCAAATAGATGAATGGTGATGAAAGCAATTTCAGCTGCTGGAGATAAAGAGATTCTTGTCCATTTCCTCCTTTGACAATGGACTTCCAGTAAAGACCATATTAGCTCTCTGATCCAGTACTATGGAAATTGCTGGGTTCAATTACTTTGAATTTTATTTATTTATACATATTATTTGGCACATGAAGCCAAGCCCTTTATTAGATACTGAAGTCAAAGTATGTATAGAGCATGAGTAGATGGCATCTTGTAACCTGTAGAGGAGGAATAGTGGTGGCTTAGGGCCAGTAGGGAGTGGAAATACAACTATGACTTCCAATAAACACATTCAAAAACAGGATTTTGAAAGGAGAGCATCACAGAAGCATAAAAATGCCTAGATGGGACAGCCTGGGTGGCTCTGTGGTTTAGCGCTGCCTTCAGCCCAGAGCGTGACCCTGGAGACCCGGGATCTAGTACGACGTTGGGCTCCCTGCATGGAGCCTGCTTCTCCCTCTGCCTGTGTCTCTGCCTCTCTCTCTCTCCATCTCTCATGAATAAATACAATCTTAAAACAAACAAACAAAAAAAGCCTAGATGGGAAATAGAATAGTAACAGACCAGCTCTAAGGTTATTACAATAGTCCAGGTAGAGAAATGAAGAGAATAATCTAAGGTTTTAGCAAAGATGACAGAAAGAATTAAACCCTTTTAATGAGGCTTTTAAACAAAGTGGACATGGAAGAGGAGAATTTTATCAGTAAAGGATATTCCCTTTAAATTTTAAATTCAATGGCTGGGTGGATAATGAAGACATTAACAGAGATGAAGAGTGCACATAGTTTCCAAAACATATTGGAAGAGAATGCCATTTGCTCTCTATCAGAGATAATGAGTTTCAGAAACCAGGTGACTATCCAAGACCAATAAGAAATTGACCTTCAGCTTTAAAAGAAACACACCTGGAGATAAACAGTAGTAGAATTTAGAGTGGATAGACTTTGAAAAGGACATATTAAAGGTATCTTTTTTAAAACTTATTTGAAAAACCTTGAGTAATATTAAGCACTTAAAAGAGATCAGAAGATATAAACTTGGTCATCTCTCCATTTTTGAGAGCTGTTGGGCAGAACTGAAGGTATATTTTCAGCATATTTCTTCCTACTACTCTGTACATGAGTTGATTGTCCCCTACAAATTCCCCACCATTCAATACAGAGGAAAAAAAGCAGAGAAGTAAACAAAAATAAATAAATAAATAAATAAATAAAACTTTAGTTTAATCTCATTTATATATATATATATATATATATATATATATATATATATATATATATATATTCATGAGAGACACAGACAGAGAGCAAGAGAGAGGCAGAGACACAGGTAGAGGGAGAAGCAGGCTCCCCGACGTGGGACTCAATCCCGGGTCCCCAGGATCAGGCCCTGGGCTGAAGGCAGGCGCTAAACCACTGAGCCACCTGGGCTGCCCCCGTTTCTACTTTTAAGGGTGTTTGTGATTACATTAGACACACCTGGATCATTCAAGGTCGTCTCCCTTCTTAAGGTCAGCTAATCCTTAATTCCATCTCTACCTTTCATTCATTTTTATCATGTAATGTAACATTTTCATCTGTTCTGGGAATTGGGACTTGGACATTGTTGAGGGTCATTAGTCTGTCTTCCACATTGACAAATTTAGCTCAATGAAATTATCTTGTCATTTTGATGAGATAAATATTCTCTATATTAATCCTCACCATCTAATTTTACTTTTATGCAACGTTCTGAGCATAAGTGGGATTGAGGCTCTGTGGTTTCTATGACCTTAAATTTTGTGGGTGGAGAGCAGGCATCCTCAGATCCCAGGTGAAATTAGGAAATTCTCTTTCACATGCAGATCTGTGCTTGGCTGCCCTGGATTGGAGAGCTTTGTTGTATAATGAGTCCCACCTGGTTTAAGCCCAGCTAGCTATCACCAAAACCCATTGTGCTACATCAAAGTTTCCCATCACAGTGACTGTTTTGATTGTTTAGTCTTTGCCATTCACAGTTGATCTCAGTGCTTTGTCCCCAGGTAGGATGTAGAGAAAGTGCTAGATCCACTAGATAATGCACAGGTCAAGTGAATGTGGTAGTGCTGCTTGAAGCTCATCTGGCTATTATTCTCCATGCCCAAACACAGGGGCTCTCCACACTGAATCTGTCCTCCAGGATGCCCTCTATTCAGCTCCCAAAAATGCAGCTTCAGGCTTCTCCATTCATTTGAAGCTTCTCCTAAAAGTCCCACCTCCCACCTTGTAGTTTGGTTTTGAGGCAGCAAAAGTATGGGAACTGGCCTTTCATGTCTTCACTCTCCAACTTCTTTAGGTCAGAAAAGGGAGTTATCTTTCTCACTTTTCTCCTTGCTACATCCTCCTTCTACCCTATGGCAACAAACACAGTAGAAGGTTTTGGGAAACATCCATATTATGTAAGGGGTATTGAAAATGTCTGCATTATGTGAGAATCTAGAATCTTATCTGGGAGTCAAGGTATAATTTTTTAACTAAGGATTGCAGATGATGAAAATTTTCAATACCCCCAAATATTCACTCACTGTATATAAACGAACTGTTTAAAGGGATTCAGTCTTTTATTCCTATTCTACTTAATTTCAAGGCATTTGCATGTTCCTAAAGAGGCAAATGAGGTTTTTTTTTTTAATTTTATATACCACAACATAATACTTATTACTCAGTAACTCTTTCCTACACGTATACTGATAAAATTGTGCTTCAGATAATGGGCATGCCTTTTTCCAAACCAAAGGGGATTGAAAATTATACTACAAGGCACATAGCATAAAAGCATTGCTAAAAAGAAAACTGTACGTATTGGTATGGTTTTTATTACTCTTAATTTGGATGAAATTACTCACTTTATAGTAAATATAACATTTTTCATTAGTAAATATTATACATCCTGCCACTGAGTGATGTGATGAGTTTTCACTTCTTGAAGAAATACTTTAAGAGATCTCAACCTATTCTTCTATCAAAGCGTATTGATTTGCAATGAGCGTTTCACAAGTGTTTTCCTTTTATCATAATATCTTGGAAAAATAAGGTTAGAGCTTGAGATGGAGTACCACTCCAGAACAAAATCATGTGGTATTTACTGACAGTATGTTAAATGTGAAACTGGGGTCATATAAATGTTAATTTTCCAGACCCTTTTTCTTATTATATCTATTGATTTGACCGATTTTAAATATCTGAGGCATTTTAGTTATTTTTAAATGATACATTGAGGGACGCCTCTGTGGCTCAACAGTTGAGCGTCTGCCTTTGGCTCAGGTCAGGATTCTGGAGTTCCAGGATCAAGTCCCGCATCAGGGTACTGTGTGGAGCCTGCTTCTCCTCCCTCTGCTTATGTCTCTGCCTCTCTGTGTCTCTCATGAATAAATAAATAAAAATCTTTAAAAAATAATAAATTATTCAATAATGTTTGAGTTATGTTTGAGACAAACAGATAACCTTAGGTATGATAAAAAAGAAAATACAAATGAACTGTATATAAATAAAATGTGAATAAAAGTACAGATACATGGTATTAAAATATAAATTTTAAATATTAGATCCTAAAATTGAAGTTTTTTGCTAATAATTTTGAAAATGTATTAAGTGAACAAGTTCTCTGAAAAATGTAATTTGACTAAACTGTAAAGAACTAAAAATTTAAATAGACATTTAACTGTAAAGAATCTCAATTAGTAACATCTGATTTTTCCTCAAAAAAAATCAAATAACTTTAGAATAGATATTTTTCTTAAACATTTATAGAGCGATAAGTCCAATGTCATGCATATCCTTGTGGAGAATTGAAGACATAAAAAATATTGAGCTTCTAAAAATAAAATGTAATAAACATACATATGTGTATATGTGTATTAAAAGATAATATATAATAAATCAGTGGTCTTTTTTCTAGAGACTCTAATTTTAGAACAGAAAATTTATCAATAAGATTTTACATATTAACAAATTAAAGAGCAGAAACTGTACACTTGTAACAATACACAGAAAAGTGGCCAATACAATCATATGTCATTGAATACTTAGAAAGTTTGTAAGTAGGCAAAAAGAAGAAACTATTAAGACAAAAAGAAACTATTTTAGTGTAATATTGAGAATGTAGAGAAAACTAAAATAAGATGCCATATACTACAAACAATATATAAAATACATTATATGAAATCTGAGAAAATGATATTTATTAGAAAAAACTATTCAAAATACAAAATAAGTCCTATAAAATTGATAGAAATATTATTTTTATAGAAATATTAACGATATCAAGTGTGACTAATGCTTTTTATACTAATCTATATATTAAATATAATTGAAATCTCAATCCAAACAGAATTATACTCATGCCTATGTCATAATCAAATTTAGACAGGCCTTACACATTACTGGGGATATGATGGACTACGAAATAAATAAGAATGTAAAAATAATTATCATTACATGAAAAGGAAGTGAAAACTTATCTCACAACATAAACAATCAAGATGTAACATTGAATTAAATGTGCAAGGGAAATTTATATATTTTTGGGAGATGATCTAACTTTGTGGCTTTGGATAGGGAAAAATTTCTTAAGATTCACAAATTACTTTTTTTTAAAGGATGGAAATTATAGATGAATTCAGTAAATTTAGGAACTTTTGTTAATCTATAGGCACCCTGAGTGAAATGACATGCCAACGTGGAAGATATTTTCCACAAATATCACTCACAAAAAAATCCAGAGGGAATACTCATGAAACATAAGTGAGTAAATGTGTGTATGTGTGTTTATCAGTAAGAAAAAGACCATTAGCAAAAATATATGAACAGGGATTTTATAGAAGATGAAACATGAGTAATGAAGGGACATTAGAAAGCAGAGAAATGTGAATCAAAACCATAGTGACCAATTTTGTAAACATTTTAAAGTTGGACAGAACCAATTATTGGCAAAGATAGGGAACAAGGGACCCTTTCATTAACTGCTTAGCAACTGTTTGTCTTATTGCAAATTGGTGCAGCCACTTTGGAAAATAATTTGGCGTGACTTACTACAGTTGACACATACATATTTTTAGACCCAGCAATCCCACTACTTGGTATATACTCTAGACAGAGTCTTGCATATGTACTTCTGCAAACAGGAAATCAGAATTTTTCTAGCAGCCCTTGTTCATCAGGGTAAAACACTGGAAACTACCCAAATGTCCATCAACAGTTGAATAGACTGCAGCTGCATGCCTCAAATTGGATGAATCTCAAAAGCATAAGGTTTACTGAGAACAGCAAGCCCCAAAAGAACATATAATAATTTCATTTATATACATCGGAAACACAGGCAAAAACCAAACAACTATATCTATAGTTGTATACATATATATGACATATTATATTATGTTGTGTATATTCATAATTACATATACATATGTATACAATATATATATACATATACATAATTACTATGTTGATCATAAAACCCTAAAGAAAAGAAAGAGATTTAATAACATATCATTCAGGCTGCATGGAAACTACTACTGAATATCTGACAAGGAACAAACAGGGACGTTTAAAGTACTAAGCTGACTTATGAGTTTATCATTTGTTTTATCATTGTGATTTAAATGTACATGTAACATATCCAGCAGTTGTATGTATATTTCCCAATTTCAAAATTTAGAAAGAAAGTGGAGTTAATGATATATGCGCAAACACCTGTGACACTCTAGCCCATGGAAGGGCAGAGAGTTTGGAATTGGGAAAATCGGGGTCGAAAAGTTATTCTACCACTTACTAGGTTCGTGACCTGGAGGTGTTTAAAAAGATGATAACGTGGATTCTGGAGGGCTGCCCTAAGAACCAAATGAAATAATGAATGCAAAATGCCAGCCGAATGCCTGGCACATGGGTGCTCAGACTGGGAATCCGTAGGAAGGAAATCAACTCTCCTTTACTGACAGCAGTTTCAACAGAGGAGAAGTGTGTGTTCACTGCAGCAAGTACATTGGAGGAGAAATTGTCACACTGTGAGTGAAAAATGCGACGGAGTAACAGCTTCCAATACATAACACTGTAAGAAAGCAGAGTTTCATCCTACTCAGGCATGCATATCCATAGGCAGTGGGAGGCCTGAGAGCAGTTGCTCTCTGCAGTCCTCATGGAGACTCTCTCACCCTTAGATGATCTGTCACTGTATGGAGAACACAGTGGCAGATTTATCCCGATGACTCAGGTTGCTCAGTAATGGTTCAGGTGAAAGCATTTCAGTGGTGCCATAAAATGGGAACTCATAAATGACGGAGTCTATTATTGGGTGACAAGCTCCAGCCGGGTGACTTTGTTTGTGACTTTGTATAGAGCAGAAATGTTTCCATTGTCATGAGGTTCAGGGGAAAAAAAAGAAAAAAAGTTAATGAAAGCACTGGTCAGCACATCTAATCATCTGATTTTATTAAAAACAAAACAAAACAAAACACCTCATAGGGACTGAACGCTAAGTGGTGTAAAAGAGCTAGCATGATACTGAGCAATTAATTATATACACCAATGCAGCTCCTAAGCAGGATGAGATGTTGGGGCTTGTGTGTTTTATGGTTTTCTTAATATTATAAATTAGCTGTTCCTTCCATATACTGAATAAAGCCACTGAATTTTCATTCTGCTTTTCTTTTGTATTATAATCAGGACACTTACTGATGGTATATTTCCTTATGATTAAATGACTGGCCAAAAAAAAAAGATATGGCCAATAGCAAGAACCTATGGCTAATACCACCCTTAGGAAGTGCTTTGGAGTGGGAGGGGAATAAGCAATATTTTGGTTTATATAATAGTGTCTCATGCAATGGACCCTTCCTTGTTTAACCATGATGGAAACTGGTTACTTCATAAATAACTATATTTAAATTTGAATTTGATTATTGTTGTTGTTGGAGAAATAATGATGCCATTTTCTATCTAATATCAGTAATGCAGGGAATATTGGGATCCTTAGAATCAGCCTATATTTGCTTTAATCCCCTTCCTGTTAATATTTCATAAATTTCTCCTGGATGTTCATCTCAAATGAAATAGATGATATTCTTTGTATCATGCTTTCCATGATATGCAAAGAGCTGCCCCATCACTTTAACTGCAACATTTATTTTAAAGGCTCTTTCATATTTTTGCCATAATGACATAATTGTTTTATTTTTTTCCCATCACATATTAATTAATTTGTTGGTATGATCAGGAGTCAAAACTATATGTCCAAATATCTATACATTGTTCCTTATCTTCCTTGATAACCCAGAAATAATGCCTACCATATAACAAGGTTTCTGTATATATTTTTATATGTGTTGAATCATATGTAAATGATGGGATATAAATGCAACACAGGAAAAAAAGAAACTAATTGTGGAGAATTTTAAAGGAATTAGATACAGAAGGATTCTCTAGGATTAACAATGGGTATAGCTCTATATTATTTCTGTTTCAATTTCATCACATTTAGATCTAAGCCAAAATATAACAAGATAAGCAGATTTTGAGTTGTGTCTCAAGAGTTGAGGAAACCTTTCTTAAAAACTCACACACAACTCATTAAAAGTGCTAAAAATAGAGGTTTTCCATAGTCCTCTATCTGTTGAAGAAATGGAATATCTGATTAAATAAATTCTCACAACAAAAATAATGTTTCTCTAGTGAGCTATTTGAAATTTTCAGTGAAAAAAAGAACATGAATCCTACACAAACTCAAGATCAGAAAAAAAAATAAAAATAAAAACTTGCTAACCTCAGGTCAATCTCTCTCATAAATAGGTATGCCTAATCCTAAGTATAATATTTGAGCAATATATATGAATGGCCATTCATCATGAACATATTGGGTTTAGTCCATGATTAAAGGGTTTCTTTAAAATCAAAATTTCTGAATATAATTTCACCCTGATGACTAATAAATCAGGAGAAAACTTTTGTGATCATAAAATGAAACACCAAAATAAAATAAAACACCAATAAAAGCATTAGATAAAATGTGTTCACCAATCTTAATAAAAAAAAAAAGTAGTGACAGAGGAAAATTTCCATAACCTGATGAAGAATATTTACAAAATCCAGAAAAAAATCATACAAATGTAAAAAAAAAAAAATGTTTTCGTTCCAAACAAAGGAAGAAGACAAGGAAACTTACAAATCAATAAGCAAATTACAGAGAATTCCATAAACAAAATGGACAAGATGCCTGATGTAGCACTTAAAAAGGATATCCAAAATGGCCAATAAATGTATGAAAATGTTCCCACTAATCATGAAAGTAATACAAAACATACAATCATGAGAAAACCAATCTAAAGGAGAGAATGCTACACACCCACTAGTTTGTTAAAATTAAAAGGACTGACAGTAGCTCATGGATTGTTTAGAAAGATAGAACATAGTAGATAAAAATGGAAATTTGGCATTGTCTGTTTTTGGTACCCATGATCCAACAATTCCATTCGATTCTATGTATCAAACAGAACTTTGTGCATATGTTCATCAAGAGATAAAACCAAACCGCAAATAAGAGCATAATATCTACTTGCTCTGAACTGGAAACAAAACCAAACATTTCTCAACAATTTAATGAATAGATCAATTGTGAATATATTCTTATAATAGAAAAGTGTAAATAAGTGGAAATGATGAACTATTGCTATAAACAATATCCCTGACCAATTGCACCACCATAAAGTCAGCCTAAAGAAGGCATATACTTGTAAGCATCCACATTTATAAATAACCATACCATCGACACACACACACACAACCATAAACACAACCAACTAAACTTTCCTACACTATTAAAAACAAGAATGATGGTTATTTGGAGTGAAGGGAGGAGGAAAGGTATTTTGAAGTACTATTCTGTAACCTACATGGGTGTTGCTTAAGTATCCTCACTATGTGAAAATTAACTGAAGTATACACATAATTTGTGCATTTTTGCATGTACAATAGGCTCTTCTACAACATGAGTTTGAGCTGCATGGGTTTTTTCATATGCAGATTTTTTCAATAAAGATTTTGGGGCATTTTTTTGAGATTTGCGACAATTTGAAAAAAAAAACAAACTATGTAGCCTATAAATATTGAAAAAGAAAAGGATGTCATGGATGCATAAAATATATGTAGATACTAGTCTATTTTATCATTTACTACCATGGAATGTATACAAATCTATTACAGAAAGTTAAAATTTATCAAAAACTACCTGCACAAAGAGACTGCACATGACACCATTCTCAATGGACAGAAATGCAAACAAATGTAAAGATGCAGTGTTAAATCTAAACTGCATACAATTAACTGTAGTGCATACTGTATTCTGTAATAATTTTGTAGCTGTGTCCTGTTGCTACTGCAGTGAGCTCAAATGTTGCAAGCATCTGCTTAAAATGCCAAGTGATACTAGTTATTTTTGCGTGAACAGTATGTCCTCCTCCCAGTAAATTATGTATTGCAGTAAAGAGTGATCTCTCCTGGTTCTTGTGTATCCTTCATCATGTTTAGTACAATACTGTAAACCTTGAGTAACACCATGATACCGATTTGAAGTGCTACTAGTGATGCTGGAAGTGTTCCCCAGAAGCAGAGAAAAGTCATGACATTCCAAGAAAAAGCTGAATTGCTTGATATATACCCTAGATTGAGCTCTGCAGCTGTGGGTGTCCACCATTTCAAGATAAATGAATTCAGCCTACAGAGAACATTGTTAAAAACATTGGAGAAATAATTTCTGACACCATCACTGCATCTATGCCAACAGGTGCGAAAACTTTGTACTTTTTGTGAAAAACCTTTTTGTCTTGTATTGAAAATACAACTTTTATTTGGATGCAGGATTGCAATAAGAAAGTCATACCTAAACCATATTAGGGTCTAATATGATTTGAGAAAAAGCAAATTATTATATGAAACCTTAAAAGCAAATGAAGCTGAATAATCTAAAGCTGGAAAATTTAATGCCAACAAAGGATGGTTTGATAATTTGGTTTTAAAAATGTCCAGATAACAGGAAAAACAACTTCCGCCAACCATGAAGCAGCAGATAAGTTCCCAGAAGCCATTAAGAAAATCAAGTAGAAGAAGCATAATTTCTTGAAGAGGTTTTTAATGCAGAGCAAAGTGCCCTATTCTGGAGAAAAAAAAATGCCACAAAGGACATTTATTTGTAAGGAACTAAAGAGGCACCAGCATTTAAGACAGGAAGTAATAGGCTCTACTGTTTTGTGCAAATGCAGTGCAGTTGGGTTTATGATCGGAACTGCCCTCATTTATATAAAGCTGTTAATCCCTGAACCTTGAAGGAAAAGAATAAACACTAGCTGCTAGTCTTTTGATTATACAACAAGAAGATCTGGACAATAAAAACCCTTTTCCTGAGTATTTCCCATGATGTTTTATTTCTGAAGTCAGGAACTACCTCGCTAGTAAGGGGCTGCCTTTTAAAATCATTTTGATATTCAACAATGCCCTTGGTCACCCAGAACTCCATCAGCTCAATACCAATGTGTCAAAATGTTCTACTTGCTCCCAAATACATCCCTAAGTCAGCCTCTAGATTGGAGGTTTTAAGTGTCTTAAAGGCTTATTACCTTTGGTATGCCATGAAAAAAATGTCAACAATAGGGAAGAGAACCCCAATAGACCATCATGAAAGTCTGAAGGTGAAGTGTCATTGCTTAATGAAGATGTCATTGCTCTTTTAGAAAGAACCATGAAGCCCCAAACAGTAAATTTCTTCTGGAGGAAACTGTCCAGATGTTGTGTAGGACTTCATAAGATCTACAACAGAGTCATTCAAAGAAATCCTGAAAGAGATTTTGGATATGGCACAAAAAAATAAGGAGTGACTTGTTTGAAAATATGGATCTTGGAGAAATTCAAAAGCTAATAGATACCACACCAGCAACATTAACAGAAAATTACTTGATGGAGATGAGTCCTTTATAACCAGTGCCAGATGGTGAGGAGAAAGACATAGAAGAAGCCAGGCCAGAAAACAAACTGCCATTAGATAATCTAGCAGGTGTGTTCAAATTATTCAAAAGTGCCTCAATTTCTTTTACAACATGGATTTTTCTATGATACGGGCATAAAAACTAAAGTAAGTGTTGGGCAAGGACTCATACCATATAGAAACCATTTTAGAGAAATGAAAAAGCAAAAAAAAAAAAGTCTGACAGAAATTATGATCTATTTATATAAAATTACACCAAGTGTATTTGCCTCCCCTTCCACTTTCTCTACCTCTTCTGCCTCTGCCACCATTGAGACACCAAGACCAATTCCTTCTCTTCCTCAGTCTATTCAACATGCAGAGGCTGAGATTGAAGATCTTTATGATGATCTGTTCTACTTATTGAGGAATACATAATTATTATGCTGTATAGTTAATAAACTTATCTGTTGTACATGCGTGTGCCACTGAAGGAAAATCTAATAACTACTGCAAGAACTGTATGAGACATTTTGGTGTCATCATCTTCTAAGTATTCATTGTGTGCAAGGCATATATGTAAGTGGATAGGCTATCCTTACATGAGCATACAGGGAGTGATTTTTAACATAAAATTAATGCTGTGTTATTTTTTTTTTACTGTTTTATAACTTCACTTTCAAAGTTTTACAGTCCATAGAGTATGTGTTTCATAATTGGAGAAACTCCATATC
The DNA here is from genome assembly GCF_048418805.1 of Vulpes vulpes. Lineage (NCBI taxonomy): Eukaryota > Metazoa > Chordata > Mammalia > Carnivora > Canidae > Vulpes > Vulpes vulpes. Next base: position 136,071,154 of record NC_132783.1, read on the forward strand.
AGCCTAACATCAAAGGTGAGTGGTTTAAAAAAAACAACAACAATGTTTGGGGATCCCTGAGTAGCTCAGCAGTTTAGCACTTGCCTTCAGCCCAGGGTGTGATCCTGCAGTCCTGGGATCGAGTCCCACATCAGGCTCCCGGCATGGAGCCTGCTTCTCCCTCTGCCTGTGTCTCTGCCTCTCTCTGTGTCTCTCATGAATAAATAAATAAAATATTTTAAAAAATGTTCCCAATAATGTTTTATACATATAACTCTACTGTATGTTATAAAATTTTTACTGTAGATCAAATAAATGATCTAACCTTATACCTAGAGGAACCAGAAAAAGAAGAACAAAGTCCAAGGTGAGTGGGAATAAGGAAATATAAAAATCAGAGCAGAGATAAATGACATATAGACTAAAAACAAATTAAGAAGGTCAATTAAACTAAGAGCTGGTTCTTTGAAAGGTAAACAAATTGATAAACTGTTAGCCAGACTAGTCAAGAAAAAAAAAAAAAAGAGAGAGAGAGAGAGAGAGAAAAGACCCAAATAAATAAAATCAGAAACAAGAGAGAAGTAACAACTGACACCACACAAATGCAAAGGATTATAAGAGACTGATAAAAAAAATATGTACCACCAAGTTGAAAAAGCTAGAACAAATGAATAAATTCCTAGAAACTGAATTGGAAAGAAATAGGGGATCTGAACAGACTAATTACTAGAAATAAAATTGAATCAAAAACTACCAAAATTAAAAGTCCATGACCAGATAGATTCATGAGTAAATTCTACCAAAAATTTAGAGTCAACACCTATTCTCCTCAAACTATTCAAAAAATAAAAGAGAAATAAAAATTTCCAAGAGAGGAAATGTATTCTATAAGACCTATTCAAAAATCCCAACTGAAGGTGGTTTGCTAATATTTTTGTTGAGTATTTTTGCATCTATGTTCTCCAGAGTTATTGGCTTATTGTGGTTTTATTTTTATTGTGTGTGTGTGTGTGTGTGTGTGTGTGTGTGGTGTCTTTTCTGATTTTGGTATCTGAGTAATGCAGACCTTGTAGAATGTATTTATTCCTGTGACTTATTCATTCCATAAAAAAGCCTGCATTTTCCATTCACCATCACAATCATATATAATGATCAAATGGATTTATTCTGGGCTCACAAGAATGATTCAATATTCACAAATCAATGTTTCATGCCTTGTTAATTTTCCCCATTCTCACTGGTGTGAGGTGGTATCTCATTGGGGTTTTGATTTGTATTTCCCTGATGGCAAGTGATGCAGCGCATTTTCTCATGTGCATGTTGGCCATGTCCATGTCTTCCTCTGTGAGATTTCTCTTCATGTCTTTTGCCCATTTTATGATTGGATTGTTTGTTTCTTTAATACACCACATTAACAAAACAAAGATGAAAATCATATAATCATCTCAACAGATTCAGAAAAAGCTTTTGGCAAAATTAAACATCCATTCATGATAAAAAAAACAAACAAAACAAAACAAAACAAAAAAAACCTCTCAACAAAGTGCATTTGGAAATACCTCAACACAATAAAGGCCATATACGAAAAACCCACAGCTACCTTAGTACTCCGTGGCAAAAAACTGAGAGCTTTAAGATCAGGAACAAGAAAAGGATGACTGCTTTTAAGCACTTCTATTGGAAGTCCTAGCCATAGCAATAAGACAAGAAAAAGAAAGAAGAGGCATCCATACTGGTAAAGAATTAAACTGTCACTATTGTGGATGATGTGATGCTATACATAGAAAATCCTAAAAACTCCACCAAAAAACTACTAGAAATAATAAATTAATTCAGTAAAGTTGCAAGATACAAAGTTAATACCCAGAAATCAGTAGCAATTATATACTAACAGTGAAGCAACAAAAAGAGAAATTAAGAAAACAGTTCCATTTACAATTTCACTAAAAGGATAAAATAGCTAGAAACAAACTTAATCAAAGTGGTGAAAGACTTCTACTCTGAAAACTTTAAAACATTAATGAAAGAAATTGAAGATGACACAAACAAATGGAAAGGTACTCCATGCTCATGGATCAGAAGAATTAATATTGTTAATATGTCCATACCACTCAAAGCAATTTACAGATTCAATGCCATCCCTATCAAAATACCAACAACATATTTTACAGAACTAGGACAAATAATACTAAAATTGTATGCAAACACAAAAGACCCTGAATAGCCAAATCAGTCTTGATAAAGAAAGATGAAGCTAGAGGTATCATAATTCTATATTTCAAGATATACTAGAAAGTTGTAGTAATCAAAACAGTATGGAATTGGCATAAAAATAGACACATAGCTCAATGGTTTGGAATAGAGTCTGGAAGTAAACCAATGGTTATATGGTCAATTAATGTAAGACAAAGGAGGTAGGAAAATATAATAGGGAAAAGACAGGCCCTTCAATAAATGGTGCAGGGAAAAATGAAAAGCTAAGTGTAAAAGAATGAAACTGGACCACTTTCTAACATCATATATAAAAATAAACTTAAAATGTCTTAAAAACCTCAATGTGAGATCTAAAACCATAAAAATCCCAGAAGACAACACAGGCAGTAATTTCTTTGATATTTGCTATAGTGACATTTTTCTAGATTTGTCTGCTAAGGCAAGGGAATCAAAAGCACAAATAAAATAAATATTGGGCCTATATCAAAATAAAAAAAAAACTTTTGCACAGTAAAGGAAACCATCTACAAAATAAAAAGGCAACCTATTGATTGGGAGAAGATATTTGTAAATTATATATATGATAAGAGATTAATATCCAAAATATATAAATAACTTATGCTATTCAACATTGAAAAACAACCCAAATAAAAAAAATGGACAGAGAACTTGAGCAGATGTTTTCCCAAAGAAGTCATATAGATGGCTAACAGGCACATGAAGAGATGCTCAGCATCACTAATCATCAGGGAAATACAACAAAACTACACTTGGATATCACCTTATACCTAAAACAAAATTATATATATATATATAAAACAAATAAAAAGTCTTGGTAAAGATATAGAGAAAAAGGAGGCCTCTTAAGCTGCTGGGAATATAAATTGGTATAGTCACTATAGAAAACAGTATGGAGATTCCTCAAAAAATAAAACATAGAAATAGTATATGTATATGCTACATATATACATATGTATATAGAAATATACATAGAAATAGTATATAGTATATATAGAATTTCTACATAATTCAATCATTCCACTCCTGGATATTTACCCAAAGAAAACAAAAACACTAATTTAAAAAGATACATTCACCTCTGTGTTATTGCAGTATTAGGTATAATAGCCAAGGTATAGCAGCAACCTAAGAGGCTGTCAATAGTTGGATGGGTAAGAAAAAACTGGTACACACACAGACATACACACACACACAAACACACACAGAGAGGAATATTATGCAGCCATAGAAAATGATGAGAAGGTGGGATTTTTGACAACATGAGTGGACCTCAAGGGTATGATTCTAAGTGAAATAAGTCAGATCGAGAAAGACAAGTATATGATCCCAGTCAAATGTGAAATCCAAAAAAATCCCCAGTGAATAAACAAACAAAAAGCAGAATCAGACCTACAAAAACAGAGAAAAACACGAATCATTGCCAAAAGGGAAGAGAAAGTGGGATGAGCAAACTGGGTAAAGATGAGTGAGAGACACAGGCTTCCAGTCATGAAATGAAGAAGTCACAGGGATAAAAGTCACAATATAAGGAATGTAGGTAATGATATTGTAACAGCATTGTATTGTGACAGATGGTAGCTACACCTGTGGTGACTCTAGCATAATATATAAATTTGTGAAATCACTATGTTGTACTCTGAGACTAATGTAATATTGTGTGTCAACTATATTCAGTAACAAAAAAAAAACTTTAAAAATTATAACCACTCATGAGTACATAGGCCAGGCTACCATGAAGCAATCATAGTCCTACTTTTAAAAAAATTCCTGGTTCTTTATTATCAGTGCATGAACTGTTGTACCTGTAAATAAACATAAATTTCATTTTCACATCATCTTTTCATTCTTAAGTTAATGTTAGTAATATGTATTCATCTACAGTGTTTTATATTACAGAAGACAATATTGATGTAGGTACTAACAGATGATTCATTTTGTAAACATATGACATAAACTTACAGTATTAATAAATGCAGTACAGTCCCATAAATGTATTTTCTCTGCTTCGTGATTTTTTTCATAATATTTTTCTCTAGCTTACTTTATTACAAGAATACAGTATATAATACATATATAGTATATATGTTAATTGACTTATGTTATCAATAAGGCATCTGGACTACAGTAGGCTATTAGTAGTGAAGTTTTGGGGGATTCAAAATTTTATTCAACTCTGCAGGGAGTTGGGAATCTTATTCCTCATTTTGTTCAAATGTCAACTGTATATTTCAGTTGAAAAAATATTTTTAAATAATGGTATATGGAAGAGTTACATTGTATGGAATATATACATTCCATTGTATGGAAGAGGTACATGGGTACTTTTTTTCTCCACTTTAGAATGATTGTGTAAATTTCCTGTAGACAAAGATACGGATGGCCAAGAGTCTCCGCACAAATAAAAGAAAATGCTGTTGATGCACAATGTACCTCAGAATACCTGTGGTTTACCTGATGCAATCTGTGTGAAATCTCTCACTGAAAAATCATTAGTATATTCCTTAAAATTCAATTTGAGCTGGAAAATTTCAAAGCAAGATATGAAATAGAATATTATCATTAAAAAATTAATTATGTAACATTTCAAGCTTACATAAAAGTACATGAAATACTACAGTGCCATTCACCTAAATTTATTAGTTATTAATATTTTATGGTAGTTTCCACAAGCATCTTTTTTGTTCAGAAATAAACATGGAAAGTGTCAAAGTCTCATACCCAAATCCCCCCCTTTCTTTCTGTATCCAGTGGGGAGGCGGGGAATCACTTTTCTAAATTTGGCATTTATCTTCCCTTTGCTGAATCAACATTTATTTTGGTAGATGTTCATTTTGATTTATGTAACTTTCATTACTTTTGTTGTATGAATACATCATAACACATATATATTCCTAATAATGGGCAGTAAGCTTGTTTTCTTTAGTGCTGTATATAACATAAAAAACTTTAAAAATTGTCAGTGATATTATAATAGCATTGTATGGTGACATGTTGGCTACCCTTGTGGTGAGTGAAGCATAATGCATAGAGAATTTGAATCATTATGTTGTTTGTCTGCAAATACACTGGATGTTAATTATAATTAAATTAAAAAAAAAAACAGAGAAAGACAAATACAATATGATTTCACTCATTGATTTAAGAAACAAAACAGATTGAAGGAAAGGAAGAGAGAAATAGGGAAGCAAACCATAAGAGACTTTAAAGATAGAGGACAAACTGAGGGTTGATAGAGGGAAGAGGGTGGGGGTGGGCTGAATGGATGGTGGGGATTAAGGATTTTAAGATAGAATTAAGGAGACCACTTGTGATGAGCTCTGGGTGTTATATGTAAGTGATGAATTACTAAATTCTACCCTTGAAACCAATTTTACCATATATGTAAACTAAATAGAATGAAAATAAAAACTTGAAATACAAATTCAAAATTTTTCAATTAAAAATTAAATTAATTTTTAAAAAAATTAAATATTTTATTTATTCATTCTTGAGAGACACAGAGAGAGAGAGGCAGAGACACAGGCAGAGGGAGAAGCAGGCTCCTGCAGGGAGCCGGACATGGGACTCAATCCCAGGACTCCAGGATCATGCCCTGGGCTGAAGGCAAGCACCAAACCACTGAGCCACCCAGGATCTCCATAAACTAAAACATTTTTAAATTAAAAACTTTAAAAATCATCTGATGCCTCACAATTAAAATGACTGTTACATAAACACTGGGAAATGGAGACAAACTCCTTGTCTTTTTTTTTAGCACGTCAAAGACGATAGAATAATATAAAATTATCACCTGATTTCTAGTTATCAGAAACCATAATGTTGTGATAAGAAAATTTATTCTTATGTTTCTGATCATTGTAAATTATATGCCCTTTCCCTTATGATAATGAATATGAAGAGATATACTATTAAAATATATCTACTTTTTTATATTATTTCTTGCTCATTTTATATTGATCTGAGTCTATGTTGGATATACTTTATTATATATATTATTACTATGTTATATATTAATATATTCTATTATATATATTATTATATATTATATAAATATGTTTATCATCACTCACAATGTCACATTTTAAGGTATACTTGTGAGCACAGCAGAAAGTACAGACTTGTCAAAATAGTATGTTGTACATCTTATATTAATGTAACATTGTGTACCACTTATATACTTCAATAAAAAAAAATAATTTCCCAATATAATGAAAAGTTTTCATTACCTACAGAAAGTTTTCATTACCCTTAGTAAAATATAATAGTATAATACAATATGGAGTATTAGGGTGAAAAAATATAAATCACTATTTTTCTTAGTTTTCTTTTTATTGTTTTTGTCACAATGTCCACTTTAGATTGTTTCTAGTATAGTCTTGCTTTTATTCAAGAGAAAATGATACCTGGAGATAATTCCTTTGACATACAACACATTTATTTTCTTCTTAAAAAATCAAACAAAGCATATTTTACTTAAAAATCCCACTTAAAACCTTAAAAGGGGTTTTCAATGGAGTCTAAGATTTTTGCTTTTAGTATTGTTTTATATAAAAGACCTGCTATAATTCTGAGAGAACTATAAAAGTCTGTTCCAAAACATTATAATGTAAAATGGACAGAGAAGGACAATGAGATATTTAATTTACTATGGCAGAGCCACTGCTGTGAAGAATAGATAATATATATCAGTGGTAATATATGGAGAAATAACACAGGTGAATAGCAGAGACAATAAATCTGTTTTTACCACTGGACTTGTCTTAGGCAATTCTCTTATTAATAAATTAAATAATTTTAGACCATATGGAGTTGACTTGAACCCTCTTGTTTATGGCAGTATACTATCAGTAATGATTTAAACAACATAGCCCATATTCAAAAAATGACTTTAAATAGCGACAGAGAGAGAAATCCTTAGATGAATATTCAGACCATCATTCATTATAAAGGTTCAGTTTTGTCTTTATTGATTCTCATTATTGGAAGTCACGTATTTGACCTTTTCTTCCACTCTGTTAAGACAACATTGTTTATGTTATATATAGCTCAAAAAAGTGAAAATCAGCTTACTGCCCATTATGAGGAAGATATTAATATGTTAGGATGTATTCATGCAACAGAAATAATGAGAGCTACATAAATCAAATTGAACAACTACCATGTGTTTTTCTACCTGCACAGATCAGCTCATTTATTTGTCCAGCCAGAACTTTACCATGTATTCTAAAATAAACAAATGACACACTGTCTATTTTTCAGTCCAAAATCATTCTTCAGTTATAGAAACAGAGTCAGATCTAAGGAGGTGGAAGAGAGAACTGCTTTGGAGCTGGTTTGTTTCACCTCTGTGTACACACACACACACACACACACACACTCCAGTCTCTCTTCCTTCCTACTCACCTCTCATTCTCATCTTCTCAGGATTAAAAGAAACAGCTCAGGGCACTGTGAACTGGGAAATGCCTCTGCAGCTAATGCACGCTTACTTGCAGTACACATTATTGAAAAATGTGGAGTGAGCACTTCCAACGCATGGCGCCTGAGAAACAGAGATTCTAATTGTGTGTTCAATATCTCCTTTAATTACATTTATAACACCAGTTAAAAGAGATTTGTAATTTTCTGATATTTGTAGGTTTCCTCTTCCCAAAACCAAGATATGCAATATTATTTTAACTGTAAAAAATACTTACATGTGTAATAATGCTATTCTATTTGTCTCTTTCAAAGTCAAGCTCTAATACAGGTACACGGATCCACTTACATGAACTCTTGTTCATAACTCTTCTGATGAATTATATAATCTGTAAGACAAAGAGAAAAATAACAATTTAAAACAAAATTATTATCTCAGTTGACAAAAGTACAACTTAGAAGAGTCAAGTGTATTGGAGGTCATTTCTACTTCTTGGACAATTAACTACTGATAAAATTGATAGCATATATATTAGAAATTATGTATGTATCTTCTGATATATTTGTATAAATTAGTACTAATACTTACCTCAGTGAGCTTAAAGAATTAGTGAATATACAAACAACCGGCTTTCAATGTGTAATTCATACTCTCAGAGCATCTTCAGAAACATAGTTTTATGTGCAAATAAAACATTTTAGTGAACTATGATTATTCTTTGTATATTCATATCCTTACAACACATAAAGATTCCTGAGTTAATTAAGGTTTTACTGAAAAACTCGGAATGCATTATTGAGAGAGTGGGATTATAATGTGGTTATATATAAATCCACTCCATAGCAGACAACCTTTTTCTACTATGTGCAATAGTAATTCGCTTCTGTAAAAAAAAAAAAAAAATAGAATTGACTAATCCTGAAGCTTTTTTAAGAAAAAAAATCAGAATACAATGGCTGCATATAACTTAGAATGCATATATGCATATATATGTACATATACACATATTTCCATTTATTAAAGTTTCCTACATTTTTCATATTGACATCATATTTTAATTAAATTCCTCAAAGCCTTTTCTTAGATGAGTTGTCCAGTAGATTTCAATCTGATCTGCAATCATTACAGCTTATTTTCTCTTTTTAAGACTTCAGTGCAATTTTATTAAGCATTTATTATTCTGTGTTTTTATTTTGAAATAGTTCTTTGATGCTCTCACCTACTAAAATTTTAAGGTATATTTTTTACAGAGTATCTTTCAGTGAATTAAGGCTACTCATTCTACATGAACTCTTGTTTGAAATATGGACTCACCGAGAAGACTGTTCATATTCAGACATAGAAGTAAAGACAAATGAAAATTACATATACATGGAAAATGAGCAAAAGATGTATTATATCACCAACGTATATAATTCCATGCCTTCTCAAATAAGAGGTAGTAAATAGAATAGGAATAGGGGTGATATGGAAATCTCAGTCACTCAATTGACTTTATTTTTTAGCGATACAAAATTTAAATTATTCAAGCTGAAGCTATTAAATATTCATAGTGCTTCATATTATAAAGTTATTGATTAATGTCTTTGGTAAGGAACACTATTATCTCTGATTACATCAAGGTCATCCTGAGGAACAGGACCAAGGCACAAAGTTTTATATATGGAAATATGAGAAGCTAATACATAATTCATGTTTAACAGATAACATAAAGGTTAACCCCTTGGAGAATTTGAAGATAATACTCGTGTTCTTCTGACAATTCTTTATACTGGCAATTTGGAAAATGCCAGTGTTTTATTACTACCTATTCTTGTACTATGACATGAATTAATGCATACCTGCCTCACTATTCCTATGGGCAAAAAAAGAATTTGAATTATGTACAAGAAAGAGATTTTACAAAACTAAACGAGCCAAAGTACTTTTCCTCTGTATACCCACTAAAAATACTCTGAGAGTAGTCCTTTTCATTTTTAGAAAAAAATTGGAACTTCATTTTCACATTCTACAGATATCTGCTAAACTTTCTATGTCCACTGAAGAAATGAAGATACTTGGGATCAATTCACCTTTTGGAACTATATACATACTAAGTATAACTGATATATTGCAACTTTAACTTGTTCTACGCATGTACTCTCAATTTTAAAAGAATCAGAAAACTTAGTTTTCATTAATTTCAGATGGCATGTTTAAGGTTTCTACAGTGCACATATTGCTGTTTTATGAAAAAAAATGTTAAACTCTGTGTCATGATTTTTCTCAGATTTTACAAATGAAGCCAATGTCAACTGTAAGATTTGGTAGAGGAATGAAATAATGCAAGTAAAAGCATTTGGCACATTTTTTTCACCATATAAATAGTAGCTTTTCTTTCTGTGGAGGAAATAAATCCAAGGATCTTGGCCTCCAGAATTCCTTTCTCTTTCTACTTCACCGCCCTATCACATTTAAGTCAATGAATCTGTCAGTGAGATTGGATTATGGAAAACTGTCTCCCAAACACATATGTTGTTTCTTTTTTGTTCATGGTACCTTGTTAAAACAATGGAAGAGAGCTCCAGTTATAGAATGAGAACTATTTTTTTTCCTTCGAGTACATTTCATTAACATTTAAAATTTTTAAATTATGAGCTAATTTCAAATAGGATATGAATGGAATTGCTCAATCCCAAAACCATGGAATCCTTTTTTTTCCTCACATCTCAGAATCTATCCATCATCTCACCCCATTGATAGTATCTTGAAAATACAATAGTATACTGGCCACTTTTTGCTACTTTCATCCCGCTGTCATGGTTTATTATCTGGCTTCTTTTTTTATTTCATTTTTTAGAGAGGGGGAGGGGCAAAGGGAAAAGCGAGAAAGAGAATCTTAAGCAGGATGCACATTCAGCATGGAGCCCCTTGCAGGGCTTGATATCATGACCCTGAAATCATGATCTAAGTAGAAATCAAGAGTTAGACACTCAATCAAATGAGCCACTGAGGCACCCGATCTTCTGGCTTATTATGGAAGCCTGCAAACAGATGTCTTTGGTACTGCAGGAGGCATCCTTCAGTATATTCTCAAAATAGCAACTTGTGTAATTAAAACATAAATCATATTATGGCCATCTTTGGCATAAAATATTTTGATTATTTTCATTTCACTCATCGTAAGAGCCAGAATTTATACAGATGTTTTATAGGTCCTATCATATGGACTCTCTGATTTCTGTATGAACTTTTCTCCTATTCCTGGGTCATTTCTTCATTTCAGTTTCAGGTGCAATAGTTTCATTGTTATTGCTAAACATGGAAGTACATATGATTTATTCCATATCTTTTTCATGACTTTGGTCAGATGCTTATCTTCACTGTGAGGCTTTCCATGGCCATGGTATTAAAATGTTCAAACTATCTGTGCTCTGTAGACACTTGCAATGCTTAATTATTTACCATAGCACTTACTATCATCTAATACATTATATATTTTACATTCTTACTTATTATATTGTATCCTCACTAAAGTAGTAGTTACATAAGGACAGAGGTTTCCAAAGACTTATCCAATGTTTTATTCCAAAAACCTAGAGTGTTAACCTGAAAATAAACAGTTGTTTAAGGAATGAATTTGGGATGGGTACATTCACAGTCAGAGGAGAGATATAGTACACTAGTTCAAAAAGTCATGAACTTTAGAGTCACATATACTAGACTACATATCCTATCTTCACCATTTACAATTACGCAACCCTAAACAAATTGTTTAGGAAAAATGGATATATTTCAAGAGTGTCTCATCCCAGGCTTTTTCTGGCCCTCCCTTCTCCAATTCTGCAGGATTCTATAAGCTGCCCCCTTGAGGCCTTTCCCTCTGCATGGGCAGGTCCTTCTACACAGACAACAGCCATGCTTGGTCAGCTGGAGGAGCTAATGTTTATCCAGTCTTCCTGCAAGTGCTATCTCTGCTTCCCATCATGCTGTGTGTCCTCCACTTCTTTCTTGGGTGCATCATTCTGTCACCTCAGACTCAGAGTCACTCTGAGACAATACTTCCTATGGATTAGTTATGTGGAAATGAAGAAATGGAGAGTGCAAACAATTTTTTTAATAAAAATAGAATCTATGTTAAAATTATCAGGTATATATATATATATATATATATATATATATATATATATATAACCTCATACCTGCAAATATATGGCTACAGTAAGCATATTGTATTTACTGAGAAATAATAATATCTGTTGTATAATATTTGCATTGTAAATCATGTATAAATGGTGATTTTTTTTTTATTTTCTAAATACCCCAACTTGTTTTTATTTTACTTCTACTAAAATCTCAATTTCCAGAATGGAAAATAATTATCAGTGAGTGGCAACCAAAATCTTGAACACAAGTGTGATCATTGCAACTAAATCTTAATTATCAAAGGTGTGTGTTCATTATCGTGAAATTATATGTGATAGGAAATTTGCGTTAAAATGAATTAAACATTGATAATAGTGCAAGCCACTGTTACTTTTATTATTAAATATTAAATGTGAGTATTTGGATTACACATTTATGATATTCACTTATTATGGGCAATAAAGTGAATTCTAGGGACACCTGGGTAGCTCAATCAGTTAAGCAACCAACTTTTTATTTCGGCTCAGGTGATGATCTCAGGTTGTGAGATGGAGCCACACATCTGGCTCCACGCTCAGTGGGGCATCTGCTTGAGATTCTTTTTCTCCTTCTTCCTTTGTCCCTCGCCCCTACTTGCCTGTACTCTCTCTCTGTCTCTCAAATGATTTTTCCAAAAAATAAAGTGAATTCTATGGAAAATATATTTAAATTTAGGTAAATACCTCAATATTTCCCTATTAGTAAAAATGGAGATTTGTTGACTTTATCTCTTTCAATTGCCTTTTTTTGTGTTCATTTTACATTTACAAATCTTTTGATATATTTTTGTGTAGGTAAAAGAGTTTTCCTAATTTACTCAATTTGTATTTGAATCACATTTGAGTCAGTCCAAATGGTGAAAATATATATCTTACAGTACAGCTAGTAAGTACTCTATACAGTACTTTTTTGAAGAACACATGGGCTAATTATTAAAAAATACATAAAAACAATACTGTACTGAGATAAAAAAAGCAAGTATCACCATATTTTATCAGTTTGGTAAACATTAAAATGTCTGACAATACTTGATACTGGTGATGTGGAATATGATTCACATAAGTCAACACAACCACTACATTTAACAGTTAATACTAAAGACGTATAAACTCTTCAAGTGAGCAGCTTCACTCCGAGGTTTACATCTGCCTGAATGCATGTATAATAACATCCATGATAGAACTGCTAAGAATGACAAAGTTTTCAGGAAAAATAGATATCAATAATAAAATTGATAACTGATGACTGTTCACATGATGAGATAATACACATTACAAAAAATGTAAAAAATATAAAGTACAGGAGCAAATAAAATCAAACCATATTGTCTGTATGGAAACATAATAAAATTAAAACAATAGTAAAAAATATATGCAAAATTGGGGTAGAAGGGACATCGAGGAGGAGTACAGGGGACCTGTGGCTGAGGAAGAAGACAACTAGAGTTTCTGCGGGTACTGGCAAAGGCCTATTTGTGTGCAATGACTGCATGAATTTTTCCTACATCACTTAATTCAATTTAAGCTTATTAAAAAATTCTAATGACCTTTTCAAGAGATAGTGAAATCAAAAATCTTATATGAGTGTCCTGAAGTCAATGTAACATTAAATTGTTATTGAAATCCAATGCAGATCTGAAGGCCCAGTTGACATGTCACTTAATGAATACCACTCCATCTTCCACCTCATTAAAAAAAATTGCTGTCTCCTCAGCAAACTTTTCATGTAATTTGTCTAATTATACTCTTACAGGTATTTTTATTGTGTTGTATTTATTATGATCTTGGTAAGAGGCAGAAGGCAAAATCCACTTGGATCATAGGAGAATTTAATAAATAGACATTTTACAGAGGTATGTGCAGGAGTGAGGGGACAAAGGATGAGGAAGCTCCCAGTGATGGGCCATGGAAGGAACGCTTCCTAGACTGGAGATAAAATGTTAGGAATGTTCAGAGGAAGATGGAAGGAATTGAGTTGTACAGCAGGAAAAAGTTATGTTTGTGAAAGAATGCAGTGAGTAGCAGATTCATGGCCTTGGGGTGGAAATAAGTGGAAGAAATACCTCAGTTTCTCTGTTATCCCCTTAGCTAGCAAAACCAAGTCAGAGAGTGCTGGCAAGAGAAACTGGATGATCCAAATTCAGTCTAATAGGACAGAGAATGGATCAGATAGAGAGGCAGCTCATGGGTCTTCACCTTTTATAGAATGTACACCACATCAGTTACAAGAGTTAATATAGTGCTCCACAAATAGTAAGTGTTGAATAGTGTTTGTTTAAAGATTTTACTCACTTATTTGAGAGAGAGGGAGAGAACAAGCAGAGAGAGCAGCAGAGGGAGGGAGAGAGAGAAGCAGGCTCCCCACTGAGCAGGGAGCCTCATGTGGGACTCTTTCCCAGGACCTCGAGATCACGACCTGAGCCAAAGGCAGCCACCTAACCAACTGAGCCACCCAGGCGCCCCTTGTGTTGAATAATATTTTTGAATATACTAAAACTCTACATATTTTGTACCGTTTAGATTTTTTTTTACTTTCTTAAGTTGTTCAGAATATAAATATTTTGAAGGATTTTGAAACCTTTCCATATATATCTAAAAGTATGAGTGCTTTTCCTGGGGCCACGGTCTGGCCATTATTTTTTTCTAATTTAAATTATTTTATGTCCAGTGTCCATCAGTAAGATGAACTGTGGGTTGCCACATCTTTTAAAGACTAACAAACCATTTTTAGGAATAGCAGTTTCAAAGAAACAAGTTCTTCTTAGGTAACTGGCATGGAAAAACATCCTCAGAGAATGATAAATTGCCAAGAACCACTCACTGCTTCCTTAAAATTTTATGGAAACAGTCCATGACTTAATTGAGATTGAGAACTATCTGGCATTTACCAAAAAATGTATCACATAAAGGATATTTTATATTTATTTATTCCAGGCTTCCATTAGATTTCTAAGTTGTTTCCTCGGTAAAAAGGTAGATCATATTCTGCCACATTCCCTAGATTCTCTCTGGAAATACTTGGGAGCACAAGTGAGCTCTGGTGTTCACCTTCCCTACTCCTTATTCAGTCTTAAGGAGATGAAGCGATGATAAAGATCTAAAACAGTATGCACACAGAATGAAGAATCCTAGACATTTGTTTGTGGAGTTTATTCTTCTGTTATCAAAGATAGTAAATCATTTTGTCAGGCTTTTCTTTTTTTATGAAAAATGGAAGCACAGATAACTCTTGGATTTTATTCATCTTTTTTTTTTCCCCTCAAAATACATAGTATGGATTTTGAGAAATGCAATTCCTCATGTAAGTTCAGTGGGTTTTTTTTTTCATGAGTACTGTTTCACTGCATGTCATTGAAGTGATTCATTAAACATCCTCTTCCTCATCTTCTCTTATTCAGGATAGCATTATTTTATTGATTCAAAAGATTATCCTATAGATGGTCAGAGCTCACTGTGAGGTCTTTGAAACATGAATTCTAAATTAATAAATGTTAAATAGTCTGCTGAAAATCTTCTGCTATCTGTTTCAAAGGCTCTTTCAAATTACGATTTCATTGAACTGAAAGAAGGGCCTAAATCCTAATGTTTAGGGAAATGTCCCAATATCCCCAACTAGAATTATGAAATATCATGACAACTAATGTCATAATTTTTACATTGTAACTGGGGTTAGAATTTTATAAAATATCAATAAATATTCGTACATTTACATTTGAATAGTTCATAACTAAAATCGAAACTATTGCCTATCTTGAAATTCTATAAATAAAAAAGTGAGCTCATAAATAATTATTAATTAGGTTTATAATTTTCCATCTTATATGAGATTAAACTTATTGACAAAGGAAGGAATAAAATATTAAGAAAAAGAGTTTTTAGTGCAGACATTAAATTTGAATATCATAAATTCAGATAGAGACTTAATTCATATGGCTTTCTCTTTACCATGATTCATTTTTCTGCATCCTTGAAGAATACTCACTTCAGTATTTGGAGCACTTCTGCAGATTCTGCACATGCTGTTATACACTCCGTCTGATTCCTCTCATACTAGTCCCTATTTGCCTTTGGACCCTCGACCATTCTACATCTACACTTCTTAGTTCATTCCCAAATGCTACGCAGCTTTTTTCCCTCAGATATTATCTTAAGTTTTACTGCTTCTCCCATTTTTAGGTCCCTCATTTTTAAAGATGATATAAATTTCAGTTTTAAGCCTGAATCTAATTTGTGACACATCCAATTTCACATATTTAATATCAAGGTGCAAGCTAGAAGAAATGCCAGAAATCCTATAAATCAATAGCTTCAGTTTACCAATGAAGAAACTAAGAATATTAAGTTACAATGTCAAACTGTGAATTAGTATACACTCCATTAGAGAGAACTCCTGTAGTGTTACCATGTATTATGTTTTGTCCTATAAGCTTTTTTTTTTTTAATGGACATCAAAACCTCTAACATTTTTGCCTTTTCACATTAAATCTTTTTGTGAAAATAAGAATATAGAATTATTTAGGAATATAATAATTAAAAATAATATTTAAAAGCTTCAAACTATACTCATTACCTTTACATACAGTTGTTTTTAATCACTCTTTATAGAAGTCCACTTCTATCGAAATAATTAGGAATTGGAGGGAAACTAACACACTGAATGATTAAGTAATTTGAAAGAATTATAAACATACTTACATGTATGAAGTCTGTAAGTAATGTTTGTAAGAATTAGAATCAATTTCTGTTTCCAGATTTTGAGTCAGAGTTACTTGTGCTGAATCTATTACAACATGCTAACTTTACATGTTTGAAGAATATGTGTGTGTACTTTTAATTTTGATTTTTCTTTCTGTGTTATGCAGCAAACATGAACATAATTATGCTTAAAACCTTATTGGTATTTTAAAATAAATTACAGGATAAGTCATCATAACAGGCCAAATAATACTTAGCTCCTGAATATAAACAAAGTATAGAGTGGCATAAATCTTGCAAGCACAAAAGTGGTAAAAACAGCAAGATTTAGAGGCTCTAGTACAAGGGAGATATATAGTACCAACTGCAGTAATCTCAAAAATTTATATCCCAAAATGTGCAGACTTGATCTTATTTTTCAGTCAGTGTGTTCTGTATGGAAGACGAACAAGCTCATGACAATGGAGTATGATTTAGAAAACTAGATCCTGCTCAGAGGAATATAAAATGTGATTATATACCGTACTTCTGTGCAAAATTTTAAACAGAATTTAATAAATCATTTTGAAACCTAGATATATTTGTGGAACAATGACATCACTTTTAAATTATGCGTGGTTTGTAAATGCACAAAATTAATAATGTCTTTTGTGCGTTTGTATTACTCTGGAAAGAAACTACTAAGAACTATATTATCAGGCCAAACAGTCTTTGAAAATTTGTGTGCTACAGGGCCATTTGTCACTTCATTTTAATGGAATGTTCCATACCAAAAATGTCTAACTGCTCAGAAGAGGGATAGAGTGTAGATTTATTATCTGAGAAAAGAAAATTAATTGACACAGGCCAAAAATGTAATGGAATTAAACCCATGTGGAATAACTGAGAACTTCAGGACTGTGTCTAGGCTCCATAGAATGATAAAATTACATGCAGAAAAATTGAAATATGTCATTTTTGAGCAAAGTTCAGGATTTCTCAAAGGAATGGCAAATAAATTAATTAAGGTGTCTTTGTCTCCAAGACCGTCTGGTCTTAGAACAAAATAGAACATGTCTCTTCAGGTACAAAATGTATTTTGTGTGGGTTTTGTTATAGTCATTATTGTTTTAACTAAATAGCATTATGGAGAGAATTGGCAATTATTGAGACACAGTTTAAAAAAAGATTTAGATATCAGGGCAAGATACAAAAACATTTCTTCATTCTAAAATGATTTATGGAACATCTATTTGGTATGCCATGTTCAAAGAACTGGAGTTGGAGATATCTACTCAAAATGGAAAATTTGATGAGAATGATTATCAGGGAAATAATTTGCTAGAAAAATTAGCCAATTTCCAATAGCCCCATTTGCAATGGAAATGATTTAAAAAACAAGCAGAAAAAAAAAGAAACAGTAATGGCAAAGTGATGGTGTGGTAATACCAGGTTTTGGTAAACAGACTATACTTCAATGTGGTTGAATCTCAGTGAGAATCAGAGAAATATGGCATTGATCATGGTTTAGAGGATCATGAGGTGTTTTCAAGCAGAGTATGGCATATATAAATATAGACTGAATTTTGGATAAATTGTTGGATAAATTAGATTAGTGGTTTGAAAAGAAATATATCATTTATATATAATTTCTATTGTGTTTTCTGCTAATAACACCTTGTAAATCTGTGACTTGTTTTCTTTAATTTGAGCATTTCTGAAATTATGTATCTGAATATTGATAAAGGTTTTCTTTTTTTTTAAGATTTTATTTATTCATTCATGAGAGACACACACAGAGAGAGAGGCAGGCTCCATGCAGGGAGCCTGAAGTGGGACTCGATCCCAGGTCTCCAGGATCACGCCCTACACTAGAGGCAGGCACTAAACCACTGAGCCACCCAGGAATCCCCTGAAAAAAGGATTACTTTATGGGAGACATTATTTCTGCCTCCAGATAAATTTGGAGCTTTGTGACTTTTAGCATTATTTTATTTTGTAAATTATAAGAAATAATGCTATTTAGGATATTGAGTAGTAATATGTTATATAAATGATAGCTTCTTTAGCTTCTTAAACAAGATGACAATTTAAATTTGTAAACATAAAGTCTTCTTGATTCAAATAAAAATATTTGTCACTTACATTCAATTTTTAATACACCTCAAAATGTAAAAACACTGAGAATCGAGCAGAAATATCTTGGAAACTATCAAATTATAGTTTCTCATAAAACTTCGTTTTTCCAAAATTAATTTTATAAATATCTAGTCTATAGGTTAAGAGATGGCTAGTAATGAGATTTCTGTTTTACAAGTTTAGCCATTTCAGTCAGATCCAAATTAGCTATCACTAAATAAAGAAAAGATTAATTTGCTGTCACCACAATACATGTTTTTTTCCCCTCCTGGAGATTTGAAATATAAATTATGCCAAAATTCTTCTTTTCCTCTGCGAATCTACTTATGCAGTTTTAGTCACTACCATGGAAAGGTAGATTCCAGAATATCCAGAGAATTTATAAAATTAGATGGAGGTGGAATTGTCCCTAAAACATGGTGAACATCTAACATTGTCTTAAAAATAAATAAATAAATAAATAAATAAATAAATAAATAAATAAATAAATAAATAAAATTGTTGACTAATTGGAAAATTCATCTGGAAATGCTGGGTTACATTTACAGAAATTCTAAGTATCACAGAATTCTACCCACAATTCAACAGGTGATAATTATGGGAATTTGAGGGCAAAACCCTACCGATCAGTGTAGGGATTAACAGGATCCAAAACAGAATGAATTGTTGGTTTAAAGATGGATCCAGAAATGGCTCAGCTAATGAGGAGCTATTATTATTCCTTTCATGTATAGAATGAATGAATTCATGTAATTTGTTATAGTCACAAACTGAGAATGCTAAAATCAGATTGGGAAACCTGGCCTTTGACTCCAAAAGCTTTCTTTTTCCCCACTATATTGTGTAAATAGCAAAAAATAAAGCACTGCTTCTTTTTACAAATCACTCAAAATATTCTCTGCACTAAGTACTTTGAATATATACTCACATGCATGTAGCCATAGAGTAAATCCATTCCCAACTGGTGCTTTCTACTTTAGAAGGTTATTAATTGTTGATTAACATTTTTTTACTATAGGGAGGGCTATTCAAATTATCTGTTTTTCCTTTGTGAATTGGTTGCCCATGTCTTTCAAGAAATTGCTTCATTTCATCTAGGTTATCGAATTTAGCAGCATAGCATTGTTCATAATAGTCTTCTGTTATCCTTTGAATGTCCACAATATCAGTAGTGGTGCCCATCTTTTATTTCCAATATTAATAATTTGTATCTTCTCTTTTCTTAATTTACCTGTCTGGAGGCTTATTACTTTTTACCTTGCCAGAGAACCAACTTCGTTGATTTGATTATTTACTATTGATATTCTGTTTTAATTTTCACTGATAGTTTCTACTCTTAATTCTTTTTTTTTTTTTTTTTACTTTAACTTGGTTTTAACTTGTTCTTTCTCATTTTTTAAGGTGGAAGCTTAGGTTACTAATTCTAGATTTTTTTTCTTTTAAATACGTGCATTCATTCACTACTACAAATTTCCCTGTAAACCCTGCTTTCAACGGATCCCACAAATTTTAAGAAGCTGTATTTTCATTTTCATTTAGTTCCAAATATTTAGAAAATTTCCCTTGGGATTTGGTCTTTGATCTATGTGTTATTCAGAAATGTGTAATTTAATCTCCAAATATTTTGGAGTTTTTTAGGTATCTTTCTGTTAATTTCTCGTTTAATTCTGAGCTCTGAGAACATTTTCTTTATGATTTAATTTTTTAAAATTTGTTAAGTTGTATATCGTGGCCAACAATGTCGTCTATCTTGGTAAATGTTCAATGTGAGCTTGAAAAAAAATGTGTATTATTTATTGTTGGATGAAGTATTTTATAAATGTCAATTAGGTCCAGTTGATTGATGGTGCCCTTCAGTTCAACTATGTCTTTACTGATTTTCTGCCTGCTGGATATTTTAATTACTGATAGAGTGCTTTTGAAGTTTCTTGCTCTAATAGTGGTTTCATCTGTATCTCCTTTCAGTTTTATCGGTTTTTGTCTTGCATCTTTTGACAACCTCCTGTTAGGCACATACACATTAAAACTTGCTATATCTTTTTTGAGAATGATCCTTTCATTGTTATGTAATCTCCTCTTAATCACTGATAATTTTCCTTTCTTCTGATGCAGCTTTGTCTGAAATTAATATCACTACTCCAGCTCTCTTTCCATTAATGTTGGCATGGCGTATCTTTCTCCATTCCCTTACTTTTAATCTATGTCTGCCTTTATGTGTAAGGTGGGTTTTTACAGACAACATATACTTGGGATTTGTTTTACGTACTCTACAGTCTCTGCCTCTAAATGGATGTCTTTAGATCATTGATGTTTAAGTTATTATTGATATATTTTGGATAATATCTACTATGTTGTTACTGTTGCCTTCATTTTTTTTCTGCCTTCTTTCATTTCATTTTTTTTAAGATTTTATTTATATATTCATGAGAGACACAGAGAGAAAGGCAGAGACACAGGCAGGGGGAGAAGCAGGCTCCCTGTGGGGAACTCGATGTGGAACTCGATTCCAACACCGGATCAGGACCTGAGCCAAAGGCAGATGCTCAATCAGGTGTCCCTCTTTTCTCATTTTAATAGAGCATTTTACATAATTCCATTTTTCTTCTCTATTATCGTATCAATTACACTTCTTTTATTTTTTTTTAAATCAGTTGCTTGTGGTTGTCCTTGAGTTTGAAATTTACATATTACCACTAAAACATTTCAAATTTTACTTTTCATAGGTATGCAAGTCCTTTACAACAGTATGAAGGGATCCATTCTTTCCATGAATTATAAAAATGATGACATTCATTATTCACTTATCCGTAAGAGATAGTGAATACATAGCTGCTATAGCTGTTTTGAGTAAATTCTTATCTGTTAGATCAATTAAAAATAAAATAATAAAATATTTTACTTTACCTTTATTTATTCTTTATACACTGTTCTTCCTTTGTGTATGTAAATTTGAGGTTGTGACCTATATCATTTTTTCTCTTCCTGAAGAACTTTTTTCCAAATTTCTTGCAAGATGGATCTACTGGTGAAGAAGTTCCTAGGGCGCGATCCTGGAGACCCGGGATCGAATCCCACATCAGGCTCCCGGTGCATGGAGCCTGCTTCTCCCTCTGCCTATGTCTCTGCCTCTCTCTCTCTCTCTCTGTGACTATCATAAATAAATAAAAATTAAAAAAATTAAAAAAAGAAGTTCCTTTAACTTTTGTTTGTCTGAAAATTATTTATTTGTCCTTCAGTTTTGAAGGATAATTTCACTTGATACAGAATTCTAGGTTAGTGCATATGTGTTTTCTTCCTTTTAACACTTTAAATATGTGATTCCACTCTCTTCAGTTACATGGTTTCTGAAGAGAAGTCCAAAAAAATTCTGACTCTCCCTTCTGCATATATAATCTATCTCTTCTTCCCCTGGCTTTTTTTCAAAGTTTTCTTCTGTCTCTGATTTTCTGTAGTTTGAGTATGATATACCTCTATAGATACAGGTATAAGTATAGGTATAGCTGTAGGTGCTATAAATTTAGTAAAGATGTAGATACAGATTTAGACGTAATTATATTCTGCTTCATGTTCTCTGAGATTCCTGGATCCATGGCTTGGTATATATTATTAATTTTGGAAAAACTCCCATTCATTATTGCTTCAAACATTTCCTCTTTTCTATTTTTCTGCTCTTTCTGGTATTCCTATTATACATGTATAACAACTATTATCATTGTCCCACATTTCTAATATTCTATTCTGTCTCTTGCATTCGTTTTTTGCCTCTTTGCATTTCAGTTTTGGAAAATGCATTGACATTTCCATCAGCTCACTTCTTCTTTCCTTAGTCATTTCTCAGCAAAGGTCTGAGTCCATCAAAGGCACTCTTCATTACTGTTAAAATGTTTTTGATTTCTAGCATTTTTAAATTCTTTCTAAAGTTTTTCTATTTACATTAAACTTGTTTGTTCTTGCATATTATGTATTTTTCATTAGCATAGTGATAATTTTTCTTTTAAACCCCCAATCTGATAATTTTAACCTCTCTGCCATATTTAAATCTGGGGGTCATGCTTAATCTGATTCTTCAAGTGTTTCTTTTTGTCTTTTAGTATGCCGTGTAGTTTTCGTTGTTGTTGGAAGTGGGACGGGATATACTACATAAAAGGATTTGAGGTAAATAGGCCTTTACTGTGAACATTTATGATTATCTGGCTAGAACTAGGAGTTATCCTGAGTTTATAACTGGTTGTATCTGTAAGGGTCAGAGGCTGAATTTTTTTCCTGTGTCCCTGTTTTTATTTCCCTTATTCTTTTGCATTTGGGTGTCCCTAGAGCCTCCATTAAAAACAAAATAACTGGGACACCTGGGTGACTCAATCAGTTAAGCTCCTGCCTTTGGCTCAGGTCATGATCTCAGGGTCATGGGATAGAGCCTCACATTGGGCTTTCTACTCAGGGAAATCTTCTCCCTCTCCTTCTATTCCTCCCCCAGATCATACTTGCTCTCTCTTTTTCATTCTCTCTCAAATAAATAAATAAATAAATAAATAAATAAATAAATAAATAATCTTTTTAAATTATTTAAAAATTAGCTAATATGCAATTGACAGACGCTATTAAATTAGTTTTAAGTATGAAACTTTTAAATAAACTCTGAGAAACACAGTTCTTTCTGTTGTATTCTTTTGCTATCACACAGTGCTACTCCTGAAGTAGCAAGGTGTGGGAGAAAGGAAACATACTGCCGCCCTATTATTGGGTCTAGGTCTTTAATTGAGTCTGTGCTCCTGAGCTGAAACCTGCACAGGTGCTTCTTTCCTTTTCCCTTTCTTAGATGAAACAAAAGCCTAGTGGAACAGACTTCGGTATTTCTCATTCCACAGTAGAAATTTACAGTGTGTTGGAGCTGGATATTTCTCTTCCTTTAGGTTGCTTAGACTGTGGTAAAATAGTTTCCCTTTAGGACAGGCCTTGTTAAGTCAAATAGAATATTACATTTTGAAATTCTATTTCCAAGTGGCTGCTTTTCCTCTCTCCCTGTTGCAATCACGGGGAGTTTTTCTCCATTTTAAGGACTTGATAGGCTGCCATAGGTAAAACTAACAAAAGTTGGGGGGCTTCTTAAAGCTGAGCCCATTTAGAGTTTTTAATTCTTGAGCTGATTCATATTAAAAGTCCAGCAATTTGTCAATAATAGCTTATGTTTTCCTATCTCATTACTGGCTCCAGGTGGGATTTCAGTTGCTGACCTAATCTGATTCTCTGTATCCCTATGTCTGTCTCTAGATGAAGTGGTTTGCTCTGTGACTTCAGATTTCTGATGGATGTAAAAAGAATGGATGGTTTTCAGTTCATTCAGCTTCTTTCTTTTGTTAGTATGGGAGTGACAAGTTCTTTGCTTGCTATGTCCTGGACCAGATACTGGAAGTTTTATACTCTATACTGCTGGACTTAAATCCCTGAATTTCTGATTCATTCGACCTAGGGTAAGACACCAAAATTTGTATTTTTGACAAGTTCCAGTGTAATATTTATGATAGTGGTCTGGGGCCATGTTTTTAGAACCACTCTTTTTCACTGAATTACATTTTTGAGTAGTTCCTTAAGAAAAAAAGTAACAATAAGCAAATTTATTGAGTGATCCTTCCTTTCATAAATCATTCTTAATTTTGCTACATATAGATATCCATGTACATATTTCTTTGATTTTTGTTTTAGAAAATAGTACTGTATTATGGTATTTCTTCATTTAGTGTGCTGAAATTTTAGAACATCCTTTCAACTTTCCAATTCGGAAACCTATGCCTTTAATTTCTGGAGAATTTACCTAATTGTTGTTGTGATGATTTCCCCTTGTTTGCATTTTTGATTATTGCTCCCTGGCCTTTTTTTGTTGGTGGTGGTATTTCCCTTTCCCATGTTGATGACTTTAATTTCTGATTTTAACTTTCCTCTCTCTCATGTCATTATCTTTGAGGTCTATTTCTTCTAAGCTTTTCTTGACTTTATCTTTAATTAATTAAGGTTTGACTGTCATATTTCCTTACTCTCTCTCTTTCTGAACTCTCTCTCATATTCTAGTTATTATTCTAGTTATTGCATCGCTTTGGAATCCTACATTTGCCCAATGATGCATCCAGAGAAACTAAAATTATCAGAAGACTTATTGCAAAGAGGAGGGAATGCCATTATCAAACTAATTCCTAGAGGGTGTCACATCTCATTTATGTGTAGAGAGACTAAATTGTAAAGAGCAAAGGAAGGAAAGACAGTTGATAACTTATCTTTGCTTTCTTTGCCCATTGGGGAATAATCAACTGTGCTACGGTTTCAAAAAAGATAAATCAAGATTTTGCATTTCTGTACAGAATCAAATATTTTATCATTTAAAAAAAATGAAGAAGCAAAAAAAATGCATCTGTTTTTCACGGGAAGATGGGGTAAGATAAAGCCTGAGAGAGAAGTAGAACATAGATAACTCAGAGATATTCTTTTTTCTTACTTGTGACTTTCAATGCTTTATATGGTCAATCTGGTTCTTGTTCCACTAATAAGAATAGGTATAGACATAGGAGATGCATTTTGATTTCATATTAGTAAGTGGGAGCATTCTTTTGGAGATTTACAGCAGGCAAGAGATGGAGATAGCTAAGCTGGAAATAATGAATTAATTGTAGGTCCAGGTTAGATACAGATTTTTAAGCCTAACTTCCAGGCATAATTCTATTTACATAACACCTGTTCCCCTGTAAGAACATATAGAACAAGAGTGAAAAAAACCCAGAAATATGAAAACTTAAGGATGTTAGACATAATGGAAACTAGACATACTGATATATGTAGCTTCCGTATAACTTATAAGGCATATCTATCCCAAGACTTGTATATGCGTGTGCCTATCTAAAAACAAAATGTTGCAGAATCTCATAAAAATCATTTTTTGAAGAACCAAGGAACTGCTACAAAATAGTCCATAAAAGGAGTGAACTTTAGCTTAAAGAATGTGATAGCATCACAGAGAAGAGATCATTTTGAGTCAGCATGAAATCTGTCCTTTAGATTGTCCCTATGTGTTCATGCCTAGGACTGGGTTTAGATATTATGGGAATTGTGGGATTTACCCATTTGGCAATGGAAACACAGATATGTTTCATCCAAGTTAGCCATAATTCACTGAAGTAGAGCTGGCAAGTTGGCTCAACTGTGCCAACAAATATGTATTCTACTTGGGACATGGAAAAATCTTGCAAGTCTCTCTACAGTGTCTAGAGCTTGAATACACACATTTCAGAAGTATCAGCAGGGATATTTCACTACATGGAGAAAATATGACTGCTGTGGAAAATAAGGAGGCCACAACCTACGGAAAATGTGAAAACCCGAGACAAAGAGGAAGGCCCGATGACTTTTTAGACTTTTACTTCTTATTGTACCTGGTAGCACCTTTATCCTTGCACTTTTCCTTGGCTTCACTACTCAATCTATCCTGTGTGTGCATGACAGATGAATTGCTTTTGGTTTAGGCATGGGAGCTGCATTCTGTCTCTTGCATCTAAGTTGTTTCTAACTGAAATGAAGTTGCAGCAAACTAAAAGTACAAAGAAGCAAAACCAGACAATGGCAATATCAATAAAAACGTCAACATGCTTGCAAAAAATGGATAAGGATGACAATTTGTATTCTGTATCCTCTCCCAAATCTTCCACAGCCTTGCCATTCAGTTAGCAGGCAACATCAACAGTGGGGATACTACATTTTGAGAGGTAACAATATTGGTAGAAGTATCTTTATTACGTAAATATACTGGGAGTAGATCCTCTTGGGACAAACACTAGCACAGAAGAAATCAGAAATTCACATTGCAGATAGCCTTGGGTGAGGGTTAGTGTTCACTAGTTCACGGGGGGAAAGGACCAGCAGCCACATCAGCAACTACACCTGTAACAATGTTGGTGGTGAGGCACAAATAATTAGGGCTTGAAATTAGGAGAGGAATTTTTCCAAAAACATGTTGTGAACGTGCTTAGCAGCAGAAGAAAACAAAGTGTTGCATTTCAAGTTGGTGTCAAGAAGACTATTTTAGAATTGTTATAATTACCCAATTATCCCCCCAGAATTTTGTGGCACAATAAATATGCCTTGCAATGAGGTGGTTAGGAATATTTTAGGTAATAAATATAAATTAATGATTCATTTATTAAGCAATGTAAATGATTATTTGGAAACATCTAAGCATTATATAGTTTGAGATTCAAGATTGCCCAAAGTAAGATGGAATGAATTCTGTTTAGAAAGGCTAAGAGCATATTTTCCCAAACTGAACCTTTGGAAAATGAAACATTTTCAAATTGTGTATAATTCCTGGTAGTTTGAATCAAACTTGCTAAATAATATTTTCCAAAAGAGAAATCACAACTTATTTAAAAAATATTAATCATTAATTATACTAGTTTTCTAGACATGATTTTTGTGAGCTTAGTAAATAAATGTAAGGGTTTGACTATTTTTTTATTGGGTTTATCACATAGAGAAGAGAAGAGAGAGCTGAATTTTCTACAGTTATAAAAGTTTCTCCTTGATCAAAGTTATAAACTAGCTGTTTGATTTATTACACTCGGTTAAAATTCTCTGGCATTTTATCTTGATATAACTGACAGCCTAGAAACAGTATCTTGTTTGTCTGGAAAGTGGAAATTTAAAAAAAATATCTTTTTGCTTCATAATTTTTATTGTTTATTTTGAAAGGTTATGAAAAATACCCTTAAAAGGAAATGGCATATTGATTTTAATCTGCATGTAGTATACCTTTTGTGACATGAATAAACCAAAACTTAATTTCATGCCTTGTTGTTGCAGACTGTTACAGTACATTGTTTAATGCATGACAGTTATATGCAATGGGATACACACTTCTTCTGAAAAGACTGATAAAGTCATATACGTTATATTAAGTGAAAAAACATACAATATGCAAGACAGTGTTAATGATATTGTAAGAG
Source organism: Vulpes vulpes (assembly GCF_048418805.1). NCBI lineage: Eukaryota > Metazoa > Chordata > Mammalia > Carnivora > Canidae > Vulpes > Vulpes vulpes. The sequence goes on from NC_132783.1 coordinate 136,098,744, forward strand.
TATAACAATATGTGTGTAGGCATATGTGTAGAGAATATTTAGAAGGATAATTGAGAATCTTTTGACAGTAATTGCTCTTGGAATAGAGAAAACATTTACTTCATTTTTATTATTTTATATTTGAAATGCTATATATATATATATACAAAGATTGAACAAAAACTGTACAGTACAACACACCATAAGCTAACACCCATAAAAGCAGTACTTAGGCCAGGAAATAGAACTTTCTAGCACATAAGACTAGTAAATTCACCAATCCATTCACTACCTCTTCCTTTCATTCTAAAGTTAACTACTAGCTGAATTTTACAGTAATCGGTTTCTTGAATTTTATACATACATGTGTATTCCTAAACCTGACACTTCAATATCACCTGACGTTTTAATTTCCTATAGAAGAAATCATACAGAATATATGGTTAATTTTATTCAGTAAGAACAAATAGTTTGCTAACAAGACTCACAACAGAAACTAAACAGTCTTGGCAAGATGGGAAGCCTAGTTTATGTGAGATATTTTGATGTTTATTAGTAATATTACACTGTGATTATTTTTGTATTTTATATGATAATAGATATTTCCATTTTCATTGTACATTTTGATTCTCCCTCATTGGGGTCTCTTCCAGTCCTTTTCTGTGTTAATTCTATATGTAAATACATATATATAATTGATAAAAGCCTCTATAGGTTATATATATTGATAATAGCTCTCTTCTTTATTGATTGCTGTTTAATTCACTTTTACAGTACATTTTAATAAATATTAATGACTAATTTTAACAATTTAATTGAATGGTTCTCAACTGGGGATAATTTTGTTACTTAAGGGATATTTAGTGATGACTGGGGTCATTTCTGGGGACAGTACACCAGTAACTGGTGGGGTGTTAGTGGCATTAAGTGAGTAGAGACCATGGATACTACTAAATATACTTTGCTACAATACGTAGGTAATCCAACCACAACAAAGACGCATTTAGTCCAAGATGTGAAAAATGTATTGTTTTATATATATCTCTACTCTTATTTTTTAAAAATATTCCCCAAGATGAGTTTCTAGAAGATTCAACAATGTATTTTTTTATTTTGCATTTTTTTTTTAAAGATTTCATTATTTATTCAGGCAGAGGGAGAAGCAGGCTCCACGCAGGAGCTCAATGCAGGACTCGATCCCAGGTCTCCAGGATCACACGCTGGGCTGAAGGTGGCACTAAACCACTGAGCCACCCGGGCTGCCCTCAACAATTTACTTTAATCATATCTATAGCTCCCTGGTACTGATCTATAAGAATGTGTTGGAGATTAAGATTCATTTATTTCACTATATGGACATCAAGATGACACATGATCATTTATTAGAAATATCATCATTTTAGTCATGTTCTGCAACATTTGTTGTGTGCCAAACATCCATATGTGTATGCTTCTGTTTCATTATAAGTTGTACATAAACTATAAATAATTTGTATTGTACTGTAGGCAGGTGTTACAAAATAAATTTCAATATCCCTCAAAATTATTGTTGTAATAAGAACATATGCTTCTCTGGCTAGGCTCCCCTGTTATTTTTATACTTTATAATATTTTAAGAGATAGAGGTTTCTCATGCCAAAACCTCTGGAGAGTCTGTTGTCATACCTTCCACTTACAAACCCTATTCTCTGGGATCCTAGCCTATGAAGTCCTAACTTTGATAACTCCGATTTCCAATTTTCCACTTTGCTTTCAAATATGCTGTTAACAAAATCTAAGCCTCTCTATTAATCTGCTTGGGTTATTATAACAAAATACCATTGTCTGAATGGGATAAAAAAACAGGCATTTATTTCTGACAGTTCTGGAGGTTGGGAAGTCTACTATCAGGATGCCACTGTGGTTGGATTCTTGGTGAGAGCACTTTTTCTGGCTTGCTGATGGCTGCCTTCTCACTGTGTCCTCACATGGCCAAGAGAGAACTCTGATCTCTTCCTTCTACAGAGTCTAACTCCATCATGGGGGTTCCACCCTCAATACATCATAGAAACTTCAACCACCTCCCGAAGGCCACACTTCCAAATGCCATCATATTGGAGGTTGGTTAGAGCTTCAACGTATGAATTTGTGAGAACAAATATTCAGATTACAATTGCTTCTGCTCTTTGTTCAGCTAATATATCCCCAAAATGGAACAGCCAAATATTCTGGGTGATGAAGTGATTACCCATGTAAACTAAACTATTCTCTTTCTTCACTTTCTTTTGCCTCCTGACATTTAATATCCTTATTGTCTTTATTCTCCACAGCCTCATGTTTTGTTTTTGTTGATTTGTAGGAGGTTTTTTGCCCCCTCTGTCTTTCTCTTATGGTCTTTTCTTATTTACAAGATTGGTCTCTGGCTTTTTTTTTTATTCATATTTTTCTATCTTTTGATAAACATGTTCTTAACTTTAAAGTAGTCATTCATACTTACTATAGTACATTTATTATTGAGCAATATTTTGCTACTCGAACATCAATAAGATAGTTTTCTATATTCTCATCCAATGTTTAAATCTTTTTCCATGCAGATATAGAACCTAGAAAGGAAAAAAACACTATATACCTGTAACTATATATTAATACATAACTGTTTTCTACATGTATGCTTACTTGTCTGACATATTTATTTTTAAAATAGAATTCTTCCCCTCTACTGTGCAGTATTCTCTTCATTATAAACCACACTTTCACACATGTGTGGATCTGTTTTAGTGATAATCATTTTATTCCTTTGGCTTATCTTTTGTTCAGTATCATCACTATGTTTTATAGATTTATGTCTGATTTAATAAGTTACATCAGTGCTATTCTTTTTATGTAGCATATTGGTTATTCCTTGACTTTTATATACATTTTAGAATTTATTTATCTAATTATAAAAAATACATCTATTGTGATTTTGACTGTTAACACGATTATGATTGATATCTATAGAATATTGAGTTTTATAAAATGTGAATATCACATATATCAAAATTTATCTCTGATTTACTTAATAAGCATTAATATTTTATAGTTTCCTTTGCAGAAGTATTACAAAATATTGCTTATGCTTATTTACAAGTCATTGTTATTTATTGATGTTATGGTAGTGGTAACTTTAAAAAACAACTATTTTCTACTTGTTTATTTTCATTATTTAGAAACGTGATTTTCAAAAACATAGGACAACGGGGCACTTGGGTGGCTCAGTGGTTGGGCGTCTGCCTTTGGCTCAGGTTGTGATTCCGGGGTCCTGGGATCAATTCCACAACAGGCTCCTCACAGGGAGCCTACTTGTCCTGCCTGTGTCTCTGCCTCTGTCTTTGTGTCTCTCATGGATAAATAAATAAAATCTTAAAAAAAAGTCAAGGAAGTTTACCAAAAAATATTTATACAGAGTAAATTTTACCTTTAAAAGGTATAGTTCTATAAACACACATACATGAAACTGTCACCAAAATCAAAATAAGAATATTTCCATCACCTCTTAAAAAGTTACCTTATGCCAGTTGTATTTAGTTCTAGCCCCTTTCCAGTCTATGATAACCACTGTTCCTATTTCTGTCTCTGTATTTTTCTCCAGAATGTCATATAAATGAAAGATGAATCGTAAAACAATTATGTTGAATCTAGAAAAATCAGATAAAAATAATATATACAGGGATCCCTGGTGGCGCAGCGGTTTGGCGCCTGCCTTTGGCCCAGGGCGCGATCCTGGAGACCCGGGATCGAATCCCACGTCGGGCTCCTGGTGCATGGAGCCTGCTTCTCCCTCTGCCTGTGTCTCTGCCTCTCTCTCTCTCTCTCTCTCTCTCTGTGACTATCATAAATAAATAAAAAAATTAAAAATAAATAAATAAATAAAAATTAAAAAATAATAATATATACAGTGTATAACATACCAGAAAATAATTTATAGATTTGTGATTACTTGGTTTGATGGGTATTATGTGTTCAGAAGAGAAGGGAAAGGGGATTACCAAAGAAGCATAAGGGAACTGTGGGTTGTGAAGTAGATCTGTTCACCTTATTGATTATGGTGGTAATTTCACTTGTGTAAGAAAATATATGAAATTGAACATTGAATCTGTAATATTGTATAATTAAATATTATTTAGCAATAAACAGGGTGAAGTATTGGTGCATGGTACAATACGGATGAACCTTGAAGACATGCTAAGTGAGAAAAAAAAAGCAAGACCTGATAGGCCACACATAAATGTATAATTCCATTCATGTCAGAGGCAAATCCCAAAAGACGGAAATGTATTTTTACTTCCCAGAAGATGGGTACAAGAGAAATGAGGAATGAGTGCTGGTTTCTTCATGTGCAGATGAAGATTTTCTAAATTTAGATGTCTGTGATAGTTGCACAACTCTGAACATATTTTCAAAGTTCCTGAATTGTACACTTTAAAATAGTAAATTATAGGGTATATAAATTATATATGGCATATGTTATAAACCTGTTATTTAACAAATGTAGGAATAATATGTTAGAACAATTTGTAAATGCAGAGATTCATTAATCACCAACAGATCAATTATCTATCAGCTTGTATATTAAAATCCATGAATGTTTTGACCTATAGAGTATCAGTACATTTTAGAGTTTACTGGAGTCATGTATATAACTCCTTTGAAGTGTCAACATTCTAAAATCAATATTGCAAAAGGTCTGCAAACATTTGAGGATTCTTGGCTTAGCATGGATACAAGAAAGTGAGATGGAAAATAACTATTTTAAATATTTTAAAGCCATTCCACAGAAATATTTTCTGTGTAGATCCGGAAGATATAATCTTAGAATTGGTATGTGGCAGATTATAAGAAGACAATTTTAGTTTACCAATGTCCTTAGTAATGCTTGTTTACGATATGTTGTTGATTGATTATAAAAAATGGCAGAAAATCTTTATCCCTACCTGCATCTACTCTCTTTGCAACATAACTCTCCATTTCTTCCAAAAAAAGCACATAGTCCTTTTTCCTACTTTTGATGCGGAACTGACTTCAGAATCAAACAGCTTAGGCTTCAGACAGTCTTACAGGTGTGTGTGTGTGTGTGTGTGTGTGTGTCTATTGCTCTTGGATCTTGGCCACCATCACCAGCTATTGTTAACACCCTGGAATATCATTGTAAACACAGCAGATTTCAGTCATGTCAGTAAAGATCTTTAATATACAAGCCCACATAAGCCAAATCAAGCTCTTATCAACAGAACTATCATGGTTACCCATAGCATCATAATAAATGATAAATCATTGTTATTTAATGCTGCTGACTTTGGTGTGGTTTGTTGCTGAGTAGATCTCATTGATCTCATTGATTCCTCCTGGATAAATTAGTTAATTAATATTTATTTATTTACATACTTCTTCCAAGAGTTATATTACAAAGTCATTATAGGGGACACCTGGGTGGCTCAGCGTTTTAGCGCCTGCCTTCTGCCCAAGAAGTGATTCTGGAGTCCCAGGATTGAGTCCCACATCTGGCTCCCTGCATGGACCCTGCTTCTCCCTCTGCCTGTGTCTCTGCCCGCCCCATCCCCCACTCTGTCTCTGTGTCTCTCATGAATAAATAAATAAAATCTTAAAAAATAAGGTCATTAAAAGTCATTATAGGGGTGCCTGGGTGACTTAGTTGGTTAAGAATTTCCCTATGGCTCAGGTCATGATCCCGGGGTCTTGGGATCAATCCTCTGTCTCCTTGCCACCTACTCATGCTCTCTCTAGGTATCTCCTTCTCTTAAATAAATAAAATCTTTTAAAAAAGGAAAGCCATTACATATCTGAAAATAGTGAAGTGCATTTATTGACAACTATATTTAATATGGCTACCAGCACACAACTTATAGGTAAATGTAATTGCATTTTAATCTTGGTATTAATCAAGATATTACATATTATATGCTATATATAATTAAGGATTTAGATCATTATGTTTCATGGAATATCACATATAATTTTCTTTCATGTTTTATGTATACCTCAATCCATTTTGAAATTTTTGTCTTTAATATTTTTTACCTTGTTATTAATGATGTAGAAGCATTTTGTTGGTGATACTTTTGTTGTTTCAATCCATTCTGACTTTTCGGCTTGTCAACTTACATTTTAATTATTGAAGATACTTGACTATTATTTCTTTAAGTTTTAACTCTGAAAAAAAAAAGTTTTAACTCTGAGACTTCTAAAAGGTGAGCTTTTCAATATTACTTCTCTAGGTCTTCTTACTTTACCATGATATTATCAATTATTCTACTTCTCTGTATTTTCTAGATGATTTTTTTCCAATTTGACCTTCCACTTCATTATTTACTTCCTCTGCCATATTCTTTCTACTTTCACCTGTGTTTTTTTTTCAGGATAATATATATTATACAAATCCTTAAGAAACATCTACTAGATAGATATATTAGAAGTATTCAGTAGAGGAGGATTTGTTCTCAATTAAGATTTTCCTGAGCAATAAGGCAGGGAAAGAAGTCACAGCTGGAGACAACTTTCCTAAGCCATGTCTGAGCCTAAAATTTATATAATTAGGGGAGAAGTCAATAAAATAAATATGAAATTACCCTACCTTTGCAAAATGCTCACATATATATGGTCATGTGAATACTTTTCTGGTGTCCTTTCCAAGTCCTTAGAAAAGGCCAGTGCAAAAGGCAGATCAAGGAACCATATACTTTGTTAAAAACACAGTTGTTTCTAGCCCTCACTAGGTGTTGAGCTTCTATTTTCCTCTACACCAGACTCAAAACATATTCCTTGAAGTTTTCTCACAGTTTTCTTCCAAAAGCTGGGTATGGCCTTGCATCTATCCCAACCTCATGCCTCCAGGCAGCATGTTAGTATTCAGCTTTGAATTGATGAGAAAATGGAATCCATGCGGTGCTTTTATAACAGCTGAAAACAATGGGTGCCTTCACGCCCTTGTTCCCCCTGCCAATAAGGATAACTTCCTTGCTGTGGCAACGTTACTAATTATGTGGTGCTGCTTTCTCCCATGTGTTTTGGAGTAGAAAAATAATGTGAGAGCTGCTAGAATGAAAATTACCTTCATTTAGGATGGTCAATAAATAAATTTGTTACTAATGGCAAACAATAATGCTTTATTGGAATTGAGAAAGATAATCTCAAAGGCTATTCAGATGCTGAAATATAATAGACAAGGAAACTATTTACTGCAGTTTGTGCAAAATTAAGAGTCAATAGTAGTGATCTGTTTTCTGATATATTGTACCTATATCAAACATCAAATGTAGATTAAAACAAGATAGTGAAGGATATAAAATTCAAGTGGAAATTTTGCCCCAGTTTTAATATTTTTAATAATATATAGAATATAACACTATTTTTGTATGTGTGCAAGTATTTGCCTACACACCTATCTGGAGAGTTATATCACTAGAATTTCTCACTTTTACCCTGAGGATCAGAAATCAGTATATTACTTCCATCCTCATTATGGAAAAGATTTGGGGAGGGGAGGCGTCTTGGCATGGCCCAGAATTCAATGTCATCTAAGGCACAGAGTTGAAATCATTTCACATCTTCTCTGGGTCATCATTTAATGCTTTATGGATTGCTGAGTCTTTGTGTAGGCAGGCATCTGGGTACAATTTAAACCTAGATGATAATTAGAAGGAAGATTGACACCATTCACTTGAATAATGCAAAGCAACTTTGACATTGTGGGTATAGAATTGGGGCAGCAATTTTTTTAAATGTGTGATCCAGATTACTTGCATTATTATAACTACTTGGAATGCTTATTTAAAAAAATAAAATATTGAATCATGATACAAAAAAAATAAGAGTATCTGAAGGCAGGATTTGAAAATCTACTTTAAAAGCGTCTCCAAGTAGCATTATATACATTAATAATACTTATCTAAACACGTTTTCTATAATTCAATATTTATCTTTGGGAGTTGTGCATTTATAAATGTGTGCATGTAGGTTTGGTTCAATATTTTCTCACTAAAATGTCATAAAAATTACTCATTTCTATTTTTACCATAACATTTATTAAGGATCCCAAAAGGGACTGTGTATTAAGATATCAAACCAGACCCCTAATTTCCCTTTTGTTCTTGAATTGTCAGATTTGAAGACAAATGTCATCTCTGTATTCTAGAGTTTTTAAGGGCAGGGTGGAGAGATAGATCCTACAGCAGGCCAGTCTCTACAGGAAGGCACAGAACAGAAAGGTGTACACTGCTCAGGTGTAGGAATGGTAATAGTCTCCTGGGAGATACCAGAAACTTGCTAAAAGGGGAATAAATTTAAGAACTGAGGTTTGTTCAAAAGGACTCATATTCAAAGATTTCTCTTTTCCTCTTACTTACCCCTTCTATCTTTATGAGGACATTTGTATGCTGATATAAATATACAGGTACAGATAGATATTGTGTCTTTAATTACCTTCAATGGTGTACAGACGTTTGATAACCCTGTGTTTTATTTTAGACTTAAAGGATGGGATAATGGAAAAGATTGGCTCTCTCCCAATGTCTCCTGCATTAGGAAACCTCAGTCTTCCTCCTGTGTTCCTTCTTAATCTTCCACAACTACCACACTAGCAGCACTTCTTACACCAAATGTAGGGGGGTACTTCCCCTGCCAAGCAGTTCTCTGCAACACAAGCTGGGTGTCCTACAAGTGAGTTCAATTCTGACACTACCCTTCTGGAGTGTCAAATCCCACAGGTTAATAGTTCAGGGCCATAAGGCTGCTCCCTCCCCACTTCAGTTGCCAACCATAAGTCTACGTTGTCATCTGTACTTCTGAATGATTGGCTTTAGGCCTGAGATTTCCATGACCCTTTCCTTGGATTCAATTGATTTGCTAGATCAAGGGCACCTGGGTGGCTCAGTGGTTGAGTATCTGCCTTTGGCTCAGGTTGTGATCCTGAGGTCCTGAGATTGAGTCCTGCATTGATCTCCCCACAGGCAGCCTGCTTCTCCCTCTGCCTATGTCTCTGCCTACCTCTGTGTGTCTCTCATTCACTAGTTTATTAAAGGATATGATAAAAGATATAGATTAACAGACAGATGAAGTATGTTTGGGAGGATGCCAAGTGCAGAATCTTCTATCCCCACGAAGTCAGGGCATGTCACCCTCCTGACACATGGATGTGTTTGCCAATCTAAAAACTCTCAAAACCCCAAACGAGGGGGATTTTTAAGGAGGATTTATCACACACATATGATTGATCATTAACTCCAATTCTAGTTCTTCTTCCTTCTTTGGAAAAGGTGGTGCAGTAGGGTCGGGTGAGTACTGAAAGTTCTAAGCTTCTAACCATGGCTTGGTCTTTCTGGACCAAGGAGCTCACCAAGAGTTGCCTCATTAGAACAAAAGACCCTACTAGTGTTTTTATTACTTAGGGATTTGCAAGGGATTTTAGGAGCCTTGTGTTAGTAATGGGGTCAAATACTGAATATTGGAATAGGAGATGATCCTAGTGCTCTTATCATTTGCAAAATTACAAGGGTTTTAGAAGCTCTGGGTCAGGAATAGGAGACAGAGACCAACATATCTATCTATCTATCTATCTATCTATCTATCTATCTATCATCTATCTATCTATCTATCATCTATCTATATACATATACATATACACATTCTATTATCTCACACTCCTTTTAGTATGCACATGCATGGGTCAAAAAACTTTCCAGGGGATCTTTAATACAGGGTATAAGAAATAAGAAATGAATAACAACCAAATTAGTAGTGTCCCATAGCAAAAGTGAAAACATTGGATAGGTGGATTTTGGGGAGGGAGGAAGGGTGGACCACATACTAACAGCTGTTGGATGGATGATTAGTAGGATACTTAAGACAATGCCCCCTTTTATAATGTTATAACTTCGCCCGGAGTGGGGGTGATATTAATATTTTGTAGACTGTCTACCCATGTCTCCATCTGTTTATGAAAACATTTTGTTTTACTTGAGATGCTAATGCAGGTCAGACAATGATTTTCAGTATTTGCAAAATATATCACTTATGCAGTCTCTGGTAGTTACCTGGGTTGGAACTAGCTCAATATGGGACAAGTAGCTATCATAGAACCTGAGATAAAGTGTAAGCTTCTGCTGCCATAAGCCATCGACAATATTTATAGACAGAAGAAATGGATATGATATGTTTGTTCACTGAACATAAACACTTCTCTGTGCAATATTGGCTTTGATGTATCCCAACCTCACATAATAAATAACTGTGAGTCATTTTGGATGTCAGATTGTTTTTTTGTTTTGTTTTTGTTTTTGTTTAGTTTAGTTTTGTTTTTCTTCCAGGTAGAGAGATCACAAAATCAGTCCAGGAACTAGAAATTGTATAAATACTTGAATTTGTAGGACATTTTAATAGATACTAAAAATCACAAACATTGATAAAAACCTTTCCAGAACACTTGGGAATTAAAACACTTACTTTTAAGTATTTTCTTACGCTGTCAAGTTTTAACTCTGTTTTTGAGGAAGAATTGTGCAAATTTATAGGGACACGGTAGAAAACTGTGATACAGGATCCTTTAGTTCACTAATAAGCAAGCCTATCTATGTGCATGCATATACATTAAAGTAGATTTTGAATGTAGTTTGCAATAGGTTATATTCTAATTATATGTCCTTGCATTTTTCAGGTAGAAAGAGGAGAATTTTTATTTATTTTTTATTTGAGTGTAGTTGGGACACAATGTTACATTAGTTTCAGTTGTACAATACATTGATTCAACTTCTCTATACCTTATGCTATATTCACCACAAGCATACCTCCAAGGTGTCACAATACAACACTATTACAATATCATTGGCTATATTTCCTATGCTGTGCCTTTTATTCCCATGCCTTCTTCATTCCATAATAGAAGCCTGTATCTCCCACTCCCCTTCATCCATTTTTTCCTTCCTCCTCCCCCCTCCCACCTGGCAATCATCAATTCTTTTCTCTGTATTTACAGATCTGATTCTGTAAAAAGGAGAATCGTGAACCTAGTATTCTAAACCTGTATACATCCTTTGAAGTTGACAATTCTGCTAGGTTTCCTAACACAATGCCAAGATCTCATTATTTTTAAAAAATATTTTTATTCTCATAATCTTATGTGTAACCCTCTCTTTGATGAGCACAAAACATCCTTTTGTCTAGACGATACACAATAAGTATACTAGAGAAAAGCAGGTAAAGTGGCTTTCTGCCCCCCATACTCCAGGTTAGATATTTGCTTTTGCTTTTATCTTCCCCCTAGCAATAAACCCATTGAGGAATAGATTTAAGAACAAAACTAAGGAAAGAAAACATTTATCAGAGATTGCCCAAGCTAGAGTCTGAGACTTCCCTGGGTAGAGTTCCTTGTAAATAATAGCAATCTCAGACTCATTTTGTAGCACCACTTGCAAGCAGGGCATGGATACGCAATCATAGACATACACAAACACATACGAGGAGATGGCACCAAAGAGGAGATTTTGAACAACAAAGGGAAAAAAATCAAAGGTAAAATCCAATAGAACTACAAATAAGCTGCAGATTATAGATTCAAACTTTTAAGAAGATTTTCTAATAGTCTTTCTCCTTCTAGAACCATGTAAGCCAACTATGAACTTAATCTTGACCCTACTAAAAAATCACTAAAACTTGCCTAAGAGTAGAAAGATAGGAATTAGAGATTGAAATATACTACTAACACTGAACAAACTCAGCCAATGCTCATCCCTCTATTCATACATCCATTTAAAGTTATTTGTGTGATGTTTGACATCTGTCACACTTTTTAAACATTTGTACATTATCGATCAACTATATAGAGTATATAAGTTGAATTGTAGACCAGAAAGGGAAGCTATGTTTAAGTAGTGTAGGTTGAGCTCATAAGTAGATGAATCAAGTTAACAGTGTAAGTTTTAAAGGTATTAGTAATTCAAAAGTCCATAGTGACATTATAGCTGAGTAAAGGTACTGCCCAAATGTATTTAAATACAAATGTAAGCAGTTATTTGCATGATAGTAAATGCAATTGAAATAGGGAAACTTTGAGTATTTTGAAAAGGCCTGACAAAACTTTTTTTTTAAACCAAGATTTCTTATCAAATTAAGAAACAACAGCGGAGCCAGAAGATGATGCACAATATATAAACGTGATTACTAATAAACATGTGGGACACCTCAGCTGATGTTACACATGGCTGGGCTTTCTTCCTGTGTAACTGAACTCCCTGAAGTCCAGGTCTTGTTGCAACACAGCTGAGGAAAATGTTGAATTTAAAGAAAAGAATACACCTGCCCAGGCCGCTCCTTCCCACGGATCAGTACAGAAAGGAGTGAAGAAGGAGAAGTACCAAATATCTTATCTCAATACATTAGCTATTTCCAATTTAGAGCTGATACCTCTGTCAGTTGCTCCCCCAGCAGTAAACCCACCTGAGTACAGTGGCGAGGAATAAGGATTGCAGCAAGACTACAGTATACTGGGAAATCTGTTCCCATGATAACTGGAAATTAGAAAATGGTATTCCATCTAAACAAAGGAGTAGAAACGAGAAAATATTCACAGGCAAATATAATCATCAGAAACAAAATCTTAGCAATCAGCACACTCCATTTTAATTTGTTCATTTTTCCCTAAACCCTGAAAATTTAGATGTGATAATACATGCATAACTATTGGCAGTATAGGAGAAGAGGAGTGGATTCTTTCATTTGAATAAGTAGGGGTGATTTTCCCAAAACACAGCAATTAAAAATAACAATAAAAATGATTATAGTGAAAGAGTGGCTTTAGAATAATTTCAAAAAATTCCTATGTATATATGGTAATGCAAATATAATTTGTTAATAAACATATTTAGATATGTATAATAAACCAATGTATATAGAATATATGTGTAAAATATGTCTTTACATGTATATGAATATGGATATATATTATATATTAGCATATATATGTGAATGCATACTTCTCCACAATAAAATTAAAATTTATCAGAGACATAAAAGCAAATCCATGTTTAGCAGAATAAACTAGATTTAGTGAAAAGTAAACTATTATTAAACATTTTATTGAGGAAAACTACTTCTGACTATGGTATTGTTGTAGATAAGGAGCATGCAGTTATTTGTGATATATTTGAAAGGTAGCATTTGTTTTTTTACCTTCAATGCTGCAGACGTAAGGCTTTCCTTACACAAAGAAAACGCATAGTAAAACTTACAGGAGGGGAAATCATCTGTGGAAAGTTCAACACTAGTCATGTGCTGATTATATTCCAGTAAACACAAAACAGTTGATATAAAATAATTTTTTTAAAAGACACAATGTCGCTAAGCTTGTAGCCTATTTACTTTGCCTGTGTAAATAAAAGGATTAAAGCAAGTGAAAAATCACCCATTTCAGCCAAATGAAGATGTTCGGTGTGGAGAAAATGTTCCCCTAACTGTAAGCACTCTAAATTCCCCAGCTACACTTATTTCAACAATCATCTTATTCTTTTTTTCTGAACATAGAAGTATGCTGCCTAATGGAAAATAAGTATTTCATCTTGAAGACTGAAATCGAGGTTTTTAGTTCAATCATTCACCACAGAAACATTGTAAATTATTGCAAAGGCTTAATGTTATCTGATGGTAAAGCATGAAAAGAACTGTGCTCCTGTCAGTTGCAGGAATCCATTGCTGTTCTGCCCATAGTAACGTGAAATGGTCCATAATTACAACATGTGTTAGGAACAGAAAAAAGTTTCTTAGAGGTTAGGATTTTATTAGGTGTAGCCTCTAAATTTAATTTAAATTGTGCATCAATAATTTGATTTTGGGTTTGCTCTTTCAAATTTCAGCTTAGATTTTTGTCTATTCAGACATATTTCAAAGCTGTATTCCATTTTTATTTTGTAAAAGCTTATTGAGATATAAGTCACACATCAAAAACTCACCCTTTTAAAATATATTAATTAGTGATTTCTAGTACATTCATGGTGTTGTGTGATCCTTACCAGTATTTAATTCCAGTGTATTTCCATCGCCCCACACAGAAGTCCCATGTCTTTGAGCAGTCCCTGCACATTCTTACCTCTCCCTAGACCCTGGCAAACATTGACATATTTCTGTCTCTAGGAATTTGTCTATTTAGACCTTTAACATAAATGGATTCATAAGATATGTTGTCTTTGTGTCTGGCTTCTTTTATTTAGCATAAGTTTTCAAGGTTCTTCCAGGTTTTAGAATGTATCAAAATTTTATTCCTTTTTATTGCCGAATTGTATTTTATTGCATAGATGTACCACATTTTTCTAGGTCATTCAACTGGTGATGGATTTGGGTGTTTACACTTTAGGCTATTATTAATTTTATTGCATAGATATACCACATTTTTCCAGCTCATTCAACTGGTGATGGATTTGGGTTGTTTACACTTTAGGCTATTATTAATAACGTTGCTATCAACATCTGTATGCAATTTTGTGTGGATATATATTTTCCATTCTCTTGGGCATATATCTAGGAATAACACTGCTGGATCACATAGGAACATATTTAATTTTATGAGGATAGCTAAATTGTTTGCCAAAGTGTCTGTATCATCTTATATCCCCACAAACATGAAAGTCTCACCAGTATGAGTCCCAATTTCTTATATCCTTGACAAAACTCCTTCTGCCTTTTTTTTTTATATTGTAGACAGCCTAGTGGATATGAAGTGATATTTCATAGCAGACTGGTTTGCACTTCCCTAACAGATAATGATCTTGAGCATCTTTTCATATATTTATTGTACATTTGAGCATTGTGAGTTAATTTTTGTACATGGGACGAAGTAAGGGCTCTTCTACATTCTTTTGTATGTGGAGATCCAGTGGTATCTATACTATTTGTTGAATATTCTTTCACTTTCTGAATTGTTTTGGTACCCTTGTCAAAAATCAATTAACCATTGGGACCCGTGGATGGCTCAGCCATTGAGTGTCATCCTTTGGCTCAGGGCATGATCCTGCAGTCCAGTGATCAAGTCCTGCATTGGGCTCCCTGCATGGAGCCTGCTTCTTCATCTACCTGTGTCCCTGTCTCTCTCTGTGTGTCTCTCATGAATAAATAAATAAAATTTTTAAAAAGTCAATTTACCACAAACATAATGACTTATTTTTGAACTCCCAATATATTCAATTAATATATACTCCTATTGTTGTCAAAATACCACAGTATCAGAGAAGATGGCAGCAAGATGACAGACTAGGAAGTCTTAGATCTCACCCTACACACATACTAACCATAATTTAACAACTACTTATGGATAAAAATAGCTCTTGGAGCTATTTTTGGTGAGCTTAATTGGTGTACAAGGAGGAAGCTGCAGTAACCCAGTAGAAAAAAAAATGTGGATGGTTGCATAGCCAATTTTAGGAAGATAGCTCATCCCTCAGACTGAGTCACCTCATCACCTAGGCTGACATAACTTGGCACCAAGACAAATTCTCTTGGCATGGCTTCCTCTATGGGGGAAAAGGCAATTGTGGGGCGGAGGAGTGGGGGGACTGGATTATTACTGATTGAATCTCGTTTTTTATTGGTCTATTCAGGTTTTCTATTCTTGATTCAGTTTTGGTACGCTGTATATTTCTAGAAATTTATCCATTTCCTCTAGGTTATGCAATTTGTTGACCTGTAATTGGCAAGGGCAACGGGAGAGGAAGAAATGAGGATATGTTGGTCAAGGAGGACGACGTTTCAGTTATACAAGATCTGGTTCTGGTGATTTAAATATGGCAATGTGACTATTAACAATACTGTATATCATACTTGAAATTTGCTAAGAGGATTCGTTTTGTGTTTTCACGATTAACGAAAGAGGGAGAGGAGAGAGAGAGAGAGAGAGAGAGAGAGAGAAGAGACTCTGATAGAGAGACTGACAAGGACAGAAATAAGGAAAAAAGAAATAAGGAAAGAAAAAGAAAGAAAAAAGAAAGAAAAAGAAAGAAGAAAGAAAAGAAAAGAAAAGAAAAGAAAAGAAGAAAAGAAAAAAGAAAGAAAGAAAGAAGAAAGAAAGAAAAGAAAGAAAGAAAGAAAGAAAGAAAGAAAGAAAAAGAAAAAGAAAAAGAATGAAAAGAAAGAATAAAAATAAAGGAAGAGGGAAAAGAAGGAGAGAAAAAAAGAAAACAGAAATTATGTGAGGTGAGGGGTGTATGTATTTCAAAACATCAAGCTGCACACCTTAACCATCTTTAATTATTACTAATGAAATATACCTAATGAAATAGAAAACAATTAAAATTACCGTGCTGCCTTGATTAGTAACTTTCAAATTGGATCTGCTGCATTTCCATGACATTTGAAGATCAGCTTTTCAATTTCTGCAGAAATATACAGCTGGAATTTTGATGTAAAACTAAACCTGCACATCAGCTTGAGACACACTCCTCTTAAGAGTTTTAATGCTTCTGATATTAAACATAGGATGGCCTTACATTTATTCAAATATAATTTCTTTCAACCTTTTTAGGATTTTTCTGTGTTCAAGTCTTGCATTTCTTTGGTTTAAATTTATTCTTATATATTTTGTTCTGTTGATGCTATTTTAAGTGCATTTCTTCATAGTTTATTTATTTATGAGACTGATTGATTGATTGATTGATTGATTTAAGAGAGATAGTGAGATAGAGCACAAGTGGGGAGGATATGGAAAAGTAAATTCCCCAATTGAGCAGGGAGCTAGACATGGGGCTCCACCCATCCCAGGACCCTGAGATCATGACCTAAACTGAAGGTAGACACTTAACCAACAGCCACCCAGGTGCTCCCATAGTTTAGTTTTAGAAATAAATGTTCGTTGCTACAGTACAGAAATACAATTGAAGTGTATATATTTATAATGTAGCCTAAAATCTTACTGAACTTGCTCAGATCATTTATTAGCCTGAATAGTTGTTTTTCTTTAAGTGTATTCTTCAAGGTTTTCTACATGCAAGACATTAGCACTTAGGAAGAAAGAGTTTTAAATTTTCCTTTTCAGTCGA
Organism: Vulpes vulpes; assembly: GCF_048418805.1. Taxonomy (NCBI): domain Eukaryota; kingdom Metazoa; phylum Chordata; class Mammalia; order Carnivora; family Canidae; genus Vulpes; species Vulpes vulpes. The sequence continues at coordinate 136,115,771 of NC_132783.1, forward strand.
GATGTGTTTTATTTCATTTACTTGACTAATTTCCCTAGGTAGCATGTCCAGTATAATAATCACTATAATTGACAAGAGCATATATCTCTATTTTGTTCTGATCTTATGAGGGAAGAATCACGTCTTTCATTATTAAATATAAAATTGATTTGAGTATTTGTGTAGATGGCCCTTATCATGTTCAAAAGGTCTCTTCTACTGTTAGTTTCCTGAACATTTATTCATAAAAGAGAGCTGGATTTTGTCAAGAGCTTTGTCAGTGCACTGAGATGATCATGTGCTTTATTTCATTTATTCAATGAATATGGTATATTATTTTACAGCTTTTCACAAGATGAAACAACCCTGAATTCATATGATAATTCTCACTTTGTTCTAGCATAAAAATTATCCTCATGTGTTGTTGGCTTCAGTTTGCAAGCATTTTGTGTAGTGTATCTATATCCAGTTTTTAGTTTTCTCATAATGCCCTTTCTTTTTTATTTTTATTTTTTTTAAATTTTAGTCTTTTAATTTTTTTTTTAAATTTATTTATGATAGTCACAGAGAGAGAGAGAGAGAGAGGCAGAGACACAGGCAGAGGGAGAAGCAGGCTCCATGCACCGGGAGCCCGATGTGGGATTCGATCCCGGGTCTCCAGGATCGCGCCCTGGGCCAAAGGCAGGCGCCAAACCGCTGCGCCACCCAGGGATCCCACCCTTTCTTTTTTAAATCAGGGTAATGCATGCCTTGAGATTATTTTAAAAGTGTTTTCTCCCTGATATTATTATGACTAATTTGTGAGTGGTTGATATTAGTTTTTCTTTAAATGTTTGGTAGAATTTGATATGTTTGGAATGATAAGACCTATGCACTGAGGCTTTTCTTGGTAGAATTATTTTTTTTTTATTTTTTTAATTGCAATTCAGTGTCTTTATTGTAATACTTAAGTCTATCAAGATTTTTCTGTTTTTTCTTTGTACTCAGTTCCAGAAATTTATGTCTCCTAGGCGTTTGTTTCATCTAAGGGATCTAATTTGTCGTCATAAAGCCATCATCCGTAGTACTTCCTTATTCCTTTTTATTTCTCGAATGTCAATAACGTACATTCTTTCATTACTGATTCTAGTAATTTGAGCTTTCTCTTTCTGTGTGTCAACAATCTAGCTAAAGGATTGTAAATTTGATTGATTTTTTTCAAAAGAAGTAGCATTTTACTTCATTGAATTTTTCCCAATTGTGATTCTGACTCCATTTCACTACTTTTCTTGCTATACTGTATTATTACCTTCCCTCTGCTTACTTGAGTAAAATTTTTCTTCTTTTCCTGATGTATTAATGTGAGAGATTATGCCAATTATATTCAACCATTCTTCTTTTTTAATGTAGATGTTTAAAGCTGTTAATTTCCTATAAGCAGTATTATAGTTTCTATTTTCTATTTTTCTCCATTTCAAGTTCTTTTTATTTCTAATTTCCTTTATGATTTCTTCTTCAATGATTTATTATTTAACAGGGCGTGGAAGGGCACTTGGTGGCTCAGTGGTTGAACATCTGCCTTGGGTTAGGGCGTGGTCCCAGGGTTCCTGGGATCCAGTCCTGCTTCAGACTCCCAACACAGAGCCTGCTTCTCCCTCTGCCTATGTCTCTGCCTCTCTCTGTGCTTCTTTTGAATAAATAAATAAAATTTTTAGAAAATAAATAAAATAAAAGGGTGTGGTTTAGTCTCCATATATTTATGACTTTAGTAAATTTATACATGTTATTATTAACTACGTGTAATTCCTAATGCAATCCATTGTGGTCAGAGAAAATAATTTATATGATTTCAGTAGTTTTTTTCATTTATTTTGTTTTCTTTTTAAAAATATGATCTATCCTGTAGAATTTTATGTGTACTCTGTGGAGAGTTTGTATTCTCCTGTGTGACATTGAAATGTTCAATTGATATCTCTTAGGTCTAGATGATATGTAGTCTGTTCGGGTTTTCCACTTCTTGCTTTTCTGCTGAGATGTTATATTTAATATTGGAGGATGGGTAATGAAGTCTTTTACTATTATTGTTAAATCATCTATTTCTTTCTTTAGTTTTTCAGTTTCTATATCGTATATTTTAGTCCTGTGTTGTTAGGTGCTTATATATTTATAATTATTATGTCCTCCTTATAGATTGGCTATTTCAAAAATATTTGACTCCAGTAGCAATTTTGTCATAACACCTATTTTTGTCTGATATAATTATGGCCTCTACCAATTTCTTTTGAGTAGTATTTAATGGTAGAGCTTTTCTCATACTTTTATTTTTAACCTATTTGTGACTTTGAATATAAACCTCTTATAGTGTCATAAGAAAATTGTTTTTTTTATTCTTTTTGCCAATTTTTACATTTTAGTGTGGTTTTTAGTCTGTTTACATTTAGTGGATTCCTAATCAGATGGGATATATCTAACATCTAACTGTTACATATCTAACATATCTAGCTTTGATTTCTGTAGATCTCATTTGTTTTATAATTGTAATTTCTCTATTGCTCCATTACTGTATTATTTTGTTAAGTAGATATATCGGAATATATAGTTTTGACTCTATTTTCGCTTATTTTACTAAATCTTTCTGAGTTTCTTTTCTGAATTGTTACTATAGGGAATATAAATAGCTTAGAACAATCTAGTTTAGACTAATAGCAGTGCAATTTGAGTAATATACAAAAACTTTGCTCTAACAAAGCTCTGTTTCCTCTTCCTCTTCTTGGTACTATTATTGTTGCATAAATTACATCTTTATACATCATAAGCCCATTAACAGAGTTTCATAATTATTATTTTGTGTAATTTTCTTTTGAATAGATAGGAGAATGAGAGTGTTATAAAGAAAAACACATTATTCTCAGTTTTAAAAAGAATGAAGTATGGAGGCATACCACATGAATAAATCTTAAGAATATTATGTTAAGTGAAAGAAACCAGAAGCAATATGCTGTATATTGTAGGAAAGCATTTATATGAAACTTTCAGAATAGGCAAACACAGGAAGACAAAAACAGATTGGTGATTGTCAGGGGCTTAAGGGAGAAAGGAATAAGGAGCAAAAACTTAATGAACACCTGGTTTTCTCTTAGGGAAAGGAAAATGTTCTGGAACTATATAGCGGTGATGACTGCATGATACTGTGAATGTATTAAGTGACACAAAAATTGTGAAAATATAGTTTCATGTTTGTGTATTTTACCACAATGAAAAATGCATGTACATGTTTTTACTTTTATCACCTTATATTTACCTTCCTCACTCCTCTTTATTCCTTTGTATGAATTTAAGTTATTCTCAAGCACCTTTTTATTTCAGCTACACAAACTCCTTTTACTATTTCTTTCTCTCTCTTTTTTTTAAGATCTTAAAATTATTATTCATGAGAGACACAGAGAGAAGGAAAGACATGGGCAGAGAGAGAAGTAGGCTCCTCACAGGGAGACCAATGTGGGACTCGACCCCAGGACCCTAGGGACCATGACCTGAGCCAAAGGCAGATGCTCAACTACTGAGCCATCCAGGGACCCCTCCTTTTACTATTTCTTATAAGGTATGTTTATAGCATCAAATTTTCTCAGTTTTTGCCTCTCTGATAACAGCTTAATTTCTTCTCAGTTTTTGAAACATAATTTTGCTAGATATAGAATTCTTGCTTGACTTTTTCCTTTTTTTCTGAATAACATCCACCTGCCTTCTGACCTGCATGATGAGAAACCAGCTGCTAATCTTGTTGAGGATCCCTTTTACAGAAGTACACTTTTTGCTATTTTCAAGACATTTTTCCTTTGGATTTTGACAATTTTTTTCAAAATGAGTCTATATATGGCTTTCTTTGAGTTTACCCTTCTTCAAGTTTGCTGAAATTCTTGGGTGTGAAGATCAAATTTGGAAAGTTCGAACATTTTTCCTTAAAATATTTTTTCTGCCTATTTCTCTTCCTTTCTTCCAGGACTCCCAATATGAATATTTGGTATACTTGATAGTTTCCTACATATTTCTGAGGTCATGTTCACCTTTCTTCATAGTTTTTTATTCTGTTCTTTTCCCCAGATTGGATATTCTCAGTTGTTCTGCCTTCGAGTTGCTGATTATTTACTCTATGTGTTCAAATATGCTGTTGAGACATGCTAATGAATTTTTTAACCTCAGTTTTTGTGTTTTCAAGTCTAGAAATTCTATTTGGTTCACTTTTAAAAATCTACTTATTAATATTCTAGACTTTCTCAGAAACAGTTTCTATTGACTGTATTTGTCTTTCTGTGTATATACTATAGATATAGTATTGTACAGATTGTCTTTTTGGGTTTCTTATTGTATTACTATTTTTTAGATGAAGTTTTGAAATAATAAAATGTAGCAACTCAAACAAATCAATTTGCTTGTTTGATTTGCTCTCTTCAGGCTTTGTTGGTCTGTCTTTGTATACCCAGTTAACATTTTAAATGTGGCAACTTTTGAAATCATCCATCACTACCTCATTCCTTAGAGTTCCCTGTTGTTTTCATTGTTGCTACATGTTCATTAGTTACTTTTTTAAACTAGTCTGTAACTTTTTTTTTTTTTTTACCTAACGTGAGGTCTATGCTCAGTTCACTTAATAGTCACTTGAGAGATTCCTTTATATTCTTTAAACAAATGAGACTTCCAGTCTTTGCAAATGAAATGTATGTTTCTGTGTGTGTCTCTGTTTCTAACGCTTTGATAGGCAGTTTGTAAGCCTCCCTTAACTTTCTTTTTTGCTTCAAGTCTTAAATTGAACCAGAGTTCAGAGTTTAGGGCCTTCTCAGGTCTTTGCTGGGCATGTGCAAAGTCCTGGGTATACACACAGTTCTGTACATGTACATAGTCTTCCAGAATCTTTGGGTGAGTTGGAAGTTTTAAAAGTGCTCTATGAATATTTTATTCCCTATTTTTCCTTATAATTTTTTGTCAGATCTTTGTTGGACCCAACTGTTAAAATTCTGACAGATGTTATTAATTTCTCTGTTTATTTTGAAAAATATCCTGAGGGTAGGGCTGTTTGCAAAAAGTGAGTTCTGTGCCACATCAAATATAGAGCAGCCTAGAAAGTCAAGCATTTTAGGAAACTGCCAGGACAATCAAATAATGGCAATTCACTGGACTTTAGGCTTTTTATTTTGAATATCCAAACTTGTTGTATTCCTCCATTGGTTGTTAGTTTTCTTGCTTTTATAGCTATTATAATTATGAGGCTGTTGGTTTGCAAAGTTATCATAAATCTGGGGAAGATAATGGGACTAAGAGCAAGTTAAAATGCCACAATATCTGCTGTTCTTATTGAGATTAAATATTTTTCTTTTTTTAATAATAAATTTATTTTTTATTGGTGTTCAGTTTGCCAACATACAGAATAACACCCAAGTGCCCCCCTCAGTGCCCGTCACCCATTCACCCCCACCCCCCACCCTCCTTTATTCAAGAAAAATATTTAATGGCTGAGTAATACTCCATTTCAGCCATTAAATATTTTTCTTGAATAAACTCTTTACAGATTGTTGCAAGCTTCTAATTTCCTCAATTCTGAGGACATTGATTTTGCCAGATTTTCTTTTCCTCTCATTGCTTTTATGGCAAAGTGGATTTTTGGGTGTCTTTACCATTTAAAAATTGTCCTCAAGGACCCGATGTTAAGGAATTTTTCTAGTTGGTGAGCATGATTTAGTATCTTTTTCATACTAAAGTTTATTAACTGGTAGTGTTTTATAATGCTAGTGTATAACTAGCAGAATAACAGAGCATATGGACTATTCCGCTCTCTCACATATAATTACCGACCCTCTTGTAAAGCCATGTGGCTGATCTGGTTAATGAAATTTAAGCATAAGCTACATGTAATCACCATTATCATAATAGGTATAGAGGAGATGATTTTGAGTAGAAGTAGAACTATTATTTCTTCCTTAAGTCATTTTTAAGGTAGAAATCTATACCATGGACTGCCCAAATCTGACTCTACCAGTGTGCTTTGTAGACAAATGTTTTATTTCCCTTATTCTTAACTAGTTATGAGTAGTTTAATTTCAGATTCCCTTGTTCCAGAGTTTATTCACACCAGTGCATATCACACCTGTGTATAAGGGAGTGATTATTAGAGTTAGATAGGTGTACCTCTCTCTATAATCTTCACTGTTTAGTTTTCTTAGTTGTAAAAAGCAGATTCACAGACACATCCTTTCAATGTGCAATCACTGGAGATTTTTTTTAATCATGTTGTGCTCTTCAGGTCAGCCCCACACTGAGTTATAAGTGTTTTAAGAGTTACAAGGTGTTTTAAGTTGTGTAAGAGTTATATGATGATTTTACCCTACCCATCCATAGTACAACATATCCTAAAGTCTCTTTAAATGATAGCTAGCTTAATTTAATTTCAACATCCTCCATGAAAATTTACTATATGGTGAAAGTCTTCTTTGTAGTTGGCACTTCTAATTCTCAGGGAGCTTTTCTTTGTAAATATATTTGTTTCTGCTCCCACCCTGCTTCCTAGTTATGGGTGAATTTCCTACAGTCAATGTGGAATAGATCAAACATTCTTTTCAGCATACTATGATCTCATCCTTAAATTTGCATTTAATTCCCCCCAAAATGTTAGTTAAGAGGTTAAAATGTCCTGACATTATTACTTTGAATGTTTTCTTTTTCTTTTTCTTTTCTTTTTCTTTCTTTCTTTTTTTTTTTTTAGATTTTATTTATTTACTCATGAGAAACACACAGAAAGAAGCTGAAATATAGGCAGAGGAAGAGGCAGCCTCTGTATCGGGAGCCTGATTTTGGACTTGATCCCAGGACCCCAGGATGACCTGAGCCAAAGGTAGATGTTCAACCACTGAGTCACCCAGATTCCCATTTTGAATGTTTTCAAAAATTAAGTTATTATTCCTCTAAAGAATTCCAACAACTTCAAAATCCTAACAAAATTTTATATATATTTTTGGAGAAAGAATTTCTTTCAAAAATTTATAAATAATGCTTCCAAAAAACTGTATACCCAGAGGAAATAATAAGAATATGGAACAATAGCATGCTTAATGATATTAAATGTCCTCTCTGGAATATTGAATTCTGACTAATTAAATCTCTGAATTTTCTAACTGAAGAGGCTTCTGTAATATTATTAGAAAATATTAAATGGAAGATGCCAGTGGGTGAAAAACAAACAAACAAAAACATTAAAATGACTATTGTAAAATTATATTTGCAGAAAGAAGACTAGGATCAGTGAGGGGAAAATGAAATAAATAAAAATATTAAATATTTGCTGATGTGCAAAATATATTTCATTAGACATGGATGCATCTCCACAATTAAGTGAATAAAAATATTAAACTTTGAGCCATTCTAGTTGTCACACTGAGATAGGTAGAAAAATGGTCATTAAGATGAGCACTTACAAGGCATTATTAATTATGTAGTTTCCCTGGAGTATATTAGTTTTCTATTGCTTCGTACCAAATTAGCATAAACATAGCAGCTTAAAACAACCTCAGATCACCACCTCACAGTGATTCATAGTATTTTTACCTATGGGTCTCATATTCTCCACCCAACAACTGTCAATATAATAAGCAAAAATCCATAACTATCAAAAGCAGAGAACAAAGGTGTTCACATTCAACCTCAGGAAAGCACATTTTTTGGTACATACGTCCTAGAAAACCAATCTGAAATATTTGGTTGCAAATCTTTCCAGTTGCAGATGTTCATATACACTAATGACAATTGTACTCCTATTTTCCGCTGCTACAGCAGGGTCACCCAGGTCAAAATTCTCATGCTCAAGATGTGTTTTTTAAAATTTTTTGACTGCCATCATGCTTGGCAGTTGTGCTAGTTGAGACCTTCAGTAAGGAGATACTGAAATTACACATATTATTAAATCATAAGGCACATATAATAGAGCAGTATATTTTACGGTAAAGGCTCTGAAAAATAGGAGTGGAAGAAGACAGAATTGGGCAGGGGGTGCCTTATACCTCAAGACCACATTAATCTGCTCTAGCAAAGGTACCATCTAGATCTTGTGATAATCTTTGGGTCATTTTTTCAGGATATTTTTGTTCAGTGATCAGCATAGTGAATAAAATGGAGATTAATAGGCTATTCCTGAATTCTTCAGATTTCTGAAGCTTGTACTTTTTCACTACCCAAATCAGTTTGTTATATGGTCTCTCATTTGCTATACGGATTGTTGGTTGAGATGGCGGGTGGGTTCCGAGGCTTCCATTTCACCTTTCCCACTATAATTGCTTTTACCCAACAGATTAGAATAAATGAGTTATACTATTACCAACCGTTATTATGAATTATACATTTAGAAACCCAGAAAATCCATTCTAAAGATAGTTTAGCCTAGACTCTACTCATTCCCTGGTTTCTGTATGATCTCCTTCTAACAAAGAAGGAGAAGTTATGGTACCTCTGATCTTTAGGAGTATCCATTCATATGTCCCTGGCCCATACACTAAAAGTTCTAGATTTTTTAACAAGGGTACTGAGTTTGGCATTGCAGACCTGAGTGAGCTAAAGATTCAATAATTTTTAAAACTCAAGGACTCCAATTAATGAATTTTGGATTTGGTTTTTAGATTTTTTTTTCTCTCCCATTTTAAAAGATAAAGACCCTTTGCAAGCCACCATAGAGACCCTTTGCACTTCACTCTCAGCTGCCAATTGGTGGTTAACTGCCTCTACTCTCTCACTATCTTTCTATAGCACATTAATGGAATTTAATAACAAGCAATGAAGCCCACCATTTTTATATATTTTATTCTCCACCTTTTATTTTTCAAATGACTAAATCATTGTTACAAGCTGGCTATTTCTCTCCACTGGAACATAAGCCAAATCAACCCAGATGAAAGTTTCAAAAATTGGACTTCTACCAGTGACTATTCATGCTCCACACACCTTACAGTATCAGGTCTTCATTACCAGCCAGGTGGTGAGAGATCCAGTCCTAAATCTTCATCCTACCAGCTGTACTCTTGGCCATTCCTCATTTCAGCTGTATTAATTTGGCTCTCTGGGAAGCAGAAAATGAGACACAGTTAAGAGTGTTAGATGACAGATGGTAGCTACATTGGTGGTAAGCATAGCATAATGCATGGACTTGTTGAATCACTGTGTTGTACACCTAAAACTAATGTAACATTGTGTATCAACTATACTTCAATAAAAAAAAATTGGTAATCCAGCCACCTGTACAATTTTCTCTTTGTTAACTCATGACAAGTAAAAGTAGCATACTATATTCAAATATATTTATTTATGTGTGGTACTAAATTTTAGGAAAAATGCTCATATACATATTTTAAAGAACAATGAAAGAAAATTGAATACTAGAAGACAGTTTTTTTTCATATTTTAAAGTGATGAACCCTTAATTAAGACATAAAGATAAGCATTCATGTGGTTCATCTTTCGAGGAGGGCAAAGTATGTATAGCTCTCAAAAAACAAATAAATATGTAGAATTTAAGAAACAAAACAGATGGATATAGGGAAAGAGAAGGAAAAATAAAATAAGATGAAAATTGAGAGGGAGGCAAACCATAAGAGATGCTGAACTCCTGGAAACAAACTGAGGATTGCTGGAGGGATGGTGGCTGGGAGGATGTGGTACCTGGGTGATGGGCACTAAGAATGGCACTTGATGTGATGAGCACTGGGTGTTATATGAAACTGATGAATCACAGAATTCTACCTCTGGAACTAATTTAAAAAATGAAAAAATAAATAAAAGAATTTCAGCATTTTATTGTAAAAGATATAAAGGAAAGTAAAAACAATTCTGCAGAAAAAGCATTCAGACTACAAATCTGAAACCTTAAAGGAAAGTGGGAGAGAAGTGAGCTAGGTAAGGAGACTCACCAACCATGTACATATTTGATAAAATTTTCATGAAACCAATGGAGAATTCTGAAGTAAAAATGACTCTTTTTTTAAGATTTTATTTATTTACTCATTAGAGAGAGAGAGAGAGGGAGGCAGAGGCAGAGAGAGAGGCAGGCTCCCCAAAGAGCAGGGAGTCTGATGTCGGACTTGATCCTAGGACCCTGGACCCTAGGACCCTGGGATCATTACCTCATTTCCGAAAGCAGATGCTTAACCAACTGAACCACCCAGGCACCCACAAGTGGCTCTCTCAGAGTCCTATATTCAGCAGACAGAAGCAGGTTTCTTTGAAGCTGAACAAATTCTTTCTTAAATGGAATTGTAAGCAACACACTGTTACGTTTGTCACAACAAAACACAATCTAAATGCAGGAATTATAAATTTGGCCCCTCAAATAGTTTTTCATTTTGTCTTAGTTTGATTTTTAAGGAGAACACTTTTCAAAAATCCAAAGGTTAGATTATTTTCTATGTATTAGTGAATATGTAAAGTTGAAAAGTCATAAGGTAATAAAATAACTTGTTTTTCATATGCCAATGGCCAGAATTTCTTTTTGCAGAAGCTACCACAATTATTATTTTTCATGGGCCCTTCCAGAGAAATTCTATGCACATAGAAGCATATGTATTTGTGCATGAAGAAACAAAAGCAATTGGCTTATGATCCATTCTTCACTCAATTACTGGAATTTGCTCCTGATAAAAGAAAGAGGCAGGGAGCCTGATCAATATCCACATAAGCATGCCGATCATTGACCTACCAGTGGAGGGGATGATGGTAATTGCTAGAAATAAAGTCCATATCTAGGAAATGCTTTTAGCACCTACTTTATAATTGCTGATGGTAAGCAAACCTTCAATCTATATATTTATGAGAAATATATCTTCATTGAATGTAAAGTAAGCTACATAATTTTCTATGGTATTAAGCATAGATATCTTGTAACCTAGAGGCTTCTCTATGTATGAGGCAACTCAGGTACCTCATTAGAGATTTCTTCCACTCTAGAAAAGACAGTCCACGTACAGTGATGCAAGGGAGGACCAGGGGAGACCTAAGCCTGATTATCTCTTGATTTCTTATCATCTTAAAATTTTTAGTAAAATTGGTAAGATCCTTTATTCACGAAAGTTTCATTTGGCAATCCAATTCTTTGTTATTTCAATATGTATTTTGTGAACTTTCATAGTCTTCAGATTATTTAATAAATTATTTTGGAGAAATTTCCAATCCATTTGCCATAGGTGAATTTTGTTCATTTTTATTGTTCCACATTATTTGATATTATGATTACAGGAAACTTCATAGGGTTGGCAGGTTTTGGAGTATTTAATCTCTTCCGTAATGTCTTGTATATGCCAATAGTATTTTTCTGTCATATTAATTATGAATTCTAGGTAGTTTTGATTTTTTTATTGTTTAAGTATTCAAACTTTGTTTTTCAAAATCATCATGGCTATTTTCAATAATCTGTATTCCAATATAAATTTTAGAATCAGCTTGTAGTTTTCCACAAAAATTCTGTTGGAATTTTCAGAGATATTTCATTGTATCTGTAATTTAATTGAGTGAATCTACATCTTTGTAATACTGAGTTCTATAATCAGTTAACATCAGATATCTCAACTGATTTTTTTTCAAGAATGTACTTCTTATTTTACTGGAGTTGTTTACACCTTTCATGAACTATGTTGCTGGTGTTTTATTTTCTTCTCCTAAATTACCTATGAATTCACTCCCACATCATTGTTAGTGTTTAGAAATACAGAGATTTTTGTTTTGTTTTTGTATATTTATTTATATCTGTCAGCCTTAATTCACTTATTTACTCATTATTTCAAATTGTTTGGTGAATTATTTATTTATACAACTAAGTTGTCTGAAAAATTGAGCATTTTAGTTTTCCTTCCCACCTGTGTATCTTTATTTTTGATTCCTTATTTCACTAGATAGACCTCCAGTATATTGCTGAAAAATAAATATTGAATAACACTTTAGAATATTTATCTATATCCTTACGAATATTATTATCTTATCTTACTATTTAGGTGAAAATAGTGCTCTTTCCAGTTTTAAGGGTGAGAAAGTAAGCCTCAGTGAATTACTTTAACTTTCTCAAAGTTAAACTGTTCATACCTGGGCAAACTGGTGTTAGAAACAGCTAACTCTTTGTAATTCTTGAGATTTACCTTTTTCTACTTGTATCACCTCATGTAATTTCAAATTCAATTGGAAGTAACTTTTCTCCTAACATTGTTAGTATAAGTATCTTTTTAACATTCTGACGGAGAATCCCTTGTACTAATAAGGTTAATGAAAAGTCAATTTCTCCCACCAAAGGCTATAACTGGAGTGACCACATTTGAATCTTTACTTCTCCAAGTTTGTATGTGTTCAGGGTTACTTCAATAATACTTCATATGTGTACATGTAGTGATTTCCCTAGTGAAACTTTATGTAATATTTTTAGCATCTCTATTTTGAAGTTCTCTAATGGTAACATTAATGATTATGCCTCACAAGATTGGGTATTGCCAGTCCTAAATCTAGTGTGTGTAGGCCACATCAATATCCCTTTCAGGTATTTCAAAGTTTTTATGTCTAAGGTTAAATACTAAGTGTCAAAAGGCCATCTATTTTTCACTATATATATAATATTTATAAACAGGATTTATAAATATATAAATAATTATGAAAAGAATAATAAAATGTAATTTAAATAAAATTGACACACTTCCATATAATCTGTCTAAGCATATTTTTAACTACCTACATGAGCCCAGTTAAGTCATTTTTGATGCTTTATATGGAAATGATTATAGAGGCCATTTGATGTTATTAAATTGCATGAAAAAAATCTTACATTTCTCCAGTTGATGAATCTTACCCTTGAGTTTCATTTTATTAAACTATAATTATTAGATCCTCTAATATTCATACAAGAAGAGCCTGTATCAAATTTTGAGCTCAAAACTAAGCAGCAAGAAGATGAAGTGTAATGGGACAGAGAACTAAAATAGCTGTAGGAGTTCCTTTTCAAAAGTATCAATCCATTTAATATCCAAAGCTACAGGCATAAAAATGAAGTTTGAATATAGATGCTTTATCATGCATATTGAAGTTGACCTTCTAAAAAGTACAATCCTCAATTTTTAAACTTTCAAAATGTTCTATTTTATACATTAAAATTTACCTGAAAATAGGATATATTCTTTCCTTTTTAGCAAGTGAAGTGGTTGGTGTCTGATGCTGCACCATATTATTTCTCATTTAGAACTGAACTCCTTACACACTATTTAGGCACCCTCAATAGGCCCAGAATGATAAGGGATATTTTCATTGTTGGGCACAGACAAGTTATAGTTCGTTGTCTATTCAGGTTCCAAAATAAATTGCACACAGATGTATGCAGACATATCAATATTACATTGACACTAACATCCAGAGGGAATAAAGAAGTAGAAAGATTAAAGACTAGAAAACTCTCACTGGTTCATCAGTTAATATACATTAATACATATTAAGTGAATATTATTTATCAAACCTTATTTTGGACACAGAAGATATAAGGGTGACAAAGGAAAATAGGTGTTTTGGCCTTCATGAATTTACACATTTTTTAAAAAAGACAGATATTAATCATCCATACACAAACAAATGAGATAGTTCCTTCATCTTATGAGTGCTAAGAATAAGCATATAATGTTATGTGATGAAGAATGACTGATGAGGAATTTTTCTTTAGTAGTGTGGTCAGGAAACTAAAACCTTAAATAATGAGGAGGCAGCAGTGAAAATATCTTGAAGAAGAATGTTCCAAGCAGAAGAAACAATGGGAAAGGACCCTAGCTAAGAATGAAAATCCTGGATGATTGTAAACCATGTCACCAAGTGTGGCCTTTTACCCAAGTTTCATTTCAGAGTTCAAATGTTTTCCAGGTTGTACTCATTCATTAAGAAATACATTTTAAAATATCCAAATTAAATCTATAGCTGAGTGACACATAAAATAATAACCTGTGAAAATTCCCTATAATCATATACTAAAATACTCAGGGCTTTATTTAATATCTATTTTTTTAAAGAATGGTTACATTTTCTTTTTTTTTTTAAATGAAGTTCTGATATTGTAGGGAGTTTCAGACATTTTGCCGTTCTAGCTGGAAAGCACATACAGAATATAAAGAAGGAAACCATATGAAATGAACACCAACTGTATATATCCATATTGCTCTGAGGGCCTTATTTTGTCTATTTCTCACAACATATATGTGATTAACGTTGTTTTACTTGTTTTCTCTCAAGGAAGCTGATTGACAGAGGGAATATGACCAAGTTAAAAGTGAGGGGGGCATTGTTGTGGAGATACACATTCAACACTAATCTAAAGTGTGTGGCCTCTAATTTACATTATTGCCTGAAAAGGAGGATATGGAAGGAGAGAAGGCACTCATTCCATTACCCTAATGATGTTCTATTGTTGATTAACACTGATGGACTTTTACTTTTCTACTTTTGTCACTGGCTCCTTCTTTTTCAGGCTTTTCCTTTAGAAGAATTTAGAAGCAACGCTGTGAATATGACATTTACCCAAAAGAAAAATGGCCAAGTCAGTTGAGAATAACCTTATAATGTGTTCATGGATTCCAAATTCAACTCTCAGAACAAAACCCTCTGGCTTTTGAAAAGTGAGTCTCGCTTTGTGTGTGAGTGTGAATCTTTTACACTTATGACAAATTCAATATTTTGTTCAAAAATTAAAAGGCATAAAATTCAATAAAGATGTATATTTTACCTTATTCTAGGTTCAGAATCTCAACCATATCTTTATTATAAAGGTGAAAAAAGCTAATCTGAATATACTATAAGCATTGACTCTTTAACACAGAGCACGTCAAATAAGTGTTTAATATACTCAATGGATAAACAAACAAAACTGAATAAACAGCTATAGGGATATAATAAATTATGTCGGTTCATATTTAATGCCAAACACTGGAATTTGAAATTGCTAATTAAAGACATTAGTGAATGTCAATACAGCAATATTTTAATGACTCCAAGATAATCCCACAGCAATCAATTTAGATCAGAATGAGTTTATTGTAAAGTGCCAAAGGTGGAAAAAATGCTTCCTTTGCACTATAAAACAACAATTTCTCAAATGAATAATGTCTAGTCAAAATTTAACTAGATAATTACTTAATTTGCATTTATTAAGAAAATATAATAACTGGGAAGAAAGCTCTTTGGGAAATGACCTAAGAGGTAATAGTTGACTTAGATAAACAGTTATACCTTTACTTCTGAATACACAAACACATTAATGATACTAACAAATCAGAACAACGACAAAAACAACAAAACCCAATAATAACAAGTAACATGATATTTATTTGACAGAAAGCAAGTGTCAATTTTATACTTGGTGGAGAGGTAGTTTAATGTGTTAAATAAGAATGCAAGCATTTTTCTTTCTTTCTTTCTTTCGTCTAGATTTCCTAGAACAGGGAAGGTTACCTATTTTATTTCTGCACTTACGTAAGTGGAGATAAAAATAAATACCTTCATGAAACTTGCTTGTTCCCATATTATTCCAAAAGGATCTAAACATTGTTCATTCCCTTCATGATATTGCAAGCAAAAAAGCCTGGAAAAAATCACACTTAAGTTCAAATATCTCTCTTTAATATAATAAATGGTCTAATCTAAGTAATGGGGCTCTTTTGGCCCATGGTGCTGGCAGCAGGAGATTCTTATTAACAACAAAGTGGAGAATTGTAACACCCTCCAGAGCTGGGCTTAGAGGTGATTTAGAGTTCAAATAGGTCAGAGGAATATCTAATGTTTTGTGACATTAAAGGGTCAAGAGCAAATATTGAAGTTGAAAAAGAGAATCAAGAATTAGAAAAATATGGAGGTAAAGTGTAATAGATTTCAAAATGAAGGATAGAATTTGCATCTCTTTTCATCAAGAAGTAGTATCTATTTTCTCACCCTTTGAATCAAAGCTTGCTTCATTATTTGGTTTGACCCACATAATATAGCATAAATGACATTGTGCCAATCCAGAGCATACAAGAGGCTTTTCAGATTTTGCTTTCATGCCTTATAACTCTACTGGTATGTGAACCAGTCCCAAATGGTCTGTGATACATCACAGTCACCTCCATCACTTCAGTAGAAAGCTTGCCATTGCCCAATATGTGAAAGTGACCATCTGGAACAACCCATTCACCAGTAAAACTTTCAACTTTTTGCAGATATATGAATGAATAGGATTATATCTACAGTCTCAGCCCAGACTAGACAAAAAAAAAAAATAGGAGAATTATTAGCTAACTAAATAGCTTTAAGACTCTAAGGAATCATGAAGAAACAGAAATGTGAACAGTCCAATAACAAGTAGGCAGATTGAATTGGTAATTAAAAATCTCCCAACATAGAAAAACCCAGGAGCAGATGGCTTCCATGCTGAATTCTATCAAACATTTGAAGAATTATTGCCAATCTCTCTCAAACTCTTCCAAAAATTTGAAGAGGGATAAACACTCCCAAACTTATTTTATGAGGCCAGCATTACCCTGATACCCCAGCCACATAAGGATGCTACAAGAAAAAAATTATAGACCAATATCCCTGATGAATATAGATGCAAAACTTCTCAGCAAAATATTAGCAAACCAAATTCAACAGTACATTAAAATAATCATACACCATGATCAAGTGAGATTTATCCCTGGATCTAAGGATGGTTCAAAATACACAAATCAATGAATGGATAAGCTACATTCATAGAATGAAATATAAAAATCATATAATTATCTCAATATTTTCAAAAAAGCATTTGACAAAATTCATATCCTTTCATTATAAACAATCTCAACAAATTGGATACAAAAGGAACGTACTTTAATATGATTAAGGCCATATATAAAAAGCCTACAGCTAACATTATACCCCATAATGGTGAAAGTTTAACAGCTTCTTCTCAAAGATCAGGAACCTGAGAAGGGTGTCATTCTCACCACACTCATGGAATATGATATTTAATAAAATTTTTATGATATACAGCATATGATACATTGCATATAATGATACAACATATCATATATTATGTTTTTTCCTCATATCATACAATATTTTAACAGCCATACAATATTTTAACAATCAAATATATAGCATAGCATACATAAAATATAATACATAATATTATATGATATATAACAATATCAAAGTTATTTTTGTGGGGATATGAATAAGAAGAATTTATGAATCTTAATTTTACTAAACTAACATTTCAATAAACATGAGTATAGATATATTTATTTCTTCAAAAATTTATTATTTATTTACTTATTTATTTACTTACTTAATTATTTAAGAGAGAGAGAGAGAGAGAGATCACAAGTGAGAAAGAGCACCAGTAGGGTTCAGTAGAGACAGAGGCAGGGGGAGAATCCAGCTTCCCCCTGAGCCAGGAGCCCTCCATCCCAGGACTCTGAGATCATGACTGCGCCAAAAGCAGACACTTAGCCAACCGAGTCATCCAGGTGCCCTTGGTATAGATATATTTAAAGAAATTTAGAATATCTCCTATCAAAATCTTGCCCGGAAAAAAAAAAAAAGAATTACTTAGTAATTATTGTTCCTTCCATTAGTAATTTTTAAAACTGAATGCTTTATATTTGATATGCACCTAATCCTAATAACAGTTCCAGGCAAAGCACAACTGTATGCAACATTCTTCCATCCTTTGGGGGGAAAGAAAACAAATAGTGTAAGTGACTTGAGAGAATGTCATTTACCCATATATTCATTCGTTTATGGATTCTTTCATCAAAAATTTCTCTTTGCCTCAAGTGATTTAAGCACCATGTTGACAGACCCTGCTCTGAAGGAGCTTTTGATATAATGGGTCAGAGACACATGCCTTTGTAATATGACAATAATTGATATAAGGATAAAAGCACAAAGAAATAGTATTTTTTATCTCAGCTTGATGGCAAAAATAATTCACAGAGGAAGTGACACTTGATTTGAGTTTAAACTGCATCGTTTTTCATATCAATGGATTAGAAGACTTTCAAAACAGGAAAGAGTTTTACAAGATCTTGCTTCCATAGAAAACCTTTAAATATAATATTTTAAAAGAGTGTCTCAACCAAGTGATCTATGAAACTTTTTTCATTTACTGTTTAAAATATATGTTATTTAAAATAGAAATCGGTAAATATATGAAGCGAAAAACAGTTTGTGACTTAAAGCAGCTTGAACTTAACCTAGAAAAACTCTGTATATTAATTTTGAGACAGAGAAGGTGAGAGAGAGAGAATGAATCCATAAAAGTCTCAGGCACAGAAGAGTTATGTGCAGTAGATCTAAGATATAGTCACAGTTCTATTATTTGTCAGTAAAACATATACACACCACATTTTAAAAAATGAAACAGCACACAGACACAAACACACAAAAATACTCTAATTTCCCAGTTGAATAAGGTAAACTTTAAGGATCTTCTTACTTTAGCATTGACTTTTAAAATTATTTTTGGGTAAAATCAAAATTAATGAAGCATGCATGCATATATATATTTACTTGCAAATGCAAACACAAACACATATGCTATACATAATCACATGTACATGTAGATATACACGTACAAACAAAAAATCGGGATAAAAGCAGTTGCTATATGGAGAAAAATCTGAAATTTTTAATAGTTTAAAACATAATATTTTTCTCTGTTTGGTGATTAGATATTAGATCTCCTAAAATTTAAGTTAACTGCAAACTTACTGTTTGCTAAACAATGCAAACATAAGGAGAGGAAGATATTCATGGCTCACAGTGAAAATAATTACAATTATAATCCTCATGCCTGCAGTTGTGATAATAAAACCTGGCTTTAAAAATGTCTAGCTCTAGAATCCTGATGGGCACCTATGGAGGGCTCAAACAACTTTCTATTGTTTTCTTCTTTGCATACATTGGTGAGTTATTGTTTGTGCAGTTCTGTGTATTTCCTTTCTTTATGAGGCTGGATATTTTTGTGATTGTATATGCATTTGTGGGTCTAGTTCTTGTTTTCCATTCATTTTTACTATTGTAATCATAACTCGTTTTCTTCCCCTTTTAAACTATTTTTCTTTCTACTTTAATAACCTTCTAACCCATGTTCTTTCCATATAATGAGTCGTAGTATTCAATCGAAATAAGCCCCCCTTTTTTTCTATTTGGCAATAAAGAGATGGCATTTGTCGATCCCATTATTAAAGAACTAATGAGCCATATGTTTTATATAACTCTCTGAAATATATTTGCATTTTATATATATGGATCTTTATTTGGTGAGGGTTCACTAGTCCTCAGGGAATAACAACTTCAACATGGTAAAATAAATATTTGTGGCATAGATCTGGTAAAATAACATTTTATTATAAAACATTATAGAATTTTCATGTATCAGACATTGTTTCTAAGACCAGCACTTAGAAGCTCAATGTTACACACCAGCAGTACAGATATGTTTATTTTTTTATTGTTCACCATATTTATTGCAATATAATTAAAGAAGAGTGCATATATTTTAAGTATACTTTTGTGACTCTGGACATAGGTATAAACCCTTAAAACCATAACCACAAGATCTAAACCATTCCCAGATATTTTGTAGTACCATTTTGTAATCTCTCCCAACCATACCCCTAGAATTTCCTACATTTTATACAATTAGAAGCTTATAGCAGGTACTACTTTTTGCCCATCATCTTTCATGAACCATAACTATATTGAAATTGATCCATACTGCAACATGTACCAATAATGCTTTTCTTTGCACTGTTTAATAGTAGTCTGTTGCATGAATATTCCAAATTTGTTTATCCACTCATCCCTTGATGGCCATTTGTTTATTCCAGTCTTGCTCATTACAAATAAAGCTTCTATCAACACTAATGTACAATTTTTAATGAACATATACCTTCATTTATCCTGAGTAAATACTCAAGTAAAATTTCTAGAACATATAATAGATACATACTTAAGTTATTAAGAAACTGTCAACTTATTTTCCAATATGTCTTACCAATCTACATTCTTGTTAGTAGTTTATGAGCATAGATTTTTCTTGGTTGTTGCAAATGGTTGACATTACTCTTTCTATTTCTACTTTTCTAAAATCTTACTATTGTTGCTAGATGATTACATTTGTCAAATAAACTTTCTGTGTATTGAAATAATACACAAAATTTTCTTTCTCAATTTATCTTTAGGCTTATTTATATGGTAAATTATATTGATTTCTCTTCATTTCTCTGCTAAACACTACTTGGTCATAATGAAGTGTCATTTTTATATGTTGTTGGATTGGACTTGATAAAATTGCGTGCATTCTTACTGCCTCTATCTTCGTAAGCTTTAATAATCTAGAGTTTTGTTTACATATTTATAATCAGGATACATGATACATACGTAGGATCTGTTGGTGACAGAATCATTCAACCTTTTTTTTTTTTTTACTGAAAAAGTCTGTATTTCATCATCATCATTTTTATTTATTTATTTATTTTAATTTTTACTTATGATAGTCACACAGAGAGAGAGAGAGAGAGGCAGAGACACAGGCAGAGGGAGAAGCAGGCTCCATGCACCGGGAGCCCGACGTGGGATTCGATCCCGGGTCTCCAGGATCGCGCCCTGGGCCAAAGGCAGGCGCCAAACCGCTGCGCCACCCAGGGACCCAATCATCATTTTTAACGTTATTATTTTTTTTTTTTCTGAGTGAAGAAACAATCTCTCCTTGAAATTTGATTATCTGGTTTGCACATCTCCAATTCAAAAATTAAATATATCTAAAAAATCAACCATGTTCAAAGACTCTAATTATTTCCATTAAGTTAATATATGTCTGAAATTTATTTTTTTTATAAATGAACACAAATGAAGATATGACTTTATTGACTGACAATGCTAAAAAGCGTAGATCCATGAAGATTTCAAACGACCCATATATTCTTCAATGATTTAAGATAAGTATGCTTAAAATGATTTTGGCAAAGAATTAAAAAAAAATTAAAACAAAGAAAATTTCTAGAACTAAATATAACAATAATAATAAAAGTAATGAAAACCAAAGAGAAAATACCTTAAATGCAGCTACAGAAAAATAAATACATACTACCTTTATAGGACGATTAGTGTGACTTTTGTTTCTACATATTCCTTATATTAACTAAATTCAAACAAAAAATCTAAAATATATTTATCTTAGCTGAAAGACTGTTCTTATTCAGTTGGGTTTGGGAGTCATAATAGTTATCTATGAGGGCCTGAGAGAACATGACACATTAGAACTGAGAATAATTTATTTTGATTAGAGAAAGATAAATAAAAGTGATTTAAACTATGAAAACTATGAGTTTAGCATGGGATCACATATGGATTTTAAAGAAAGCATTCCTTTTTCAGTTATCAGACCCATAATTAATATAAAAATATAGCATAATATGGTAGCAAGAATGTGGATAAACATAGATGTTTACATATTGCTAGAAATATAACTCTCTTATTCTCTGGGAAAGACAATTTGATAAATTATATCAAAATATAAATTCATACAAATCCTTTATTCCAGGGGTTCTATACATAGAAATTTAAGCAGAATACAGAAGACCCAGTTTTCTTTTTTTTAATATGATACAAAGTTATGAGTAAAATATGGTCATAGGGATACTTTGCAAAGCTATGAATTTCTTTTGTCAAATACATAATACTGGTTTTATTTAAAAAAACAAATTATAAATATTGGTAATTGGAGGCTTAAATATAGGGCTGATTAAAGGAGAAATAAAGTAATAACATTCACACACTAACACTTTTTGTTAAACTCCAAAACTTAACTAGTGTGATATTTTAGAATAGAAGCAGAATAGTAAGAGTAAACACTTTAAAAAAAAATATTTTATTTATTTTTTTTAAAAGAGAGAGTGAGAGAGAGCATGAACAGTGTGGGGTGGGCACAGGGAGGGGGAGAAGCAGATTCCTCGCTGAGGTGGAACCAAATGCAGGACTCAGTCCAGGATCATGACCTGAGCCAAAGGCAGATGCTTAACTACCTAAGCCACCCAGGCACCCCTAAAAATTTTGTTTTTATAAAGTAATCTCTCTACACTTCCAAATTATATGTGCCTAAGTAAAGGTGAGACAATAATGTTAGGGACAAAATATTTCAAATAAATATTCTCTAAAACATTTTTCAAAAATATGTAACCACTACCATATGCCCCTACATATATTTATTCATCTTTTAATACTAATTATTCAGTATGTACAATGAATATTTGCTATGAATTTACATTTACAAATATGGCATAGTATGAGCTCAAGAACATTTTTTAATCAGTTTGGGAAAGAGAAAAATGTCTCTATTAAATAATTTTGTGAAAATGCAAGACTATTTTATTGTTTTTATTTTTTATTTTTTTTGCAAGACCATTTTAAATCAAATGTTAAGATTTGTGGCATAAATAAGAAAAAAAAATTCAAAGGAAAGAAAATCTAGGCAGTCTGAATATTGGAAATATATTTCTTATATGATGTCAGATATGTGTAGATAAGTGTGTCACTATTCATACATTAGGAAGAAGAAGTTTCAAAGAAATTATAGCAACGTGAGAAATGTAGGGCAGATAGGTGTGATTTCAGTGATGTGCAACATTCTGGAATAGTGGGTGATGTAATTTGGGGAAAATCTGGAGAGTTACGCTATAATTTTGCAAAGAAATACAATTAGTTCAATTTGGGGGCACTTGGGTAACTCAGTTAGTAAGTATCTGCCTCAGCTGGCGTCAGGATCTCAGGGTCCTGAGTTTGAGCCCCACATCAGGTTCCCTGATCAGTGAAGAGCCTGCTTTCCTTCTCCTGCTGCATCTCCCCCAGCTTGTGCTCCTCTCTCACTCTCTCTCTCTCTCTCTCTCTGTATATATATATATATCAAGAATGTGGATAAACATGGATGATTACATTTGTCAAATAAATTTTCTGTGTATTGTATGTCAAATAAACAAAATCTTTAAAAAAAGGAAATATAATTAGTTCGTCTATATAATACTGCTAAATTTATTATCAAAAGACTAACAAATATCTATTTTTTTGAAAACTAACATTTTTGTCATTAGCTTTAAAACTAAATTTCTAAAATGCTTACATATTCCACTTAAAGTTCGATAATGCTAAATTGACCTCAAGTGGAGGGTTTCAGTACTCAGTTCTTTCAGTTCTTCAAATTCTTCACCTTTCCAGGCCAAAACCATGGATACCTAACAGACCTTTATTCCCATAAATGTAAAGCTGAAGCCCACCCTTTCCTGGGAAAATAAGCATTTCTACTGGAGTCTCCCAGGGAGTGCTCATTAATTAAAACCTCCATTTGTACAATTTGAAAAATAAAAGAAGGGATAACATGGAGTTTAAATGTCACTTTCATTGAAGATAGAAACTAATCGGGATGAGTGTTTTTTTTTTTTTTTTTTTTTAAGATTCTATTTATTTATTCATGAGAGACACAGAGAGAGGCAGAGACACAGGTAGCCGGATGCAAGACTCAATCTCAGGACCCTGGGATCCCGACCTCAACCACTCAGCCACCTGGGTGCCCTGGATTAGTATTTTAATATAGGACAAATGCATCTGCTAACACAACCATAGACTAGGGCTGATTTACCCGTCCATTTGTAGGCAGGGGCCTGTGCCTCTAAGACAGTGGTGATGGAGCAGAGAACTGGTACTTCCTGAAGGCAACGACTATCAAGAGGAGTTTTAAAAAAATGTAAGCTAATATTTTGTTTAAATTTGTTTCCACAAAACTGGAGAGTTAAACTGTTTGTGAACTTTTGATGATTAATGTACTAACTACAAATATAACTAGATATCCTTTCACATTTTAAAACATTATCTTAAATCCAGAATTCATAAAGGAAAATATTTAGTTAAGCAAATTCATGTGTAAACTTTGATGATCCATTATATAAACTTACATGACATCCATAAAGATAATTGCTTTAATATAAATACAGTTCTCTTAAACCATTGAAGAATTAGGAAAAAATGGGCCAATAGTTTCGCAAATATTTCAAGAAGAAATAATACAAACAAAACCTCACTAATGTCACGGGTGATAAAAAAAACTGTATTTAGTGAAATATCTGGATAATATTTAGCTTATCATGTTAAAGAGATCTCCTTCTATGTCCATCTTTTGGAGTTCCTTTTATCACAAATTCTTTTCTGACATCTATAGTTTAGTTTTCATGGAATAAACTTTACAATTACCCATTAGCTTCCCTGGAGCAGTTTATTTTATCATATCCCTGCATTTATCTTATTTTCCATTAGTTAATCTTTGAGTGATTTTATTTTGGGTAATCCCTTGATTTTTATAACAAAATCATAAAACATATTAGGTGTCTTTTTAATCTCTCCATGTTGGAGAGATTAAGAAATAGCAAATATTTTCTTAAGTATTAAAGAGTTAGAAAATTAGAAACCTTGGAAATGTTTTTTAGTGCACAGTATTTTTGAGTAAAATAAACAATTTCTTCTTATGGATTTTACATGTCCCATATTATGTTTAAAGGATTTTAATTTGATTTCTTTTGCTCTCTCCTTTTCTTTCATTCTCTGCTGTTAATTAGGAAAAATTAATAGAATTTTTTAACATTTGATTATGTAGATAATTTAACAACTATAGTTTAACTCATTGGAATTACCTTCATAATTATAGTGCATAAAACAATCTATTAACACTATGGGCTATTTTCTAGTGTATGAACGTTAGGACTTGGCCAATGTCCTCTAACAAGGGAAACCACAAGATGAGTTAAATTTTGAGAGATAATTCAGAATAAAATGACCTTTACCACATCAATATGATTGTGTCAAATAGACAAGTTAATTCATAGGGTCTACCCTATATCTTCCTTAGCTTAATATCATCTACTATCTTCTACAGTTTTCTAGATATGAGAAAGTTTCTAGAAAAAGTAGAGCTCCGTATAAAAAAATTCAAATATTTGAACACAAATGGCTCTATTCTCATTTCCATACTATGAAATAGTATTTCTGGAATCCTTTTCATCTTTTTGAACCCTGTAGATTGTCAACATTAGTCTGATTTTGAGTAAAATATAGTTCCACCATAGTCAAATGGAAAACCAATATGAAACCTTTGTAAGTCCCTTACAAATTATAGAGAAAAACATTATTTTTGGTCTATGAATAATTATAATTATTTTCCTATTTCTTAATATAATTTTGTTTCTAAACAGTGGTATTTGTTTTTTTTCACATTGAACTCGTAATTAGTGTGATCATAACATTTTTTGTTTTGTACTTTCCTACTTTATTGTATATTTGATCATTTTGTTTGTCTGCTTTCTACTAGGCTTATTGATTCTTTGTCTCTAAGTAAATCATTTTGTATATTTACTCTTTAGAAAATTTTTTTTCTGGAGCACCTGGGTGGCTCAGTGGTTGAGTGTTTGCCTTTGGCTCAGGTTGTGATCCCAGGGCCCTGGAGTCACATCCCACATCAGGCTCGTGTGAGGACCCTGCTTTTCCCTCTGCCTATGTTTCTGCCTCTCTCTGTGAATACATAAATACTCTGTGTCTCTTGTGAATATATAAGTAAAATAAAAAAATATTTTTTTCTTTAGAAATCTAAGTGATTTTGTATATTTCTCCATACATAATATATATTTATTGTTAATTATAGTAATAATGTTAATATAGTATAAATTAAGATTGGTTTTTCTTGAAAATCAAACAATATATCCTCTGGTATTGACCAAAATTATTTATATATTAGTATTGACTTAGTCATCTTTTTTTCAATAAAATTTAAGTAAGATTGAAATTTTAATGACAGAGATCTATGAAATATAAATACTTTGACCTGATACTATCGTTTTAATACACTCATTTGATTTCTCTGAAACATGCATTCAATTTTACATCAACAAAATTTATATATACTTCTTTGGGTTTTATAAATTCTTTACAAATTATCATCTTGCAAAGAATTTTAATCTGACATGTGTAGTTTACTTTTTTTAGTAAAGAAGTATGTTTGTGAACTTTTCTTATATTCCGCAAGTTATAAATTCTACTGAACCTATAAATAAGGGAGCCTTGTAAGTGAAGATTTGTATGCATGTATGCATGCTTGCATGCATTTATATGCTTCTTCCGTGTGAAAGTTCACAGATACTTTCTTACAACAAGTAGAAACAGAAATTTGCCATGGATCTGGTACTCCTTATTTTAGTAAGCATCCATAAAAGAACTAATGAATCATTTATATATGAGAAAAGTTTGCCATTCATTCAACAGGGGAGTTTGTCTGTTTATTTATTTACTTATTCATTTATTTATTTTTATTGGGAAATTATTGAAATGCAACATTGTATTGTTTTAGGTGTACCACATAATGATCTAATATTTGTATATATTGCAAAATAGCCACCACAAGTCTAGTTAATGAAGGAAATTTTTAACATTCTTAACATTGCTTTCAGTTGTCTTTCTTTGTTTTACCTTTCCCCACTAAGACATTAGTATTTGTTTTATTAAAATGATACAGTATTCAAACACCTTGATTTTTAGAGTTCAAGGATGGTTATGAAAGGAAAGGTTCCTTTTCACAAAGTTCTAGGGTTCTCCACAGAAAAGAACCATGACTCTAATCTTTTCAGTTTATAATTTAAGGTTAATGGATATTATCCAATTGTTTCAGATGCAGCTGAAATGGTTGTCAGTCATAAATGCAACGATTTGCCTTCAACCATACCTTCTAAGATGAAGCCCATCAGAGGAAAAGGAGATTGTTATCAAGTAAAGCAGGATTAAATTTACCACTCAGATGCCAGATGAACCAACCTGTGGCTGGTCACAGTATAATGCTAGGCAGCCAATATCTTTTCATTGACATTATGAACAAGCTTTCTAAGTTTTAGTCTTCTTTGTGTTTTTAAATAAGGAGCTATATAGTCTCAGTGTTCTGTGTGATTTTTAATTAGAGGCTTCTTTCCTGGGTATGGCACTGAGAGAGCAACATCACCATCACTTGCTAAACCACAGTTAACTGTTCTAAGATTTCTTATGATGTCATTGTTTAAAAATGAGAATTAAAATTTATTCTCAGAAAAGATATTTGCAAACAATATATACAATAAGATTCTAATATCCAAAATATATAAATAATTTTTACAACTACACACCAAAAAACAAACGATCCTATTAAAAAATGGGAAGAGGATCTGAATAGACGTTATCCCAAAGAAGGCATACAGATGGTGAGCAAGCAGATGAAAAGATGTTCAACATCACTCATTATCAGAGAAATGCAAATCAAACCACACTGAGATATCACCTTGCACCTGTCAGAAAGGCAAAAATAAAGAAGACAAGAAACACCAAGTGTCAGCAAACACGTGGTAAAAGAGGAACCCTTGTGAACTGTTGATAGAAATGTAAATTGGCACAACTACTGTAGAAAACAGTATGGAGTTTCCTCAAAAGATTATAACTAGAAATACCATAGAATCCAATAACTGTACTATTCATATTTATCCAAAGAAGATGGAAATAATATTCTGAAAAGATATGTGCATACCTATGTTGAATGAAGTACTATTTACAATAGTGAAGATATGGAAGCAATCTAAGTGTCCAGCCATAGATGAATAGATAAGGAAAATGTAAAATACTCAGATAAATATATATTTATATTTATTTATATTTATATTTATGCTTATATTTATAACACACACCCTGTGAATACATATTTACACCATGGAATACTACATAGTCATAGAAAAGGATGAGATCTTGCCTTTTGCTACAGCATGAATGAACCTAGAGAACGTAAATGGTATCATGCTAAGTGAAATAAATCAGACTGAGAGGGACAAGCACCATGATTTCACTCATATGTGGGATCTAAATAACAAAACAAGTGAATAAACAAACAAAAAGCAGGATCAGATTTTAAAGTAGAGAGGACAAACTGATGGTTGCCAGGGGAGGTTTGTGGGGAGATGGGCAAAATAGGTGAAAGGAATTGGGAGATACAAGCTTACAGCTATGGAATGAATTAGTCACAGGAAAAAGAGGCTAATTATAGAGAATAGAGTCAATGATATTGTAATGGTGTTGTATGGTGACAGATGCTAGCTACACTCTGGTGAGCAGAGCAGAACTTCTAGAGAAGTTGAATCACCATGTTGTACATCTGAAACTAACATAACATTGTGTCAACTCTACTCAAATCTCCCTTCTTTAAAAAGCGAACTAATTGTGGGAAAAGCGATATTAGGTTGTTGTGAGCCTTGTTTTAAATTTGACAGTATCTTAGAGAAATATAATATATATAATATAAATAATCATAGTGGAAACCTATCCCAGAGTTATTTGAATGCAAGAAAAAGGATTCATATTAAGGGGCTGATTTTAGCTAGAGCTTACGGCTTCAAGAAAGAAAAAGCAGATTTTACCACAAGCTTGACATGTGGACTTTTAAGCTAGGGCTTGGCTATTTTAAAAATCAGTACATTATTTGTATCCTAAACTAGCTTTATAGATATTGGGAAGAACATAAGCTTTTAAATGACACAGGCTACAAAATAAGCATTAATTAAGTCAACAATTTTTAGTACGTTGAATTAAAAGCTAACA
Source organism: Vulpes vulpes (assembly GCF_048418805.1). Classification (NCBI taxonomy): domain Eukaryota; kingdom Metazoa; phylum Chordata; class Mammalia; order Carnivora; family Canidae; genus Vulpes; species Vulpes vulpes. The sequence goes on from NC_132783.1 coordinate 136,144,427, forward strand.
TGGTCTAGAAAAAGACAAGCTTCTGCATATATTAAATGCAGAAATAAACACAAGGTAATTAACATAGAACATTATTATTTGGTCAGAGGAAGATGCAAAATGTACTTAGATGACATTTAATATGAGTTTTCTCTATTGTATCTAATCACCTCATCAAAGTGTTAAAGAGAAGAAATACTCCAGGAAATGCAAGCAATGCCATTATACAGATGAATGAATACTAACCATCAGTCCTTTTTGTTTTTGATTCCAGGTTCCTCCCTTTTTCCATTATCTCTATATTTCCTCAGTATTCTCTTCTTACACACAGCCAGGTTTGTCTCAGCAGAGTTAATAAGTACAACATAACTGCACAAAAATGGCTTCTTTTCCTGTGCAAGTGACTGGCATATTGGCTAAATATATTTTACTTTATGTTCTCTATTCAAGATTATTCATAATAGAGTATTGGGGATTTATTTTTCTACCAGAAGGATTAAATAGATAGTATAAAATGCTACCTATATCTTTTAAGTTAATTTTATAATCTCATTTTCTTAAGGTTAGGTCTTTTAAGAATTAATATCTCTGAAAAAATCATTTATCTAAAATGCTGCCAATTTCAGGGAATAGTAATATAGTTAGAAGTGGTAATAGAGGGCATAAGACAGTAGATATGAAAAGAAGTGGACATATTTAAGAGATAAGAAGAAATCAAATCAGTAGAGCTTTATAATTGGTTGGAAGAGAATGAGAAAATAGAGAGAAACAGTTTAAAGTCAATACCCGTAATGTAAATCAGGATAGGAAAAATAGAGATTTATGAGGAAATATGGTAAGCTGAGGTTTGAACATGTTAAGTTTGAGAGGCGAGGGAGACATTCGAGTGACAATTCAAACCATGACGCTACAAATGGATTTCACAAGACAGCTGGCTAAATGCAGGGGTGGGACTCACCATCTCACAGTTATTGTTGCCAAGTAACTGGATGGGATCATCACAGGAAGCTTAGTAAGAACAAGAGAGAAAGATCTAGTGCACACGCCTCTGGGACACAAATACATTATTGATGGGCAGAAAGTGAGGCTTGTGTTAAAAAGAAGCCAAGGGAAGAGATCTTCCCGTAGACCTGGTAGCGAGGGACACACAGAGTATTTGACAAATGGAAAGAATTCCTCCATGGCTAAAGGTGAAATCAAAATTCATATCTAAAATAGAAAACTGAAACCCAAATGACTTATGGTCTCTAACCTCAGAGAAATTGATAGCCCGGACACCTTGGGTTAATGAGTTATTTTGTAGAGAGGAGAATATTGGACTGAGAAGTTATTATCCATAAATCCCATTCAGAGGAAACTAAAATGCTATTGCTTTATTCTGTAAAATAATGACATAAAGGAACCCACTTGGAAAATTGTCCAAGTAAGGTATTTAAACATATTAAAATTGTGACATACGCATTTTTGAACAAAAATCATTTCATTCTGGCGAGAGATTCATTATTTGCCATTATTGTTTTGAAATTTGTGTTTAGTTTACTTCTGTTTATATTCAGTGGGTTTTAGTTCAAGATATTTAATATATAGACATCATAGGGTATAGTTACTATCTATTGTGTTTCATAATTACCTACATTGTATTAAATTTGAAAATATTGGAGACGTGTGTATGCATAGTGCATTACATTATTTTTTTCTATACATCATCTTTTTAAAACCAGGTCATTCTTCACTAAACTCTGATATTGGGCATTGTTGAAAAATTCACAATTTTTGGCTATTACATTTTATTTTTTTCCTTCTACTCTATCTTACACATGTAATTTATTTTATCTCTCAATAGTTTAAATGTGGTTTAACTTTTTAAATTAATGTTTCAGAATATGAAAAGCAGGAAATAAATTAAGAGAGGTCAGTTCTTTGAATTAAATAAAATTAACTCTTGGGAAAAATCATAAATCTTTCATGGTGGCTGAATAGAGAGTGCTTAACTCTATTAATTTGTAGACATAATTGAAAATAATGAATAATGCTTCCTCTAGATTGGGATATACAGTTTGGGAGAAAGTTAGAATTCTCCTTAGTTTTAACATGGTTCTTAAAATTTTCCATGCTTTTCTTTCTTTTTCTTTTTTTTTGAAAAAGTTATTTTTCATGTGCTCTGGTTACAAATTTTAGATTACATTTATAATAAACCATATTCAGTAAACAGTCCAACATGCAGTGGGCCTCAGGAAAAGATAGTGACTAGATGCCCAAATGTAAACAAGAAGAAAGATTTCAGAGATTGACTTATATTTTCCTATTTCAAATCAAAACATACTAGCTTCTGTTGCCTTCTTCATAATTAAAGAATTACAATTCAGGAAATCCATCCCAATAAGAAAAAAAAATTATTTTGAATAGTAGGTACAATTTAAAACCAAATATAATATTTTTAAATGTTCAAGAAGAAATATTTATTAAAAGTGACTACTCTATAAAATCTGTCAACAATGTTGCAAAATATGGCACCAAGATTCAGTAAATATGACATAATTGGACTCTAAAAGGTCATATCTATTATCTATCATCTATCCAGCTAATATGAAACAGATGCTTTAAACAAATCCTTCCGGTCCTTGAACTTACTACTTAATGTCTTTAACAAACAAGGCATACTCTTAAAAATGTGATCTACCATTGAAGTGACACTTTTCTTGGTCCTCACTCTCATTTAGAAACAACCAATACATTTAATTGATGTAGGAAAATATGTGATTATATTATTTTTAATATTTATTTGTAAGATAATTTCATAATATATATTATTAATATCTATTTGTAATAGATCATTTCACAATAGATATCACTAACTAATCAGAAAGCAAAGTTCCTTTTAAGATAGTGACTTGGTTACAAATTCATCTCTTAAAATGTCATGAATTTATATTATTTTGAAAACATGCTTTATAATAAACAACCCCAAGGATTGCTGGGTAGTTTAACAACAACTAGTCTGATCCTTCTCTCTCTGCGCACATGACAGGATAACACTTTTCTTACTCTGGCAATGACATATGAATATTGTTTGTGACATAGTTGCCACAAACTTGAAGATAAGAGTGTATCCTTCTCTAGCTTCTTCTTTCCTATGCCACAGTCACTTTCAAGGGTTCCAATCATGGTTACTTCATTTTTATGTGTTTCTGGTAAGGATCATGATGAGCATGTAACAAAAATGAGAACTATAATGTTTGCTTTGATTATCAAAGCAGAAGGAAATGTGTTATAATATTATTCCTCTCATTTTCTTTGAAATGTATTTTATATTAAAATAAAATATTCTCATAGTGAATAGTTGTAACAAAGTACTTATGTCAGAACTAATGATTAAAATGGTATATTTGTACATCCATGAAATAAGGTCTCATATTTATAATGGGAAGGATAATATACAACTTCAGATACTGAGATCTTACAATTTGATTAAAGCTGAAAATGCACAAAAATATTTATTCATTGATTCACTGGTTCAAAAGATTCATTAATTTTAAACGAGCTAATATGTATAAAGCCCTTACAAGGCCTAACACATATTAAGAGCTATAAAACTGTTAGCTGCTATTATTATTTTTCATTTGACAAATACTTATTGACTCCAATTTAATATTATTCTACGCATCAGAAATATAGCACAGAAGAACACAAAAGAATATTGCCATTGTGTAACTTATATTCTTATAGAATCAGACACATGATTCTGAAAGAAATGACATATAAAATTATTATTAAAATAAAATGAAGCCTGTGGGAGGACGGGAGAGTCTGTTGTCTAAAGAAGGCCATTCATTTTTAAATAAGAAGTAGGATGCTTGGGTGACTCAGTGGTTGAGCATCTGCGTTTGGCTCAGGGCATGATCCCAGGGTCCTGGGATCAAGTCCCACATCAGGCTCCCCATGAGGAGCCTGCTTCTCCCTCTGCCTATGTCTCTGCCTCTCTCTGTGTGTCTCTCATGAATAAAATAAATCAAATCTTTTTTTAAAATATGTATATTAAATATGAAGAATGGGTAGTTTTATTCAAAAGGTAAAATTTGGCCAGATCTTAGAGGATGGCCAGCCTATCTAGATCTCTGAGGAGACAGCTTTCTAGGCGACAGGTTCAAAGTCTGTTAGGATGGAGCATACTTGGTAATGCCGATGGGAGCAAGGTGGCCAGTACTGCTGACTCCTAGCAAGTAAGAGAGATCTTCACACAAGACCTGGTAGGGAGGGACATGCAGCTCATTTGCAGCAATAGTATAGTACGGGAGGCGTAGATGAAACCCAGAGGCCACTGTGAGTCAGATCCTGGAGGGATTCCTGGGTTGTTTAAATATTATCCATGAGATAGAAAGTCATTGAAGGGTTGAAGCAGGGGAGTGGACTGCTGTGGCTTACATCTCGGAAGGATCACTCTCCTTTTTCGTATCAAGTAGGATGTAAGGGAGGGAGAGACGTACCTACGAGGGAGATGAGATTAAAGGCGATTACAGTAGCTTGGACAAGGTGGTGATTGTGCAAGTGGTAAGAAGGGGCCAAGTATTGGTATATTTTGAAGATAGAACCAACGGTATTTGCTGCTGGAGTGAATGTAGAACAAGAAAAACAAACAAACGAAAAGAATCAGAGATAAAGTATTTATTAACTAAGATGGGGGATATTATGGAGGAAAGTGTTTGACAGAACAATATGATTCATTTGACTGTCCTAACCGCCTCATTAGTAACTGTGTGAAGCCTTAATATGTGTGGTTTCCTGGCCTGAGTGAGGAGGGTATGTTGTCTTGGCTAAAATGAACTCGGGCAGGAGCAGAAACTGGGAGCTACTGTGGATAACTTTTTTTTTTTTTTTATAATGACTCTGTCTCTCCAAGGTATCCCTGGCCCCCCAGGACACCATCAGGTCCATTTGGTCCCATTGCTAATCATCTTGTCTTTCGACATTGGTTCACCTTCTGCTGACATTAGACACTATATCCAAGTAAGAATCATTCTTGAAGAGTTCTTTTATCATTCATTTTCCTCCTGGCTTTTCAAGCGTACTTTAGTTTTTCCCTCCTTACAATGGAATAAATCCCAGATAAATCAAATATTTAATATAGGTGAATAAAGTCACAGCTAGATTGCAAAACTACAACTGGGTATTTCTAGTAGCTTTGAATGCGGAGAGTATAACAACATATAGTAAAAAGGAAAGGATGGGTAATATTGTATATGGAATTTCCTTAAGAGAATCTTTATAACCTAAATTTCGGCCAGCTCAATAGTTTCTCCAACACAAGAACAGGTCTCTTTCCCCCTTTGTAGCTATTAAAGAGAAGCTCCAAAGAGTCAAAACTTTAAACTGCAGTCATCATGTCATAGGCATTTATCCCTATGTACTTTCTGCAACACGTTGAGTGACTTGTTTGACTGTCGCAACCCATTATGAGACTCTAATATTTATGCAGTGGTTGGATTATCTGGTTGATCCCAAATCTCTTTGGAGCCGGGAGAAGCATTAGCCTCCAGGATGTAATGCGAAAAGTTTTTATTTCCCCACACCGTCCAGTCACTTGTCTCTAATGCCCCAGAACAATTATGCTTATGCTCAGTTTCACAAAGAATTTTTGGAACTGTTCCGTCATAGTGATCTAATTCATTTATCTTTAGCAGCTTCATATCAGTTTAATGGACTCCTTGGGTGAGAAGTCATTTTAAAACCCTTCATGTAGGGCACCCAGGTGGCTCAGGTCATGATCTTGGGGTCCTAGGATGGAGCCCCACATTGGGGTTTGCTCCTTGCTCAGTAGGGAGCCTGCTTCTTCCTCTGCTCCTCCCTCTGCTTATGCTTTTTCTCGCTCTCTGTCGCCTATAAATAAATAAAAATCTTAAAAAAACCCAAACCCTCCATGCTTCTCTTTTGTTCATCCAGATCCATGCCAAAGCACTTCCTATTTCCCAACACTAAATATAAAGTGATAAATAGCCTCCTTGTTCATTAGTTATGATGAACATATATATGTAATGTAAATAATTTGCTTTTCTTAGGAGTCTCAAATTTTATTAAACTTATAATACAAATAAACATGTGAAAAACATTATAGAATATAAGATGTATCACATGCTGCTGTTTGTGAGTAAAATCTGGAGTTCTCAAACTGTTAAGAAAATTGTTTAAAGTTATTCTTTTTTTTTGCTTTTAATAATTCTCCTTTTTAAAAAAATTTTTTGAAGTTTTTACTTAAATACCAGTTAGTTAAGATACAGTGTAGTGTTAGTTTCAGGTGTAGAATTTAATGGTTTAACTCTTACATACAACACCCAGTGCACATCAGAATTGCCCTTCTTAATCCTCATCACCTATTTCACCCGTCCCCTCACCCAGAGCCCCTCTGGTAACCATCAGAATGTTCTCTATAGTTAAGGATCTGTTTCTTGCTTTGCCTGTCTCTCTCACTTTTTTTTAACTTGACCCCTTTGTTTTGTTTCTGAAATTGCACATATGAGTGAAATCATGGCATTTGTCTTTCTCTGACTGGCTTATTTCGCTTAGCATAATATACTCTAGCTCCATGCTTGTTGCAAATGACAAGATTTCATTCTTTTCATAGCTGAGTAATGCTCTATATATGTATAATATATATACATATAATATATATATAATTACATGTATATATATATCACAATTTCTTCATCCATTCATCAGTCAATGGACACACGGGCCATTTCCATAATTTGGCTATCGTTGACAATACTGATATAAGCATCAAAGTGCATGTATCCTTTCGGACTAGTATTTTTGGATTCTTTGGGTAAATAACTATTAGGGCAATTGCTGAATCATAGGGCAGTTCTATCTTTAATTATTTGGAGAAACTCCATACGGGTTTCCAGAGTGTCTGCACCAGTTTGCATTCCCACCAAGAACGTAAGAGGGTTCCCCTTCCTTTGCATCTTTGCCAACAACTACTTTTCTTGTGGTGTTGATTTTAGCCATTCTGTCAGGTGCGAGGTGGTATCTCATCGTAGTTTTGATTTTTGTTTCTCTGATGATGAGTGATATTGAACATCCAAATCAGCAAGGAAGAAGTAAATCACTCTCTCTCTTCAGTTGACATAATACTCTAAAAAAGAAAACCAGAAAGACTCTACCAAAAAAACCACAAAAAAACCTGCTAGATCTGATAAATGAATTCAGTAAAGTCACAGGATACAAAATCAGTGTATGGCAATCTGTTGCATTTTTTATACAGTGATAATGAAGCAGCAGAATGAGAAATCAAGGAATTGATCCTATTTACAATTGTACCAAAAAACAGTAAGATATATAAGAATAAGCCTCAAAAAGATGAAAGACCTGTACTCTGAAAACTATAAAGCATTGATGAAAGCAATTGAAGATGGCACAAATAAGTGAAAAAGATAGCCTGTGCCCATGCATTGAAAGAACAAATATTATTAAAATATCTATAGTATTCAAAGCAATCTACACATTTCATGTAAGCTCTATCAAAATTCCAACAGCATTTTTCACAGAGCTACAACAAACAATCCTGAAATTTATATGGGACCACAAAAGACCTCAGATAGTTAAAGCAAACAAAGAAAGAAAAGCAAAGCTGAAAGCATCACAAGTCCAGACTTCAAGTTATATTACAAAGCTGCAGTGTTCAAAACATGATATTGACAAAAAAAATAGACACATAGATCAATAGAACACTATAGAAAACTGAGAAATGAATCCAGAAATGGAAAAGCCAGAAATGTTGGCTTTCCATTCTGTCTCTATTGATCAGAAAAGGTGGGGAACATTGCTGCTATAAACATTGGGGTGCAGGTGTCTTGGTCTTTCACTGCATCTATATCTTTGGGGTAAATCCCCAGCAGTGCAATTGCTGGGTCATAGGGCAGGTCTATTTTTAGCTCTTTGAGGAACCTCCACACAGTTTTCCAGAGTGGCTGCACCAGTTCACATTCCCACCAACAGTGTAAGAGGGTTCCCTTTTCTCCGCATCCTCTCCAACATTTGTGGTTTCCTGTCTTGTTAATGTTCCCCATTCTCACTGGTGTGAGGTGGGATCTCATTGTGGTTTTGATTTGTATTTCCCTGATGGCAAGTGACGCGGAGGATTTTCTCAAGTGATTGTTGTCCATGGGTGTGTCTTCTTTGGAGAAATTTCTGTTCTTGTCTTCTGCCCATTTCATGATTGGATTGTTGTTTCTTTGCTGTTGAGTTTAATAAGTTCTTTATAGATCTTGGATACTAGCCCTTTATCTGATGTCATTTGTAAATATCTTCTCCCATTCTGTAGGTTGTCTTTTAGTTTTGCTGTTTCTTTTGCTGTGCAGAAGCTTTTTATCTTGATGAAGTCCCAATACTTCATTTTTGCTTTTGTTTCTCTTGCCTTCATAGATGTATCTTGCAAGAAGTTGCTGTGGCCGAGTTCAAAAAGGGTGTTGCCTGTGTTCTCCTCTAGGATTTTGATGGAATCTTGTCTCACATTTAGATCTTTCATCCATTTTGAGTTTTTTTTTTTTAATTTATGATAGTCACAGAGATTGAGAGAGAGAGAGAGAGAGAGAGAGGGGCAAAGACAGAGGCAGAGGGAGAAGCAGGCTCCATGCACCGGGAGCCTGATGTGGGATTCGATCCTGGGTCTCCAGGATCGCGCCCTGAGCCAAAGGCAGGCACCAAACCGCTGCGCCACCCAGGGATCCCATCCATTTTGAGTTTATCTTGTGTATGGTGTAAGAGAATGGTTCAGTTTCATTCTTCTGCAAGTGGCTGTCCAATTTTCCCAGCAGCCTGTATTGAAGAGACTGTCCTTTATCCACTGGATAGTTTTTCCTGCTTTGTCAATTATTAGTTGACCATAGAGTTGAGGGCCCATTTATGGATTCTCTATTATTTTTTTTAAGATTTTTATTTATTTATTCATGAGACATACACACACACACACACACACACAGACAGAGACAGAGAGACACAGAGACAGAGACAGAGGGAGAAGCAGGCTCTATGCAGGGAGCCTGACATAAGACTCAATCCTGGGTCTCCAGGCTCAGGCCCTGGGCTGAAGGCAGCGGTAACCGCTGAGCTGCCCGGGCTGCCCAGGATTCTCTATTCTGTTCCATTGATCTATGTGTCTGTTTTGTGCCAGTACCACACTGTCTTGATGATCACAGCTTTGTAGTACAACCTGAAATCCGGCATTGTGATGCCCCCAGCTATGGTTTTCTTTTTAAAATTCCCCTGTCTATTCGAGGTCTTTTCTGATTCCACACAAATCTTAAGATTATTTGTTCCAACTCTCTGAAGAAAGTCCATGGTATTTTGATATGGATTGCATTGAATGTGTCCACAATAGCCAAACCTGTGGAAGGAGCCTAGATGTCCATCGAAAGATGATGAATAAAGAAGCTGTGGTCTATATATACAATGAAATATTCCACAGCCATTAGAAATGACGAATCCCCACTATTTGCTTCAACATGGATGGAACTGGAGGGTATTATGCGGAGTAAAGTAAGTCAAATGGAGAAGGACAAACATTACATGGTTTCACTCATATAGGGAATATAAAAAACAGTGAAAGGTATTATAGGAGAAAGGAGAGAAAATGAGTGGGAAAAGTCAGAGAGGGAGACAGAACATGAAAGACTCCTAACTCTGGTAAATGAACAAGGGGTAGTGGAAAGGGAGGTGGGCAGGGGGCTGGGGTGACTGGGTGACAGGCACTGAGGGGGGCACTTGACGGGATGAGCACTGGGTGTTATGCTATATGTTGGCAAATCAAACTCCAATAAAAAATATACCAAAAAATAAAAAAGATGGGGAAAAGACGGTCTCTTCAACAAATAGTGTTGGGAAAACTGGACAGCAACATGCAAAAGAATGAAACTGGACCACTTTCTTACAGCAAAAACAAAAATAAATTCAAAATGGATTAAAGACATAAATACGTATTGAAGTGGCATGCCTAGTGGCATGCCTTATCATGTTCAAAATACCTGGTAGGGGCTCCTGGGTGGCTCAGTCGGTTACACATGTCGCTCTTGATTTTGGTTCAGGTCATGATCTCAAGGTCCTGGGATTGAACCCACATCAGGCTTCCTGCTCAGCAGGGAATCTGCTTGTCTCCCTCTTCTTCTATCCCTCCCCCCACTCTCTCTCTCTCAAATAAGTAAATAAATATTTTTTTCTTAAAAGGCACCTATTAATTAACTGAGTTGGTATTTAAAGTAATAACTCTATCTCTCTCTCTCTCTCTAATACCAAAGTGTATTCTATTACCTTATAGCAAGCTCCCAAACAAGAAGAAACAATGAAATACCAACCTGTCAATAAAATTGTAGAAGCAATTTGCAAGTATAAAAATAAAATATAAAAGATCAATGAATATAAGCAAAGGTTGTAGTCCTGTAGAATTTGAATGATTAGTCATGAAGAGAATAATAAATGATATTTATCACTTATCAAATTGGCTAACTTTAACATGAAATTTTAGCAATATTGTGATGGAACAGGAAATCACACACTGCAGAACAGAATGCTAATCAGTATTGAAGTTTTAGAACATATTAATTTTTATCAAAAACCTAAAAATATTTTGTGTCATTTGATACAAAATTCCATATTTATTATTTAGGCGTTTGATCTATGGAAATAATCAGAAAGTTAGCTAAATATATATGTACAAACATGCTAATAACCACATTGCAACAATATAAATATAAAATTGATCAAATGAAATGAAATCTGATTTTATATATATATAATTCCATTTGTAACAGAATTCCAATAAAATTATATTATATATATAAAATTATATATATAATTATATATATATAATTTTTAATAGAAAGGCAAACATGGTTAGTCATACACAGTTAATATTATGGCGATTGGGTCCTCTAGGTATAAACTCTATTTTTTATGTTTTTTTTTGTTGTTGTTGTTTTGTTTTTTTTTTAATTTTTTATTTATTTATGATAGTCACAGAGAGAGAGAGAGGCAGAGACACAGGCAGAGGGAGAAGCAGGCTCCATGCACCGGGAGCCTGATGTGGGATTCGATCCCGGGTCTCCAGGATCGCGCCCTGGGCCAAAGGCAGGCGCTAAACCGCTGCGCCACCCAGGGATCCCCTATTTTTATGTTTTGAATCTGAGTTATGGTAGTTTTCCAAGTTGCTTACTCTGCTGTCATTTGACTCTATGTGAGCAAAATTCTTTTGAGTTGAGGAGATAATACTGTCTTTCTTGTTGGACTGCTTAGTAAATCACCACATTTAGTATTTCTGGGAATCATATATATGTATTACATATTTTAGAAGTAGCTCTTTACTGGATATCAGAATGAAGAAGAAAATTAGTTCATATTTCAAAAGAACTTAGGAGCAATTGACTCATTATTCATGGGGAGATGGCATATTTCTTGACCTTTTTTTTTAACTGCTCCCTATAATAAATTATTTCTAAATAAGACAAAAACCAATGTTAACTACATTCCTTGTTCTACTAAATGAGTTAGAGATTTCTTCTGAAAATTATTTTCAGCAATCTTTAATTACTTTTTCTTCTGTTTGCTGCCTGAAGGGTATCTCATGATAACTTTTTGCTGTAGCAGTTGTATTTTAAAACTGCCACTGCCACTGCCATTGCTGATTGCAACCAGAAAGAAAAAGCCATCATTTTTTCTATAACTCAGAGACATTCCTCTATGATCTTAACTTACTCTGGACTGGTTGTTTTAAATCAGTCAAATTGTTGGGGATGTTTTGTTTAAGCAATCCAATGTTTGTAAGAACGGCATTTTTTAATGATAATCGTTTCTGAAAATACATTGAACAATAAGTGGACAAAAGATAACCTAGCAAGAGAGCTAATATTATATCTCCGAAGAATAAAATGCATTTAAATGAAAAGATAAACATTTAAATTAAATATTGCAAAATCCATAGATGTAAATGTCTGTATATGTCTTATGTGTCTCATATTAATTAATTTACTCTGTAGACAATATAGGAAGAGTTTTCAGGATTCATGTTCTGATATCAAATTCACCTGGATTTGAATACTGTCTCCTGTAGTATCTGACTGACAGTGGGTCACTTACTGAAACACTCAAAACTATAATTTTCTATTTAAAATGTTCTTATAATAAAGTAACTCCTTTCAAATAGTTTCTCATGAAAAAATAGTTAATTCATATGGAGGGATTATTAACTAACCATTAAACTCTGCAATAGCTCAACACTTTGGAACTATAATGCTGAAGATCATCACAATTATGATCATAAAAATATTGGAAGAGTGAAAAAGAAATATTGAAGGATGTACAAAAGCATAAGGATTTTAACCTTCAGTGAAAAGTACATACAAAGGTCATATAAAAAGGGCAATGCAAATGATTATAATTTGTTTTATGAAAAAGTATACTAATTTATACAAAAGGAAATAAGATAAAGTTTTTTCAAGGAACTTACAAAGAGTACTCATAAAATTATTTTAAAAAGAAACAAAAGCTTTATTGCGACATAATTCACATACCATAAGTTCATCTTTTAAAAGTGAACAATTCAATATTTTCTACTATATTCACATGGCTGCATATCCACCACAGCTGTCTAATTCTAGGATATTTTGCTCACCTCAGAAAGAATGGGTATGACCCATTTATATGCTCCTAGTCCTTCTAAGTTACTCCAGTATTCCCCTCCTCTTCTCTCAAGCCATTGACAAACATTGCCCTACTTTCAATCTCTATGAGTTTCGTTATTCCAGACATTTTGTATAAATGAGATTATATGATATATTTTGTGTCCAGCTTTTTTCACTTAGTATAGTGTTTTCAAGGCTCATGATATGGTGCTGTGTATATCAATACACTATTTTCTTTTATGATTGAATAGTGTGCCATTGCATGCCTTACCATGTATCGTTTATCCATTCATTAGTTGGTAGACATCTGCGTTATGTCCACTTTTGATATTATGAATAATACTGCTTTACACATTTATGTGCATGTTTTTATGTGAACATGTAGTTTCATTTCTCCTGCGTGTATTCCTAGGAATGGAATTGTTTGTTCACAGAGCAACTCTAAGTTATAAGACATACTATTAATTCCAATTCAAATATCTAAACCTACAACTGCTAATATTCTCTCAATTAGATAACTTAGCCAATAAATAAAACATCGAGAGCCTGTAATGCAACTACCACAGCAATAGGAATCAAAACTACCACCACGAATGGGGAAAGATCTTTGTCCTCAAAGAGCTTGATGTCCTGTGTGTTGTAGAAAGGCAGATGGTGAGGAAGAGAGGCCTTTTAATAAAACAGTCCCTCTTTCCATAAAACAAAAGTTTCCTGTTCTAAATAATACCTTCACGTCTGACAAAAATGCATATTAATTAGAGGTTTTTCTCTTAGTTGCAGAGGAAAAAAGGGAAATATTTTCTAATGACTCCTATAAATTTAAAAGTTTTTATCATCCCTCTCCTCATCATCATTATCACTTTGCAATTTGTCATAGACTCATCATAAAAATCAAAGAATGGCAAACAATTACAGAATTACACAGCATATGTTATAGAAAATCATAGGTACATTGGGATATCAAATGTCAAGTTTTTATATGGCCTAAAGTGTAAAAATATTCTACATGTAGTCTTTGTATTCCTAAGAAAGAGAAAAGAAAGCATTATTTCTCCAAAGTCAGGACTGTTCATTCCTGTTCGTATTGATGTGCTAAATGGATCTCTGTACCATTCTAGGATTGATCTTATGCCTTGCAAGTCTTAGAGCATGAGTCCTGGCCCTGAGTTTTTGCATAAAATTAATATTAACATAATTAGGAGATGATGCCATAATATACTAGTTGATCAAAGCTAGATACCTCAGCTTGAGTTAGAATGCGCGTGTGCAGTTTTACTGAAGAATTGAATTGAGTTCATCTTTCCCTCATCTTTTCACATAGAACCTATTCGACGACAGCTATTACAAACTGACTTTGGAGATTGGAATATATTAAATATATTAGGTGCCAGGGAAAAAAAAGGATGTGTATTTTGTCTGTTGTCCATTAGCATACATTTAGCTTATTCTGTGTATAGGACTGTATTCATTTTAAAATTGTAATAGTGCTGTATGTGCTATAGCCCACTTTGTTGAAAATGCAAATAAATGTTAAAGAGAATAATGAGCTTCCCTCATCTAATCCAGTTCTCTTGCCCTTTATTACCAAAGCTATTTGTGATGTTTTGTAGTAAACTTTTAAAGGTACAGAAGTAGAAACATTTAACACTAATATGTGTATAAAGAGTTAATCATGAATTGGAAACATCCTGGGGTCTGAAACCAAGATGTCAGCAGGGCTGTGCTCCCTCAAAAGCCTAGAAGACACTCCTTCCTTTGGCGCCCCCACCTTGGCAGACTCTGGCATTCCTTGGCGTATGGCTGCATAACTCCAACCTCTTCCTTCATCTTCCTATTTCTTTTCCTATACATTCTTTTCTTAATGGACATTTGAGTTTTGTCCAAATTAGGGCTATTATAAACATTATTCCGATGACCATTCTCATTTTCTTGAACAGATAAACACTGTTTTTTCATTCTTCCAAAGGCCATGGATATCAATCCTTAAATCTTGGAATCAAATGAGTTTCTTTCTATTAACTAATATTTCATTTGGTGTTCACTTACTTATTATTGTTCAACACTATGCTCAGTAGTTTTTTTCTCAAAAGTTATTGATTGCAAACCATGTATTATACATAATTTCAAAGATACTTTGAGCATATGCTATTGTTTTCCAGAGTTTATTACACTTGATTCTTGACAGCAGGAAGGCTAGTTACTCCAATGGAGTATTGAGCCAATGTAAGTAAGTCTAAGGCTTTTTGTTATTTTTTGCCTTTAAGTTTTAATCTTGAAGTGTCTGAACTGAAAGTCTGAGGAGTATACCAAAACTGCTTCTTTTTAGTGTACCGGAAAGAGTAATACTAATTTTGCAATACACAAAATAACTCAAGGAATCTGCTCAGTTTCTCAATCTTTTCTGCTGTATTCTTCTTGGCTTCTCTGTTTCCATAGTGTTTTACAGGGAAATACTGCCAAGATCATTCAGATTTCTCACTTCTCTAGAGTCTTGGGTCTTCAATTTGTTACTACCTTAATCATTCTCCAGTGCATATATATGTGCATACATACATGTGTATATGTATATATATATATGCATGCATATGTGTGTGTATATATATGATTTTCTAATTCTTTGTAAGTGGTTTGGTGTTTGATATTTCTATAACTAGAAGTCAGAAACCTTCCAGCAACTTTAAATCATAAAGCAGTCCCAATTCAGTAATTAGAATGTTCAAACTAAGATATTATTCAAAACTCCGAACTTGATATATCATTAATTATTCTCCCCCTGAACAGCTTGGATCTGCTTCAGGCTGGAAGCCTGCTATGATTAAATGTGGGTTGATCCTTCTGCTCTCTTTTCTCTTCTGCTCACTGTGTCTCTGCTTTTTTTGCTGCTAATCTGTTTAGATTCTGGCCGGAGAAGGGAAAGAAAGATAAATGTACATATTTTGTTTACTTTTAATCAAGTAATGGAGGCGATGATTATGTTTCTTGACAACAACAAATAGAAACTAAAAATGAACAAAAAAGAAAGAAATCTAAATTCCAATCACTGAGAAATGAAAACTAGGAAAAAAGCTATCTTTCAAAAGATAAATCATTTAGTGTTAGTTATATTAATTAATATGTTAACAAACATGCTAGTGATGTATGTACATGAATCCTTAATTTCATTCTGCTTTCCAAGGTAGCCTAGGAAAATCTGGAGTTGCTACAAAAAAAGACAGGTTTCCTTAGGGGATCTCAGGGTGGCTCAGCAGTTTACTGCCTGCCTTCCACCCAGGGCATGATCTGGAGTCCCAGGATCGAGCCCCACGTCGGGCTCCCTGCATGGAGCCTGCTTCTCCCTCTGCCTGTGTCTCTGCCTCTCTCTCTCTCTCTTTCTCTTTCATGAATAAATAAATAAAATCTTAAAAAATAAAAATAAAAGAGAGGTTTCCTGGAATCTTGTAGAGATTAATCCTCAAACTAGTCAGAAGACCTCTAAAAAGAGAAAAGCGCACAGGTACGCACACACAGAGAATGAGAGAGAGAGAGAGAGAGAGAGAGAGAGAGAGAGAGAGAGAGAGAGAGAGAGACTTGCCATTTTAATCTCCTCTAAGTAAAATGGGAAGAAAAAATATTAGTTTTCTAATTTCTTTTAACAACCAACAACACACACACACACAAACACGAAAACAAGAAATATTCTTAACTTGTAGCTTGTGGAACATGATGTTGGATTTGAATGTTTTAAGGGAAAATTTTAAGTAGTTGGCTGCATCATTTAGCAAGACCTGTGGTGGACACTTTTTGCTCTGCACCAAAAATCTGCAGTCATTCTTTGGTGGTAGATGTCTCTCCATATCACAGACTTTCCCTCCATTCACAGATGATATTCCAGGCCCTAGAGCATATATTATAGCCATATAGCTAGTTTTCACCATAGAAGACGTGATGCACTGATGAGCATCATTTCCAGGAGGAAACTTTTAGAAATCAGCGCTCCTGCTTCATATACTCTATTTCACTGCATCAGCTGACAACAAAGAGATCTAGAGGCTGGCAAATGCACGACGCACAACCTGGTGTCCAGAAAAATAGTATGGGAAGAAGGTGCTTGCTTAGTACAGTAGCCTGGACTACTAAGTTATACTGACAGAGATATAGTCCTCAGGTTTAAAATACCAGAATTTAAAAATTGTTATAAAAATATGCATTACATCAACTAATATATAATATCTATTTTCTGCATAACTTTGCTATTTTATATTAATATAGGCACACAATATCTTATCCAAACTAAATAATTTCTCTAGTGAAATAGGTGAATATTCACACTAAGTGAAATCGAGACTATAGGTTCATTCAAGTGTATGACAAATTTCCAATAAAATGTATTTTGGCTCCTAACTTATATAATTGTTGGATTTTGAAGTTTCAGTTCAAGGAGTTGACCTTGAGTTCAATATTTAAAGAAAGATAATATCAATATATTATCTCAAAATTTTTAAGTTTAAATATTATTTTAAAAGTAACTGCAATCATGTGGAGGCTGAATTTGTACAATTGACATAACTTGATTTTCCAAAGTGCTTATGTATTAGCTAAATGTCAAGATCTATAGAAACTAAAAGCCACAATCCTTTAAAAAGGCATTGGATCTATGAATTATAAGATTTAGAACACTTTAATGACTTCTTAGAAGCCAGCCAGGGATGATTTAGCAAATCTCAATCCAGCAAAAACAAGCACATGCTTCTTGCAAACACTGAGATAATATTTCTCATCATATATCACTAGTTTTGGAATGTAAAAGATTGTAAAAATATATTGACATATACATTCTTCTGCCATCAAGATTTTTTCTAATGACGTGGTTATTATGCCATGTACCATATAAGGTGCAATATCCAGGGACTAAAAAACAACAAATGATTTCCCCTCAATTAGAATTTATGTATGACGGGAAGGAGTAGAAATGATTCAAGAATGTTACATTGTAAATACATTTACTGAATGAAAGATAAAACTAAGTAGTGTACCTTATATAATAAGTTTGAGAAATCTCTTAAAGCTAATGATGCTAAAATGTTTAGATAAGTCAAGTGTTGTGGAATATATAGTTAAAACTTTGTTAAAATACTTAAAGATCATATAATTCTAAATTATAGATAATAATTCAAATAGTTTTATTTTTTTATTATTTTTTTTTAAATTTATGATAGTCACAGAGAGAGAGAGAGGCAGAGACACAGGCAGAGGGAGAAGCAGGCTCCATGCACCGGGAGCCCGACGTGGGATTCGATCCCGGGGCTCCAGGATCGCGCCCTGGGTCAAAGGCAGGCGCTAAACTGCTGCGCCACCCAGGGATCCCTTAAAATAGTTTTAAAAGCTTTTTTTAACTTCATACGGTAAAAAGATCAAATATTTGAAAAGTATAGTGAGAAAATATCCAATGATATTTGAAAAAAAAATTTTTGTGTTCGTATAGTTAACCTTCAATTCATTCTCTGAATTTGAATATAACAAAGTCATGACTTTAAGCAATCGCTTACAGATAGACAAATATCAGCAACACATATTAAGAGCCAAAAAATAGGCAAAAAAGTATTTTGTTACATATCAATCTAGGATTAATATAAGATAGGACAAAAACAAAACAAATTCTAATTTATGGCCAGTTAAAGAAGAATATTCAGAAATAAGTTTTCTAAATTGATCTAAAATTTTTTTGAAACAGCAATTACCGGTCTATTTCTACATTATATCTCCTATATTTTGAATGCCTTTCTATTCAAACAAGATTGTTTGCTCTCTACCTAGTTTTGATAATTGTCTTTTCTTAGGAAAAAATAATTTTGGTTCTTACCATTGCATGTATTCTATTCCAATCTTGTCACCAAATCAAACTTTTTTCAGCTTTCCTGATAATGACGAAGTTGGATCAGCCTTTTATCCTATTCTTGGATGCTTGACAATTTGAGCATTTGAGGAATAATGCAGGCAATGACTGACTTATGAACTATTAGTATCTGAGCCTTTTACTTCTATTTTTTTTTTTCACTTCTAAGCTTTTTAGGTACATCTCAACATGTATTAGATATTTCCTGCCTGATACTATTTTATATATTATAGTAAGTCTATCATAATCTTGAATAAAGCAGAATTTTTAAATGAAATCAAATTAAATATATTTTTAATATAATTATATATACTTTTATATATATAATTTATATATATATTTAGTATCTAGGTATATCACAATTATCTAAGTATATCTACTGCAATAACTTCTATAATATTAGGACTTTTTTCATTGTGGTATTATTATTTTAAAATGTATACCTATATCATCCACCTTGAGTACCATTGTCTTATTATCAGACACAAGTAGTAAGAGCATATTTAAGTACTTATTTTGTAGTAGACAAAGTTACTACATAGAAGATTACTAATCTTTAAGAAATAATTTGTATATGCATATTAGTAATAAGTTATTTAAATATATTTTTTATACTTAGCAATTACTTAGATATATTCCAACTAAAAATCAACCTAATTAGAAGTGTGCTTTCCTTTGTGGTTGTGTTACCTCTATGTGGTTGGCATACTGACATACTATTGAATATATTATGGATATTATATTTCCATTTTAACTTTATTTAAAATTTAAATTCTTCTAATTACAGATACATTTTAATCCAATTAAAGTTTCTCTATAGAGCTTTAATGATCTCTGACTATATAAGCAGATTTTCAAAACTTTTGAGTTTAATGATTAATGTAAGAAATGAAATAGGAGTTCTGATATTGAGGTATAAAATAAAATAATTTTGACTCAAGTATTATAAGCGTCTATATGTATATGTAATTAAATAATATAATTAACATATTATATAGATATATAATTAATATATTACTATATACAATGTTATAATAATTACACAATTTATTACTAACTTTACTTTAGTAACACTGTAAGACACATATAATCAGCCCTTTCAATACCTGCCCTTTGGGCACCTGGGTGGCTCAGTGGTTGAGCGTTTGCCTCCGGCTCAGGTCTTGTTCCCCGGGGTCCTGGGATCGAGTCCTGCATCAGGTTTCCTGCAGGGAGCCTGCTTCTCCCTCGGCCTCTGTCTCTGCCTCTCTCTGTGTGTCTTTCAGGAATAAATAAATAAATCAAATCTTAAAAAGAAATACCTGCCCTCTAATTGGACTAGAAAGATTACCCCCATTCTTTATCTCTGCTACCTATTCTCAAATGTAGACATGCTGTCCTGACTGATAAATAAGCAGATCAACATTTTTATTTTTACATAAACTTCTCAATCATTTTAACATACTATTTTACCCTCCTAGTTTGTTTTTCAATGTGACATTGTGATTTTCATTCCTTTTTCTTTTGAGAGGGACTTTATAATTTAGTTATAAACAAATGGGAAAAATGTATCTGTTTTGTCTCAGAAGCTTATCTGACTACATCAGTGCTTTGGGAGGGAAAATCCCATGAATTCATCTACAAATTATTATATTAAAGAACACCAAGCTGAACATTTGAGGACTATTTCTAAAATCTATTCGTTTTGAACTATTAGAGCTTAGCTAATTAAAGTTTTAGTTAAATGTATAATGATTAAGAAATATTCATTTTAATTTAATCCACTTCTCAAGGTTAATAGGGCACACTTATTTTTAAATGAAAATGTTGAACAAAATTGCTCATAGCAACATTATTCATAATCACAATAAAAACTAGTTCTTCTATTATGCATCAAAGCTACATTACATATTACATATCCCTCTGATGAGGTCAGAAATTGTAAGGGCGGTATGTTGCTAGTCCTAGGTTTTTCATTAAACTAAATTAAGCTACAGATTGAAGCAAAATAAAAACAAATGTTATAATCTTAATGATAATGAATACAAAATTTATATAAAATTTTGACAAAAGTCTCTTTAATCTCTCAAATAGCTTTATTTAATCATCTTTTCTATTAGCTCTTTTGTCAAAAGTAGGAAGAGATAGGTAAAGCTAAAAATCAAACTGCCACCGTTCGTGCTCGTCTTGGCAGCACATATACAAACTGCCACCATCTAAGAGTTTTTATTACTTCTGACCCCATCATCCCTTATCCTTATTTTTATCAGTTTTTGTGGATGTTTTGTGCGATGTCCTCACATTATTAAACTAGGTGTTGAGGGCTCAGTAGTTGGCCTCCAGCATCACTAAATTCTGGGTCATGAAGATGGCTGGGTCTGCAAACTACTAATCATTTCTTTCTGTTAATCTAATTTCTCTCCAGTTGAAAAAAATACTTCCTAGAGGAATTATATATGTCCAATAAGTTATTTTATTTTTTCTGCATCACATAGGCTGATACAAGCCATAGGTCTAATGAGCCATAGAGCTGAAATAGGCAAAAACCCCCAAACAGAAGTAGTTCCTTCTTAAGGCTAGAAAGACTTTATTTCTCAAAAACAAAAATACAACTACCTCCTTAAATGGCTTATAATTTCTGTGTCAGGTGTTCTGTTTCAGTGTGAATCATTCTATATATATCTATCGTCTATGTCTATCTATACAGTTTATTTTTTTAAAAGATTTTATTTATTTATTCATGAGAGACACAGAGAAAGAGAGAGAGAGAGAGGCAGAGATACAGGCAGAGGGAGAAGCAGGCTCCATGCAGGGACACCCGATGTGGGACTCGACCCCAGGTCTCTAGGATCACGCCCTGGGCAGAAGGCAGGCGCTAAACTGCTGAGCCACCCAGGGGTCCCTATCTATACAGTTTCAATTTCTAGGAACCTAATCAAATATTTTAAATACAATTATAAGCAGAAACTTTAGTAAATTCATGGAAAGTAATGATGTAAAGAACCTTCATCTCAAGCAGCACTTTCTTTAATGCAAATGTGGCCTAGTTTTACTTCCCATTAATCTTTTGGTTAAATAACAGTGCCGTTTCCTGACAACTTTGGCATATGTTCTACTGCTCCTGATATTTCCTTCTTGATTCTGGAATGTGAAAAACATCAATTTCTGGAACTTTAGTAAAATGAAGAGACTATAATCCTTATGGTTTTAAAAGGGACAAGGTATCTGCTCTGTGACATGAGATTTTTCTGAATGCCCCAAATGGACTCATTTTTTTTGGTCATGAAGCTGTATTTTCAGACTTCTAAGTGCAGTGACTGATTTGTTGTCGAGATGAAAAAGTCCCTAATACAAGGACCATTACTGACGATATTTTACTTATCAGATTGAAGAATTGAGGAATTCCTTATTGAGGAATAAGACTTGAAAAACTAGAGGGACATCATACAGACCTTCAGAAAATTATACAGGAAGACACCCAAAGTTAGAAGACACTCTGAAATGGGAGACTATGGAGAAGAGAGTAAGGAGGCAGGAGACCAACTTTATTCATATCACAATTTGTTGTGGTGAGGTCATAGAGGAGTCTTGCCATTCCTATTCCTTCCAAGTTATTTCAGTTTGGCTGTAGGAAAATTAGCTATGATTTTTTTTTATTGTGGTTATCAGCTAAAGCAGATACCCACACAAACCTGGTTTTCTTTCTAATAATCACAGGCATTAACCAGCAGCAGTAACCACTATTAGATTGGATGGAACAAAATACGGTACCTATTTTCCCAGTATTACCTCCATAAATAACTATGACTTAATATGGACATGTGTAAACTGCTAAATTTAGATTGGCTAATTCTTTGTTTTGAATGAAGAACACTACATTATGTTATTATTTTACTCACTAACTCATACGTTCACTAAAATATTATTTACCTATTCTCTTTAGGGCTGTGAAGAAGTAAACCAACAAATGTATGAAGCTGTTTCAGATTCTGGTGATAGAAAAATAATGTCATTTTTTGGTGAAGGAGAGTGAATGGGGGTGGGGAGCAATATATAAATGAAGACTAGAAGAAACCTCCCTAAAGAAAGAAGATCTTTAATTTCTTGGGCTTTAACTATCATTCTTCTATTCTTCCTGCTAACCCGCTTCCTTGGCCTAAGTAACCACTAATCTACTTTCTATTTTTAGAGATTTGCTTGTTCTGGGCATATCAGATCAATAGAATAGTACTACACATAATCTTTTGTTGCTGACTTATTTAGCATATTTTTTATTTTCATGTTATATTTATTTTTACTTTTTTTGTTTCAAGAGCTTATTTAAATTCTAGTTAGTTGATGTATAATGTAGTATCAGTTTCAGGAGTCGAATTTAGTGATTCGCCACTTACATACAACACTCAGTACTTGTCACAAGTACCCCCCCTTAATACCCATTTAGACTCTCCTCCCACCAACCTCCACTCTAGCAACCCTCAGTTTGTCCTCTATAATGTTAAGAGTCTCTTATGGTTTGCCTCCCTTTCTTTTTCTTTTTTGTCCCCCCTTCCCTTATGTTCATCTGTTTTGTTTCTTAAATTCCACATATGAGTGAAATTCTATGATATTTGATTTTCCCTGGCTTATTTAGCTTAGCATTATATACTCTAACTTCATCTGCATCATTGCAAATGGCAAAATTTCATTATTTTTGATGTTTGACTAATATTCCATTATATATGTAAATATATCATATATATTATATATATATATCATTTTTTCTTTATCCATTAATCAGCCAATGGACATTTAGGCTCTTTCCATAATTTGGCTATTATTGATAATGCTGCTATAAACATTGGGGTGCATGTATCCCTTCAAATCAGTATTTTTGTATTCTTTGGGTAAATACCTAGTAGTACAATTTCTGGGACACAAGGTAGCTTTTAACTTTTTGAGGAACCTCCATATTTTTATCCGGAGTGGCTGTACCAGTTTACATTCTCACCATGAGTGTAAGAGGGTTCCCTTTTCTCTGCACTCTCACTAACATCTATTGTCTCCTGTGTTGTTAAATTTTAGCTATTCTGACAGGTATGAGGTGATATTTCATTGTACTTTTGGTTTGTATTTCCCTGGTGGTGAGTAATGTTGGGCATCTTTTCGTGTGTTTGTTAGTCTGTATGTCTGTATGTCTTCTTTGCAAAAATGTTTATTCATGTCTTATGCCCATTTCTTAAATGGATTATGTATTTTGGGGGGTGTTGATTTTGATAAATTCTTTATGGACTTTAGATATGACCCTTTATCATATACATTATTTGCAAATATCTTCTCCCATTATGGAGGTTGCCTTTTAGTTTTGTTGATTGTTTTCTTTGCTGTGCAGAAGCTTTTTATCTTGATGAGGTCCTAATAGTTCATTTTTGCTTTTGTTTTATTTGCCTCTGAAAACATACCTAATAAGAAGTCACTACAGATGAGGTCACAGAGGTTGTTGCCTGATTTCTTCTCTAGGATTTTGATGGTTTCCTAGACTTTCACCCATTTTGAATTTATTTTATGTGCATGGTATAAGAAAATGGTCCGGCTTCATTCTTCTGAATATTACTGTCCAGTTTTCCCAACACCACTTGTTGAAGACTGTCCTTTTTCCATTAGATATTCCTTTCTGTTTTGTCAAAAATTAGTTGACTAT
Source organism: Vulpes vulpes (assembly GCF_048418805.1). NCBI lineage: Eukaryota > Metazoa > Chordata > Mammalia > Carnivora > Canidae > Vulpes > Vulpes vulpes. Next base: position 136,168,599 of record NC_132783.1, read on the forward strand.
ACAGTTGTGGGTCCATTTTCCGGTTCTCTATCCTGGTCCACTGATCTATGAATCTATTTTTGTGCCAGTACCATACTTCCTTGATCACTACAGATCTGTAATATAGCTTGAAGTCCAGAATTGTGATGCTTCTAGCTTTGCTTTGCTTTTTCAAGATTGCTTTGGCTATTTGGGGTCTTTTGTTCCATACAAATTTTATTCTATCTCTGCGAAAAATGCTGCTAGTATTTTGTTAGGGATCACATTAAATGTGTAGATTGCTTTGTGTAGTATAGACGTGTTAAAAAAACATTTGTCCTTCCAATCAGTAAGCATAGAATGTATTTCCATGTCTTTGTGTCATCTTCAATTTCTTTCATAAAAGTGACCTATGGTTTTCAGAGTACATATTTTTTACCTGTTTAGGGTTATTCATAGGTATCTTCTGGGTTTTGGTGCAATTGTTAATGGGATAATTTCCTTGATTTCTCTTTCTGCTGCTTCATTAGTGGGGTATAGAAATGCAACAGATTTGTGTACATTGATTTTTTGTATCCTGTGATTTTGCTGAATGTTTGTATCAGTTCTAACAATTTTTTGATGGAATCTTTCCAGTTTCTACAGAGAGTATTATGTCATCCGCAAATAGTGAATGTTTGACTTCTTCCTTGGCAATTTGGATGCCTTTTATTTATTTTTGTTGCTGTTGTCTGATTGCTGAGGTTAGGACCTCCAGCACTATGTTAAATAGCAATGATGAGGGTGAACAACATTCCTGTCTTGTTCCTGACCATGGAGGAAAAGCTCTCAGCTCTGCCCTATTGGATATTTTGAATAGTGCTGTTATGAGTATTTGTGTGCAAGATTTTAAATCTGTTCAAGTGAAATCCCTGTTTCATATAGTAAACTATATTTAAAATTTGGAGGAACTGCCAAACTGTTTTTCAAGGTTACTCCACCATTTTATTCACCATCCCACCATCATTGTATGTGAGCTCTGATTTCTCCACATTCTTGCCAACACTTGTGTGTTTGTGTGTGTGTGTGTGTGTGTACTTTTGATTATGATCATCCCAATGGCTGTGAAGAGGTATGTCATTGTGATTTTGATAGAGATTTCCCTAATGACTACTGATGTTGAACATTTTTTCATGTTTGTTATTTGTATCTTCTATTTTAACTTTGAAAAAGGTATTTTCACTTCCTTGACCGTGCCCGTTATAGCATATAAGTTTTTTAAATCAAGTCCATTAATCTTATTTTATTTTTGTGTCATGTCCAAGAATTGTGTATTCAAGATCATAAAGATCTATGCCTATTATTTTCAAGAATTTTATAATTTTAGCTCTTACATTTACGTCTTAGGACTTTTATAATTTTAGCTCTTACATTTACATCTTAGGACTTTTTTTTTTACAAATTTCTATTTATTTATTCATGAGAGACAGAGAGAGAGAGAGAGAGAGAGAGAGGAGAGAGAGAGAGGCAGACACAGACAGAGGAGGAAGCAGGCTCCATGCAGAGAGATGACATGGGACTTGATCCCATGTCTCCAGGGTCACGCCCTGGGCTGAAGGCAGCGCTAAACCGCTGAGCCACCCAGGATGCCCTAGGACATATTTTTGAGGTAACTTTTGTATATGTCGAGTAGGAATCCAACTTCATCCTTTGCATGTGATTATTCAGTATTAACTTTCTTGGTACTTTTGGTACTCTTTTTTTTTTTTTACATTTATTTTGGTAATCAAGCCATGGTATTGAAATTTTAATTTAATTAGATCTTAGCTGATTTGCAGAATTTGATTTTTACTGATAAAGCATACAGACTGAGTCTACCCATTCATCTAAAAATGACTTGTTATTTTCTCAGCTAGGGACTCAGCAGGTGATTTTCTTTCTTTCTTTCTTTCTTTCTTTCTTTCTTTCTTTCTTTCTTTCTTTCTTCTTTGTTTCTTTCTCTTTCTTTCTTTCTTTCTTTCTTTTTCTTTCTTTCTTTCTTTCTTTCTTTCTTTCTTTCTTTCTTTTGATTTAATTTATTTTTTTCACTAGAGACACAGAGAGAGAGAGGCAGAGACACAGGCAGAGGGAGAAGCAGGCACCATGCCGGGAGCACGATGCGGGACTTGATCCTGGGTCTCCAGGATCAGGCCCTGGACCGAAAGCAGGCTGTAAACTGCTGAGCCACCCAGGGATCCTCTAGCAGGTGATTTTCATAAACAGTAAGATTTTTTTTTAAGATTTTGTTTATTTATTTGAGAAAGAGAGCACAAGAGGAGGGGATAGGGAAAAGGAGAGGGGGAAGAAGACTCACCACAGAGCAGGGAGCTGTAGTATAGGCATGTTACTTGGCTTGATCCTAGGACCATGGGATCATGACCTGAGCCAGAGGCAAATGCTTAGTGGACTGAGCCACTCAGGCACCCTGAGACTTTTTTTTATTTAGCAAATAATTCCAATACAAAAATTCCAATGACCCAACCTTGTATTGAAAAACTATAATATTTTATTTTATTTTATTTTATTTATTTATTTATTTATTTTATTTTATTTATTTTATTATTATTTTTTAATTTTTTATGGAAAAACTATAATATTTTAATACCTGATGAGACTTTTATCATGATTGAGAGCAGAGGGGGAGAAAAAAAAGAATGGAGGTAATGAAGTAATCTAAATATCAAGTTGACATGACCATTTGTTATTTTATGTCTTAACTATTTTTTGTTGACAATATAGTTATATTGTTTATCTATTAATATATTTTTTCATGGTTTAAAGCTAAATTATTAAGTCTAGCCATATGCTATAGCACCATACTAGAAATGAAGGACTATGAGAACTATATTTAATATAGAATGCTAAAAATACCTTTAGTTTCTTATACTTCTTTTCAAAGATATTTCAAGTTAAATTACATTTATCAAAACATAACATGCTATGCAAAATTTGGAAATCTTATAAATCCTTCAAACAGTAGATCAAATAACAGTGATTAAACAGTAGATTAAAAAAACAGTGGCTTTTTGAGTAAAGAAAATGAGTAGCCTCCTACAAGTAGGCATTTGAAAGATACGTCCAGGGTGGCATCCCTTTTTTCTTATATCCTGAAGTAATATGATGTTAAACATGTCAAATATTAATAATTTATATTATCTGTCCTATTATAAAATTTATTATAATAAATTAACGAATAACTTGGGTATTATCTGAAGATGATTATCAAATGAGAATCAATTGGTTGACTAATTAAATATTTGTACTCCAGACTTGAGAATTTGATCTCTAGGGAAAAAGTTTGGAAACAAAGTTTAAAAATCTAGATTCTTTTACTGATCTCTCCCAACAAAGTTAGAAATATAATACTTAAATTATAAAGAAGAATTTTGTATACATTATAGATATATAAAATATATTAAAAATATATTTGTTAAACAACTAGGAAATTCTTTTCTACTAGTCATAAGAATAAAAATGAAATCATAACACTACTGGGAACAAACTCTAGAAAGATCAATAAAGCCTGTTAACAAATATTGTAAGTTTCTGGAACCTTATTTTTACTACATCCACTCAGTGCTTGAAAACTTTAACTGGGGATCCCTGGGTGGCTCAGCTGTTTAGCGCCTGCCTTCGACCCAGGGCGTGATCCTGGAGACCCAGGATCGAGTCCCACATCGGGCTCCCTGCATGGAGCCTGCTTCTCCCTCCACTTGTGTCTCTGCCTCTCTCTCTCTTCTGTGTCCCTCATGAATAAATTAATGAATCTAAAAAAAAAATTAACTATGGAAAGTTTGGCTAAGTGATACTTCTTCTTTTAGGTAATCCATGACAGAGATATTGCATGTTTCAAACTGTTCATGTGCAGTGGAGCCAGAATGAATAATAGAAATGTTCAAAGTCTCTAAATTATCAGATTAGTTCCTTCTTAGTGAATACAACTAAACAGATGGGCAAACATAGAACCCAAATATATTAATTTCATCAATTTAAAATTAGTGATATTAACATGTAACCATTAACCTATTTCAGCTTAAATTGTTATAACTATTCTTTTAAAAGTCTTTTTAAAAAATTATTTACTTATTTATTTATTTGAGAGAGAGAGAGAGTGAGTGGGGGGAGGGAGAAGGAATCTGCTCAGATTCCTTGCTGAGCCCTGAGCTCATGCAGGGCTCTATCCTAGGATCATGACCTGAGCTGAAACCAAGAGCCAGCCACTCAACCAATGAGCCACCCAGGTGCCTCTGTTATAACTATTCTTTTTACAGTTAATTATTATGTTTTGTTTTGTTTTGTTTACCTTGGTGATCTTAAAGGTATTATTCAGACTCATATACTAATATACTCAATTTTATGTTTCTCTCTGTAGAAAATGTATGCAAAGCATTTTAATTAAAGCCAAAACTAATCTAAGTGAATTTTTAAAATACACTGTCTTGAATACAATAAAGGGATAATAAATACACTTCCTTATAATCTTACAACTTCCTTATAATCTTATCAATGTTCTGTTGAAAATACACAGGAAAAAAAAAAGAAATAGAAAATACACAGAAAGGTTAATTTCTGCATTTGTTTTATATGATCATTTATATTCATGTTACATCAAGTATTATTTTTAAAATTATGTGTCTTTTTCATAAATGCCATTTATGCTATCTGTACTCTGTATCTCATAATAATTATATTAATATTTATGCTTTCAGATTTTAATAAAGGATTATTTACACAGGAGAGATATAATGGAGTCATGAATCATGGCATTTGTAACACTTTATAAGAAACCATACAACAGAAGCAAAAGAACGTAATTCCTTGACTGGACTCAGCTGAATGGTTCTTGCCTGAGGTTTTGCACATGATTGCAGTCAGAAAACAGCTAGACTATAGTCATCCTGAAATTCCACCAACCTGGTCCAAATAGTTAAGTCACAACTGGCAGAGGTGGCTGTTTCCTGAAATCTCAGTGGGGATGCTTACCAGAGCGGCTACTTCTGACCTTTGGGCTAATCAGCATGGTCCCTCAGTTCTGGGAACTAGTATCTCTCTCTCTCTCTCTCTCTCTCTCACACACACACACACACACACACACACAAACACACACACAAACAAAAAAGCAACCCAAGACAAGACATTTAGACAGATACAGCGAGGCTTTTTATAATGTAGTCTCAGATACACCCTGAATCACCTGCATCCCATTCTATTGATCAAAAGTGAATCTCATGACCAGACTAGAGTCAATTAGAATTGATTATATGAAGGAGTAAATGCCAAGATGTATGACTCATGCGAGGGTCCTGTTTGGAAACTATCTGGCTCAGAAGAAGAGAGTAGATCTAAAAATAGCTTCTCTGAGTCTGGAGCTTTCTTTGTGTGGAGGCCATGACCTTTTTTAGTTAATATGACCATGGCCTTAAGACACTGATATGGATTGCCTAACTGAGACTATAAATAATAGAGAAGATTTTTTTAAGACATATTTTTCAAGACTCACAATAACTTTGTTGTTGTCTGTTTTGCTTTGCTTTGCTCTTAATAGATAAACCAACAATAAAGATGGCTTATTAACATGATCGTCTTTAACTACACGATGGCAGGTTTCTGTTAGGTCTTGAGGGGGGAAAAAAAAACCCAAAACTTTTGTAAACAAAACTAAATTGAGCTTCACTGTGTGCTATCTCTGAAAGATTGCAAAAGATATATGTAATTCTAAAAATACGATGTAATTCTAAAAATTCTAAATTTACGATGTAAATTCTAAAAATACGATGTAATTCTAAAAATACGATGATGTGAAGTTTCCTGGACATGAGTGTTGCACAGAAAATTCATCCATAGTATGTATTATTACAGACTAAAAATAAAATAAATTTTCCAAAACTATGATGATAATCTTAAAAAATAAAGTTACATAACTTAATTTATCAGCAGTAGTAACTTAGGACAATCATTACAAAGTATATTAATATAAATGTCAACTAATTGAAAAGAGAGGTTCAAGGATGTAATGTCATGCCAATGTCCTAGCAGCAGTGGTAAATTTAGATATATTTCTTTGCCCAAATAATAGTTTAAGGAAATATGAGTTCTTGTTATCCTGAAGCATGCATATTAAATTATTTTAAAGTGTTAAGTTGATCTAATTCTTTTTTTAAGATTTTATTTATTTATTCATGACAGTCACGCAGAGAGAGACAGAGAGGCAGAGACACAGGCAGAGGGAGAAGCAGGCTCCATGCAGGGAGCCTGATGTGGGATTCGATCCCGGGTCTCCAGGATCATGCTCCGGGCCAAAGGCAGGCGCCAAACCCCTGCGCCACCCAGGGATCCCAGTTGATCTAATATTTGTATGAAAAAGTATACATATGAATCTTAAGATTGAGCAAAAAGCTAAGATATGAAAATATTAACATGATGCCATATATTTGATTGCACAATTCACCAATAAATATTTTTTTAAATATGTAAAATAAGATAAAAAGATGATCAACTTAGAATTGGGGTGGTGGGGATAAAGGTAAAAAAAAAAACATAAAATTGCTCTTTCAGATAGCAGATAATTGAACTACTTGTATAACAGCATTCTTACTAGTCTTCGGGGTTAACTTGCTTCAAGCTTAGGGACTCCTTGCTTGCTGACCTAAGTCCCTTTGTCCCTAGCAGAACTAATCTACTTTCCTTGAAATTGGCCTTGAGTGGGGAAGGACCAAACTTGCCCAGGCAGTAAGCCCTGGCCATGACTGGAAACAGCTGCCACTGATGTTAGCAAGTCTGTTCACGGTCATATCCACAAAGGACTAACTGCCTGGGCACTTGCTCTTCTCTTTTCCCATGTCTTCCCCTTTCTTTAACCCCCTTGGGCTCCACAGGGTGAGGAAAGATGAATATTGAGACAGTAGTCCATCTTCTTCTTAGGTTGCTACTTTCCAAAATGAAGCAACTTTTCCTATCCAACCATCACTTGTCTCTTGAATATTGATTTTCAAGCCAGAGCAGCTGACCCTGTTTGGAACTGATTTCTCTTGTGCAGCTAACACCTGGGAAATAGGAGAAAAAAGAAACTTCGGGGATCCCTAGCTGGCTCAGCGGTTGAGCATCTGCTTTCGGCCCTGGGCATGATCCCGGAGTTCTGGGATTGAATCCCACATCAGGCTGCCTGCATGGGGCCTGCTTCTCTCTCTGCCTGTGTCTCTGCCTCTCACTGTCATGAATAAATAAAATATATATATATAAAAAGAAACTTTGGAAACTTATAAAGTCTACTTAATATTAAAACTATGAAAAAAAATAATAAGCACCATATTTCTATGGAGTGACCAGCAAGGAGACCTAATGAGAAACAGTAAGTGAGAGGAATGAAATCCAGGGGAGTGTGGAGATGTGGAAGTCAGGTGGAAGACAGGGTTTCAAGAGGAGAGGTAAAAGGTCTCCAATGCCACGTGCAGCATGGGTATTTAATGACGCTGATGTACCATTGTGATAGAATGATGAGATTCAAAAGGTATTCAAAGAAAAATTAGGAGAGATTTTGCAGATGGCAGATATAAAGTCTTTTTTTTCCCATTTTATTTACATTCACTTAATTAACATATTGTGTATTATTGTTTTCAGAGATGGAGTTCAGTGATTCATCACTTGCATATAAAACACCCAGTGATCCTTCCATCATGGCCCTCCTTAATGCCCATTATCCAGTTGTTACCCATTTCCCCCACATTCCCTGCAGCAACCTTCAGTTTGTTCACTAGAACGGTTTCTTAAGGTTTGTCTGCCTCGTTGATTTCATTTTATTTTTCCTTCCCTTCCCCTATGATCCTCTGTTTTTTTAAATTTCATATATGAGTAAAATCATATATTTTTTTTTCCTCTGATTGTCTTATTTCACTTAGCATAATACCCTCTAGTTCCAGCCACATCGTTGCAAAGGGGAGAAAAGGGAAGCCTCTTGCACTGTTGGTGGAAATGCGAACTGGTGCAGCCACTCTGGGAAACAATTGGAGGTTTCTCAAAAAGCTAAAAATAGAACTACTCCCGGACCTAGCAATTTTACTACTGGATATTTGCCTAAAGGATACAAACATAGTGACCTGAAGGGGCACCTGCGCCCCAATGTTCATAGCAGCAATGTCTACAGTAGCAAAACTGTGGAAAAGGCCCAGATGTCCATTGACAGATGAATGGAGAAAAAAAGATGTGGCATATATATATATATACAAGGAATATTGCTCAAATATAAATAATTCTGAATAGATTTAAGAGGAAGCTAAGGGATAAGACATTACCAGAAGGAAAGAAGGTTGAAAACCTGACTTTTGTTTTCATTTTTACTTTTTTGGGAAGTGAGGTAAAACAATGTTTGCATGTGAACAAAGTTTGCAGGAAGGGGTAACAAATTACTGAGAAATGTAAAGAAAATAAGACTGTCAAAAGTTGAGAACATATGTCAGAGATTGTTAACAGGTTAAATTAAGAATACTTGCTACACGTGTTTGGTTTTGAAGAGATTTGAATAATAGCAAATATTTATATACATTGTTTCATTAAAATACATATATATTCATATGTTTTTTCAATTGAACCATAATAAAACTTATTTTCAGGAAATATATAGTCAAAAGAGATCCTCATGTTATTTAACTTTATTCTTATCTATTAATTAGAAAGATCATAAGTTTGTCAAGTAGATATAGCCTTAGGTTTTAAAAATTGATCTGGAGTATTCCATTGGTTTTTATACTTGTCAGTCTAAGTCAACCAGCTATATTGGTCACTTTTAGATGACTGAAAACTTTCTATTTATTCAAATATTTTGTTTGCCCTAATCGCACAGACACCAGGTTTACTGCATTTTTAATTTTTCTTTTTTCACAATGCATTTGCATTATTACAGAATCATTCAGCATGGCTGCGTCCTTTCCAATTGCTCAAATAAGGATTGATTTTCGCTTCATATTTTTAGTATATGTTACCAAATATTCCTCATTTTTCAATCAAAATAAATGCAACTAAGGATATCTGCAGTGTACCAAGGCCGCGGTTCTTTTGCAATATGCTTTCATTCTTACATTTTTTCTACCCTTATACTGAGGAAATTGTAGGCATTTGCAATAGAAATGATCCAAATTTGTGGTATACATACATTGAAAGGAAAGCTGGAGAGAAATGCTAGAAATAATTCGCAGATGACAAGATCTTCTGAAGTGCCAAGTGCCTCCGCAATTGTAGTTTGTGAATATACTACTCAATGTTATGCTATTTCATTTCTCAAAAAAGACACAGCATGACTTGAAAAAGGTAAAAGTACTCTAACCCACCCAGTCAACAGCTTTCAGAAACTATTTCATATAATCTTGGTATGATGAGACAACAAGATGGCTGTTTCCATCTTTATATTATCATTAGGGGAGTGATGGGGAGGGTTTGCGGACACATTCTATCAACTAGCACATGGAAAACAATTGTAGCACATAATGTATTGCCAGAGAACAGGTCTTTACACCAGGTCATTCAACAGGTATGTGTTAGATGCTTTTATTGGTGTATTATAAGCTTCAGGAAGGGGAGCTTTATAAAAATATCTAAATTTAAGACTTACCTTTTTTGGAGATGAAATAGTCATGCTGTTTATTGGTAGGGAGCTGCTCGAAAACTATACCAATCAATACGTATGTTGCTATTTACAGTTTAGCTAGCCACATCAATGTAATTAACTTTTTTTTATAAGCTGTTATTGCAATAATGATAGTGAAAATTTAGTAAGACCCGATAAAAGAGGTGTAGTGGGAAATGATGAGGAAGGAGCAGCAGTTGAAGGCAATCCAAAGCCATTTACAGCTTCTTTTACTCAAAAACATTCTTATTTCAAAAATTGGGATTTTTACAATCATACAGGTAAACTCAAAAATTTTCTGAATATTTTAGAAATATTCAACCCCTATGATCTGTTTCTCTATTTTCCTACTTCCCATGTTCTCTTGTATGACACTGCCACATTGATTATTTTATTAGATAAGAGATAATACAGCAGTGCTAATATGTTAATAAGTTAACTTATTTTTTTTGCGTATTTTTTTATGGGAGTTCGATTTGCCAACATATAGCCTAACACCCAGTGCTCATCCTTAACTCATTTTTTTTTTTTTAAGACAGAAAGAGAATATGCCTCCATTCCAGGGGAATTTCATCAAGATAATTGAGTATATTCCTTGTGGATAGCAACGTATTCATTTGGAAAAAAAAAAAAAGAAAAACAAAAAAAAATTTAGACCAACATAATAAATATGGAAAACTTTCCTACTTCACTTTTCTAATAAATTAATTTTTCTATTACGTAAGGTATTTTGTAATTTTTTCCTGTCCCAATATGTCTTATTTCCACTCCCCTTCAGCCAAAGACCAAGCGAATTACTTCATAAAGAAAATACATGAAATTGGAAGAAAGCTATTTAACTTCACATGATTTTTTTTTCAAGATTTTATTCATTTATTCATGAGAGACACAGAGAGGCAGAGACACAGGCAGAGGGAGAAGCAGGCCCCGCTCCATCCTGGGTCTCAAGGATCATGCCCTGGGCCAAAGGCAGCGTTAAACCACCGAGCCACGGGGCTGCCCTAACTTCACACCATTTCTTAAGCTAACTTATTTGATCCCATTTCTAGAACTTCTGTCTTTCTTTTATTCCAATAAGAATTGCCTGGGCCCCATTTTTCAATCAACTCATAATTTTGGCTCTGCACTTTGTCTCATTTTACTACTTAAAAGTTTTTGCAACTATAAGTATTCCCCTTTCTTTTCATCAAAACGTCGCCCAAATTTCTTTTGATTGTTCTCATAATAATCAGCAAACTGAAATATTTGTCTATTCTTATGTTTCCATAATATTAATTCTATCCTTCACCCATTCCAGTTGGACTCTTATCCTTAGACCACTAAGAATATTTTAACATGTCTAGTGTTAATAATCAAATTTCTGTCTATGTTTGCATCTATCAGTAACAATTGTCATGTGAAAATTAGACATCTGGCTAAATGAAATTGGCTAAAATAAACACAAAAGAAATTTATTGAGAACATTTTCATAGTAGCAACCAATGGCTGCGAAGGGTGCTTGCCACATATCTAAGAATAACCAAATCTCCCTCCAGAATGTTTCCTTGAGGAATAGAACTATGGATGCTTCAGCTGAATTCAGAGGCATCACTGGGAAGGCACCTCTAGATGCCAACATTAGCACCACTGACACTATGACCAAGAAGGAAATCTTGTTAAAATTGCCATTGCTGTGAAAACTTAATGTAGTTTCAGAATTTTTGTGCCACTTTTTTTTTTTTAATATTAAGCCCAGATTAAGAGCACCTGATTGTCAGAGCTTAGTAGGCCAGGTGTCCATACTCATTCTTTAAGTCATTTGAAAATTGTCTATCGGGACTTATCTGCTTCTATTGTGAGAAGGAGGCTTTGTCCCCTATTTAGATTAATAAAGTAAGGCTTTTCCCAAACAGCATCACTTGGCATTAGAAAAATAAAAATAGAAAAAAAGTAAAAGTAACAAAAAAAAGAAAAAGGAAAAAAAGACAAAGGGAGAAAATAAGCAGTATATTCTACACCATTGACTTTCCAATAAAAACATACATACTTCTTTTCATCTTTACAAATAAAATGGTTCTTATTTAGCACACATATTAAATAATATTGGACACACATTCTTTAGCTCTCTAAAAGGGAGAGAATACAAATTCACATCATTTATTGTACTCAACTGAACACTATCCTAGTAATGACTATTGTTTCTCTATTTCTATCACAGTTCATCTAAAAAATTCTCTAACCTATGGATTAAGTTATAATTTAACTATCTCTCAGGATATATATATATATATATATATATATATATATATATATATAGATGATAGATAGATAGATATAATATAATTATATATATAATTGATAGATAAGAGATAGGAAATATATTATTTAATATAAATAACACAGATTTTTTTTTAACTCCACAAAGAAGAAAACACAAAAAGATGTTATTAATTCTAATATTATCCACTGGTAGTGACTCTCTATTTTATGATTACCTTTCTCCACTATTTATTGCGTATTTCCTCTAACTTTAGCTTGATCATTAGCCAGTCATCCTTCTTTATCAAAGGATATGATTACAACCTCTCTTTGGAGGAATGTAAACCTTCTGTTTTTCTTTAGAGTTTTTTTTTTTAACTTTTACTACTAGACAGGCAGTACTAAGATATATAGAGGCAATCTCCTGAAGTCCATTCATAGATATTTTTTCTTACTTCTGTAGCAGCAACCACACTTCTCCTTGAAAGTCAGAATGGATAACTTCAGCCAAAATCATACTCCATTTTTTTCTTGCCCTTGCCTGTTCTCCTAAAGAATTAAAAAAAGAAAGAAAGAAAGAAAGAAAGAAAGAAAGAAAGAAAGACAGGTTAGAGAGTAAAAGGGTGGAAGATTGAGAAAGAGAAACAAACAAAAAATGTCCAGCAATATGGCCTCAGTTTCTAGTTCAGTAAGCCCCATGCTAAGTCTTCAAATGGGAGCTTCTTTGCTCAGAGATTATAGTTTCCAGGAAAAGTTTTCCCAATGAAATCATTTTGTGCAATGTTCAGCATGCACCATCTCTCTTTTATGGCCTGGTTCCCACACCATGTATTCTTTCAAAGAAAAAAAAGAAATTGATATGGATAGAACTCCAAACTCAGATCTTTCTCTTGCCACAACTAGGTTCAAGAAGGTTCTAGAATGTTTGCTGCTTCTGACTTATGTAATGCAAATAAATTCTGCGATAATTAGCTTGTCACCTTTTGTTTTCCTGTAAAGTTCCTTGGTCAGGTACCATATTGTGTTTTATAAAATATCAGTGATTAAATAATTTCAGTAAGCAAGTTAAGAGGGTTCTTAGAGCAGCATTAGAAAAAAAAACAAATACAAACTGTAAGTAAGCGTTTACTGTCAAAACTGTGCTAGAGCTTCAATGTAATTTACTTATTAGAGCTATTCCATGGTTCCTGGACTCCCCCAGAGTATAGCATTTTTTTTTTTCAGGGAATCCAGAAGGAAGTCCACTCTTGGAAGGTTAGATTATCACTTACTTTGTGCTAACTCAGTTAAGAAGAAGATCCAAGTCTTTATTTCTTATCAAAGAAACAGCCATTGAACAAGGACTAGATAGCTAGAAATGAGCTTATCTGATAATTTACAAGGCAATTTATCTAGTCTTACTGATTATTGAGATCCTATTTCTTAGGACTTTTGGCATGTCTCAAAATTTGATTTAATCTAAGAGACAATTCCCATTCACATTCCCAAACCTTTTGTCCTAAATACTCCAAAGTTATTCCCTACAAGCCCTGATCATGATAGCAATCTATTAATTGATGGTAATAAAAATCATTGTTAGTCTATATCTCACATGTTACTCCACTAATCTCATGTAGGGATTAGCAAACTTCTTCTGCAGGTAAATATTTTAGGCTTTGTAAACCATAAAGAATCTATTCCAGTTACTCATGTGTACTATTGCAGTGTGAGAGCAGCCATAGACAGTATGAAAATTAAATATAGTTGCTGTGTTCCTATAAAACGTTATTTATCTAAAAAAAAAAAAAAGAAAGAAAGAAAAAGAAACCAGATTTAGACCACAGGCCATAGTTTGCTATTTTCCAAAATCCAATTGCCTTCTGTACTGGCTAAGCAAGCATATTAAAAAAGAACGGCAAGGAATTCCATTCAGCATATTTGAGGTTCTTTTCATTAAAATGTATTATTCACCTTAGACTCAGTATTGCATAGGGTTTATCATTTTACAGAAGGAATAGCTCAGATGTCTTCTACTTCATTGGTCCTCTCCCAAATACCACTATTATAGCGTAAGCCAAACAGCTTTATGGATGTTATGTACGTTTCTTAGTAGAACTGCAAAAGCATGTTAAGATAATCGCGGGAAATATCTTGCTTGGTTCTACTGGGAACTCCATGAAGAAAACTTACATCAGAACTACATATGGGGATACCTGGGTGCCTGCGTTCGGCCCAGGGCATGATCCCAGAGTCCTGGGATCGAGTACTACATCTGGTTCCCTGCATGGAGCCTGCTTCTCTTTCTGCCTGTGTCTCTGCCTCTCTCTCTCTCTGTCTCTCATGAATAAATAAAAAAAATATATTTTCTTTTTTTTAAAGAACTACATATGGTTTCACTTATATGTAGAATATAAGAAATAGTGCAGAGGACCAGAAGGGCAGGGAGGGAAAACTGAATGGAAAAAAAATCAGTGAGGGAGACGAATCATGAGAGACTCTTAACTCAGGGTAACAAATTGAAGGTTGTTGGAGGGGAAGTAGGTGAGGGAGTGGGGTAACTGGGTGATGGACATTAAGGAGGGCATGTGATTTGATGAGTAATGGGTCTTTTACAAAACGGATGGATTATTAAAAACTACATCTGAGGCTAATGATGTACTATATGTTGGCTAACTGAATTTAAAAAAAATAATTCTGAGTCTTTGGAGCCTGTGTCTAGTAATCTCTATGTAGTTCTGTTGGAGGCATCCTACAAAATGGCTATCGGCAATTTCATAGTAGTATTATAGGCTGAAATGTGTTTTTCCAAAATCCATATGTTGAAGTTCCAATCCTTAATACCTCATAATGTGACTGTATTTGGAGATTGAGTCTTTAAAGAGGTATAAGGTTAAAATGAGATCATTAGGTGGATCCTAATCCAAAGTAACTGGTGGCCTACAGGAGGAGGCAGTTAGGACGCAGACCTACACAGGTAAGACCATGTGAATACAGAGGGAGAAGATGGCCATCTATAATTCAAGAGGCCTCAAAAGAACTCAGCTTTGTTGGCACCTTTGTCTCAGATTTACAGCTTCTAAAAAATATAAGAAAATGAATTTCTACATTTAAATCACCAAGTATGGCACTTTGCTGTGAAAACCCTAGTAAGCTAATAGATAGGAATTTTATTATGTTAATTATAATATCCCAAGGTCCTTCCTCAAGTTACCGACTTACCTTTGTTCTAAGAGTCTATGTTTTTTAAAAAAAACTCAAATCATGGAATTAGATTATGGACTATGGTTCTTAATTTTGAAGACTTCGTGTAAATTATAGAAACTAAGTGGGAGATGATAGGTGATAGATGATGGATAGATAGATCAGTAGATAGATCAATAGATAGATCTCTAGCTCTATAATACTTATTCATTTTTTTTCCAATGACAAAGCTTCATTTGAATCATAATTTTCAAATAACTACACTTTGAGATACAAGCATTAGAGAATTGTTTTTTCTTCGAAAAGAGCTCCCTTGTGGCAGGTCAATTTGTTTGTTTGTTTGTTTCTTTAAACAATGTAAGAAAACCCTCATGAGACAGAAGAGGTGAATTTGTACTTGCTGTTAAGGGAGACTCATTATGGTGTAAACACTAAGGATATTCTGAGATCTATGAAATCATGCATATATTCACATTCCATTTTTCCCTCTCTCATTCTCTACTTCCATCTATCTATAAGTCTTTCTATGCCTTCACTAAAATGTCTATTATTTCTTGTATCCATGGGGCTAGGAAAAGTCTTAAAAAAGTTTGATTCTGCAAATTTAATAGCAGGATTAGTCCAATTTATAGGTAAGTGTTTATTGAAATCATTAGTGTTCAGCTCCTCAGAGCTATCCCATAGTGTCCTAGCTGATTATCACTGCCCTTGGTGTCAGTACCAGCAGATAACAAATTGCAGGTTCTCTTCACTTGCCTTAGGACCTTTTACTTCTAATTCCAATTTTTATATTGTAAGAGTTCTTAATTATAAACACTGAAGTAGGGTCTAGTAAAAAAAAAAAGGAAAAAAATACGATCTTGAGTAATTCACAAAATTTTGGGATACTGAGAGAATCACCTTTAGAAGATATACAATCTGGGATCATGCCCCAAATCCCTCCACAGTGGTGGTTTAACAGAAACCATGGCCACCTTGTCAGAACTTTAATATTGCAAGTTGTACCACTATTAATATGCTGCTAATACAATTAGCCCCTCACCCTGGAAGCTGCTCCTAACACTGTTTCTACTGTCACTAAAGGAACTGAAACACAATACAGCTGCCATTGTCGCTGGAGAGGATAATCAACTATTGCTGACAATTCTATTGATTATTACCCCTTGAATCAAAATCGAGAGTATGACCTCCTGATTGCAAGAGCATTAGTCCTGTGCCCACACTACGCATGCAAGTTAGCTGGGGAAATGGATGTTTGGCATTTGTATAATTTATAGTGAAAGACTTGCAGGGCATTGCCTAAGAACCAAATACAGAAAGGTGTTTCTGGTGCTATGTAGCCAAAATAATGACAATACCATCTATATCATATTAGTATCAATATGGCACCCCACCCTAAAAACAAATGAACAAACAAAACTATTTATCAATAAATAGATCGTAATATATCCACTTAGACCCCAAATCTTAGACTTAACCTGTGATGCATCTTGCCCATATACTCAACATCCAATTCTAAATAAAGGCCTCTCAAATTCATTTCCAAAAAGATCTAAACCTCACTGCTTATCCCACTGCAAATCTTTTTCAAGCCATTGACATCCAGATTCTAGATACAATATCCCGTCAGGTCCCCATGCCTCCCTTCTTGCTACTCTGCAAACTCTCTACTACGGAGTAGCTAGAATGATCTTTTAGAGGCTCATGTAACATCAGGTTGTGTTCTATTTAAAACTCCCCATTGCAAACATAAAACTTTTCTAACTTCTTACGGAGTCTACAAATTCCTGCATGAACTGTGCTTTACCTTGTTATCTGCCCTGATTTACTACCAACTCCACACATCCCTCCATTACCTTTTCTGTTTCTCAGGGCCTTTCTACGGCTTCTTCTCTTTTTGAGAAAATAATTTTTTTTATCTCCAGACCTCCTTTCTTTTTCCAGAAATTTCATCGCACAGATATTTACTTGGCTTTCTTCCTGTTATATCAAACGAGAGATCAAATACAAGTTGCACAGGGATGTATTTCTCAACTGGCCTTGCTAAAGGAGTATCTATAGTCGTGCTTGCCCATTTTATGTTCTTCAAAGACTTAATAAAGAGACAAGGAGTCTTTCTCCCTCATGTTCATTGATGTAACCACTATGCCTATAATTGTGCCTTTTTACAGAGTAGGTATTCAATAAACACGTTTGACCAGTAAGTCTAAATCCTAAGCTTTAACCACAGTATAATCTATTACCTCAAATAAAAGCTGATGACTGTGAACGTTAATACTGTCCAGATAGCTAATTTTTAGTAGCCTCATAAGGAATTGTACCTCTCTGGCCTGTTCTTACTGTTTATATTGTAGGGATGTGGAGAATATTTACAGACTTCTGGAAATAATAAGGATATCCACAATTTTAAGGTATTCTCTGTATATAAAAATTGGTTAGAAATCCCATGCGCTCTAGTAATGATCTGAATTAAATGTACTAAATTAGCCTTGCAGATAAGATGGAGACATAAGAACTGAATAACAAAATATTATTGGGGTTTTTGTCCTGTACTCTTTGTCTCAGTATCTTGGATGATTTGGAGTTGACTTATAAAGATCTTTCTTTGACATATTCTAAACTACTTTAAATTATTTGAAAGTAGATTAAAAAAAAATGTTTAGTTACCAAACATTTAGATGGCAGCTGATTAGAATAAATTTCAATATGATAAACAATACAAAATAGTAAAATTGGCATCAAAGTGGAAGAAAATTATCTTCACTCTATAAGATGAAATATAATGAATGAATAGACAAAGAAACCTGAAAAGTAGAAATATTACAAACTCTATCTGAATTGATACTATACTATAAAGGAAAAAAATACTTTAAAAGGGAAATGAAGTCTCGGTATTAATAAAACTTTTTTCATGAGCTATTGACAACACAATTATCAGAAGTAACTGCTGTTTGGCTGCATTAGGATACTTTTCCAAAGTAAGGACAATGCATTTTATTTTTATTTAGCTATTTATTTTTTAAAAAGATTTTATTTATTAATTTGAGAGGAAGAGAGACAGAGATAGAGAGGGCAAGAGCAAGGAAGAGATGGAGAAACAGACTCCCACTGAGTAAGAAGCCCGATGTGGGGCTGGATCCCAGGACCCTGGGATCAGAACCTGACCCCAAGGCAGACACTTAACCTACTGAGCCACCCAGGCGCCCCAAGGACAATGCATTTTAGAATAAATGTTTGACCAGATCAAATACATAGAAAAGGGTAAACATACTGGGAGAAACCCGAATGGCCTTTGAGGAATAGTCGATAAAATGACACACAAGGTCCAGAGATAGTTAAGAGGAAATGTTTTCATATTCTAGGCATCTGTTTAAAAAACAGATGTAATATGAAATGATAATTTCATTCAGTCTGCAGTTTAAAAGGTCAGAACAAGCACCACAGAAAATAATGTTGGCATGATGGGGGATTCAGTTAAAAACAAAAAACAAAAAAACAAAGATCAGAACCCTATATGTATGGGCCTAGCAATTCAACTGGCCTCAGCATGCAGTCCTTTCTGCATCTGGAAACGAGCCAGATAAGACCTGCCCCCGTACCCCCGGTCAATCCAATGATGGAAATCGTATTTCCATCAGCCCCATATTTGCCATAGGAGAAAAGAGGAGTGCAGAGCCAACCATACAACATTTTGGGGGTAAAATCATGCTTCGGAATCAGCTCAGTGCAGCAGCATGTTCTCTGAGGCTTGAGAGGGACAGATTTGAACTCTGAAAGATCAGGTTCCATTCTGAATAGAACCTTTAACTAGGCTATAGCTGGGGAATCTCATTATTTAATTGTGTGTAGGAGTGTGGAGACAGGCTGCTGAGTGGAGGTACGCGCGGATCAGGGAGGGAGCGGGCCTGAGAATGTGACAGCTTATGCGGTTACCCAGTGTGTGGGTGCGGGTGGCAGCCCTGGCACGACAGCCAGAAGGAAACCAAATGGTCACTTTCTTCAATTAACAACCACAGCTCTGTGAGGTGATGCTCATTTGAAAGTGGACCATCCTTAATTTATACATCATGGGTCAGGGACAAAAAAAAAAAAAAAACCAAAAAACTAAGTTTCAACACTGCATTTTCTGTTCCCTTAGAAAAGCTCCAAGTCACTTCCAAAAGGCAAGAATTTGCTCGTCTACGTTGGGATGTTTGCAAAGAGTTAACATCCGCCTCTCACTCCGGATTCCAAATTACTTTTGAAAGTAATATCCATATTGTACCTTGAAGGAAGGCCTAGGCAGTAAACTTTAACGGCTGCCTGAGTTGGCAATCATTTCATAGAGACAAGACACTGCACTGGAAATTGCCCTATAAATAAGATCCCTTACAGAAAAATTAAAATGGAATTCATATTATTGATGTTCACTAGCAGCCGTAAGAAACACAAGGGAACCAGGATGGGGCACTTGTTTCAAATCGCTCTCAGAGGCACCTGAAGGACGCCCTCAAAGTCAGCTTTGATCAATGGTGATAAGTAGTTTGTCCAGCATGCAGAGTGGGCTGTAATGTATTTGGAAACCTTGAGGAATTTGCCTACCGAATAGAAATGATCCGGACATTGGCTGCCCCACAACAAATTTTATTCTGTGCTGGCTGTGAATTCACGAACACCCCGATTACCTGCAGAATCAGCTGCCTCATCCTTCCCTGCCGGTCCTCCACCTCCCCACTCCTGCGCTCATTGGTTTATTTCTGCATCTTAGTTCACCTTCAGGCCTTAGATTCCCCAAGAGATTTCTGGGTTTGGGACTGAAGGAAGGGAGACCCGGAAAGCTGCTCCTACTTCCAGGTGTACAACCCCCTTTGCCACGTGTGTATGTTAATGTGAGACCTGAGATACCAAGCCACAATGTCTAGATGGTGCTGTGTTTCTGTAAATCATGACTGCTTGCTGTAATGTCCATTATTATAGTATATTAAGTTGTTCACCCCGAAAGGAAAACAGTCATGTAAAAATGTAAATGTTTAATCTATAAATCCAAGCAAAATAGAGACTATGAGGGAGAGAACCAGAAGGTGAAAACAAGGGCAGGCAAGTGACAGCAAGAGTTAGAGCAACGTAGAAAGAGCAGAAAATAAATTGGAAGGACAAAGCAATTGGAAAAGGTAAGAAAGCTAGAAATGTGCAGACCCATAAAAAATTGTCTTCTGTGCCAGATATATTTATATAGGGTAAATGTGAACTGAATAATAAATCGCAACATAAGGAATAAAACATGTTAATAGAAATTCATTTTGATTATTTCAGCAGAACTGAAAAATGTTTCCCTTTCCTACAGTAAGTAAGGAGATAATTATTAAAAAATGAAAATTGATATGAAATAGAAGAAAGGCTACAGATACCAGAGTTCAGCTCAGTTCTACCTCTTACCAGGTGTTGATCCTCTAGAGGAGGCTCAGCATTGGTTCCTTTATCCATGAAAATCGAATTCCAGGGTAAATATATGAATTGCAGAGAGTATGTGTAAGTTACTTAATGCAATGTCTTCACACGGTAATATCTCAATAATAATTGCTATAATTACTAATAGCATGGTATTAATTTCAATATATTATATTTAGACTCATTTAAAAAGCAGAGCATACGAGCTAAGATTAACGTAGATTGCATTTATGGCAGAAATGTAGTCCAATATTGAATTCAGAGTTATTAGCTATGTTACTTTCGACAAGATACATAATTTCTCCGGGACTCGGATAGTTCTCCTGTAAAATAGCACTGTCAGTGCACACAGCTATAAATACCAACAGATTATATAATACAGAATTGTCTGATCAGTTGACTCTAAAGCAAGGTGAGCCCAAGATTGTCAGTATCTGGATAATGTATAAATTGCCTTTCTAGAAAAATCGCAAATGAATCCGATGTTATAATAAATGATGTTTAATATCTAGAATCATAAAGCTCACCATGTAAAGATTGCTAAAGTATGTAAAGGTATGAGAGAAAGATCAGGCAAGCAATAATGTTCCATAACCTAATTATTTCTAGGTATTCAGAAATACCTATTCTTTATCCAGATGGGTCATATTGGATAAAACGCTTTTTCACTGACCTTTTTCTCATATGAGTCCACCTGCTTGTGTGTGTGTGTGTGCGTGTATTCTGAGCTGTTGACTTACTGTGGCAAGATGTCTTACAAATGAACATATGCTCAACATATTGAATAAATTGTTAATCAAACCCTGGGCAGTATATGTCAGTTGATTGGATATAAAAGTGGAGCAAAAATGTCTAAATGTCTTTGTTAGAGAAACATGAGAAGTGCCAGGATAAGTAGTCATAGAATGACTAGTAGAGCCCAACTCAGGGCTTGAACTCACAATCCTTAGATTAAGACCTGAGCTGCGATCCGGAGTCAGATGCTTAATGGACTGAGCAGCCCAGGTGCCCTCTTTGGGATATTTCTAAAAGAAGTAACTTCCTGTAAATCCATTTGTTCTTTAGAAGAAGTCTATTATTTTGTTCTTTTAATTATGAGATTAATCTTAATCCTCATACTGAGTCACAATGTAATGTAGTGTGAAGACTATAAAATATTTCCTGTTTGGTCACTGCATTTCAATAAGTTTTCTGCTTAAAGGGCCTCTAGTGTGTTTAATTGTATCAACTTACCTCAGGTTGAAATCTAATATGGCATGGAAGTAATTTTTTTGTTCTATTACAAAACCCAAGAAGTGTCATTTTACCATCAAGACACACTTACTAATCATCTGAAGTCAACATCTACCTAAGGTTGAATTCAGGTGGTCCAACTAGTCTAATGATAAGATTGTTCAGGCTACTATTGGATAAAGAATATGTATATATCTGTTTGGGAATGAGAAAAACTGAAGGAAAAATATAAAACAAAGCTGAACTCTGTGTCCGTGTGATGTTTACATATGTGTGTTTACAAACACACATACACACTCACACACATACCTTGTTCTAATACAATTTGGGTAAAACTTCAATTTCCTGGTTCAGTCCTGTATGGTTTTAGGAATTTTGAATTGTAGGCAGCATTTATGTACCTCATGTACTATCCACCAAAATATCCACTCCTAAAACAATTCCAAGATTATTTGTAAAATCAGGCTTGGCTCTTGAGGGTGCTCTCAATCCTGTGTCTTCACCAGAACAAGTTCTTATGTGACGAGGAGCAGTGTGTCAGGTGAAGACAAGTCAACATGGGCCTTCAGATGGAGCAGTGACACTGAACACATCCTTGAAGTGAAGAGAAAAGGCACGTTTAGGAGACTGAGAAATCTCTTGGGCTTAGACACAGCATTTCACAATACATTGCTCCCATTACGTTTATACTGAGTATTGATACAAAGGGTTACTTGAATAAGAATTCTGTGGTCAAATGCGTTAAGAAAACATGTAGCTGAAAGCATTCAAGTTTCTTTAACTGAAAAACTTCCCAGATTCTATGTACCCATATTTATTCTACATTTCCAGAAGAGTACAGAAGTCAGAGTTTTCCAAGCTTATCTAAACAAAATCATAACTTTAAAAGAACATGCTGGTTTTCCATTGTTATGTAATTTGCAGAATGGATGGTTTAGAACAAAGAATCAGGTGCAGAATTTTGGAACCTGAGGCTGGAGATATCTGTAGTGGTGAACTTATGAAAGCTCTCAACACGTCTAGGAATTTGGGTTCTAACCTTTGACAGTTTTATCATGGAGAAATGAGGTCTGTTGCATGTAATGGAAAACCTAACAAAGTTTTAAGCAAACAGACACATTTTTTCTGATGTGATTAAAAGTTCAGAATTAGATAAACAAGTTTTTATGTGTATATATGTATATAGGTATTTATATACATATAAATGCATATATGTTCATATTTAGAAATGTATTGTCTATTATATACAGTGTTTATTTATTATGCTTTATATATTGCATTATTTCTTATACAATACACTTTGCTTATTGTATATTATTTATAGTCGACACTTTCAACATTTTTGTCTGGCAAATCCTTAGTCAAATCCACAAATTTATTTTTATATTCTTACTTTTCCCATTACACAGGTGACAGTGTTTTCAACTTTCCATTACTATATAAAGCATCTGAAATGAATTTCAGTTTCCTCCATATTATTCTATCACTCCAGCTCAGGTTCAGTGGAAAGAAAATCACATTAAGGTATGAATATCAGGTTTTCAGTTCATTGAGGATCAATATTTGGAGAAGAGTTATGTGATGCCTTCTGGAAGCCATGAGTACTATAGAAACAAGATGGGAAGGATTGAAATAAATAGTGAGAAGCCTTGCTTTCCCTAGAAGGCAATATAGAGAACAAAGCAGATACATTTGAAGTAGCCAAAAGGAAACCTGAAAAGCTATCAACAAATGTTGCATGTTAAGCCACAAAATATAGCCTGCTTGAGTTCTTACTGCTACTATAATTTCATCATTAGCATTTTTTAAAAATACAATTTGAAAATAGCTGCATTTGTGGCATTAAAGATAAAAATGCAAATAACACATTCTAAAGATGCTTATAATGGAAAAAATGAAGACATATACCAATAAAATTTGGATATTTCCAGAATATTTCATAAAGGTTATGAAATCTGAATAGATATGTGAATAGATTGAATGAATAGATTATTGAAAACATGTGAGATGAGACAGCTTTAAAAATGTTCTTATATCAATATAAAGTTTGTTTAAATAACATTTAAACACATTTTTTTGACTGAAATTCAGTTGCCACTTTTATAAAAACCACAGTGTCGAACACTTAGAAATACAAATAAATTATTACTGAGTTGTAGATAGATTACTTGAAACTTTTATTTTGAACATTCACATTAAAATTATTCAAATAGACTTTTACAATATATAATCTCCTCCTTATTCTCATGTTGTATCTATCTCCAAAGTGTAGGCACTTGAAAAAATGCATCTACTGTCTGCACAGAGTACCATGGTTAAGTTTTTGAATAGTCTGATACTAGTAAATAGTAGATTATTGATCAAATACTATCTAGATTTAACTCAGGAAAAACTTCACTTTTTAAAATCTCTTTCTAGAATTCCTATTGTGCATATTACATGAGTGTTGCTTATTTTCTAAATGATTGTTTTTTTTCATGATATAATTATTCAATTTTCCTCTGTATTTTAACACTTTTGTTGTCAGTCAAATATGATTTCCCTGATAGGCACAATGCCTGTATTTGCTATGGACTTTTTTCACTGACTCTAAATTTATAATATGATATTTTTGTGTTATATTTCAGTTTTTTTAAATGGTAAGTAAACTCATAAGCACCATCTGTAGAGGGTATCCTGTAAGACTGACTTTGTTTTTGAAGATTATCCTTTGTGCTTTTTAAAATATATTTTTAAAGACTTTTTATTTATGAGAGACACAGAGAGAGAGAGGCTGAGACATAGGCAGAAGGAGATGCAGGCTCCCTGCAAAGAGCCTGAAGTGGGACTCGATCCCGGGACTCCAGTATCATGCCCTGAGCTGAAGGCAGACACTCAACCCCTGAGTCACCCAGGCGTCCCAAAGATTATTCTTATGCTTGATGAAGTTCCATTTACATCAGTGTTCTTGAAAGAATATAAAACAGGGATAAATAACATGCTAAAGTACATGCAGATACATACTGATACTGAGTAATTTGTTATAAATGGAGTTTTTTCCGTGTTCCTAAAGGAATCATTGAGTGGTAGCTATGTGTACCAAATTTAGGATGAAGATGCGTATGTTCTTTTGTGGGGAGGAAATCTTTCTGTAATATTTAGTATTTGTGATCTACAAAAAAGGGACTAAAATAAAAACTATTATTAATTATATGAACCATTATTTTCAAGACTGCATTGTTTCCATTCCATTTCTCTCTCTTACATTTCTGAAATTTACGATATATGCATTAATTACCTATTTGTTAACAAAAGTTCTATGCATCAAGCTGTGCCAAAATATTATTGTTATATAACAATTAGCATTTCTGTAGGTCATATTTCTGTCTGGCTCTACTGCACTTGTCTTTAAGTCTTTCCTATTACATCAGAGAACTAGTTTGGAGATATTCTTTTCATGGTGATAACAGAATTGCAAGAGAACAAACATAAAAAATGTTACTGCCTCTTATACTTTGGTTCAGAAGTGGCATGGTAACCTTATCCACTTGGTCAAAGCAAGTCAGAGGCAACACCAAAATTCAAAGGGTGGGGAAATATTCATTCTTACGGACCTCTTCAGTGGAAGGTCATGAATCAATGGGGATGAACCCAGAGAAGAGTGAGTAATCAGGAACACAGGATTAGTCCCTGGAAAACTATGTCATAAATATATAAAGACATTTGTGTGGTATTTTAAAAGGATTTAATCAATTTAAGAGAGCATGAGCAGGGGAAGATGCAGAGGAAGAGGGACAAGCAGATTCCATGCTGAGCTTAATCCCACAAACCTGAGATCATGACTTCAGCCAAAGTCAAGATTGGCTGCCAAACTGACTGATCCACCCGGGCACCCCCCAAGACAGTTGTGCTTTTTTCATATGAAGGAAAACATACTTCACATGGGGTAAGCTGGCTCTTTTAAAATAGAACTGATTCTTTAATTCGTTAAAATATTGATGATTATTTAAATTGATAATCTTCAGTTTTCAGGAGTTCAATAGGAGACAGTTTTCATATTTGTTTTGTAGTCGAGGAATTTTAACTGGGCATAATTTGCATGAATTTTAATTTTAAACCTTGTATTTCATAGTAATTTTCAGAAATGTGTAATGTGCTTAAGCAAATATTGGAAATCAGTAAGGGTGGAATAAATACTTAAAATACTCATTATAATATAAATTGATAAATAACAGTATTTCTGCTCTGGATTAAAATTAATAATGGATTTAAATTACTAACAACAATGTTTATTTCACTATAAGTTTTTAATAAAACTTAAGATTGTATTTATGTCATTAGTGTTACAGTTTTACTAAAGAAAATAATGTAGCTTACACCCTTGATCTCAAACTTTCCAGGATCTTAGGAACTTAACTCATTTTCAGTCTCCTTGGATATAGTTTTATTTATCAATATGACCAGGCTAGCCAATAATTTTTTCCCCCTTTCAGTTAAAATCTATAGTAAAGCAAGTTCTATCAAGATTTCCAGGTGGGGTTAACGATAAAACCATATTGCCTGGAGGAAAATGCTGCCTCCCACTTATTTTATATATCATTTTTCTTTATATCCAATACCTTCTGGACTTAAGCAATTCCCAATTAGCCATATCCAGAAATAATATTACATTTTCAAAAACTCAGAGTATGGTATCTTCGAGAGTTATTTTGTTGTTGTCTCAATCACACGCACCTTGCAAAACTGTCACTCCACACACACGAATGAGACAAGCTATCTCAGCAAGGACTGTGGACATTATTAAGGAATGCTGCCATTCACAGCATTTCTTTCCTCTCTCTCTCTCTCTCTCTCTCTCTTTGCTCAAGAGTAGAATCACTAGCTTAGGACATTCAGGGGTGAACTACTTTTATGCTCTGACTTTGCTCTGAGAATGACTTAAGGCAGCACTACTTGAAATACACTTTGATTTGCTTCAGTGAATGAGAGGAAAGGTCAAGGAATTCCTTCACACTAGTTGGCCACCCAGAAATATGTTTACTTCAGACTCAAGATTTTTAGGTTGTTCAGCACTCATACAAACTCTAAATAACATCACAAAGCAAACAAAGCTCTGAGGACTACCACATGGTACAGAAAGGCTTAATGACCTCTCAACAGACTCTTAAAAACACAGATGTGTGAGGCGTGATTTAGACTCAAGCCATATGAAGAACAGAAAATAATATCAAAGAGAGATTTAGAACATGCATTTTCCCAAGGGTTAGTGATCCAATTACCATTAGAGCTACGTGGAAAGGGACTTTCACTTATCTCTAGACAGTATAATTTGAAATGCCCATTTCCGTTCACTTCATCACATTTATAATATTTCAGAAACATTGCCTTGTTTATGATCTCTCATGTGACGACATGCAGGATAATATAAAAAGGTTGAAAGCATAAAAATACAATGCTGCATGTTCGCTAAAACTGAAAGACAAAGCAACATGGAAAGGCTTATTCTATTAATTTTTCTGTTGCATATATCCTTTTTTGTTGCTAATATTTATAGAAGGCAGGTTATTCTAAGCTACACTGTGTGTGGTATATGACTGATTTAGTAGATGCTACTACCTTTTTAGATAGGTGGAACTGGAAAGGATTTGGGTATAAAAGTTGACATACGAGAACAAACTCTCATGATAAACCCGAGGATCTCCTTTTCTTCCATTAGTATAAACCAAATTTCAATAAAACTGGAAAGAAAAGTTCCAACTGGTTCCCACATTAAAAATTTTACACATATTTACAAACTGCAATGTTTGCAAATCTTCCCTTTATAACTTGATGCATTTCTGTATCATAGATTAAGTTTCTCCACTCAAAAGTGAATTATTCTTAGAATGTTAGACTTCAAGGCCGTATTGTCATGATTGGTATTTGGTTTTCCATTTGGAACAGCTACACTTTTATCAGGGATGCTATGTAATCTTGTTTTCGGGATTGGCCACGTTACTGTACTGATTGTACTTTGTACCACTGACCTATATGGAGAAAGGTAGAGAGTGTTTAGTAATCTAATAAGAAAGCTAAGCTAACCTTGCAAACGTCAAATAGAGCGCCATAATGTTTTCATTTCTTCGAGTGAAATATTTTTTATTAAACTAAAATTCATGATAGAAAACCTAATTAACATTTGTCCTTAGTTTTCCAAAATGGTTTCCTTTTCCAATTATATCTACAATAATACCATAGCCTGGAGTAGGCAGAGGCGGTTTAGATGGAAAATATACTCTGTAAAATAACTTTTTAAGCATATTTTGGAAATATGCATAAACATCATGTTGAAATGATGCACAAAATGGTCAGGTGATCATTCCAGTATCAGATCAGCTACACAAAAGTAGAGTCCTCTGTCCTCTGTAAAGGGTTCTTCCTCTTCCCACATTTAGCTGGGACCTCATTTTTAATTTATTTCTCTTCTGTATCTATTTACTCTCTTTAAATAAGTAGTTTCACTATAAACTCACAGATACCCCCCTCCAATTCTATACAATATTGTTTTTTTGAAGCTGCCTAGTCACCTAAAATATAACATCCTACAGGCTGATGATACCAGTTATGAGCCCAGAACCCAAACCCCACGTACTTTTTCATAGTCTTCATACATTGGTTAATGACTTTTTCTGTCATTATTGATAAATAATATATTTTAACTCTATCTTCTAAATATATTTTGAATTGGCACATGTTTTGTACTGTCAACACCAAAGGCATAAAACATGGATTACTATTGTCATCTTTTAATGTTCTCTAGGGGCACCTGGGTGGTGCATTCAGTTAAGTATTCCTCGTTTTGGCTCAGGTCATGATCTTCGGGTTCTGAGACTGAGCCAACCATTGAGCTCTGCGATCAGTGGGGAGTCTGCTTGTTCCTCTCCCTCTGCTCCTTCTCCCACTCATTTTCTCTCTCTCAAATAAATGAATAAAATCTCTTAAAAATGTCTTTTAATGTTTATTATCATAAAGCCTCAAACTATTTACAAGTATAAGTGACTTTTTATTATAAAGCTTAATAGTGTGCCATGCTATGTCATGTATGTGAGAAAAAGAGGACAACATTCATTATCCTACACTTTATATTTCTGTAGGGAGGTAAAGTCAATTTTGGAGGAAATTATAGATGCCCCTTTTCACTCATTATCTCTCTTCTATTCCCAATTCTGGAATTTAGGAAACTATTTTTTTTCTCTTCCAAATATCAATGGGAGATGGTCATAGGTCACAAGTAGCCTATAATTCTCTCTCTCTCTTACTTTCTCTCTTTCTCACAAATACTTTCTCATAAATGCTTTCCCTGGTGTTTTTATATTTATCTGTATTGTTATTTAGAGCAATTATATTTGCTATAACAGATAAATCCAAAAATCCCATGCAGACCTAAACCGTTGTGACTCATTGGAGAAATATCTACAAATCAAGGAACAGAACTCCTATTTTATGGCTCTTATATCTTCAATATAATGCATCCAAGATCACCAGGAAAGGGATCAAGAATGAGGGAATGCACATGGAAAGATTTAATGGCTAAGCTTATAGGCCTTATACTTCACTTCTATTCACATTCTCTTGGCCAAAACCCGGTCATGTGACCATGTCTTTTTTTTTTCAGCGAAGAAAGCTGAAAAATATATCCTAGTTGTGTGATCAGAAAGAGGATGAAATATATATTGTAAAAGAAAGCTTATTAAGCTTTGATACGAGGTCTGTCTTGGTGTTGGTTTGAAAATAGCAAGCTTTTCTGTCTTAGACTGGGTGAGCAAATCCAACTCATTGGGCAGGGAGTAATAAAACACTTTAGATTCATATTCAAATCAGTTACTCCACTTCAATAATGCTCACATCCCTGGGTGTGTTTCTCCATTGTTCTAGAAGTAAGCAGTTTCTTTAACTTCAGTATGTATGTAAGTGTCTTTAAATGGCTAATAAACCTTGCCTGTATCTCCTGCTTGATATTTCTTCACACACTCTCCCTTATAAAAACTAGTCGGAAAAAAAAAAAAAAAAAACTAGTCGGCTTCCTTTACTACATTCCTTATATTCCAAATACGCTATGATCATTCCTGCCATAACCACCACTATACCTTTGCATAGTTGCCAGAGCAGGAATTATTCACCTGTGTGGTAGTTTCTTATGCCAGAGGTAGCCTACAACAATAAAAATGTGTTCTCTCACAATTCCGAAGCCACAAAGTCCAATAGCAAAGTGTTGGCAGGGTCGTACTCCCTCTGCAGGCTCCAGGGAAGGGTTTGTCCCACAAACCCTTCCACAAAGAATATCTTTGATATTCTTTGGCTTGTGGATGGATTACTCCAATCTTTGCCTCCGTATTCACCTGAAGTTCTCCCTTCTGTGTCTGTATCTTTATGTAGCCTTCTTAGAGGACACCAGTTATTGGATTTAAGGCCACCCTAATCCAGTATGACGTCATTTTAACAGAAAAGTCAAATGAGAGTGTCCAAACACAATCTATTAGTGTTGATTAAATCACACTAGTTCTTCATGGTCATCACAATAATTGAATGTCTAGCAAATACTTGTTTCATATTCTCTGATTTGCTTAATTATTTTAATAGATACAATTCCATTCAAAGATAGGGAGAAAAAAAAGATAGGGAGAAATATATAATACTGCATATATTTTATACAAAATTTTATTTTTTTAAAAGAATTCATTTATTTATTCATGAGACACACACAGAGAGAGGTAGAGACATAGGCAGAGGGAGAAGCAGGCTCCCTGAGGGAGCCTGATGTGGGACTCGATCCCAGGATCCAGGGATCATGACCTGAGCCAAAGGCAGACGCTCAACCACTGAGCCACACATGTGCCCCTATATAAACTATTTTTATTTCCTTTGTGAAATCATTCATTACCTAAAATGTAACTGAATTAAGAATGTGTATTATTTATGGAATGGATGATGGTGCTTTCATTACAAATGCTGAAAAGGTATCTTGACTTAACAAAAAACTATGATTGCTTTTATGAAAATAGCATGTGACAATTAAACACAGTATTATGGTTTGAGTGACTACATTGTTAGTTATCATGAAATGTGAGCGAAATCATAAAATTTAATTCAGATTCACTTTAATATATTTCCACTTCTTTTTCTTAATTAATCATTTTCCTTTCTTTTTTATTTTTAAATGTTTTATTTATTTATTCATGAGAGACAGAGACAGAGACAGAGAGAGAGAGAGACAGAGAGAGGGAGAGAAAGAGAAAGCAGGCTCCATGCAGGGAGCCCCATGTGGAACTTGATCCCGGGTCTCCAGGATCATGTCCTGGGCCAAAGGCGGCACTAAACCACTGAGCCACCTGGGCTGCCCATATTTTCACGTTCAAATTTGTTGTTTGAAGAGTAGAATAGGAAATAATACTAATGAGTCATTAAAATATTTTTGTCAAGCTTTTGAAAATCCCCAAAGGCCAGTACTTTTTTTCTCACTCTCCCAAAACCAGAACCTGACTTTTTCCCTGAAAGACCATGTCTAATTCTGATATTATCTCTGAATTCTCGTCTTCCAGTCCTCACTGAATAGGTTATTATTACAAGCTTAGTCTTCTTCTGGACATCTAAAACTGCTATCTTGACCTTCTATTTCCCAGAGTACTCAAGCACTCTGTGTAAATCACTCAAGCCCTGACAAAGAAAGGAGCATTTCCTTTTCTGAATTGCCTTACGTGCTGCAACCCCTTGCATAGACTATAGTCATGTTTTAGACTCAAAATTGAATGCAATTTAATGTAACATATATTCCATAAATGCCATATAGACCTAAATCTTTGTGCCTTATTAGGATGAATGCTCATAAATCACAGACCCAGACTCCCTTTCTTGATAGAATTGAATACAGTTTTTTTAAGGACACCTGGGTGGCTCGGTGGTTGAGGGTCTGCCTCTGGCTCAGGTCGTGATCCCAGGGTCCTGGGATCCAGGCCCATGTCAAGCTCTCTTCAGGGAGCCTGTTTCTCCCTCTGCCTATTCTCTATCTCTCTCTGTGTATCTCTCATGAATAAATTATATTTAAAAAAAAAAGATTACAACTTTTTTGTAATGTCGATACCCAATTTGATATAATTATTTAGCAAGTTCACAGTTCTCAAATGCAGTGCAGTGACAAAATGAACTGTTAATACTTAAGGGTAAGAACCAAGTCCCAGTGAATCTCTTGGTGAGATTTAAGAAGTTATAAATATATATTTCATGTAAAGCAGTACATCGTGAGACAGAGAAATAAAGTCTTATTGTCTTCCATATTATAGAATAAATATCTTAATTTTCAAAAAAGTAGAAAACATATAGAAAATGGGTACACTTGATTTTTTTATTAGTACTATATAAAAAGAATAAAAGTATAACCATAGTAAAAAAAACAAGGATTTACTTGTGGGGACTTATATATCACATGTAATCCCTGGCATGATTTAAGGATGTACATTGGTAAATATGAAAAAAGATAGACAAAAAGCAATGGAGGTCCATTTGGTGGGTTCCAAGAAAGTCAAGGAGAACATATTTAAAACTAAATTTGTCTATTAAGGATAATCTATTCTAGCCATAAATGAACTACCACAATACCAGGAGAACAATTTAAAATAATAAACAAAATTTTATTTGAGAGATACAAAACCATAATGACCCAAAACTAAGAATACATTCCATGGCTAAAGGTTCACCAATGGTCTATCAACAAGGATTAGAAGCTAAACACAGAACATGTTTCTACTGAGGGCTGGTTTTTTTTTTTTTAATAGCTGAATTTATTTATGTTTAAAATGCTAATTGCTGGGCAGCCCAGGTGGCTCAGCAGTTTAGTGCTGCCTTGAACCCAGGGCCTGATTCCGGAGTCCTAGGATCAAGTCCTACATCAGGCTCCCTGCATAGAGCCTGCTTCTCCCTCTGCCTGTGTCTCTGCCCCGCCCCCCTCTGTGTCTCATGAATAAATAAAGAAAATCTTTAAAAAATATATTAAAAATGCTAATTGCTAAGGAAATATGGCTTATTTCACAGAATGGATACAATTATTCCTTTCCAATCTCCAGTTGTCCATATGAAATTCTTGGTTTGCAGATTTTTTTGAAATATTGCTTAGAGCAATGTATGACCTGGATAATAGACATTTGAAAACAAGAGTCTATATGATTGCTGATTGTTGGTTATGTTAGTTAAAGAGAATGCTTTAAAAAAGTTCACTATGGTGCACATATTATACTGTTAATATCTTCAGATATATATTTTACAACTGAGAAAGTAACTTTGTCTTAAAATGAAAATAATTAACTCTAACACATTGCTTACATATATGCATATATTTAATGTTAGTTTTCCTCCAAGTTAAGAGAATATTCAGGATCATTATTTCAAAAGTATAATCACATACCTGTATATGTTCATAATTATTCTGAAGACTAAAAATAAGTATGGTTCTCTGGGTTCTCTCTCAGGAAGTTTTAATAAAATAAATCTTATAATTTATATATATATATATATATATATATATATATATATTCAGAGGTATAGATGAGGAAAGAATTCTGCTATTTTCTTTACTCATCTTCCTGCTTCTCTTACTTTTCCTTGAAGTCAGTGGCTCCGAATCTTACCAGTATCTTACAAGAGAGTTGTATTTCAGTATTCATATAAAAAAGAAATACTATGGTTCAGTTGATCTGTAGGTAGCATGCAGATGTGAAGTTCTATCCCAGGGTTTTCCATGCCATGGAGATGAAGCAGTCGCTGGAGCTGAAGCATCTGGGGGTTGGGCTGTCATCGCTTATCTTAATGTTATCTTGTATAGAAGATGGCTTGCCAAGTTTAGCCTTCTCTTGGGAAAATTCTTCCACCAAGGACTAGTCAATGTGTAGTATAAATTCCCAGCTCTCTTGCCTCAATTTGGGCTACCTCTGAAAGCCCACCCAGCTTCAGAGCTCTCTATGGGGTGTCCTGTGTTCTCGGTTGCAATGTCACTGCAGAGAAGTTTTATCTCCACCCAGCCCTACTTTCTCACTCTTTTACAGCTATTACCCCAATAGACTTCATGTAAATCTTGAGCTCAGGGTCTGCTTCGAGAGTTCTCAACTTAAAGAAAGCTTAAAATTGAAAGCAAATTGAATGTCCATTAAGTTAACAGAGGTGATCAGAATGTCAGGTTGGACTTTCATGAACTAGAGAGCTTACTGACTTTCAGCTTTATAATTATTTCAAGAATACAAAGAATCGAAATGCACAGGCAAAGAGGGCAGAGATCAGGATCTTTTGCAAGATTTCCCAGGCCCTTTTTTTCTAATATCAGACATACCCAGGCTTTGGAAAACAGATGAAATTTCTAAGCAAAGTGAGAGATAAGCTCACATACCCAAACATAGACATTTAGGTGATGAAATATCTACATTTTTTACTCAGTTTCATAGCTACGTGACATTGTCATGGGAGCCATGTTTTATAAATCCATAGACCCCAGTCAGTAATCCTCGATAGTCTGGCACAATCTGTTAAAAGCATTCATAGATACGAATTATTTTGCCAAGAAAAAAGAATTTGGACTTTTTGCCAAGAGATCTGTCATTGTTACATTTACAAGATTAGATGGGGACACTTGTCTTCTTTTTTTCCAGTAGAAAAGAACAGACCACAAACCTGATGCTCAACTCCCTAATCTACATTTATTACCAGAATTGACTACCAAATTGTGATATAGTCACAAAATTGACTACCTAAGAGTAAAGAAAATCAATAAAATATAACTACATCAACAACACAGATGAAACTCATAAGCATAATAGTAGATAAAAGAAATACAACACACAATATATACCGATTTATTCTATTTATCTATACATTTTAAACACATGCAAAACTTAACCATATTTTAGTAATTAATATGGTATTACCTGTGGAAAGATAAAATTTAATGATTGGGAGGGAGTACAAAGAGTTTTCATGGTATTTTTCATGATGTGGGTGTGGCTACACCATGGCTATTATTTCATTTTGTACATATGCACTGAAGTGTACATTTATGTTTTGTGCAATTATCATTTTTTAAAAAAGAAATGTTTAAACACTTACATAGAATATGATTAGAATGTTAACCTTTATTAAAACTATTATTTTAACAAATATTTAACCATAAAATAATTTCAATCTTAGAGAATTTTTCAAGGGAGTTTTTACACAATATTCAAGAAATAAGCTAATCTCTATTTTAAGAAGTCTCATCGAGAAATTGAAAAAAAATACACACAGAATATGTTATAAATAGAATTTAATTGATATATCAACATTAAATACAAGGAAGAAAATATTGTTTCATATGAACATTACTTTTAAACACTGATAGAAAAACCTTAAAAAAAATTAGCAAATTGAAATGAAAATTCAAAATAGCCCTCTATACATACATACACACACATAATATACACATGACTAATGATATATGCACATGGCATATATTTACACATATATCATCAATGTTTATGGTAAGGAAATATATTTATATATGTTTATATATGATTAAATATAAGTGTATCAATAAGACAAATTAGGGACAGTAGAAACAGACTTGATTGTGTATCAAAACCTGGTATAAAACAGTCAAAAATGTTGCTGAAAGTGTATCTGAAATGGTTGTATACTGTAAGGCAATCACATCTTTATTAATTTCTAGAAAAAATGGATTATATCATACTTGGGAAATGTAACGTTTAAAATCTTTAGAAAATATATGTGGTTCTGTAAGTGTGAAATAACCAAACATTTTCTGACAAAGGAACCCGAAAGTAGATATTTTAGAGTTTAAGGATCAAAAAAGAAAAGAAGGCCTCATGAACTATTGAATATTTTTTTCAATAAACATTTGCAAATGAGAATAGTGGGATTTATTTTTTCTTTCATTCTCTTTTGTTTGTTTCATCGAGATTCAAATTTCATGTTCCATATCATTGAAATCTTTGTAAATATTTACCTGTTAATGTTGATCTGTGATGAGACTTTATGTATTTCCTCTATGAAAAACTTTTCTTATGGAGATAGGTAATGCCAGATCCTAGTATCATTCTACAAGTATATGCCTTTAATTGAGCATATTTATAGAGCCCCATTAGGTTATCCTCTTGATATTTGTGTTTTATGATGTCATTACATTTTAGATAATCACCTACAATCAAAGGTTATATGAAAGTTTCTCCATTTTATAATTCAATGCTTCTTGAAATACAGAAATTTCCTTTGAACTTTCATCGAAGTCTGACACTCACTGCTGGAATGGTAGTTTCGGCTCACCTGAAATGTGTGCACCTGCAGATTTTGCTTGTTTAGCTATTGACAGCACAGTGTAAAGCAGCTTGACATTACTCATGACTCAAAGAATGTTAATAATTATCAAAAGTTATTTCATATATCTGTCTCCTATATAAGCACTGTTTTCTTGTTGGATTAATGAAGAAATATTACCAAGTTCACAGCAGAAGCTAATTTTTAAAGCTTTTCAGTGTGTTTATAATATAGGTTGAGGGAAGTTTTTCTTTGAAAAAAAATCATTTTTTATCCTTGGTATGAAGTAAATTTGAATTAATAATGTTAGCATTAGAAATACATTCTGGGAGATATTCAAATACTAGATTATTTCAGAATTTTCATTGGAACAAAGAAAGACTGCATTACTCTAAACAGCAAAAGTTTCTATTCACTGATTTCACTGTTTGGTAAATTACATGCTATTCAAAAATAGGAAGTTGATTATCCTTTTACAGTAGTGCGAATGACATCACGTGGGACAATATATTATAGACTACATATAAGTGATTTTATTTTGGCAATAGCATCAACAGTAAAAAGAAAGCTGCATTCTGAATGGACTCTTGTTTATTTGGCCCTGCCTAGGAGTAAAATTTCAGGTTCTAAAGAAAGACATTTAAAGGTTCATTTAAAGACAAGAGAGAGACAATATCACCAAAGGAGCCGAAATAGATTTTTTTGCTGTCATACAGAAAGTAGGCTCACCTCAGATAACATAGTTAAAAATAATAATAATAGGATGATTATTCTACTTGTTTAGCTAACCAGTGGAGATTTACTGATCTTTGAATTAACTCAGCACATTTAAATGAAATAACTGTATGATATTTTATTATAAACATTTGATATTGTCATAGGTAAATACATAATATTTTGCCAGACCTCTTGTTTTTACCTAAACATTTGTGTTTTCTCTCCTGTGTTCTGTCTCCAAAATTAATCACAAATCTCTATCTTAGGGATGCCTGGGAGACTCAGTGGTTGAACGTCTGCCTTTCGATCAGGTTATGATCACGGAGTCCCAAGATCAAGTCCCCCAGCAGACTCCATGGGGAGTCCACTTCTCCCTCTGGCTACGTCTCTGCCTGTCTCTCTGTTTCTATTATGAATAAAATAAACAAAATCTTTAAAACAAAACAACAACAAAAACAAATCTCTATCTTAATACTAATACTATATATATATATATTATCACTTCATTATTCTTGAAATTATTTAAATTTTTTCTAATCATTTGCAATGTCTGACATTGGGAAAGGATTGCTACCTACTACATAGTAAGCACTTGAAATCTATACAAAATAGAAGTAAATCCAATAAAAGTTAAGCCAAGGCTATGCATTGGTAATTGATGGAAAGTAAAGTCTGGATAGCTAAATAACATACAAGCAGATGCTCACCTCACTAGTAGACGGAAAAATGCAAGTTAAAATAAAAAAAAAAAAACCCAATTTGTTTTGTAGAAAGGGATGAAGAATTCTCATTCCATTAAATCAATAACATAGTTAAGAACATCAATAAAATATAACAATATTACCATGTTCTTAGAGTCTTTGCAAAATTATTATCTAAATTTGGGAAGAGTTACCTCCAAGATTTCTACTCTTGTTATGATAATACGAAATAAATATTTAAATTGATTATTTTTGTCCAATTAAGAAGTCTTTCTTTTTTTTTTTAAGTACAATGGATAAGACTTGCCCTCTGTGTACTTCCTAATATAGTAAAGATATCAGAGTATATGGGTGCACAGATAAACCACACAACGACACTCTTCAAGGACACTTTATTTGGAGAGTGTATATAAAATCCTTGATGTACATTTGTTTTTTTTTTGATGTACATTTATTTATATTCCTTCTGAGCATAGTTTTCTTCTCATTGTCATCAAATTACTATAGAGCAATTCATTTCTGATCAGCATCTTTCTTAGTTACAGCTGTTATCTGCAAACTACAATCATGGTAATCGGATTTAGGATTTATAAAATCTGGCAGTACAGCAGTGCTGCAACATGCTTCTAGGGCAATAGTGTGTTTACTTTAGTTTTAATGATAAATGTTTGTGGGGATCCCTGGGTGGCTCAGCAGTTTAGCACCTGTCATTGGCTCAGGGCGTGATCCTGGAGTCCCGGGATGGAGTCCCAGGATCGATTCCCACATCAGGCTCCCTGCATGGAGCCTGCTTCTCCCTCTGCCTGTTTCTGCCTCTCTCTCTATCTGTGTGTGTGTGTGTGTGTGTGTGTGTGTCTCATGAATAAATGAAATCTTAAAAAAAAAAAAGAGAAATGTTTGCATTTTGGGTTTGTTTTTGTTCAAAAAACTAATATTTATTAATTATGGAAAAAATATCAAGACATTATAGGAAACCCATTAGCAATTGGTTTTGTATTATCCAAATAATGTTTTGCTGTATGTTGAGACAGGCACTATTGCGTATTACCAAACTTAGGTGGCAACGCTAACTATTGCCATATATGTGGAAAAGAGTATTTAGCCTAAGTTGAGCCTACCCTCACCTTGAACCACCAGGGCATGCTTGACAACTGCCTAAGTAATCTCTAGAAATTCAAGCCCACAGTTACGCATTCTGGACTCTTCCTGTGCTGTTCTCTGCATTTCCCTCATTTGAAAAATCACCACCACCTTCACCTTTATATACAAATTATTTTGCAAATTCTTGATTGCCTCAACTCACCCTCTACTTCAACTTAGAAAATGTCTTTAACCTGCTTGTTTTTCTTAAAAGCTTGCCATTCCCTTAGGAAAATTACTCTCCATAAAGGACACCTGAGTGACTTTTTTTAAAACCAAATATAGAAGATTATCATAGAAAGACCGTGATCTTTCAGACATATCTATTATTGCGATTATTCAATCTATAGCTCATTAACATAAATGTGTAGTTGATTTTACAATTTTAATTATATATGTCCCCTTATAACCAGTAGATATTTTTTAACTCTTGATCTTTACAGTTATGTGTGACCTTTATTGACAATATTGCTTTATTGATATTGATTTCCATTTTAAAATATGTTTTAGGTATGCCTGGGGGGCTCAGGGGTTGAGCATCTGACTTCAGCTCAGGATGTGATCCCAGGTCCTGGGATCAGTCCCACGCAGGGAGCCTGCTTCTCCCTCTGCTGATGTCTCAGCCTCTCTCTCTCTTTGTGTCTCTCATGAATAAATAAATATTTTTAAAGCATAAATTCCATTTAAAATTTGTTTTAACTTAGGTTATCAGAGAAGAAAATCAAGATGGAGTTTAAATAGTCACAATGTTGAAATTTACTTCCAGGTTATTTAAATAAAGAGAAATGGGGAAAAAAAAAAAAAAAAGGAAGAAAGTGTCATAGGATGTGAGGGAGGAACCCAGACAGATGGGAGGATGGCAAGACCCAGGACCATGTTCTCACATCCTGCCCCTGTTGGACCAAGACTTTCTTGGTATTTGTTCTCCTTGGACTAATGACGAAGATATTCAATACAATTAGGCAGGAAAATGACTTTTGGTTATGATCACCTTCATGTAGCCCACAGAATTTTCTTGAAAAGACTGGTGGATTTTGTGGGATGGTTTCCTGTTTTTTGTTTGGTTTTGTTTGTTCGGTACTGACTGCCCTATTTTGTTTTGTTTGAGAGAGAGATTTTGTTTTGATGTATTGCTGTTGTTTCCCAATATCTGAGGAGAAATTTATAGTTCAGAGAAAACAAATTTATAGTTCTGAGAAGAATATCAAAGCTTAAAAGGTTACAGACAATATTTGCCGTCAGAGCTCAATGGGAATGTTGGAACCGTGGTGTCTAATTATAAAGCACAGACAGGGAATCAGTTCTTAGCCAGGTCCTTCACTGATGGAGGAGGAGGTGCCCTGAGCTAAGATGAGCTACAGCTCGAGGCTTTGTTGTGGGCAGAGCTGGCCCCATGAAAGCAGCAGGTCTTAGGCTTACCTGACAGCATCTGTTCCGTGGATATAACACTGTTTCTTCTTGATTTTCAGATTTAAAACGTGAAGGCCCCACAGGAGGGATGACTTCACCTCTTTCTGTTCCAGTCTAATCTAGCCACCTCCTCCATTCCTTTACCCTTCTTTCCCATGAAAAACACCTGCTGTCCTGTTTGCAAAACCTTCAAAGATTTTTGGTTTTGACTAAGGCAACAAAAATGCTCTACTGTTTTCTAAAATCAAGAGAAGAAAATTAGAAGAAGGAAAAACAAAGCCTCTCTTCTTGTTATTCTACTCTCTTTTTTAAAACATAGCCAGTTGCGTTCTTTGAGAAGGAGAAAATGCCATATTAAGACAGTGATATAAAGTTCCTACATTCATTTTTAAATCCCACCTATCCTTCACTGTCTGAAAGGGACAGGCCAACAATGATAGAAAAGGACTTTGCCCTATAAATCCTACCATTGGGGCCATCAGAAGGACCCAGGCAGCCTGGCTTCAGGCAGTGGAATTGATGCTGTACAGTGCTGCTTTTGCCAATACAATGAGACACCTCCAGATGTTTAAGATGTTTGCTAGTTGCTCCACGTTAAACTTAGTCCTTATACTCCCCTGTCTGATTCCACAGATGGCAGTCGCTGCGAGCCTTAAAGTAGGACTCCAGCAACTTTTTCTTTCACTCTTTCTCTAGGATGACCTAGCTTCCAGTATTGCAGCTACCTGGAAAAGCTTTTGACCAGGCAATGGTGCATAGAAAACATTTCCAGGCTTCTCCTGTTCTTGCAAACTCGGTCACTATCAATCATTTTGAAGGTTAAATTCTTCTGAATCATGTAGATGACGTGAAACAAATTGAGTATTTTTTTTTCTTTTTCTGCATTGAATTGAATTGAAACTGAGACCTAACCACATAAGCTATGGTAAAATAACTTTTATGTCTTGAGCTAACATAATATATCAAGAGTTCTTATACTGTTATTTTGCAGACCGAGCCAGGGTGGAAACCTACCTCTATCACATATAATTAACTTGCACAGTCCTTGTTATGATTCTGGCCTTTTTTTTTTTTAAGATTTTATTTATTTATTCATGAGAGACAGAGAGAGAGGCAGAGACACAGTCAGGTGGAGAAGCAGGCTCCATGCAGGCAGCCCAACGTGGGACTCGATCCCGGGACTCCAGGATCATGCTCTGCACCAAAGGCAGGTGCTAAACCACTGAGCCACCCAGGGATCCCCGATTCTGGCCTTTAATATATCTTTCTTCCAATGCCTTACTCTCCCCAAAGTAAAAAGACTCCAATATGACCACGATACACTGTCCTCATCTTTCCTCCTATAGTTTATGTCTGTTGAATGGTTACTAGGCTGAGTGAAAAGCATGATGGGCAAAAGAAAGTCTTAAAAGTGACTTTGAGGAAGAACCTGATAAATACACATAGCATTATGCACTCTCTCTCTCCTGGAGTGTTTCTTAGAAGTAATGATAAACAAAGAAATGAGCTTAGCATTTTAGATCAGATGTAGCAGATTCAAAAAATATAAATATAGGGCATTTTACTTTAAAAAGTATTATCTTTAGATATCATTATTATTAATATACAGATTTCTTATCTGTAACCAATTAATGCAAATTCACTGATACATTTTTTTGTACAGCACCATAGAAACCATAAAAATATCAAATATGCTAATAAAGTTGTCCAAAGTGAGAAGGTATAAAAGATTACAAGTTTCTCTATTATTTACCATTAATTGTAAGGCATAAAAGCAAAATTACCATCTGTGAATGTTCCCAACATTATGCTAATAAAACAATTAAAATATTAATAGGAACAAAATTCTAAATGGGACTATGGTTTATTTGAATTATTACCTTAGTATAATATTTGGTTTCTTTATTTAGTGCTTATCAGCCTTATAAAACTCCACAAATTGAAACTTTCAATCACACTAACTGGAAGACTTAGATAATGCCCAAGCACATTTCTATAAAACCATCCAATAAAGAATTTAAAATAGGTTAATGCATAAAAATTTATAGAAATAATTTCCTCTCCACATACTTTTCTCATGGTCCTAGCACTAGATGCAAATATACTTAATATATAATTCTAAAAAGCCCTTTGCTAAAAATGGTGGTGTCAATGTTTGCCATTTATTTGTAACAGAAGAGTTTTTTATATTTATGTCTGTGTTTTTTATAAACATTAAAACTGTAACTCACAAGGTAGTCCTGAAAACATCTTTATTGCAATTTAGGATATAGAATAAAGTGTCCATTTC
The DNA here is from genome assembly GCF_048418805.1 of Vulpes vulpes. Classification (NCBI taxonomy): domain Eukaryota; kingdom Metazoa; phylum Chordata; class Mammalia; order Carnivora; family Canidae; genus Vulpes; species Vulpes vulpes. The sequence goes on from NC_132783.1 coordinate 136,210,831, forward strand.
TTTGCTTAAGATATTTAAAGTTATGAAACATTTCCTTGTGTAACAACTTTGAATTATTTTTGTAATAATTAAGCCTTATAAAGCAGATACAATTTCTTCCTATGCTCTCTCTACATATTCCAGCTTTTGAAAAAATTATGTCTCACTTGCCAAATTTTGTTACATTTTTTTCCAATTTCTGCAAGCTTTTCTATTTTGCAAATGTTTCCCTGTATCTCAATGTTGCTTTAGATGAGGGATTTTTAATCTAAATATTATGTTTAAAAATAAGCAGCCATAATAACTAAGGAAATGAATCTGAAATAATGCAATTTCAATAAACTTGACAGACAACAAATAGAGTGGGAAAAGGGAGGCTGTATGCACATATTTAGGCATATGTTTGCGTGTGTGTATGTGTGTACTTTTGATCATTTGATTTTGAGATAGAAGGGCATTCCATCCTCAATTTTACAATTTTTTTAAAGATTTTATCCATATATCTGAGAAAGGGAGAGCTCAGAGGAAGACTGAGAGGGAGAAGCAGACTCCCTGCTGAGCAGAAAGCTCAGTGCACTGGATCCCAGGCCCCTGAGACCATGACCTGAGAAGATGCTTAACTGACTGAGCCCTCCAGGCAACCCCATCCTCATTTTATGCCAGTACCCCACATTTTATCACATTTCATCCTATTTGTTTTCCATGTTTACAAGGATGGTCTTGTTTCATATACGTAGTTTCATAATATTATTATCTTGTTGACTTCATTAAGGATAAAGAAAAGATAGGGCAAATTATACTTAACATTTCAACTTAAATTATTCAGGTATTTCCACACCAGCAGAAGATTCAAAAGAACATAGTACGACACCTAGAACTCTGAGAAATGATTAAACAAATCAAAACAGCCGTGTCTACTGTTGATTTTTCTAACATGAGAAGTAAATTATAAATGTATGACTGTTGTGTAAACAAGATATTTTTGGTTTGTGTATCCAAAATGGAAGATAAGCCTCATTTACATATCTAAAACTGTGACAACAATGTTCTTAACATATTAAAAGAAAATCGGTGGATAGAAAAAGTCAGGACCATAGTTTTCAAGTAGAAAGGAAGCAGGTAAAAAATGTAGTCAATTTATCTGCTGTTTTTCATAATGTATACTTACAGATATATTCTTATAATGTAGCCACTTTTTTTTAATTGAAGTATAATTAAGATAAAACCTTATATCAGTTTCAGGTGTACAGTAGAATAATTTGACATTTGTATACATTGTGAATTATTCACCACATTAAGTTCATTTACCATGTCACCATACAAATTTATAACATTAGTTTTCTTGTGATGATAACTTTTTAAGATGTACCTTTTTAACAACTTTCAAATCTATGATAAATATTATTGACTAGGGTTACCTGGCTGTACATTATGTCCTCAAGACTTATTCATTTTATAACTGGAAATTTGTATCTTGATCTCCTTCACCCATTTTGCTCACCCTTGAATCCTCCTCTTTTACAGACATATACGTACAACATAGTCACTTTACCAATATCACTCAGTTTCCAATAATTAAATTTATGTTCACTGTCAAAGCTAATTCTGGGCACTGGTTAAAGAAGTAGGGGGAGATTTTATTCGGTAACAACCATTGCAATAGGGAAAAGAATCTGGCATGAACTGAATTCAACTTCACCCAAAGAAAAGGCAGAAGAATTTTAAAGGTTAGAGTGTGCTATGAGAAAAGCACCAGGGTGAAGATAGAGGTGTGGTGTGGTCTATGTGACCAGGCCATCTGGACTGTTAATTGGCATTCACCTGGAGCAGACACAAACTTGCAGTGGGGCAACTTGGAGCATGGTTTCTACCAGTTAGACCCTTCTCTTCACACCTGGCCAGGAGAATCAGAATTATCTCCCTGAATGTTTGCTTTTCAAAGAGTTGGCTCTCAAGTCATTGAAGAAATAATACTGGTGAGTTAGGGGCAGATGGGGCTAGGCAGGGAAAGATAAGGGAAGGCCCAGAGTCAGGCTCCCACAAATTTATGGGCTCCCATAAAAACCAAGGACATTGAGATGCAACAGAGACAAGGCAACAAAAACAGAGATAAGGAATTAAATTTGGTCCCTTGGCTTGAAAATACAAAGAGTATCTTCCTTTGATGGCTATCAAGTAATCACTGAGACTCAAAACAGTCATGTCTTTCACTCAAGAAATCTCAAGGCCATCAACTCCCTAGTCAGGTTTTCTATAAAAGGCCAGCCAAAAAAGTCCTCATTGGCAACCCTGTCGGGACCCCTCTCACTTCTGAGAGTTTTCTCTGTATCTTTGCTTAATAAACTTCAATGCTTTAACTCACTTTCCTCCATGAAATTCATTCTTCAACAACTCTGTGAGACAAAAATGAAGCTTTCCAGCTCCACTGGTGATAGATATACATCTCAAAGGTCAAAAGATTGATAACTGTGAGCTATCTAAAGTAACAGGTCTCAGAGGGAGTTCAGGGGCCTATCTGCTTATCACCAGGTTTTGGCTAGAACAAACCGGAGACTAACCTGGTGGCATTGAACTTTTCCAGGCAAGGATTTTAGGGAGGCTGGATCATTTCAGAGACACAGCCTGAAGCTAGTGGAAGCCATGGTAGAGTTTGGTCAAACCTCTTAGTGCAAGGTTTGGAAGGAATTGTTATGTGTCCAGGGTTCTACAGTTCTCACTGTTAAGGAATATTCTAATTTTCACTTAGATTCCAACATATGTTCCCTAGCAATACAATGTACTAGCCAAAGGGTTGAAATATTTGACAGTTTCATTTCCAGATGATATTTCTAAATTGATATTCAAAGATCCTGTTTTAAAATCAGACCTGAGGGCATCTGGGTGGCTCCGTCGGTTAAGTATCTAACTCTTGATTTTGGCTCAGGTCATGATCTTCAGCTGGTGAGATCCAACCTCATTTTAGGCTCTGCACTGGCATGGAGCCTGCTTAAGATCCTCTCTCTCCCTGTCCCTCTGTCTTCCTCACCCCCTTTAAACAAACAAACAACTAAACAAATGAAATGAGATTTGACAACAAACTCCTCATATAGATTAGTATATAATTTTCATAAAAACACTCATGTAAACTATTAAAACATTCTGCCAGCAAATGTGAAACTAAAATGAAGTTCCAAGACTTATACAAGCTTATTAAATTAAGTTGGTTAACACAAACATAGGCCTATTGATAATTGGCCTAGGTTGAGGAGGATCACTTGTCCTTCATCATGCTTTACATTTCCTAATTCAGCAAGAATCTTCACCAACTAGAAAATCTGTGCTATTATTGAAGTTTTCAGAAAACCACTGGGCAAAAGTAAAATGTTTTTGACAGCTGAGCCCACCCATCTTGATATGTGTATTGCCCACAGGGTCTGGAGGCAGAGACATAACAGTCTTTTTGGCAGAGGGCACTTGGGAGTCCAATTTTCATATGCTTCATCTGAAGACTGAATACAATTTAATATCAAGTCCTTTGAGGCTGGGTTGATGAAACAGTGTTATACACAGAAAGTGGTGCAGTCATCAGACCCTCTAGCTAGAGGTGTTGAAGAGAATGACCTATTTCCTAACGGCCAAAAATAACCTCAACTCCAGTGTTGCTTAACATTCTCATTCAGACAGAGCTTTCTCAAGTCAGAATAGGACAAAGATATGAAGAAGAGAAAGAAGGAAAGGTAGAAGGAAGGGACAGACCCAGAGAAGAGAGACAGAGAGATAGAGAAGAGGAAGAGAAATAGAAAATGTTGTAGACTAACACAGATAAAATATCAACCTGAAATCCAGAAACTCTTAGCCCTGAAATGTGCTTTACAAAAATGGGAAAACATTTTGTAAGGAAGAGACCCATGAAATATGAGTAAAAATTAGTGGACACAGAATAGGTTAAAATGAAGACAGTACATAAGATAAAAATAGAAATAAATAAGATTCAAAAGAACTACATAAAAAAAGAAAAACAGCAAAACTAAAATAATGTTGTAAATGCTATGAAAGAGAACTTATAATATAAAACATATAGCAATGTGGAGGGAAAAAATCTGAGAAGCAATCGTAGATTTGAGAAAATAAGGAAACAGATAATTGAAGAATAGGATATAGATTTTAGGCAAAAATGTATACTTAATATATACATTAGAAAAATGAATAGAAGCCATATTCAAAGAAATGATGGAGGAAAATTATTTGACCTTGGAAAAATAATTTTAAAAATATGAATATTTTGGGCATCTGAATGTCTCAGTGGGTTGAGCACCCAACTCCCCATCTCCTCCCAGGTCATAAGATTGACCCTGTGTTGGGATCTGCACTCAGTGTGGAGCCTGTTTAAGATTCTCCCTCTCTTTTTCCCTCTGCCTGGCCCCTCCCCCACTCATGTTCATGCACAAGCTCTCTTTCAAAATATTTTTTTTTGAAGGAGCTTATGATCTTTTAGGAAAAAACAATGAAAATAAAGCCATTTTTCTGAAATGCCAAGAAAGAAAGGGCAAAGTGCTTCAATAAATTGTATCCTAAAATCCTAAGTTCTGCAAAGTCATTTAAGTTAGAAAATAGCATCTTTTTTTAATGTTTTCTTTGGGAACACAAGAGCTATACTTCCTAATTCAGTTTGAGTAATAATGGAGGAGGTAGTTAAGAGATGGCATTTGGGACAATAAAGACATCAATCACTGTAAAGATGAACTTTCATTTATTTACCAGTATTGGACATGTCTAGATTGCAGTTATGCTTTTGGCTTTTTCCTTAGTTGCAAATTCCATATAATGTTGGCTGCTGCTGACTCACTTCAATTTTAGGCACCATTTTCATTTATTTTTTGTTTCTCATAGAAATGCTTTGGAGCTTCTTAACTCATAAGGGATGTAGTTCTACCATTCTAATGAGGTGTTGCAAGGAAATGGAGACAAGCTAAACACTTAGTTTATTAGTTATTGTACTAAGCACACTTAAATACAATTGAGAAAGAGACCATAACTAACATAAATCTTTATGATGTGGTAGGAAAGATAAAAGTGACAGAGCATAGGAGAAAGGAAGAATGGTAGAAGGATGTATAAGGTTGCCGACTGCTTCATTTAACAGGGCTAACCAGGAGATGTTAACATTTGTTTGAACAAGTATATGTAGGGAGAATCTTTTCTTTGAGTTTCTCATATTTTTGCATACCTTCTGAACAAAAGCATTATTATTTTTATTATCATTATTACTATTATTGCTTTGAACTATCTTTTCAAGGGTGTGTTTGTAGAAAGCAGCCTTGGAAGATAATGTCTCCATCTGAGCACATCTTACTGTCTAGATAATAAAGATAATAACTCTCACAGAGACAAAAATTGGGCAGGTTTGCCGGTGGCTCCTTACACAGAATGGTGCTTCCTCAAGTCAGGACTCCTCTCCTGTAAAACACCCCCACCGCATGTGAAGACATCTTCTGATCCTCACTATGTTGCCCTATAAAAAAATGTGACTCAGGGAATAACACTGGAGCTACTGCTATTATTTCAATTGATACATTTCCCTTTGTCTCTGGCAAAATTTTCTTTTTTTTTTTTTTGGCAAAATTTTCTATGAATTTGTTGCAAGCTAACTTTTAGTTTGCAAGTAAGCTAAAAATCTAGACCCTTTATATTCTTGACACATGCTCCTTAAACGTACAACAGTCGCCATCACAACTTGATTATATATCAAAAATTCTGAAGTGTTGACAGGAAAGTGTAGTTAATGATCTGAATTATTGTGTTTCAAGGGTGGTCAGCAAATAATGTCTTATATCTATAAATGCACATGGAATATTATAATCATGTGATGCTGAGTAACAAAAAGGAAAAAGTAAAGTAAGAAATATTCAAAAGTAGCTGCCTGTAAGAAGTCTTTGAGTAGGAAGCAAAACAGAACATTGCAGTTTTTCACCAGAAGATTTTTTTTTCTTTGTCATGAGTTATATGACAATTAAAGCTGGAAATACAGTCCTTTTAAGTATCCTGTACAATTATCTAAGAAATGGTTATATGAGAAAAAAATGAAATTATATTGATGCAGGTAACTTTCTCTGCTATATCAAGTGCCAGAAGGCAATGGGAGTAACATCTGCTAAGCTTGAAGAAAAGTATGAAGCCCAAGAATATAAAATTAGGATTTCTTTTTTATTTTGTGAATTGAAACAAAAGAAAGCCATTCCCAGATAAAAGAATTTTGGAGATACACCACACACATTGCTTTCTTAAAAGTATTTCTTCGATATCTAGTAGACCAACAAAAGTTAATCAAAATAAAAAGGTTCAGGGATGGCGAACATGTAGTATAAAACATCTGGTAGTTTGCCATAAAAGATCATCAACACACATAATTTGCAACATGTTCTGAGATTCTTTTGGACGGTCATTCTCTCAGAAAACCATTATTAAACTGGACACATAAAGGACCATGTAAAGCAAGGGTCGTGATGACAGGGTCTTTTCTGAAGGGCAGATGACTTAAATTTTAACAGGTTTATTATGATTTCATATGCCTTAGTAAACATATAGAGAAGAATGGAAAATCTCTGCTCAGAGGGTTTAGGAACACACAGAGAACTCTAAGTAAGATTACATTGTTTTAAAGCAAACTTATACGTTATTTATTAACTACTAGAAACCAATATCTCAAGAGGTTAAAATAACTACTTTAACAATTTGTGCTGTGTTAGTGATTTAGGCTTTATATTTAAATGAAATATGTTTCTTTCAATATCTCTGTATTTAATTAATATATTTAAGCACATTTCCATCAGTTTAATTAAAAATTGTGCAACAAATGAATATAAGGGTTTTCTGGCTTATAAATTCAATTTTCCTATGGATCACATTAGGCTAAGTCATATCTTTAGGTCTTTCATATTCCTCATATCTGGTAATATCAATTACCTGGACGTACGATATGGAAGTTCTTCACGTAACCCACTACAAATATCAAAACATCTGATAATTATTACATCTTAAAGTTAAAACAGAGTAATTATAGTAAAGTACTTTACAAATGAAGAGTTTAGATGGTAAAACAACTTTCATAGAAAGATGGGATGTAAGTTTCACATAGGAGACATTTCAATTCCAGAAAAAGAGCAAAGAGCATTTTCTTCACTTTACTTTCAAAGATCATGGGAAAGAAAATCAAGTTATTCATGTCTCCAATTTCTTCCAATTTGGTAGGGAAAGAAAATATGATTTATTAAATTTGATTTGTGGCAATGTTTAGAATGATGATTGTGCTCTAGGACATGGGCTTATATTTGTGGAAATTTAAAATTTATAAAAAATTTAAGACACATTTTGCTTCAGGGGAAAAATAAATCATATACAGTCCTTTATTGAACAATTCGAACTTATAAATTAGGTCACGTACATGAGGAAATCTTTTCCAAAATATTTTCCTATTTGGATTTCAGTGATCATTATTGTGGCAGGAACAATAAGTGCAAGAAAAAGTCTTCATGTGTCTTTACTTATGCTAACATCGATGTTCTGTTTCCCATTTTTAGTTCTAAAAATAGTTTATTGTGTTAAAAGTTGTTTTTTTTTAAGGTACATTAAAGGGAAACACCAAGATATTTACATATATAAGATTTTAGATTCTTGTAGTATATTTTTGTATTACCAATATCATTGCACCCATACAGGATGAAATATTCCACAGTTTATATCATGATTCTTATGAATGTTGGTAAAATAGGCATGCTATATTAAAAATACACTTTTGTATAGCAAGGTTGAAAACAAAATGTTACTTTTAATATCTTCTCTTCAAAGCCAGCAATCATAAGGTTAGAATTTAAAGGACTGGAGATCAGTATAGAATTTTTATTATTTTGTTGTCTGTAGATACTAATAACACCATATGGTCCATTGATGCTAACATCTGTCACCCAGCCAAGTATTGATTAAATCACTTAGAATTATGTGAGGCACATGGAGATTTAAAAGAGATTTGATTACACATTTATACATGTTATGTTTAAAACTGCTCTTAATCAAGTAGAACTTAAATGAAGTAAATATTAAAACATATTTTTTCTCAAAGGAGAAAGTGTTTCTCACTCATATGCATTTATATACTGAATTTCTTAACAATAATTTAGACATATATGCAAGACATAGAATTTCATTTTGTCTATTTGAAGATTTTTGATATATTCAAATATAATCTTGTTACTCTTCATACCTGGTAAGTTTAATTGGCAGCAAGGAAGATGATTTTTCACAGGAGTAAAAACTTCTTGCATATAGCCTTGGAAAACTGCCCAGATTTATTTAAATTCCTCCTATTCCCAATAATTTCCAAATAAATATCATTGGCTTATAGTTGCCTGGAGGTTAGGTTACATGAAATTGTTGTATGAATTATAATTCATGGCCCTATTTATCAAAGTAGTATTTTTGTATTTGCTGTGCATTTCAATGAGACAAAAGTATTCAAACACTGATATCCGACTGCAGTTTGAAAAGTAAAATAAAATAATTCATAGTTACAAAACTGGATAAGGTTTAAATCTTAACTATCATCTATGTGAATGGAATTCATGCATATTGATCCATATTTATATAATATTTAGTTATATTATGTGAATTATAGGAGTTATGTCCTAGAAACAATATTAAAAGTAGATTATTAGATATTTTTATGATCATTACTAATAATCAGCAAGTATGCCTTATATACATGTTATTATAATAGAATGTGAACCTAAATAGGATAAAATAAATGTGACCATTTTTAAAGTGATAAATATGTTACATTTCTGGAGAAGTCATGGCCTGCACTGACACTCTGCCAGCATCATGACTATAATTAACTTTCAGGATATTGTTGGTTCATAAAAAATAATTATAGGAAAAAAATGACCTATGGATATAAATTGTTATTTAGAGGAAAATACAAAAGCAGTTGTTATTAGCAAGTCGTTTTAAAACACTTATTAATGATACTCTAAAAAAATTGATTAAGATAGTAGGTATTGAGATTAATTATCAATAGGAAAAAATGAATATACTAACATTTTTTAAAATATTGTTACTAATTGTCAAAGAGGCATGCTTTAGAGGCAGAAGAAGGACATGGCAAAATGCGTTTTTGAGATTTGGGATATGTGTGCAATTTTATTTTTTACTTTAAATTTTGGGAAAGATTTTTGTACTTACCTTTGCCCCAAATCTCCTACATCTTGTATGCCATTAAGACTTTTATGAATAATACTTTCAAGAAAATGATTTTGCTAACTCTTAATTTTTGAAGATAGATTTTAAACACCTTGTGTTAAAGATGATGGATGAAAAAAGAGTCAAGGGTAGAGAGAGAGAGTTGCACCAGTTGCCTAGAGGTAAAAATTTGTCTAGACAGTATCAAATATTGCAGCCAAGTGAGCTTCACGTCATTGATGCTATGAGGGAGTGATAGCCTGGTGTTACCAATTATTTTAATTTTTAATAGATTTTTGATGTGTCATATTCTGAATTTTAAAATGTGAAGCGTGCCAATACAATACATGTTTATGGACCTATTGTGTTCCTGTAAGTCTATCATAAAAGTCTTATGCATCCTATAATGACTTTCACTTGGAATGAAACATTACAATTTCATTATGCAGATTTGAATTTGAGGTATAAGATGATATCTTATATTGTCAGCAAAAGAAAGAAAGAAAGAAAGAAAGAAAGAAAGAAAGAAAGAAAGAAAGAAAAAAGACAGTACTTCCAGCATGAAGAGGTTTCCTCTTTCTTTACCAAAATATTTTGATTTCCCATCATCTATCTGAAAGCCAGAGCTTAAACTAAATACATTCCTCCACTTGAATTTTTACCAGTTGGAAACTTTTATCCCTGTATATAATAATTTTCATATTTTTCTAGATATTGAAAGGACTACAGATAAAATTTATTGATACAAACCTGTATTGTAGCTACTTTCAATAAACTCATTGCACATTAGACCATTTATTCTTCTCAAAACATAAAAGAGAACACGAGGGATCCCTGGGTGGCGCAGTGGTTTGGTGCCTGCCTTTGGCCCAGGGCGCGATCCTGGAGACCCGGGATCGAATCCCACATCGGGCTCCCGGTGCATGGAGCCTGCTTCTCCCTCTGCCTATGTCTCTGCATCTCTCTCTCTCTCTCTCTCTCTCTCTGTGTGACTATCATAAATAAATAAAAATTAAAAAAAAAAAAGAGAACACGAGAGAATTGACTCATTTGTTCACAGATTTGCCCAGACTTCCTACTGTGTGAAAAGCTCTATTCTAAGTTCTGAGATATGATAGTAAATAAGACAGACAAAAGCTAGCTCCTACAGGCACTTGTGTTTCAGTGAGACAAACTGACATTATACATGATAAAGAAAATCTAAAACAGGTTGCATGTCTGTGTTAGGGAAATAATTTAATTGTTTGGAAGTGGGGGCTCCTGGGTGGCTCAGTGGGTTAAGTGTTTGCCTTCAGCTCAAGTCATGATCCTATGATCCTGGGATTGAGCCCTACATCAGGCTCCCTGCTCGGTGGGAAGTCTGCTTCTTCCTCTACCTTCCCCCCCTGCCCATGGTTTCTCTCTCTCTCTCTCTCTCTCTCAAAGAAAGAAATAAAATCTTTAAAAAAAAAAAAAACATAATTTTTGGAAAGGAGATTAAGTTTTGAAACTTGAGCTCCTGTGGTCAGGGAACACCCCACTGAGGAGGAGAACCCACTGAGTAAAAAGTGAAGCTAACATAATTTAAGGTATCTGGTAGGAGAATATTGTAGACTAAAATTCCTCAACATTTTTTTTAAATATCATTATCTACCTTCTTAGGAGCCTTTCAGACTTTTCATAGTTGTTCTTCTTCTAGAAATTCAATCCTAAGAATTACATTTTGGCCAGTTGAAATGAAACATCAATGAAATTGAACATTGAAAGGCTCAATTTTAATATCTGAGATTTTTTTTTTTGCCCTTGAAGAATCCATTTTTTTTCTCTTTGGGGAAAATGTACCATAATAAGAACATGTTCTCTAGACTTAGTAGCAAGAAATGGGAAAACTTGAAATCCATTATGTTGGAGTATATGCATATCTAGAAAAACAAAATTAGTCCCTGACTCAGAGAGAATTGTGAAAGAACTGTAGGAAAATAAGGGAGACAATGGAGTGAGGAAATCATATATGACCTTACTAGTCAAACTCTTAGCTTTGACATAGTCAGAGGACTTTAAGCAAAGGAGCAATATGGTTTAACTTAAATTTTGACAGATCACCTTGGCTGTCCTGCCAAGTCTAGAGGGAATACAAGCATTAGCAGGCAACCATTTAGGCAACTTTTGCAATCAGGTCTGGTTAAATAGTTCTGAAGGTCCAGTGCAAAAGGAAAGGATTCAATTCTAACTAAAATATTAAGTATTTAAAGAAGCCAAAGAGCAGAGCATTAAATCAAGACAAGCGTTCTTCTTTTCACCAGGAGCTACTGCACAGGAAGCTACTGTTGCTTGCAGTAATTTTTGGATCAGGGTGGTGACGTTGGTGGTGGTGAAGGGATTTAAATGTTGAATGTTGAAAGCCTAGCAAACTGAATTTTTCATAATGTGGATAAGGAATGTGATAGAAAGAGAGGAGACAAGCAGCATAAACTTAGGTTTGTCCTGAGCAATTGAAAGGATGAAATAGATCTGAACTGAGGGAAAGAAGACAGCAGAGGAACTGGCCTAGCAGGTGTGTCGGTGTTACCGTCCTCATTCTGGCAAGTTCATATAAGATGTTGTTTCTGAATTATAACTTATTTCATATCCTCTATCCGTGCTATCATTATTAACATATCTTAAGGGTTATTTTAATTTAAAAAAAGATGCCAGAAATATTGCATTTATTTAAATAATGAGGCTCTTTTTCTATAACTTTGCAGGCTACTCCTTTTTGCAGTTTAAGTCAGTTTCAGTAGTAATTAGAGAGAATATATTCATAATTGTCATCTAAATGTGTGCATGCACTTTCAAATGTATATTGGGTGCATGTGTGCATCTGATTCTACTTTGAGTGCTTTTAAGATTCACAATTGCCTTACCCACTTGAAAGGACTCATTGATAAATCAAATTAAATATTGATGTTTAGTTAAAATAATTTATATCCAAATTTCAAAACCTTAAAGTTATGATTAAATGAGTTATACGTTTCCTTTTCACCTTCACCTTCCTTACTGAGTGATTACAAAATGATCAAGTTGTGGAATTAAAAAAATAATAATTCACAGACAACATAACCTATTTTGAGATAGAAATTGATAAGAATGCCTATGTAGTAAACTTGTTATTTTTCTAAAAACCACATCCAAAAGTGTCTATTAAACTTTAAAATATATATAAGCTCTGAACCACCAAGTAAGCTTCTGTATAGTTACCCCTTATTTTTTTAATAACATTCCCTCCTGTGTTGACTTTTTGTTCTCTAATTTAAAATCCTCTGAGGACACAAATGTCAAGTAAATTGCCTATAATTGCATTCATACTTGTTATTAAATTCCATTAATAAGTATACTCTAAATATATATGAAAAGGAAAGTATGCATTCAGGCTTTAATTTTCATGCTAATCTTCTGCTTATTTTCTAATCAATGCTGAAAAAAGCCTTAAGATGCTCTTCAGCTTCTACTCTGGAGGTCAACAAGGACAGCAGGAGCAGAGAGCTGATAAAATGGGGGGTACAAGGCAGAGCGAGCCACTGTGATTATTTCCTCAGTGTCTGTTTTGCAGAAAGATCTTGTTATCTCAAAACTCAAGAAGATTATAAAGGTTATTTTTCAAGGTAGGGGATGTGTCAAAAAAAACTACTCAATCATGCTGTCAAAGATTTGTGTAGCTGAAAGCAGAATTTATATTAGAAAATATATTTGTCTTCTATATCTGATAAAACTCAGAATTCAAAATTGATAATTAAATTTGTTTTCTAAATTTGATGAGGCCAAACAAACGAAGATCCTAAAATACTGTTCTAAGATGTGTAATTATTTTCAAAAGTAATGAAATGGAAAAAAGAATGAATGTATCACACCATAGAAACTAGAATAGAATGAAGAGTTAATTTCATGTTTCATATTATTTTAATTTCTAATGTATTAATAACATGCCTCTACCAGGGATGCATATTTCTAAATATGAGACATACATTTCCTACTATAAAGCATTTATCTGAACCTATTTCTTCACATAATAAAATATATTTAAAATATTTGGAGATGTTTACAATATAATAGTGTGTGCTTCTGTGTGTGTGTTTTAAAAGAGAAAGGTACATAAAATGTTGACATACCAATAGCATTGCAAGTAATTATTTGAATTTCAAATAAGAGCTGCTCATATTACCTTTTCAAGTAATAATCCAAAAATTATTTGCAATTTTTTTCTTTTTTAAGATTTTGCTTCATGGCTCCATACTGTTGAAAACAACAACAAAAAACTATACAAAATAATTTATTGATGAAATTTAGTAGTGAAAAGTGTGCAAATAAACAGCAAGAAAGGCACTTATCTTCTATGATTTTTGTGAAAAAATAAAACATTTACTGATTATAAACAATTCTTCTTTGAAAGAATAACTTTTACATTACATGTGGCATTAAAGATGCTGAATGTATATTTGGACTAAAATACTTGAAAGGAGTACTGTAAGTGACAAATGACTACCATTTGACAATATTTGTGATTCATATATGTTCATGCTAAAAAATTTTAGGTAATCTGAAGTCTTATAAAATTATATCTATTTCATAATTATGTGCATACCCAAAGTCTATAAAATCAACAAAGAGAACCCAAATCACAATTTGAAAATAAAAAAAATTACACAATTATCTAATAACATAATTACTGATATTAAGTTTTTGTTTATCTCTGATACCTCTATATTTTTACATCCATACTCAATTTAGAAATGCCAAAGCCATATCACCTTCATTAGGGTTGGGAGGAAGGATTCTAGTTCTTCAATTCATGTAACTTTCTGTGATTATATTTCAGAAGTATAAAATGATTGTCATTAACATACAGATTTAAAATAACCTAATAGAGGGATCCCTGGGTGGCGCAGCGGTTTGGCGCCTGCCTTTGGCCCAGGGCACGATCCTGGAGACCCGGGATCGAATCCCGCGTCGGGCTTCCGGTGCATGGAGCCTGCTTCTCTGCCTCTCTCTCTCTCTTTCTCTCTCTCTGTGTGTGACTATCTTAAATAAACTTAAAAAAATATATTAAAAAAAAAAATAAAATAAAATAACCTAATAGACAATGCCTTCTATAATATGGTTACACAAGGTAAGAAACTATTTTTTTTTCTGGAACAATTTTATTTGGACTTTTTCTTATTTCTACACTTAATGCTGGAAATGTAGCCTTGAATAATTTCTTTATTTAATATTTAGCAGAATTTCATGCCATGCATATTAGACACATAAGATCATTTCCCTCTTGGAATTTGCATTTTTGTGGGGATTCTAAATTTTGAAAAAAATATTTACAAGGATGCTGAAAATTACCAAAGAAAAGAATACTATAAATTGAATTAGGAAAACCCAGAAGAATGTATCCTTTAAATGGTTTAAGAAAAGTAAACTGTGCATCCCAGTTGCCCTGGAACAGTTGAATTTATGCCCATTATCTAAACATAATTATTAATGACCCATTTGATGATCAAGGTTGTTAATGCTTAAACAACAAATGACATTGTCACCCTAATTAAGGCTATCTTACTTATCACTGTCTCTCAATTGCACTCTAACTTCCCTTAAATAGCAAATTGGTGGCCACTTTTGGTTAATTTGCTTTCTTGATTTCATTGTATCCAAATGAATAATATTTACTTATGGCTTTGAGAGTTGGCAAGTAGATACGAACCAATGAAGAAGGCCAATGTGTGCTTGCTGGGTGCTGCCTGTGGACCAGAGTTCCTCAATTCTCATTCATATGGTTTCTCATCTTCCAGGGAGTTGGCTTTAGATAGTGGCCCCAGGGCAGTGCATGAAAAGGAAAAGAAAGAAGTTAATAGGGGTCATCTGCTGAACTCTCAAAATGTCATCTGTGAACCATTGTCTTGGTCAAAGGAAGTCCTATTTACAGCCCATATTCAATGGATAAGAAAATACACCCTGCCTCTTGATAAAGGAATGGCAAAGATATTGCCAAAGAATATAAACATAGGGTTAGGAGGAATTATTGAGCTCATTAAAACGGGCACTGAGGGGGGCACTTGACGGGATGAGCACTGGGTGTTATTCTGTATGTTGGTAAATTGAACACCAATAAAAAATAAATTTATTAAAAAAAAGTCAACTCTAATACCTAAAACATAAAAGAATATAGATAGCTAATTTAGTTACAGAAAAAACAAATCTTTTTTATTCTATTAAGCATACTGCTTTAGGTGGTAAAACATATAGATAAATATATCAATGAAGGAAGATTACCCTTTTGACTGTTTTTTGCTTTTTCATAGTGACATTTTATTCCCAAGTCATTCAAATATTATTTCAAAAACAAGCAGAATGTTTTCTGAATGCAAAAGATCCTATTGATTCATACTATTTGCTCAGTGCAAATACAGAGATAAAAAGGAATACTCAGCCATTAACAAATCATTTCAAGAAGATATAACACTCACAATAGAAAATATGTGACACCTTTTAGCATTAAGAGGGAAATAATGAGATGAATTAATTATAAAATTTGACATAATTTGAGCTCTGTCTGTTTCTTCTGTTGTGAGATAGGCCTTTGTTGTTCATAACAAAGCACCATGGTGGGAACAGAAAACTTGTCAGTTTAAACTGACTTACATATTATGAATTCATAGTAGATAAGGGAGAGAAAGGGAGCCATGTATGAGAGAAAGGAGATGCCTTATGTGTTACTTAACTTGTACCATCTTAGCATAGAACAGTACAAGACTTGTTACTTTAGCACTCTGTTTCACCACCTTGAGTAATTGACAAGAATTCATAGTCATCACAGTGGTTGTAGAATCTAATTTATTTGCAGACTTGCATGGAAAAGGAGTTTACAAATCTCCCTTGCTAATATTTGTTAGGGTCTAGTATGAATTTCTGTCAAGTGCATCTTTCCGTTGTCCAATCTAACTCACTCCTGCTGTGATTAAAAAACAAAAACGAAAACAAACTCATGTCTTCTACTCTCAGTGGAAATGAAGAGCAGCAGGTTCTAGTACTCCTTCTTGAAGGTTACAGTTTCAAAGTCACTCAATTATTCGCTCTGACAAAACCTATGACTCTTGGAATTTTTCCTTTGCAAGTTGATTGAAAGTTTTTAAGTGATCACATGTCATAAAACTATTACCACATCAATGCATCAATAGACCAACAAAGTAGAGAGAATCCCTGATGCACTTCTGTTGTTCGCTTAATTACCTGTGTTAATAGCTTTTTAAATAGACACAGTTCAGGTTTTTGTTTTTTGCTTTTTTTCTCATCCTTTTTGGATCAAAGTCATTATATGAAGTGTATAAATTTATGTGCAAGTTGGAATATGAAAAAGAAAAATATGAGTGGAAACAGAAGCATTAAACACTTAGAAAGACTAAAAAGTCTTTATGAATTTAATGTATGTTATTATGCCATCGATTTGCTTAATTTTTCAATGATAACTCACAATCGAGTGTGGTTTTGGAGTTGGTTGAATGGTGCATAAAATCTGTTGGATTCCAGAATGGAATTAGATAAATAATAGTCAGTAGAAAGGGTTGACATGCTTAGGAGAAAGTACGGGTTTATCCAAGTGATAATATGGAATGGTAAACTTCAGAAAGACCATCACCAAATGTATAGCAGGCTCAAATATCTTTTCTCTATACCTCTTGTTTAATACAGCATCTCAGCCTGAATGCCAATTATTTGCAGTAATGTTACTAGTTTGAAGGATTTCCTCCAGCACAGCCTTTCAATGCATTCAGAGCTCCCACAGTTCTAGACTCACCAGGGCACCTTCTGTGGATTCAACCCATGTCTTAGAAAAGTTCAATATGAGAATATAATAGCTGCACCAAAAGATTATTTTCTCTCCCCACTTTTAATTTGCCCTATATATGATGTGAATTACATGATACAAAAATTTGTAACAACCAGGCTTTTAGAAAGAGAGCTATTCAGAGGATGCAGTGGTTGGGAAAAAAAAAAAATCAAAACTTGAAACAAAAACCCAGTATCCATTCTACTACTTGGCAAAGGGTGAAACATTTGTTACTTACAAAGCCATAGCAAATCTGGTGGAGCTCAGATGTGAAAAAAATATCTTCACATTGGTTTTCATATTTTTTGATCACTCCTTGGATCTTAATAATACTCAAGGAAACCAAGGAAAAAAATAATATTCTGAGTATGATATCATGTGTATAAGAAAATTGGCAGTGAGTCAATAAGTCTGCTGGTGAATTTTCTTGTGTATTGCCAAAAATATGAGAACTATCTGTCTTCTGCTACAGGACTCCACAGATAAGGAATTGATTATTTAATTTCACCTTATTTTCAGACATGCAGCAAGTATAGCTCAAAAGGGGCACACTCAGGTAAAGCCTACTTTCTAGTATTTATCATTGAATATCCATTTTCACCCTTTATTAGAAGTATATTATATTATCATGTGATGATCTCTTCCATCTTTAGATCATTCAGACTTTCAGAATGTGTTCAAGTCAATCTGCCTATAGTGTTTTTTCACCTAAAATTCAACACCAAAGTCAACTAGATAGGCAAGGGCCAATGGATACGTGCTGTGCTAGATCTCATTCTCCCTCTGAGATCACAGACCTAAGTGAGACATAGCATCATGCAGGTGGAAGAGCTGCAAGAGGACAACAGAAAGAGGTGAGGTCTCTTTTATGCCTAGGCTCAAGATCAACATAATCACTTCAATCCATATATCACTGATCAAACAGGTCACTTGGCCAAGACCAAGTCAAGGTTCACTATATACATTGGCTGTTAGTGAGATGGACACAAAATTGAATGCCAGGAGCATGAGTATCTCAAAGGATAAAAAATAAGTGCCAGTAATAAATCTATCATGTAGCTCTCAATCTGTTCATCTCCCAATATTATTCTTCTCTCCTAGCTACCTCATTGTCCCCATGCAGAAGATAAAGGAATGAAAATTACTAAAACCTTTTCCCTCAAATTAAAGACTGGGATAAAAATCCTTCCTTGCCTTTTTTCTGTCTCTCTCTCTCACATACATACATGCACATCTGCTAATTTTCCAGTAGTTTACTCTGTAGAAATCTTCCATATCAGGGGAAAATCTGATTATATTTTGCTGAGGATTTTTGTGAAGAATAGATACTAAATTCTATTAAGTGGTTTTGAAATCTCTTGAAATGATTCATACACTCATTTATTCAATTAATATTTACCGAGAAGCCCCTAAGATTTCCATCTGTAGTGGGGGAATGATAACAACAAACAACAGACAAAATTCCTTGCCTCATGGACCTTACATTCTACCAGGGTGAGAAAATCTATACAAATGATAAAAATAATAAAAATAATAAAGAAATTAAAAATTGTATTACACTGAATTGTGTTTATTGCTAAAGACAAAAATAAATCAGGAGAGTGGATAGGAGGGAAGGCTGTACATTGAGATAAGGTGGCCAACACAGACTCAGAACGATGAATGAGGGTTAAACATCTCTAAAGGAAATTATTTTTTAACATGTTAAATGTAATATACTTATATCCTGATATTACATAATACCATACTTTTAAGAATGAAATATTGTGATGGTATATTCTTTATTGTGTTACTGAGTTCTATTTGTTACTATTATATTTAAATGTTGAAGAGATACTCAAAAGTGTAATTGGCCTTTTCTTTTGCTATGATATCTTTGCCAGTTTCTTTTTTTTGATCAATATTTCTCTAGATTCTCAATAAATAATATTAAACAGTTTTTCCTATTGATTATGTTCTGTAATAATGTAGATCAGAATTATTCTTTCCTTAAATATATTTGAAACAACTTTCCAGTGAACCTTATTGGCTAGGTCTCTTAATTGTGGGGCAGATAATTCTACATTAATTATTGGAACTGTTTTGATGCTTTTCCAAAAATTTTATATCTCGATATGTAAGAATACTATGCAATATATATATATATATATATATCAAAAGCTAATACTTTATAAGAAATTTATTTCTAGGGATCCCTGGGTGGCGCAGCGGTTTGGCGCCTGTCTTTGGCCCAGGGCGCGATCCTGGAGACCCGGGATCGAATCCCATATCGGGCTCCCGGTGCATGGAGCCTGCTTCTCCCTCTGCCTGTGTCTCTGCCTCTCTCTCTCTCTCTGTGACTATCATAAATAAAAATTAAAAAAAAAAAAGAAATTTATTTCTAGATACACATACATAAATCTTATCGATTACATTTCTCTGGCAAACTATGATTAATACAGATTTCTTCTACTTCAACTCTTTCAAGTGTTTGAGTGGAAATAGGAATTCCCCCAATTCTACCTACTTGAGTGTTAGGGGAAAGCTACACCAATAAACTCTATGCATAAGCATCTGGTTATTAATATTCTCTCCTGAGTATGTTGTACTTCTCTCTTTTATATCTATGAAGAAGTAGGGATATCCAATTAAAAAGTATTTTTCTTTTATTAAAAAGATTTATTTATTTCTTCATCAGTGACAGGGAGAGAGAGAGAGAGAGAGAGAGGCAGAGATATAGGCAGAGGGAGAAGCAGGCTCCATGCAGGGAGCCCAGTGTGAAACTTGATCCTGGATCCTGGGATTGGGCCCTGAACCAAAGGCAGATGCTCAGCTGCTGAGCCAACCAGGTGTGCCTAAAATGTATTTTTCTTATTCGTATCCTGAAGAATTTGGTTACCTCTATTCTCTAATTGAGAGTTACAGAGTCAAAAATATGTAGCAATCCTTGTAACATAGTCCAGTATATAATACAAGCAGACATTAGTTGTGTAAATGTATTAGTATTTATCTTACAAAGTCTTTTTCTTTTCTTTTCTTTTCTTTTTTAACATTAGGTGGATATAATTGTACACATGAAACAACTTGAGAAGAATGTGGGGAAATACAAAGGAACATAATTTTAGACACCTGTTTTAGATTACTATTTTCACAATTGACAATAGAGAACTAGGAAATTCCTAGAGAGAAACTAGGTCAAGGGAATTTGTTTAATATGGATTTTTTAAATAAAATTCTAAAGATGATGTACAAGAAAGAGAACCCTTGAGGGTAAAGGGTGAGAGAGGAAGATTGCAGTATTGAATTTCTTGAGCTGATGGGGGAGAAAGGCATCCAGATCACAAAAGAAAAACTTAAATGAAAGTAAGGGCATTTTAGGGCATCAGGCTGGCTCAGTCAGTACAGCATGTGACTCTCGATGTCAGGTTTGTAAGTTCAAGCACCATGTCGGGTTGAATAAAATCAAGAATCAAGAATAAAATCTTAAAAAAAATAAAATTTCTTTTTTTTTTAAGACATTTATGTATTTAGGCAGAGCAGAAGGAGGGGTGGAGAGAGAGGGAAACATAGAATCTCAAGTAGATTCCCTGCTGAGTGTGGAACCTGATGCAGGGCTCCATCTCATGACTCTAAGATCATGACCTGAGCCAAAATCAAGAGTAGGATGCTTAATGAACTGAGCCACTCAGGCACCCCTACAGGCATTTCCTATTTTGTGGCATGAGCAAAGTCAGAATATAAGCCTCCAGAGGAAAGAGCATTGTTAAACCTGCTTGTGGAAATATGAGGCTTTTCACCTCTGATTGCTCTCATTTTTTTTTTTTTTTTCAAATGAAATGTTGGGGAAAGTTTTCGATGAGTCAATGGGGATAAGTAAAAGGGCTATAGTTTTAAATAGAAAGATGGGATATAAAGTAGCTATATAGGAGTATGGGAGTGAGAAGTCAATAGATACATACAGTAATTTGCATTTGGGATTTGTGTGCACATAAATAAAGTGGGACCATGTAACACTGTCATGTGCTTATTCTATTAATACTCAGAGTGGGATGTGAATCCAGGGTGGACTAATAACTGAGATGAGGTTTGTCCAGTTGTGATGACAGATAGAAAGAGTAGGACAAGACTAGGTGATCCTATGGCTAAGAAAAGAAATGGGGAAACTGATTGATACATGGTGAAACACTTGTGACATCCATAGGTAGGAGTTCTCAGTGGAGTCAAAGGATTGCAGAGAATAGCCCTTGGAATAAGTGAACTCGGGGAGAAACATGATATTTGGGGGACAGGAGTCTTAAAATATGCATTTCAGAGAAAAGGCAATTACCAGGGCCGAGAGTCTCTTGAGTGTGACCATATGAGCAGTTAGCTCAGGTGAGTAGGAATATGATCATTGTAATTTTAATTTTATAGTTGTGACAGCTTGACTGGATCTCCTTCATTGCCCAGAAAATATTATTCTTAAAGACTTTCCGCCACTGAATGGTATTGGGTAGAACTTTGAAACCATCCTGCTTTTACCTCTTAACTTTCTTGAATTTTACTCACTCCCCACAGGGGCTTCAAAAAGGCATAAATATATGAAGCATTGATTATAACTTAATTAATTATTGCATGTAGTTGTTTTTGCTTTGCTTTTTCTTGAATTTTGATACATTTCTATTCTGCTGTTTTTTAAAAATAATTTTCTTCCTTAGTTTGCATTTTCTACCTTAGGGGAATTAATTACACATTTCTTAAATATTCTTATGATGTGTACTTCACACTTACTATCTTCTAATTTATGATATTGAATTTTCCTCTGATTTCTCAGTGATTATCTTAACTTTCTCATCTAGTCTATTGATTTAGATACTAATATAAGAGAATTCTGCTACTATATTTTTCTTACTCATGTTTGTTCCTATAATTTTGCTTTTTTTCTCAGCTTGTTTTGTTCTGCATTCTCTGTTTATCTCAGTGAAGGAAATATAACTTAGCATTGGAAATATAACTTATTTTTACTGATATCAAAATTTCTTTTATTATTGTAGGAGTGCATATTTGTTTTGGACTTTGATTAAGTTATGATTTCATCTTTTTTCCTTCTTTTTTATTTTCTCCTTAATTTTTTTTCATCTTACTAATTTTAACATGGACAACCTTACCTAAACTAGATATTACTCGTATAAAATATCTAACCAATTAGCCCTAATTTCATTGCACCTTGGGACTTTATTTTTCTTTTCAGAGACTAGACATGAGGGCTAAGTTTATAGAATTCTAGTGTCCATATTCTGCATTTCCTTGTCCACAGATTTAGTCTTTGATATTTTAAAGTATATTTAGGTTAAAAGTCTTTAAATCACTTCTGATTTAAAGCATATTTTATTCCTACCCAGGGTATCTTAAGCTTTTGAATAGCTTTTTCTACTTTTTTTAATTTTTATTTTTTTTTAGCTTTTTCCACTTTAGATTGATCCCAGGAACTAGTAAAAACACTAAGTATGTCTATTGTATGTAAAATTGTTATTTTATAGTAAAGAAAGGAAATTTCAAAGGGTTACAATGTCTATTTTTCTATATCCAGATTACTGATCATCTCAGTTTTCTTTTTCTATATTATTCCATATATATAAAGATTTTATTTGTTTGTTCATGAGAGACACCGAGAGATAGAGGCAGAGACATAGACAGAGTCTGAGAAGCAGACTCCTCACAGGGAGCCCAATGTGGGACTCAATCCCAGGACCCTGGGATCATGCCCTGAGCCAAAGGCAGATGCTTAACCACTGAGCTACCCAAGCATCCCTATATTATTCCCTATATAATTACCACTTTCTAGTAACACCTTATTTGTGAAGAAGAAGGCTGATTCAGGATTAATGAGTCTCTTCTTGTCACCTAAAGAAAGGAGAAAAAGGTGATATTGCTTTCATTTCCTCTATTGGTGTTGGGATTACTATAGGTATCACAGATTGGTTTCTTGCAGGAGGACTCTGAGAGATTTTACATGCAGGAATTTTATTGGTAAAAACTCTCAGAATCAACATTTCTGTGGGAGTAAAGAAATAGAGTTAGGTAGTAGTAGAAGTTTAAATATAGAAAAGATCCCATCTGAAGAGGCACTAGACCTGGAATGGCATTCAGAGTTGCATCAAATTGGAATAAGGGTCTTGGCCTTTATATTGCCAACTCAATCAGTCATTGAACATGTGTTGCTCTGAGCAGAGTGTAATGACATTGGATGAGCAACTCTCTTCAGCCCATGACAAGGCCTGGATGTAACTCATCAGAGAGATTTGTCTCCCCACATTTTCAGCACTAGGAGAATGAATGTTTCAGGCCAGAAATATAGGGGAGGGAGTAAGGAATTGGAATATTACATGGAACATTTACTACAGTTTGGAAAGATATTTGGCCTCACAGTCATTTGGTGTTTCTCTATATGGTTCCTAAATTCCCCTCAATCTGACTCACTTACATAGATGGTATCTATGAAATTTTTCATATTGTTTTTTTCTACCACCATTCCTATGCCTGTTGAAAATCATTAAAATGCAAATAAGATATGACCTACCTACCTAGTATCTGTTTTTGATTGTGTCGATACAAAAGCAACATACTGATTCTGATATATATATTTGAAATATAAATTTATGCAAGATTTCTTAAGTATAATTTGGCAATGCATTTTCAAAGTACATAAAATATATATTTTGAGTTAGCAGGCTGAAATTTATTTTTTAAGTAAACAATTAGTACCCATAATTTTCAAAGTCATATTAAAAAACACAACTTGAAAGCAATAGGGAGTGAACCAATTAAGACATGGGGCTTAATATAGTGGAATAATATACAAGTTGTTAAAATCAAGGGAAATGAAGATTAACAAATATGGGAATTTTATGATTACTTTGAATATTTATTTATATGTGAATATAAATATAAAGGACCCTGAAAGGAAGCATAAAAAATTCTGTTGCCAGAAATTGAATTGATTATTTGCTTATTTTTAGACATAACTATTCATGTCAGTTTTCCAGTGTATGATTTCATAATCAAAATAAGCATATTACATACTGTTAAAAGAATCAGTCACCATGATCACTGGGATTTATTCCTGGGCAGGTTGTCCATCCTCACCGTTGTTATTTAACATAGTACTAAAAGTTCTAGTCTCAGCAATCAGGCAACAAAATGAAATAAAATGCATCCAAATAGGCAAGGACGAAGTCAAACTTTCACTCTTTGCAGACAACATGATACTCTATGTAGAAACCCCAAAAGACCACTAAAATTTTGCTAGAACTGATACACAAATTCAACAGTCACAAGATACAAAATCAATGTACAGAAATCTGTTGCATTTCTACAGACCAATAATGATGCAGCAGAAAGAGAAATTAAGAAATTAATCCTATTTGCAATTTCACCAAAAACCACAAGATACCCATGAATAAAACTAACCAGAAAGGTAAAAAATCTGTGTTCTGAAAATTGCAAAACATTTATGAAAGAAACTGAAAAGAACAAAGAAATGAAGAGACGTTCCATGGTCATGGATTAGAAGAAGAAATATTGTTAATATGTCTATTCTACCCTAGCAATCTACACATTCCATGCAGCCCCTATCAAAATAACACTAGTATTTTGACAAAAGTAGAACAAGTAATCCTTTTGTATGGAACCACAAAAGACGCTGAATAGCCAAAGCAATCTTGAAAAGCAAAGCAAACCTGGAGGCATAACAATTCTGGACTTCAAGTTATATTACAAAGCTGTAGTCATCAAAATAGTATGGTGCTGGCACAAAAACAGACACATCCATCAGTTGAATGGAATAGAAGACCCAGACATTGACCCATAATTATATGGTCAACTAATTTTGCCATGAAGGAATATCCAATGGAAAAAAAAAGACAGTCTTTTCAATAGACAGTGTTGGGAAAATTGGACAGCCACATGCAGAAGAATGGTACTGGACCACTTTCTTACACCATACACAAAAATAAATTCAAAATGGATGAAAGACCTAAATGTAGAAATAGGGAAACATCAAACTCTTAAATAAGAATACAGGCAGCAACTTCTTTGACCTTGGCCATAGCAACTTCTTACTAGACACATTGCTAGAGGCAAGGGAATCAAAAGCAAAAATGAACTATTGGGACTTTATCAAGATAAAACAACAACAACAACAACAACAACAAAAAAAAAACAGAAAAAAGAAAAACAAACAAGAAAACCAAAACAAACAAACAAACAAAAATAAAACCTTCTGCAGAGTGAAGGAAACAATCAACAAAACTGAAAGAGCATATGGAATGGGAGAAGATATTCACAAATGACATATCTGAAAAAGAGTTAGTATCTAAAATCTATGAAGAACTTATTAAAGTCAACACTCAAAAACTAAATAATCTAGTTAGGAAATCAGCAAAAGACATGAGGAGACATTTTTTCCAGAGAAAACATCCTGATAGCTAACAGACAAATGAAAAGGTGCTCAATGTCACGCATCATCAGGGAAATACAAATCAAAACCACAATGAGATATCACTTCACACCTTTCAGAATTTCTAAAATTAACAACACAGGAAACAACAGATAAAGAGGATGCAGAGAAAGAGGAAACCCTCTTACACTCTTGGTGGGAATGCAAACTGTATTTGCCTCAAAAAGTTTTTTTTAAAAAAGCTAAAAATAGAACTATCCTATGACCTAGCAGTTGCCCAACTAGGTATTTACCCAAAGGATTAAAAAATATAGATTTGAAGAGATACATGCACTCCAATATTTACAGCAACATTATCAACAAGAGCCAAACTGTGGAAAGAGCCCAAGTGTCTACCAACTGTTGAATGAATTCAGAAGTGGTATGTGTTTAGAATGGACTATTACTCAGCTAATAAAAAATAATTAAATCTTGCCATTTGCAAGGGTGTGGATGGAGCCAGTGTATCACGCTAAATAAAATAATTTGGTCAGAGAAAGACGAATACCATATGATTTCTCTCATGTGTGGAATTTAAGAAATGAAATAGATGAACATGTAGGCGTGAGAGAGGCAAACCATAAAATGGACTCTTAGCTATAGAGAACAAACTGAGAGCTGCTGGAAGAGAAGTAGGTGGGGGGGAGTGAGTTATGTGGTTTATGGGCTTTAAAAAGGGCACTTGTGATGAGCACTGGGTATTACATGTAAGTGATGAATCACTACATTCTACTCCTGAAACTAATATTACACTATATGTTAGCCCACTGGAATTTGAATAAAAAACTTAAAACTAAAAAAAAAAAAAAAAAAAAAAAAAGTACATTTATCATGATGAGCAATGAGTAATGTATAGACATTTTGAATCACAATATTGAATACTTGAAACTAATATGACACTATGTTAACTATTAACTATACTGGAATTAAGATTAAAAATAATTTAAAAACTTTAAAAATAAAATTAAAAATAAACATTATTTTTTTAAAACTACTATATATCATCTCATTATATGTGACCAATGATAATGGAGATTTTCTCTTCTACAGGCAAATTTAGACCAATAGTCCATTGATATAGTATCTAGGTTAATGAAGGAAAGTAAAAAAAGAAGAAGAAAAAAAAAAAACTAAACCAAGAAAGAAAACAAAAAACAAATGTAAGGAGGGCCTGCTGCCTCATCGGGTAGAGCATGCAACTCTTGATCTCAGGATTGTAAATTCAAGCCCCACTTTGGGTATAGAGATTATTTAAAAATTAAAAATCTTAGAAACAAAACAAAAACAATAAATAAATGTCAGTAACTGAACACCTGAAAGCCAAATGCAAATTTGAAAAATATTATCAATATGCTAATTTTTGTTTCCTAAAATGTCCTATTTCATACCAAAAAATGGTAATATATCTGTACATATATATTACATCAACAAAATAATGACACATTATATTATGCACATGAGAAGATCTGTAATGACCAAATTTTTACTCATTAACATTCAATTATGTGAGGAAGAATCTAGAGAAGTCTGAAGCAGATCATCTAAAGATTCTAAACAATATATTTAAAAAAGATTCTAAACAATATTAGATCACAAAGAATTGCCTAAATATTGGGTAAGGATATTAAACACAAACTCCATTTACCTTAGCAGAATAAAAAAAAAATATTTCTTCTTTATATATATTTTAAGACTCAAAATGTAATTTACATTTACTTTGCAAGAAAAAATATGTGAACTTTGTGAATAGGACAACTTAAATTTATCTTAGTTCCTTTTTGTAAAATTTTGTAAGTTATAAAACGAAAGGCTTCTTATACTTACTTCAGCAGTAGTTATTTAATTTTAATTTTTCACAAAAACAAAGTGAAGTATTGAGGTATATTGAAGCAGTAAAGTATTGAATAAGAATCAGAGTCATTCTGTATAAAAATATAGCTAAAGGCAAACTCACATGGAAGTAAACCTCTGAAGGCCATCACGGCATGAAATATGTCATGATGGAAATTAAGAATATAAATACTAAGGCAAACTTTATTTTGAAGGTGTAAGTTTTGATTGGGAATTTTTTTTTACACATTCTCATATTATTTGAAAAAGATGGGGAGTGGAACAAAAAAAAAAAAGAAAGAAAGAAAAAAAGAAACGCAGACTCCAGACTCTTACATGCAAAGATCAAATTGATGTTTGCCAGAGGGATGAATGAGGGTATGGGTGAAATAGGTAAAGAGTACTAAGAGGTTATATTATTCCAATTATAAAACAAATAAGTCCCAGAGATGAAATGCAGCCTAGGGAGTATAGTCAATAATATTGTAATAAAGTTGTTTAGTGACAGATGGTGACTAAACTTGTAATAAGCATTGAGTAATGCATAGAATTATCAAATCATTATATTGTACACATGGAACTAATATAACAGTATGTTGATTAAACTTCGATAAGATATAGTTATTTTAAAAAGCAAAAAAAAAGTAAAGCTTGATACAAATATGTAAAGGGCACATGCAAAGCTGTTATTTTGTTAGAACAGAGCCATTATAGATGGTTTTACTTTTAAGTCTTATATTATCTTAAAATTTTAAGATAATTCTAAAGTCAGAAAATAGAAATTGCTTAAATGTCATAAATGACTCAAAATTGTTGGGTGACACTAAGTCTAAATCAGGATGGGCAAAGATATTTTTTTCTTGAACTATACCTTAAAGACATTTTAGAAGGAGCCATGGGAGCAATGTCTGTCATTATTACTCACTGTGCTTTAGCAGAGAGGAGAAATGAGCACAAATCTATCCCTTAGGCAAGAATAAGCTCTGTGACTTCTGTGGCCCAGAGAAACAAAGGCGCCATGGATCAATTTGCTAACTATGCTGCAAAGTCCTAGCCTCTCAGGAAATGCAACAGATTGGTTTAACTTTGTTTTTAAAAGGTCTGCTTCACTCCAAAATATCTGGAGGTTACAATTGTAATAATCATGCAATTTTTTACGGGTCATTTTTCCTGTGCTTGTTCAAAAGTTTGGGTAGTTCCTTAGTGTTTATTCCTATGGTCTTAATGACAAAAACTCCCAGACTGTATATATTGTGGAGAATATTGGCTGTATACATACATAGCGGAACAAACAAACAAGTAAAGTATAAGGTCATATAGGGACTGCAAAAAAATGAACCAGATAAAGATGTGAATCAGCAATGGTGTGCTTTTAACTACTTACTTTTTCACACAAGCATTAGAAATAATTGGAGGCACTGAACAAACTGGAAATATTTACATGAAATATGACCAAGTCTCAAGATGTATATATATATATATATATATATAGTAGAAATGTGTATATATATATATATAGTAGAAATGTATATATATAGTAGAAATGTGTGTGTATATATATATATATATATATATATATATATAAGTAGAAGAGGATACAAGTAAAAAAGAAAAAAGGATATCTACATTTGATACATGGTAAGGTACATGAGCACGTATAATCCACAAGACATATTGCAAACACACCTATAAAGTAGTAATCTAGCAATGTGAACCCTCACTACTTATATTCAACTCTCCATAATATTTTAAGTATAGAGCAAGAGATATAAATGCCACAGGTACACTACTCAAAAAAAAAAAAAAAAAAAAAAAAAAAAGAAAGAAAAGAAAAAGAAAAGGACATGAAAAAAAAAAAGGAACACTGTCTCTATAAACTGAAGATCAAACAAATTAGTAGTAAAAAGTTCAGGTTAATCTTGGTAATATTCTGGTTGCACAATGGACCATCAGGTGGTAATTTTACTCTGTAGAATAACTGAGAGTCAGTAGTCTAGATAGGAACAAAGACCTTTTTAAAGTTTTTAATTTGATGATGCAGCAAATGCTTTTGACAAAATTCAGCATCCATTTATGATAAAAATTCAACAAACTGGGTATAGAAGGAACAAACCTCAACTTAACAAAGGCCATTATGAAAAGCCCACAGTTAACAGCATCCTCAATAGTGGGAAGTAGACAGTGTTTCCTCTACCATCAGGAACAAGATAAGGATGTCAATTTGCTACCTTAATTCAATACAGTATTGGAAGTCCTAGCTAAACAGTTAGATTTAAAAAAACAACGAGGAAGAATATAAGGCATCCGAATTGCAAAGGAAAAGTAAAACTGTCACTATTTGTAGATGACATGATATTATATGTGGAAAAACCCTAAAATCTCTATCAAAAAGTGTCAGAACCTAATGAATTCAGCAAATTTGCAGAATAGAAAATCAATACACATAAATCTGATGTGTTTCTATATGCTAAAAATAGTGTCAGAGAAATTAAGAAAACAATCCCATTTAAAATTGCATCAAAAACAATAAAATACCTAGGAATAAATAAATGTAATCAAGGAGGTGAAAAGAAATCTGTATATTGAACATTTTTAAACTTTTAAAAATATGTGTGATCTTAGTCTATGTTAAGACTACACAGTCAGGGACTGAGAAGTACACTGAACCCCATGGTGAGCACCACATCCATATAAGGAGATCCGCGCGATGTGCAAAAGTCAACACCATAAAAGATGACCGAGCTGTGATTTTCTGAACTGTGAACTATTTTGGGATCTTAAAATCTCAGTGAAGCAATTACACAACCAACTAAAGAGAAGAATAAATGGAAAGGGGGAGGGAGAAATGGGGGAGGGAGAAAGAGAGAGAGAAAGAATTTCTCCTCAGAGATTCAGTATACTTACAAACTAGGAATCCAAATTACAAGAAGAAAAGAAAAATGCACGTTGGCAGAATAGGCTAGATCTCTAGTCAGGTCTTAAACTCTTCTGTTCATGGTAAAGACCTGTGGTTATATGCAGAAAGCAACAGCTGAGCCAGCAGCTGGCCTACCTTCCTGGAGCCTCTTGCATCTATGTACGGCCGTATGATTTATTCTCCCAAATGGAATATGAAGAGATTTCTTCCACTTACAAGGGAAGTGTTCTAAACTGTGGCTACGCTTGTCTCACATTATGTCTTAGAGAATCCCTTACGTCTTCTGCCTGTAAAAAATGATG
Source organism: Vulpes vulpes (assembly GCF_048418805.1). Taxonomy (NCBI): domain Eukaryota; kingdom Metazoa; phylum Chordata; class Mammalia; order Carnivora; family Canidae; genus Vulpes; species Vulpes vulpes. The sequence goes on from NC_132783.1 coordinate 136,241,349, forward strand.
AGACTTTTGTAGACAGAAGTACAAAAGATAGAAGGCTAAGTTATCGACCAACTAGAGTTGCCATTTTGTACTGGTTCAGGAGCCAAAAATAAAAATTCCTAGTATCTTTAAACTATTATCAATGAGGGTTTACTTATGAGAATAACTGGTGTCACTCCAACTCAACCATAATAATATTTTGTAGCCTAACAAACTCAAAAAGAAGGAGATGCATTCTCTCCAAAGTAAATAAGTACAGTTAGAATGTTTAATTACCTCAGTTATAAAGTAATAGTATCCATGTAACTCATTAGAGTTTATGATATAAAAATGGATGATGAAATAATATAAGAGATGTAAAAAACCTACAGTTGGACATACAGAAGATGAAATATGTAATTATTTAAGTAAAAATAAAATATGTATTATAAACCCTAACTTAGACAAATTCTTAGAGCATTTTTGTCAGTTTGAATTTAGGATTTAGGACTCCAAGTCTCTCACAGAGAGAGTGAAAAATAGCAAAGAATCAAAAACTATTAAGAAATATATGCATCAAAAAAAAAGAAATATATGCATCAGTATTTCCTAGATTTCAGACATAGAACGGTAAAGAAAAGAATGGTAAAGACAAGAAAATGGTAAAGAAAAAAATATTGGAGCTAATAGCAGCTGGGGATATGTTCTAATTCAAATAAAAACGTGTCTTTTTAAAAAAGTTGATAATAATTAATAGGAAACAGAAACTAAACTTGCAACAAATAGAACATAGTGAAACTGAAAATGCCAGATATGAAAAGAAAATCTGGAAAGATGCGTTAGTAGTGTGTCTGTGAAAGAATGGCAATAAGATCAACAGCCCTTTATAAACTGTGAAACAAACAAACAAACAAAAAAGTACCACAACTATTTTTAGAATATAACTGATCAAGAGAATATTCTTTTCAAAGTAGTTGGGAAGATATGGTTTACGTGCACAATATTAAAGTACTGTTTAAGTGACTACAGTTTCCAGGAAATAATGAATCATAATGCAGTAAATGCAAACAAAGTAGCTTCATTTGAGCCAATTTTGTTCTTTTCCAATATTGTAACTAACCAAATATGCATATATAATTTAAATTGTTTAAATATAATTTAAATAGTTTGGGGGTATAGCTATTGTTGGTTTTATTTTTTAAATATACTTTGTTTCAGAAGTCAATACCCTTTTGGTTGGTAAGGAAAAAATCATATACAGTTGATCTTTAGTGTCATGTTCTTCACTTTTGCCATGACAGTGATTGCTAGTACTGCTATTAAATCATCAAAAGTGACCATCTCTCCTTATAAATCATAGGCTGGTGTTCGTTAAACATACCATGCCACTTGTCCTAAAACCATCAATTTCTTAAATAGGCATCATATCTTTTAAAACATTTGAAATGTTAATGAATTCTACCAAATATAAATACAAGGAATTCATTTGTACCAGAATTTCACAAATCAATAAATACTTCACATGCTGGCTTGAACACTTTATTACTTTTCAATTTGAAAATATTACTTACAAAGAGTTTTTTTCTTCTAAAATCTCCTGCCATTATTTTTAAGTTTCTCTATGTTTATGTTTAACAGACAAATATTTTAATGCATTATTATTTTAGGAAAGTACCAATTTCTATGCTGGTTTTAATTCTTTCTTGATACATGACAAATACACAATATTTTTTGACTACTTCCTTCTTTTCCCTTCCAAAAATGTATTTTCTTCCTTGTTTTGTTTTCTCTCTGTTCAAAAACATACCTTCATCTATTCCAAAAACTGTATGTAATAAATTTTTAACATTGTTCCACTGATTTGGGGAGGTTTCTTTATCACCTTAGATTATCCAATCAATTAACTGGTTTATAGTTACAAAGATGTACATATCCATAAAGAAATTCTTGCCCAGCTATCTCTGTAAAACAACTACAGTGTGTTAAACTGCTTTAAAAATGCTAAGAATCCACCATTTCTTTAATAACAAAACATTCTAAGTAATGGTTATGTTTACATCTTATATTTAAATATTCAAAATGTTTCTTATACCTATATAGCTAGGAGATTTTATTCATTCCTTATTCCTTATAATATCCTAAGGTTATATTTTTTTACACAATGAAGAAATTAACATTAATTTTAAATTCATCCCTAGTGCTAAATATTGGAATTTATGGGGGTTAATGGATCTGTTCTTTTACTTGCTAAATAAAATGTGTCCCCTTAGATGATGGTTACCATTTCTTAATTAAGAATCCACTAAAGTGCCATCCAAATGTACATAATTTATTCCCTTTATATTATTGGACTGGGAATTTTGCCAATGAATAAAACATCTTATTCTGAGGCAAAATGGAAACTAATATTTTAAAGCTTGGTGAGAAATATCATTTCTTTAACTTGTTTTAATAATAAATCTATATTATAATGAAGAGCAAATCAGTGTAGGGACTAATCTGACTTTCAGTAAGGACACTAGCTAAAATATAAAATGATTACTTCTAAATGAAAGTATAAGACCTTTAGTGATGGAGGACAAATATACCTACATGCATATATGTATATATGCATATATAAATACATATTATTGCTGTTGCTGTTTCTAAACTTGATTTAAGCCAAAGTTGTCACAACAGAAGGTAAAGAGACTAACTTTGATTTTCTGAATGACAGAAGATGTCAGGAGCTTCCTAAGGGAAACGGTTTTTAATGAGACAGTAAGTACCGAATGGAGATACTCTATGGAGACCAACATAAGAAACAAAGCAAAAAAACAAAACAAAAAAACAAAACAAAACAAAAAAAAAAACTCAGTAGTTTTTATTTCTATTTCTTTGTTTGCTTTATAAAAATTTCCTTTGAAAAACTATGCATTTTTTTTAGAAAGTCTTTTGTTGTAAGAAACAACTCTGAAATTTCCAGTAAAAAGGATTTCCAGAGCTAGAGAAGGTGGACAGAAATGCCTAGTTTTTTAAAGTCACCTCCATACACTCTTTTAATACATATCACAGGACCACTTTGGTTCATATTTCAAGTAGTTCATAATGATAATTAAATAGTATATTACATGAAATTGTTATATTAAAATCGCATATAAATTATTGTTTTTATTTTCGATATATTATTTAATTTGAGAGTTAATTTATTCCTAAAAAAAGGTCCTTTATTCAGTCGAAGAATTAAGAGTTAATTATAGTAAATTGGGTGTGTGCTGTTTTTTGTCACATGTCCAGGAAATAATGGTGACCTAAATAAACAAGTTACAACAAGTACACTAGAGATATATAGAAAATAAAATTAAGACAGTAACATATTAAAAGTTCAATTGAAGATATTCTACTGGAAATTTTTATTCATATTATAATTTTTATAGTGGTTTTTCTTTGGGAAAGTAATTTAAATCATCTCCTAAATTAACTTAGTCATCTTGTCTTGATTAACCATATAGCTAGGAATTAATTACTTAGAACTCTAACACCTATGTCATAACTAAGATATCTATTTTATCCTACTTTTCACAGATAATTTGCAAGTAACTTTTGCATAAGTAAATTTAACTTCTTACCAACTCAAGACTTCCTTCACAACTGTTTTCCATTGTCTTGCTGCTGAATGATCACACAAAATGATGACACAATTTTCAATTTTTTTAATTTCTAAAATTATAATATAGACCTATTCATCAAACCTATGAGGTCAAATGTCTGAAGCTTGCTGCCTAAGGATTGTTTGATGTCAGAGAAACTTATAAGAATTATTTCATCTTGTCTAAATTTTGTACTTGCTGACTGTAACAAAATTTTAAATATAGTATTGAATGTATTCATGTTGAGTTATTAATACAGAGACAGAAAAAGTAGTGGTACAAGTACAAGAGCACAGGTGGTGAGACTTTTCTCCTATTTGCAGCTGGCAATGAAAGTGACCATCACTTTGAATCCTAGCAAGAGTTGTTCTATTTTAACTGTCTCTTAGAAAACCCGATTTGTAGCAGTAACATCTATCTTATCCTTTGTTATCCTGATTCTGTAGTTCTAGATATGTGTTCAAAAAGAGAAAGACTAGGGACTATAATGCACAAATATGACTTCTCTGTAGCAGAGAAGAGAAATTATATGACTAAAGATTACCTGAAATTGAAGGTTATACTAAAGTCACTACATCCCTGAGATAGCATTTGTTGACAACACACTAATGAGATATAAAAAAGACCAACATTTATTTTTTTTGTTAAAATTTATCCATTCCTATCTTGAAGTTCATGTATCAAATTATTTTTATAAAATTAGGATGCAAAAGCATGTTTAAAAAACTAATTAAATTACACCAGACACACTGGCTACAAAAGTAGTAGAATTTTATAACGGAGGAAAAGTTATATTTTACATAGCAGCAATTTTTTTAAAACAAATTGCCTGTCATTTTGGATTTTTTTCTAAAATGATCCTTCTAAGAACACCAAATCTATTTTTTAATTAAAAAATACCCTGTACTTGTCTTTATGCATTAGGAGAGAAGGCTTGTTAGCAATCTGATGTCTTCATCCATGAAGAAGGGCATCCATCAGTGTAACAATTCTGATCTCTTATCTATTACTTCACTGTTTCCTCCTCTGGGCGGAGAGAATTACTTGCCTCACGAGAGCATTTGGGAGAGAAAGTGGGAAGTCTGTTCCTTCCTCCCGTCCGTCTAGATTTAGGGTATCCTCACAGCAAGCATTCTTGTTTGTTACTCTATACTGTAACTTTTACAAAGACAGGATCTGCCCAGAGAAATGGGAAAGTCCATCACACCCCTGGATAATTCTATCCAATTTGAGAGTATGGAATGAAAAACCTATTGTCAATCATTCAAACTGTATTTTCTAATATCAGCCTATCAGTGATATGGTTAGTTTTCTACCCAGATTTATCGTTTTTTTTTTTTTTTTTTCATTTGATTCAGAGCTTGCATGGGGGCAGGTGCTAATTTGGGAGCACCTTAAACTTCTCTAAGTAGGTAGCCCTGGTATTTGTCATAATATTAAACCATTAGAGTACTAGTACTTACTTGTTTGCAAATGAATTCCAACTAGCTCAGTAGAAAAAAAAAAGGGGGAATTCAGTCGCTTTTGTAAAGGATCAGGAGACAGAGGAAGAATTGTATAGAAATGACTAGAATTGTAGAGGTGAGCATCGTCTCCTTTCTGAATTTTGGCTGTTCTCCCAGACTTTTCTGAACTCTCAGGCTAGTTCTCTCCACAAAGCTAGAGTTATGGTTGCAGGCAGAGATGTGTTTCTATTTTTAAGAGTGTCATAAATACAGAGGAAATAAATAGGCTCTTCTTTTTCTTTGTTTGAAGAAAACAGCACCAAAAGCAAACAGGAGCAAAACATCTGAGAAAGGCTTCTCATTGGTCTGTCCCAAGATTATATATGTATTTCTTGAGCAATTACTTCTGGCAGGATATTAATTAGAGTTGATTTGGTCTGAGTCAATGTAACAGAATTCTGTGACTAAGGATTTAGTCTGTTACCAGAGTGGGGGGAAGTAGAATCGGTACAGTTCAGGAGATTTAATATTCAAGAAAACAAAAACAAAACGTGTTTTGTTATAGAGTTGCTTCTACAGAAAACATGCATATTGAGGACCGTGTGGAATAAAGAAATGGATGAGATATGTCTTCTAACACTTAAGGGCATTTGCTGGAATACATAAAGTAAATATTTATTTCAATAGTAGGATATTTGATAAGTGTCCTTCCTTTCCTTTGTCAATAGGCTAAAGTAGTCTTTGGGAATACGATGTATGCAAATGGTGGAAAATGGATAAATGAACAGAGTAAGTCAAGACAAATAAGAACTATTTAAAATATTCAGATTACAGATTTTTCAGGGAAGTGCAAGTGAATTGTCTGACAGATCTCTCTCCTCGGGCAGATTTCCATATTAGTAAATGTATGAGTTTTTTTTTTTTTAATTTATTCATGAGAGAGAGACAGGGAGAGAGAGTGAGAGCACGAGCAGGGAGGAGGAGCAGAGGGTGAGGAGGAAACAGGCTCCCTGCTGAACTGGGAGCCCTGTGTGGAGCTTGCTCCCAGGACCCGGAGATCATGACCTGAGCTGAAGGCAGATGCTTAACTGACTGAGCCACCCAGGCGCCCATGAGTTTCTTTATGTGCAAATGAGCATGATAAATTTTTCTTTCCTATTTTGAATTTGTAAGAATCACACGGCTTCAGCAAATTAAAAACATAGATCTTTTGTATCTCCTAATCTCAAGGAAGCAGGGCATTAGACTATTCTTTTTCTGAGAGTTGGGAAATGGGGCATTGCAAACCTCAGACCCACGAAATTGTGCAGGTTTACTTGAATCAAGAATAGCAATGAATAATTCTTGGATATGATGGTAATACTTGGCACAGTTCACTTTCATATTGGGATGACTAAGGAACATATTGGATGTTAATTTTATTTTTGTATTTTAAAACATTTAAATAAGCATTTGAGCTTATTACAGGAAAAATGTTCATCTAGATGAGTCTCATTTAAAGTAAATATGATTTGAGCAAAGTATAAAATCTGGTTTCATTTTCTAATATGAAGAAGCAATTAATAAATTAGACTTTTTAACTAGAATTACAAGAAGGATGTTTAACTTACTTAAAAGGAAAAGTTGCATTTAGAAATACCAAATTATATATAAGTGGCTTATTAATGTATGTCATTTACCCATTTTTAAAGCTCTGTTTGGCAAGAAATCATTAACTAGTTCATGGCAACATCTATTTTTAAATTAAACAGCAGAAATTGTTAACATTACATAAATGAAATATTTTAATGTATATAGATAATTTTTTTCCAGTTAGGCTGAATTAGTAGAGGCTGACTGTTAATGTGTGATTAAAACTTGCCTTAAAACACTTAAGCTTATAAAATGGTGAAGATGCTCTTCTTTCTCTATTTTGAGGCTAGATTTGGAAGAAATATAAACAGTCTCCCCAATTATCACAATCATGTTTAGGTAAAATGGTCCATATTTACAGAGATTCTGGTTTTGCCTGCTAAAGAATGCAAGATCTTTGAGAAGGATTAAAAGAAGAGAGGTGAAAGGAATATCTCAAAAAAAATATTGAAAAGAGAAAGAGTTTCTGGCTGGATATTGGGCTAGCTTTTGTATAAGAACATTGTAATTTTTGAAATTACCCCAGAATGTATCACCACTTTAAGTCTGTAAATATAGAGCATGGCCATTTTAAATGATTTTTTCCAAGTGAATGGTAAAGTTATCATCAAAACTGGGAATATCGGGGACCCTAATTTTATGTTGTTTCTATTTCGTGATATTGTTAGGGCTAGTTATGCATATAGAAACAGTTTTCAGACATGGTTAGCCAGTCTAGTCATTTCAGAAAACAAATAGAAGCATAAGAATATGAAAAGCAATAAGTATTTGGCCTGGAGTTACTTCTGGAGAGGAAGTGAGATTGGGTGGAGTGAGAATTGCGAATTAAAATTCAGATTTGGGGGAACATAAAGGAGTGAACTGTTACTATTAAATCCACAGTATTCCCAATTTATTCTTCGATTTTTAATAAATAAATCAATGCATGCTGGAAATGTATGAGAAAATCATTAAATTTTTGTCACAACATTCTATATTAAACGAATAGATGAATGAAGGGCAACTACATGTAGAGATTTACCATAATAGTAAATAAACAGGGTTATGGATGCCTTTAGACAGTACATTTCTGATCAGTGCAATGATTTACATGCTGTCATTCTTTGCCAAAAGTAATTCCTTTGGTTTCATAATTAACAATTTATGACACAAATTTAAGTTTCATACTTAGTACAAAAAAACTCCATTTTAAGAACTCACCATATTGTTACAGGTACCAAACTTCAAACTTCAAAACATCCAGTTTATAGGTCAAGGAGAACACTCAGTGGGATTTCGTTCTGCTCAAAAATTTGTTGAAGAGGCTACCGAGAAGGAAAAATACATTAATGACTTAATTGGTCTGGAGAAGCCTGGAAAGGATAATGTATGACGTGTGATTATTGAATAAATTTAGGAAAATCCAGAGTAGCTCAGAATGATTCAGAGAATTCAAAATGTAAACTATATTAAAAGTGATGATAGACTATTTATCTGTTGCAAGATTTACTCAGAAGTGATGATTACTTTCACATCATATGATATAATTTCATGTAGGGAACTTAGGACTTAATTGAATATAATTTCTATGGGGAAAATTTGAAAGGCAGTCTATAAACATATATTTTACATTTTAATGGTAATTGATTTTCCAAAGATGTATAATAGAATCCACATGGACTCAATGGGTTTAGTTTTACTTTAGTAGTTTGTGAAAGTTTATTATATGCCGGGCAAAATTCCAAGACCCGTGGGCACTAAGTCAAATAAGAAACTCTCTGTCCGTAAGAGACTTGAATCAAGCTGTTTAAATTGTTTTCACATATTAAATGCATTCTATCGAAAATTTATTTAATAATAAAAGAAAAGAAGAAAAAATGTTATATGCTGTCTTTTATACATCTTTACATTTTATCAATTAACCACATACATGAGAGAATTAAGTGATCATTAAGTTCTGAAAACTGGGGAGGGAGAGAGAGGAGGAGGGAGAGAAGGAGGGAGGGAGGGGATTCTTAGGTAGTATTTATGTTGTCATTATTTATGCTGTTATATGTATTATATTTATGCTCTTGACAAAAGATTATGAAATAGGTTTTTGTAAAGCACACATAGAAAATTATCTCTGATTAGGCAAGAGATTAACATATTTTGATAGATATTATTCTTATTTTTAATGACACTTTTGTTACACAAAAGAAAAAGCAAAGCAATTATGTGATACTATATGAAGCTAAATATATGATTTTGTAAAATACCCTTGTATTTCTGGCTATGAGAATTGAAGGTGATACAAAATTAATGTTTAATTTTAGATTAAACTGTAAATGATTAGGTTATTCTCATATGTTGCCAATGCAACCAAACAAACCAAACCAAGCCAAACCAAACACCGTTTATATCTAGCAGTTTAATTTCTTGTAAAGATTAATCACTATTAATCACTCTAGCTGACAAAAAATAAGGGGGCATCAGGTAAACCCACTGGAAGGAAAACATTATATTTGTACAGCTGTTTACCTAACAGCAATCCATGTATATTGAAGATTCATTTTCTCATTTCTGATATGCATATGGTTATAGATTGCTTTTCATATAAATCTATGAACATTGTGTGGCATGTGAACATTTGCCCATCTGGAGGATTGTTCATAAAACTCATTTCCTATGATTTAATGAAACTAGAAATCCACCAGCAAGAACAGTTTCAGCTTTGTCTTCAAATGCTGGGAGGTATTACAATTGCTTGTGTGTTCCATAATATTTTCCTAATTTTACCAATGATGAATCTATGTTTCAAAGATAATACACTTGGTACTGTAGCCTTTGATTATCAATTCATGGCAGCCTATATCAAAGAAATAACTATTTTAATACTTTTCAAACTTTTCCCCCAATATATCTCTCCTTTTCCTGAAACTCCACTTCTCATGAGATGTACTAGTTCAGAAAAGCCGAATGTCTTAGAAAAAATGATTATGTAGTTTAGTGGAGGCTGTTGCTGGCACGGAATAAAATGAAGCATAGATTATATGATTCAAATGTACCAAAACAAATGATATTTTTGGAATTAAATTAGAATTTTATTGCCTTCTCTGATCATTTTGGAAACCATTCTGTAATAAAAGATTATTACTATCCATGCATGCATGTGCTGTTGAATCTCTCCAAATGCAGACATCAGATCAGAAATTGTCCACCCGTACCCATTCAGAAAAATTAAATTAAAAAAATTCCTGGAAAATTTTAATGATAATTTGAGAAAATAAGTATTTTTATTTTTATAAAAGTAAGCTAATCATCTAGTCCAGTCATTCTTATGTCTTTGAGACAAAGATATGACTAATGACTATACTATGGCCTATGATTCCCTAAATTTTATAGTATTTTCTAAAACTATGTGGTCTAGAAACTTATCTCTTTGGCAAAAATCTGTGAGAAATTGGATTTAAACTACTAATATGTGATTGCATTACAATTTTCTATTCCTTCACAGGCTGTTTAATTTAATGAAATCAACACTTATTAACAGAAAACCTGAATGGCAATATATCTAGATTTACAAATAAGAAATACTTGGTAAAAACAACCAATATTCATTCCCTAATGCTAATAAAGGTAACTAATATGGAAGAAAATAAAATGGAAAAGTCATACACAATAGATTTTGATATTAGAATACCCTCTGCCTTGACTGATATATTTTTTCTTTGTCAATTTATTTATTTATCTTTATCTTTACCAATATCATCCAGGTTATATTAAATGATGTACACATTGTGTTGATTGCCATACTCACTTGTTAATTATGAAAGATAATATTAAAATGGAACCTGGACCATGCTTTCAAATATAGTGACTGTTGGCCGCAAGTGGCCAATGAAAATTTGTTTTTTTTTTTTAAGATAGATTTATTTATTTATTTGAGAAAGAGCCTATGAGCACAAGTGAGAGGTACAGAGGGAGAGGAGGAATCTCAAGCACACCCCATGCTGATGTGGTGCTCCATCTCATACTCTGAGATCAGGCCCAGCACCAAAATCAAGAGTGAGATGACCACCTGACTGTGCCACCCAGGTGCTCAGCTAATGAGAATTTGAAATGTGGCTAGTGTGAATTGAGACATGCTGTCAAGTGTAATGTAAAAACTGGATTTTGAAGATTGGCATACAAAATGTCATGTATCTCATCAATTTTTTAAGGAAAGCTGTATCTTTTTAGAAACCATTATTTTCATGCATCAAAAAATACACAGGTGTTTTGTGTATACCTTGGTGTGTGACCTGGATTTGTTAGTCTATTTTGCTTGTTTTGAAGATGACCTAAAATTATGGTAAAGAAAGGAAAAGAATAAGTTAAAGTGTGTGTATATGTCTTTATGTGTTTGTTTTCCAGATATGCCTACTTTGTTAATGTAAAATACACTAAGAAACAGATTTAGGGTATTATTAAAACACATGGCACCATATCTGAGTTGGCAAAACTGAATGAGGAAGAAATGAAATTTATCTTTTGGAAATGACAGATTAGTTTATCATAGACCGTTAGATTCAGAGGAAAGAATAAGAAATAACTAGGAAAGTGGGGTTCAGTTAAAAAATAAAACTCTTGATGGCATGTTAAAACCACCAAGTCAGACAGAGCTTAGGGAGTCGAAAATCCCAGAAAGAAGGAAAGTTCAATGAAGTTAGCTGAAACTCATGCAATAGTCCTCTGTGTCTTGAGGTATTTTGCTGTCTATAAGTGGCTCATGCAGAAAGGCTCAGAAATGGAGACTAAGAAGCTAAGAAGCCAGAAAATGTTTGTTTTTATGGGCTCAGGGAGTAGGGGAGACAAAAAAATGGAGTTCATGAACTGATAAGGAGAAGGGCTAAAATCTCTGGGTTTCAATTATCAACTGCTATGTTCTAGAAATCAGCAATAGGCCATTCCTCACAAAAGTACAATCCTAGCCTTGAATATCGGCAGTCTGCGTATGGTCCAAGATTACTTGACCTTAAACTAACAGCCTGACAGGAAAAAAAAAAGTTGTAAGCTTCACATGGAGAAAAGAAATGTCATTTAGAAACTGACATTTTTATATAACCAAGAACTAGTGTGCAAATGTGTAACAGGTAAGTGAATAAACACAACAATCTAAAAGACACGGCCAAACACCTGAAAACCAACAGGAAAAAAAAAAAAAACAACTCATGATTTTGATATCACAGTTAGTTAGAGAATTTTTAAAACCACGATTAACATGCAGGATGTACCAATATAATAGATCTGGTGAATATGATCTTGCATCACGATTAATGGTATAAACTGTTACTAACTGACAAAATCTGTTGTTCAGAAAACCATGAGCATTTATCTAATTGAGAATGATATTTTAAAAGATTGTTAAAAGGAAGATTTAGGAAAATACTCAAAGCGAATAACAACTACCACCATAGAGACAGGTTGTTAATTCAAAAATGGATTATGATTAATATACACAATAATAGAATTACTATCATGATGGTTTTCAGTGGTTAAAAATGATATAATTATATGTTTGAAGTATGAAGCACAAAGTGAACGAGATTTTAATAAAAATATAGTATTTCTGTAATGTACTTAGGATATCTGTTCTCTAATAAAACACAGAGCCAATTTTGCTTTTCTCTAGTATAATTAATAACTTGTATTTAGAACTTTCCTTTTCTCTGATAACCTTTGCTCTCTCCCTTGAAAAATGAAACAACTAGAGGGACAAAGCTATTTCTGTGTTTCCACATATTGCTCTACACACTGAAGTTGCATATTGAGTGGAAATGACAATATTTGAATATGACTCATATTATATTGATGAGGAATTTAATCGCAGTAAGACATTTGTTTTACATCATAATTCTATTTCCCGATGAAACGAGACATAATAGTTATTGCTGTATGCTAATAAAGACAGAAAATCAAAGCCTGTTCAAATACTATATCTAGCAGAAAATGTATTTTGATTAATGAATTTTGAAATCTGTACAAATTGCAAAAGCAATGTGTTGTTTTGATTGGATCTGTGGTTGCTGAATTCAGTGGTTTAGAGTTCCACAGCAGTTACGGATGTGCTTTGGGCACACATCTGCCTAGAGCTACTGCCCTATGCTCCGCCGTCATCACTGGCAACATATTCTAGAGTTATTTTCATATAAAGCCACTGTGTTGTTACGTCCCAGTCAATCTTTAAGCCATTCCCACTTAGCGTCTACATCTGCTACTAGCATTCAAACCAAATACCTTTGCAGTCACCATTAATTTCCAGTAGACCAAAGCCAAAGGGAACTTCATACATTTTACTCCACCGTACTTTACTAGATTTTTTTTGCCGGTGTTTCTTTTCTATAGTAGTATCTCTTCTCCTCTCTGTATTGTAACACTTACATGGTCTCTTCCTTTTCTCTTTAACTCAGTCCTTCTCTCTCATCCTCATCTTCCTGTCTCTCCTTATGCCATTTCTTTTTCCTCAATACCTTTACCAATACCTTTCTTCCCTTTGAATAGACATCTGATTTTGGTGTCCCCTAGGATTCAAGAGGGGGTCCCTTCTGTTCCTTATCTTTCTATAGGCATCATAGTGCACTACTGCAATTCAATTTCAAGTGCCTGACAGTTAATAAGCACTCTACAAGTGTTTATGGAACACATTTTAAAACAGGTAATGTTACCTTTTAACCCTGCTTTTAAGGAATATCATTATAGAAAAAAAGAATACCAACTTCATTTCAGCTCTTCATCCCAACCTCACAATTCTTATTGCCTCCTTAATATTTCTCTGCCTTACAAGTCTCTGTAGTCTTCCTTTTCAAAACTGAACTCTTGGTTTGTTTCTTTCCATTGCTTGTGTTTTCCCAAAGACCTTTTGTTTCGTTCATTTGTTTGTTTCCCTCTATAGGCCCTGTCATGCAATAGGCTTCACTGATCAAAAAGACTACATTATCCATTCAATTTCTTTTTGAGCAAGGAGTTTGGTATTTTTCCATCATAGTATTCACAACATTCATTACCATGTACACACATTTGCAAACACACACATACAAGTGTGTGTATATATATATATACACATAATAATAATAATTTGTGTACTATAATCACTTATTCACTAATTTCAAAACAACTATATATATGTGTATATATATATAGTTTTCAAATGAACTATAACCATCATCAATACAGAATTATATCTGTTTTGTTCACCATTTAAATCTCAACTTCTTGTATGGCCCATGATATATGTTTGGCAATCAATATAAACTTGGGGATAAATGGATTAATGAACTTAACCTCTTTGAGACTAACATTTTCTTCCATTGGCTAATCATGAGTATGGTTTCTGCTACATCTTACTTTCTTTAAAATTCATAATATCTTAATCTGTTTTGTAATTATTTCTGCACATGATTTCTAATCTGTAATGAATTTTAAAACTTTAAATACAGGATATAACAAAGAGTTGATATTAAATACAATTGTTTTGAAATTAGTGAATAAGTGATTATAGTAAACACATTATTATTATTATTATTATGAAATGAATGCATCTGTCTTGTACTATTTAGAAGGCTATTTCATTATTTGCCTGTACATTAACTATGCAATTTGTTTATATACTCAAAGGCAATTTTGCTAATAAATCATAATTCTCTGATACTCTAATTTGTATTTGGTTATGTAAAAGAATTTCAGATAACTTCTTAGGCATGTAAATGATCTATATGCTAAGTCATTATAATTTAAATTGTGCAAATAATCCTATTAATATTATAAATATGTACACTTCTAGAGTCTATTTCTATCACTAGAGTTATGAATTTTTTAATAAAGGGTAGAGCATTGATTTTGAAAGGGATTTCTTGCCACTGCCTGTCCTGTCACTGAATCTCTCTATTCAATAGCATGAACTTGCTTGAGAATAGGGTATTTATACTTCAGTTAAAAAATAAAAATGCATGACTGCATTTCACTGACACCAAAACTCAGGAACTAAGCATATTAGTTTTTTCCCTAAACTCTGAACAATTGTGGAAGTTTGCTAAATATAGAGAGCCCCTTGCATATTTTGTTTTCTGATAGTTGCACTCAGTATAATCATTTCATCTTATCATCTTTGTTCCATATGTTCCAGATTTAAAAAAGGGCAATCCTTAGGCCAAAGTACAGGGTGTATTGCTATTGTCCAAATTATCCTGTATTTTACATCTTTCTCATCACTTAGCTAGGAGAGTCGAAATGGTCATAGCAGTCGTGGAATAGAAACTGGTAAGCCATGTTGAAAGAACAAGTACAGGATGGCCTGCTCAAATAAAAATACATTGATAAGTATGTACTGTGTTTGAAACAATATAGCTATGAAAACAATTTGATAAAAATAAATTTGCTCATTATTCAATTTACTGAAATCACCGATTTAGTAAGAAGTCATTTATTTTTATAAAACACAGTAGGCAAAGTTTTATTTGCTGGAATATTATTTATGCTTTTCAAAAGTTCTTTGACATATTTATTGACTGATTTTCATTTTTTCTACCTGAGTTAGTGCAGGTAAATTTTAATTGAGGAAATGTTGTATAGTTCTCTCTATACCTATTATATCTTACTTACCATCTATTTATCATCTATCTATTTATCTATCATCTATCTCTTATGACTACTTATCCTAATTTGATTTTTTCCTGAACATCAACTTTTTTGATTTTGCTTTGTTCATATATATTATATAATTTGATCTTTATCATATTCTTTTTAGTACTGTAGGCCTGTTTCCTTTACTGCTATTTTGAAGAACATAAAGTTGAATCTCAGAAATCTAAACTCATTAGCTTAAAATATTTGCAAATAATTCAGGAAAGAACCTACCATTTATTTATTTTTTTAAAGATTTTATTTATTTATTCATGAGAGACACAGAGAGAGAGAGAGAGAGAGAGAGAGAGAGAGAAACAGGCAGAGGGAGAAGCAGACTCCATGCAGGGAGCCCAACGTGAGACTTTATCCTGGGTCTCCAGGATCACACCCTGGGCCAAAGGCAGGCGCTAAACCCTTGAGCTACCTGGGCTGCCCAAACCTACCATTTAGAGACTGTAAGTATCCCATGGAAATGCTTGTGATGCAATAGTTTATTGTGTAACTTCCTTTTGAGTTGGATGACATGTAACAATAATATTATCCTTTTTTGGATACAATTTGTTCTCCAGGGTTATAAGCAATTCTTCTTCATATTCTGTGACTAATTAAATACTGTATAAACTGCTTTCAAATTCTCTGAAAAAAAAAAAAAAACCAACGGTGATTTTGAAATTCTGGTAATTCGTAGTCACTATGCATCTAGGGTCCAGAATATCTTTTGTAAGTATACAGCTGTAGATTTATTGATGGGCCTGTGAGGAGACTTTGGTACCTATCATTCCTTAACTGCCTGTTCCCTTGTCTAATATACAACAAGAATTGATTTTGCATTTTGAAACCAAGCTGGAGGATATTCTACTAAATATCAAGGATCCTGCTTGAGCCTTGTATTCTAGGAATATATTCTGCTTCCTTCCTAGAGTCAGTACTCTTGGGAGTCTATGAGCCATGATATTGGAGATGTTTTTCTCTCTTCATTTTGGTCAAGCTAAATAGAACGATATAGCTTGGAGAAAAAAAGAAAAAAAGACCATCCCAGCCTTTCCTACCATATTCTGTCAAGAAGAGATGAAAATGCTTTCCTCTAGGCATGTAGGCACATATGCCCCTTTTGTGTGATGCGGACATAGTTATGTGCATTTGGGCTGCAATAACAAAGTGTCATACTCTATATATCAACTTATAAATAGTAGATTTATTTCTGTTCTTGAGACCAGGAAGTTGAAGACCAGAGTACTCACATGGTTGATTCTGATAAAGCCACTTGTAATGGTTGTAGAGTCCTACCTTCTGGTTGTATCCTTTCTGGAAGAAAGAGGGCTAGAGAACTCTCCAGGTCTCTTTTGAAAGGGCACTGACCCCATTCTTTGAGGGCCAAACACCCTGTCTCCTAGTGCAATCAATCACATTGAGGATTAGGAGGACAACATATGGATCTTGGGGGAGCACAAGTGTTGAGTCCATTGCAGGACTCTTGAACAAGAAGTATATACAGTGTATTTTTTTATTTTATTTATTTATTCATGAGAGATACAGAGAGAGGCAGAGACATAGACAGAGGGAGAAGCAGGCTTCCTGCAGGGAGCCTCATGAGGGACTCCCTCCCAGGATCCTGAGATCAGGACCTGAGCCAGAGGCAGATGCTCAACCACTGAGCCACCCAGGCGTCCCTATGCCTTGGTTTTTCAGTAAAGAATAGTATTTATGTGATCCAGACTTGTTTTCCAGGGCCTACAAAACAGACTTTATGGCAGTCTCTGGATCAAAAGAGTATGTTCCCTTCTGAGATTTTTCCTCTGTGAAGATCTTTTCCTCAGTTATTTCACAAAAAGCACCTATTAAAAGAAACACTCAGTTATTTCAAATATTGTCCCTTTGCGAAAAAGCACAACGATATCATTAGCTTCCTATATTTATAGCTCACTATTTAACCCAGCCCACGACAATCACAAATATAGTAAAAACCATTGATCTTTTGATTCTGTTAGTTTCACTGTTTTTTATCTCCTAACATACTTGACACCTCCTTACCCATCTTGAATTCCACGGTCGAGTGCAAATACTTAATTCCTGGGCCCTTACTTGCTTCTTCATACTCAATTGGCAAAACCACAGTCTTCCAATTAAGTCCAACGCTCCAGCTACTACGTATCTGCATCCTTGAAGTTTAACATGATTGGAGAAAGATTCACGATCACAATGATAGATCTCACTTTCAATTTATGATATGAACCCCAAGTGGGATCTTAATGTAATTAAACAATTAAACAATCAGACTCTGCTAGAAAATTCATTCTTTCATATAATTATCCATCATCTCTCTCCAAACCTCCACGCCTCCTATTCCTCACACACCCCTGATGAACCTATGCCTTACACCACTGGTACCAAAGAGAGGCAAGCTTTCAGACTCCCACTGCCAAATCTAGACACTTACAGCATCTGCACCACAGCCTCTAACTGCCCTTCAGTCGCTGTAAAATGGTGCTAAACTGGGTGCCAGCAGCTACCAAATTCCCTATGGGTGGAAATTATAGTGTCTATGAACTTGGATGGAAAAACCTATATTCTTATTTTTATTAATTCCTCACATTTTATACATTTTTGAAATATGAATAGAGGCAAAAATTGAATTGCAATATTTGTAACACTGTCATCATTGAAAAGCACAGGTATTTTTTACATTGCATTACGGTTCTTATAGCATTCCAAAATATTCTTTCTACTACTCACAACTGTGCAACAATAACAAAGCTACCACTTGAATTTGTTATCTAAACCATTAATAATATCATATTACTATGATAAAATTTCATTTATTTTCTTGAA
Source organism: Vulpes vulpes (assembly GCF_048418805.1). Classification (NCBI taxonomy): domain Eukaryota; kingdom Metazoa; phylum Chordata; class Mammalia; order Carnivora; family Canidae; genus Vulpes; species Vulpes vulpes. The sequence goes on from NC_132783.1 coordinate 136,259,464, forward strand.
AAAAATATTTTTAGCAATATAGACACGTATGCATTTACATATGAGTAATTTAGCTTAAAAATCCTAAAATATTATTCTAAGGGTAGGTCTATAGGCTTCTCCAGCTCCCCAAAAGGTCCATGGCATAAAGGGATTTAAGAACTTCTCTAGATGGGCAGCCTGGGTGGCTTAGCGGTTTAGCGCCGCCTTCAGTCCAGGGTGTGATCCTGGAGACCAGGGATCAAGTCCCACATCAGGCTCTCTGCATGGAGCCTGCTTCTCCCTCTACTTGTGTCTCTGCCTCTCTCTGTGTGTCTCTCATGAATAAATGAATAAAATCTTAATAAAAGAAAAAAAAAGAACTTCTCTAGAAGAAATGACCATATCTTATCTATAGTCAATCCCTTTGTATGCGCTCTAGATCTTTTACCATTTATCCACTTAAGGGCATCATTCAGTAATTTTCTTTTTTATCATGGAGTCAGAGTTCTCCAGAGAGACTGGACCAGTCAGAGTAGGGGAGATTAAGAGATAAAGATAGACAGATGATAGATAGAAAGATAGATAGATCGACATTTTAAGGAATTGGCTAACACAATTTTGGTGTCTGTCAAGTCCAAAATTTGCACAGCAGGTGGCAGGCTGGAGACCCACGGAAAAGTTGATGTTCCAGTCTTGAGTATCAAGATAGATCTGGAGGCAAAGTTATTTTCTCTTAGGGAAGACGCCAGTTTTTGTTTGTCTCAACTGACTAGGTTAGTCCCATCTACATGATGGAGGGTAATATGTTTTATTCTAAATATTAATCATATCTGAAAAATACATCAGAGCAACATCTAGACTGGCGTTTGATCACGTAACTGGACAAAACAGACTAGGCAAGTTAACACCTACAATTAACCATCATACCAGGTTATTGTCAACAGCATAAATACATACTGACATTTCTCCCATTTAAAAATATAATTTATCCTGATGTGATTCTATTATTCTTATCCACTACATCTGCATTCCTTTGCCTTCCTTTGCATTTAAACAACTTGAAAGAGTTGTGTACACACAGCAACTACTTTTTTTGTGTGTGTATCCTGTCACGAAGCCACACTGACCGTGCATTTATTCCTATTCTAGCAAAAATGTTTTTGTCGATGTAATCAGTGACCTCCACCTTGCGAAATCCAATGTGGGATTCTCATTCTTTATTTTTCATGACCTGTTTAGCAGCATAAAATTTAGCTTATCTTTATATCTTCTTTTTTTTCTTTATATCTTCTTTAATGTATTTTGCTTCCAAGGCATTATTTTTCTTGTTTGCTCTCCTAACTCTTGTATTCTTGCTTTTCCTTCCTTAGCCTGACTGCATAATATTGTCTTACAGAATTTCAGACTTTTTTCCCATGTTTTCCATTACCCTGGCTACCTCATCTAGTTTCATGGTTTATGTCCCAGTTATTCCCAAATATGATCCCTAGCCCAGACTTTTTACCTGAAATCCACTCATTTGTCTAGCTGTCTACTATATGTCTCAACTTGCATCTACAGACATTTAAAAATCTACATCTTTGATAGTGTACCCTTCATCATCTTTCTTCAAATCTATTCTTCCTTCTACCTTTTCTGTCTCAGTTGATGACAATTTTGTTTTCCCACATCTTTAGACTATATACTTGGTGTTAGTTTTCATTGTATTTTCCCTCCGTACTAGGTATTTGGAAGCACTACTGGCTCTGCTTTTAAAGTATAAACAGGATCCAACCACTTCTTACTATCTCACTGATATCTCATTGTGCATCACTTTGATCTAAAAACTTTCATCATTGTTACTACCTGCATTACTGCACTGGCTTCCTGGTTGTCTCTGTGCCCTACCTTTCTGCTCTTTCAGTTTATTCTTAACAGAGGAGTGAGAGTGACTCTTTCAAGGTATCTGAAATCATATCACTTCTCACTCAAAATCCTGCAATATGTTCTTATCGAACTATGAGTAAAAATGTAATGTTTTTACGTTGGCTACAAGTGCCTCAATGTGATTCATCAGGCTGTTTCTAATCTCATTTTGTTTTTCTTGTAGCTCATTCCTTCAAATCATGCAGGGAAATGTGGTAGGAGTGGCAGTCTTGCTCTTCCTAGAACAAGCCATCTAGGCTTCTACTTTAAGGCATTTTCACTTGTAGTCCATCTGCCTGGAAAATATTTCCTTAGATTTTTTTTAACCTTCAAACAATGGCTCAAATGTGCCTTTCTTTATGAAGCCTACCAGGACCTCTCTTTTGAAATGACAGTTGACCCTTGAAAACATGGCACAAATTCGAACTGCATATGTCCACTTATATGGGGATTTTTTTTCAATAAATATCTAAACTGGGCACCTGGGTGGCTCAGTGGTTGAGGGTCTGCCTTTGGCTCAGGTCATGATCCTGGGGTCCTCGGATGGAGTCCTATCAGGCTCCCCACAGGGAACCTGCTTCTCCCTCTGCTTAGTGTCTCTGCCTCTCTCTGATTCTCTCATGAATAAATAAATAAGATCTTAAAAATAATAATAAAAATAAATTAAGAGATAAATATATAAACTGATGGTATTGAAAATATGGTGCAAAACTGTAAAACATTCCTTATGATTTTCTTAATCATAAGCTCTTTTCTCTAGCTCACTTTAATGTAAGAATACAGTATATAATACATATAACATACAAAATACAAAATAAATATGTTAATTGATTATCTTATCAGTAAGGCTTCCCATCAACACAGGCTAATAGCAGTTAAGTTTTTGGAGAGTCAAAAGTTATACATGGATTTTCAATTATGTGGGTGTTGATGCCCCTAGAGCTTGTGTTGTTCAGAGTCAACTGTATAATGGTATATCCACACCTCAGAGTCAACAGGATAACCACACCTCCAGTCCCTATGTAGAACCCTGCCATGGTTTTCTTTTGACAAAGCTCTTGCCACATTCTAACATACTAAAATATTATGCTTATTTAGTGTATCTGTAGTGTATTGTATGTCTACCACTGATAAAATGCAAGTTCCATGAAAAGAAAATGTTCCAAAAAAAAAAAAGAAAAAAAGTTTTCTTTTTCTTCCCCTATTTTCCCTTTTTCCCCTCTTCCTTTCCCCTTCCTCCTCCTCTTCCTTTTTTCTTTTCTCTTTTTAAAGATTTTATTTACTTATTTCAAAGAAAGAAGAGAGGGCACACACTTGTAAGGCCAGAGAAGGGCAGAGGGAGAGGGAGAATCAGACTCCTAGCTCAGCAGGGAGCCCAATGCTGGGTTTGATCCCAGGACCCCAGAATTATGACCTGAGTCAAAGGCAAATGCTTAACCAACTGAGCCACAAGGGTGCCCTATTCCTTTTCCTTTTTTCTAATGCTTCCTTCACTGTAGTGTTTCAAGTACCCCAAACAAAAACAAACTCTGGTATAGAAACAACAATATTTGTTGAATAAATATACTTATTCAGTTCATTGCCTCTTTCTATGAAATCATTTAAAACAAACTCCCAGTTCAAAGAACTTACTATCACTTGAGAGATAGGAGAAAAAAAGAAAAATACAGCTGGATTTAACCTTTGATCTTCATTGTGCTATAGGGCATTCATCTCATTATTATATGATGTGGATATAGCTATTATACTCAATTTTTAAATATTACCATCCTAAAACCTTATTGGTTTCATTTGACCTGAGTGAAAATGGTTCAGCTTTAATCAAAATAATAGCTAAAATAATTGCCTTCTCTTCCAGCCATATTTTTTGTTGGTTTGATTTTTAGAAATAGTGGCTTAGTTCATTTGTAGATAATCAGATTTAATAAGGTACAAAAGTAGGTAATGCTTTTTTTTGTTTTTCTTTTGTTATTGATTCCTCAAATGCTTCTTTCTTATTCTTTCCTGTTCCCAACTCCAAATGATGGATGCATTTCCTTAACAAAACAAACAAAAAAAGTCCAACTCTTCCTTTGATTTATCCAACTTTAGTACTTTCTTATCACAAAAAAATAAAAAAGAAAAAAAATCACTCACACACACACACACACAGACACACACACACGAACAACAAAAACAGAAGGTAGGGGCAGCCCAGGTGGCTCAGCAGTTTAGTGCTGCCTTCAGCCCAGGGCGATCCTGGAGACCCGGGATCAAGTCCCAAGTTGGGCTCCCTGCAAGGAGCCTTCTTCTCCCTCTGCCTGTGTCTCTGCGTCTCTCATGAATAAATAAATAAAATCTTAAAAACAAAACAAAAAAACAGAAGGCAATTTTGGAGATAGATGTGGCACAAGCTAAATACTTGGAGAAGCTACATGATTTATCTTACTGCAGTGTCCTCAAGTGCCAAATAAAGAAAACAATAATATTTTAGAGCTTTTGTAGAAATTAAATTATTTTGCACATCCAAGGTTTAAAAAACTATGTCACTCACATGCTAAAGATAAGTATTAGTCCTCTCTACCTATTACATTCCCAATTCTAGGAGATATAAACAGAATTTCCTAGTACATGGAAAATGTGTTTGAATTAGTATTTGGACAATTAGAATTTCATCACAACACTTAGAAAACTCATTTTTATCCATACTTGCTCAGATAGAATAATCATTCTATTAAGGTAAGTAAGCTCATCAGTTGGGTTAAAAAAGTACTATAGTTTACCATGAGATGTCAGCTTGAAAGTTTACACTGATCCTGAAAAATCACTTCTATTAATAAAAAAATCAAATTTTTATACTGTATACTTTTGTTATCTATTTTTTCTGTAAGAATATAAATTTTGGTTATCTGATTCTAGCTTTTGTGTTTGTTCAGATATATTTTGCTCATTCCTATCATCTTCAAATTATGGTTTTCTTATATCACCTTGAAGATTGAATTTTTTCTTCAGTTTTCCTTTTCCTACCATGATATTTTTTGTTAAAAAACTTTTCTGTGAAAAAAAAGCAACTTTTTTATTTTTGACACTGAAATCATTTTTGAAAGTATTTGATAGCATCTATGATTTTGCTTTTTTGTTGAGAGTTCATCAGAGACAACATATGATGAGGAAATATCTCACCTCCAAGCTCAGAGTACACACTCAGCTTCAATTACTGCCTTTCATCTTTCAACTTAAAGGAGATTAAATACTATTAAAAACCACTCATGCATTTGGAAAGACTTCTGAACTGTTAAGATTTATCGCATATCAATGGCATGTGGCTTGTTAGAAGATTCTTTCCCAACTTGCCTGTGTGGTGTCCAGCAGGAAAGAGCCTTCATAAATATGTTGACATCTGCTTTCTAGTTGCAACAAGCCGGGAATTAACATCTGCAAGGAGGAGATTATACTCATGCATCATATGCAGTTTTTTCACACACTTCTGTGATTGCTTCAAAAATACCTCCCTTGTGACACATTCCATGAAGGAGCTAACAAATCTGCAGGCGGCAGACAACCTTGAAACATTGCCACTGCTGTTGAAAAGCAGTTGATGATATCTTTTACTCACCACTATGGTTGCCACTATTGATTTATTATTATTATTATTATTATTATTATTATTATTATTATTATTTTAGTTCTTGGCTAAGGCACGTATGTGTTATTTTTTTTTAAATTAGAAGTTCCATTTATATTAATCCCTAAACCACCTTACCATTTTGTGAATTCTAAAACATCTCTAAGGTCGTCAAATTAGAAAGTGTTTGTTCATATCAAGAAGAAAATAAACTGGGACACCTGGGTGGCTCAGTGGTTTAGCGTCTGCCTACAACTCATGGCGTGATCCTGGAGACCTGGGATCGAGTCCCACATTGGATTCCTTGGATGGAGCCTGCTTCTTCCTCTGCCTATGTCTCTGCCTCTCTTTCTCTCTCTGTGTCTCTCATGAATAAATAAATAGACTTTTTTAAAAAAAAAGAAGAAGAAAATAAACTGAGTATATTATTGTAGCAAAAATGACATTTATAAAAAAAATGACATTTATGCTTGAGCTTTGGCTTTAAGAACATGTGACTTTGTATATCTTTTTACTAATTTTTAAATTGCTCTGTGGTTCTTCACCTGTTAGCTGTTTATTCTGGGGATGTTGAGTGTGTCTGTGTATGTATGTGTGTGTGTTTATGAAAATAAATTGGTATCAAGACAACCTGGTAATTACCTGTTTACTTCAATTACTTCTCTGCATTATACAGAAACAGCATATTTTGGAAACATTTGCCATATCTGGAAAAAAAAAATAAACAAACTCTTTGCTCCTCACAGGATATTAGAAAGGTGTTGTATACTCTTAGTTTTACAGGTAAAACCTATTTTTTTAGGGGTCAAAAGTTCAAAACCTCAGATGACCGTTAAGTGGTGAAGTTAACTAGATAGATCTCTGAAATTTATTATATATCAAGTAGGAATGTCTTTATTTACCCAATGTAAATGTGTTAAGTTCATGTTGAATATCAAACACAAAATGAGTTATGAATATCTACTGGCATTATTAGATAACCAGTTCTCATTGACTGTTTATTAGATATCGGGCATTATGCCAAGCATTTTACATATGTTAGCTCATGCAATTTTTATATCAACCTTAGAAGGTGAGTCCCATAATTGTTCCTTTTTTGCAGTGCAAGAAATTGAAGTTCAGAGAGGTCAAATAAATTGCCCAAAGTCGTAAAGAAAATAAGCAGCAGAGTCTAAATTAAATCCCAGGAAATTTACTGAAATTTTAGCACCTATTCTCATTGTCATATTTCTTTAAGCTTTTTAGAAATTTTTCAAGCAATAGTAATAACCCTAAAATGCACTTCAAGTAATTTCCCACATAGATAAAAAAGTGGCAAATTTTTTATCTTCTTTTTCTTTTTCAGTGGAATATTTTTAAATCCCTGTGATCCTAGTGTATGGATTTACTAAGAATTTTTTAACTTGTTCAGTTCATTGTCCTTTTTCTGTTATTTTAATATAATTAAAATATATTGTAGTTATAAAAGAGGGGAGAATTCAATATAGATAGCAAAATTATTTACTTTCAGATTCAGTATATAGAGAGGGTAATTATAGATTCATGGTTGTCTAAAATAGTAATTTAATAACTAATCAACTGTACTTGAGTTTAGAATAATTTATATAAAGCATATTATCAATCTCTATTCCATAAAACAAAAGCCCTTACAGTGTGAACAAGAATTACTGATAAATTTGGTCTGTCTGAGTCCTTTGCATTATAAGCCAATTAGAAAAAACAAAATTTTAAAATTAAAAAGTTTCGATTCTGGTAATTAAATTTACATTGTTATCTTCTGAAATAGAGTCTGAATTTAACTTTGAATTAAACTGTTAACTGAACTGAACTGAATTAACTGAATTCAGTTAGAGTCTAAATTCAGAGTCTGAATTTAACTTTGAATTAAAGTGTTCAGACCCGATAACTTTTACACCATAATCTTAGAATTTGCTAAACCTACAGTATAGATGCAATGCAAGTTTCCTTATGTTGTAATTGCTGTGAACTCAATCTTTGCGTATTTTGCCTTCTCATGAAAAAGCAGGTCTATGATGAATTTTACTAGCACAATCTATGCTATTCATTAAACAAAGTTAAATGGACAACAGATTCACTAATTATATTAATCTGCTCAAGATGACATAACAAAATAATGCAGACTGGATGGCTTGAACAGCAGAAATTTATTTTCTTCTAATTCTGGAGACTGGAAGTCCAAGATTAAGTTGCCAGCAAGGTTAGTGTCTGGTGAGGGCTCTTTTTCTGGCTTACGATGTCATTTCTTCTCTGTGTCATCATTTAGTTTTTCTTCTGTACATGTGCAGAGAAACAGGGATAAAGAGAGGGACAAAGAGACAGCGTAAGAGAGCACACTCTGGGGTCTCTCTTTTTGAGTAAGGGCACCAGTCCTATTGAACTGCATGCTTTGTAAGGCTCTAGGTCCTGAAGATTCAAAGAGAAACAAGATTTATGCCACCAAGATGTTCACATTCTAGGATGAGAAACAGACGGTAACTAAATGAGTCAGTTCCATAATAAAAGCATGGCATGTTGGAATGCTAACCAAGTAGGGTGGATAGTTATAACCCTCAAGGAGAAAATGATTTTTTTAAAGAGAAGTGTTATTTATTTGAGTTATACAAAGAAACCAGAATTCACAGGAAAATGGTTGGTTAGAGTCCATGCCCAGCTGTGTATTACAATTTGTACAGACTTGTGTATAATTGCAAATAGTTCATTGTGGCCAGAAGAGTGAGGGGGATAGGTGAGAAAAGGGAATAGTGAATGACATTTGAGGCGTTTGTACTCGGTACTAGGAATCAAAGAAAGGATTATCAACGGAGAGTAGCATTATTAGGCTTTTATGCTTTGAAAATAACATGCATGGTATTATTCAAAGAGGTGCTGTGGAATAAAGATACCGGAGGTTTGCAGCCGAGAGGATATTGCAAAAGTTCAACTGTCAGAAAATAAGAACCTAAATTAATGTAATTACATCTGTAACAAGGAACAAAGGATAGAGTCAAATAATAGCTTGAGAGATTTGATAAGTAGGTCATGATGAGTGGTAAGGAGCATAGAAGAGTCAATGCCAAAGCCTGGATTTCTAACTTTGGCCCAACAATGTACACGGATTGGATTGATTTATTGTCTGTGGGCAGTGATTGCTTTTGGTTGTTGTACTTGTTGTGTTCACGTGTGTTGGGAGTTGGGGGATGGTTGTTTGTTAGCAGTTGTTGAAAAGGTGCACACTGAGTTGTCTGGTACAGCTAATATAGACACTATTTAGAGGACAAAGTCTGGTTGGTAATATATGTGCATATGGCTGTAGAGCTCAGGGATGAGGTATGTTTTGGGGGGAAAAAACATTAGGTAGGTGAGAGATTGCTTAAGGGGTGAATGTTGTACCATATGAGAACTGACGGGAAAAAACGAGAGCCAAGCAAAATTTAAGAATTGACAAAATTTAAGAAAAGAAATAAGACATTCAAAAATTAAAAAAAAAAAAAAAGAAATAAGACATTCAACCTTAGAGAAATAGTTGACTAACTCGACCCCCATTCTTAAATGACTTCTCACATGCCAACTTGACTCCAGAGACTGAAAAAGGCAAATGATTACTTCCCTATCTCTGTTGCTGCTAAGAATGACCAAGAAAGGGGCTCCTGAGTGGCTCAATTGGTTGAGTGTCTGCCTTCAGCTTGGATTGTGATCCCAGGGTCCTGGGGTGGAGCCCCACATGGAGCTCCCTGCTGAGCAGGGAGCCTCCTTCCCCCACTCCACCTGCTCATGCTCTCTCTCACTATCTCTCTCTCAAGTAAATAAAATAAATCTTTTAAAAATAAACAACAAAACAATACTTTCACGTAGAAAACAAAAGTGCTGGATACCCTCAAGGAAAGCTCTCACTTTCCTCATACGAGATTGTGATTTTGCTGGTCCTATCTCTCTTTCCCTTCTTCCTGTGTTGAATATGAATAGGATGACTGATGTTGCAGGGTAATGTGGGAAAAATCATGAGCTGTTGCCCATGTAGCTCTGAATCAATCACCCAAGATGAGTCAGTTCTAGATGTCTGCTGTACAACACAATTTCTATGATATAGTTAATACTGTATAATGCTCTATGAAATCGTAAAAAATAGATGGATCTCCTAACTGTTCTTGATCCCTACACTCCTCTCAAAAAGAAGTGGGGGGTATGAAGAAATACAGTTTGGAAGATGAATATACTTTTTGCCTTGATCGTGGTAATGGTTTCATGGTTGCTTGCATATGTCCAAACTCATCTAACTCTTTATATTAAATATGTGCAGCTTTTTATATATCAATTATACCTCAATAAAAGTATTAAAAAAGAATGAGTCAGAGACACCTGGGTGGCTCAACAGTTGAGTGTCTGCCTTTGGCTCAGGGCGTGATCCTGGGTTCCTGGGATGGAGTCTCACATTGGGCTCCCTGCATGTAGCCTACTTCTCCCTCTGCCTGTTCCTTTGTCTCTCTCTCTGTGCCTCTCATGAATAAATAAGTAAATCTTTAAGAAAAAGGGAATGGGTCACATACCTTTAAATATTTTGTTATCTTGAGACAATGTAACACTTTTGTGTAAGCCACGTTGTCAAGTTCTCAATTTCTTGAAGAATGATGCATTCTCAGTAGTACAAAGAAGTAGTGAGTAAGGCAAAGAAGGTAAACAGTCAAAATGTTAATATTGTCAACTTTATATCAAGTAGACATTAAGATAAAGCAACTCCAAATTATTCATGTGAGTGAAGAGTAAAACATAATTTAGTTTGTAAAAATTTGAATTTATCTTAAAATTTAGAAAATCTGGGACAGCTGGGTGGCTCAGTGGTTAAGCGTCTGCCTTTGGCCCAGGGCATGATCCTGGAGTCCTGAGATCGAGTCCCACATCGGGCTCCCTGCATGGAGCCTGCTTCTCCCTCTGTCTGTGTCTCTGCCTCTCTCGCTCTCTCTGTGCCTCTCATGAATAAATAAATAAAATCTTTTAAAAAATTCAGAAAATCTTCACAAATGGACCTAAATTTATGACACGTATCCCATATAATTAATCTCTTATTATTTCAACCTCTTTAAACATTAGTGTTAAGTATGTCTTACTCAGCTTGATTTTGAATAGATCAAACAAAAAAAGAGTTTGACAGCTATAAATAATTTACTTTGCTTTGTAGAAAAAAATACTACAGCTTTGGAACTAAAGAAGTATATAATTTTCATTATTTTATTTTTGTCCTTGCTCCTGGCTTAATTCAATACACATTTATTTAGTCATTGTATTTTTTTAAAACTGTCTTATCATTTCATAAAGGCATTATGGTTTTATTAATGTGATAATAATATTGAAATTTGCAAACTACATAGTGAGTATACTAAGGAATTTGAAAGGTAACGTGAAGTTTATCTATGTATTTCATTGTTTATCTTTAGTGTTTTACACCTTAAACTTGGAACCATATAATGTACACTCATTCAATGTGTGTGTACCTCTGGAGTTCTTGCTTTGTTTATGGTGAACGTGGAGCAATACATAGCGCATGTCAGGTCTATGACTATCTCATGTTGCACTTTATAAACATAATTTAGATAAACAGTTTACTGCTTAAATAACATGAATCTTTGTTTATCTTTTTAAGAGATGAGATGTGCATTTTGGTTGCTTTAATTTCTGAAGACTATTGACGCAATTTATTTTACAGATGACATATTCTGGCAACATGCCCTTTTTTGCACTGCTTTTGTTTGTTTTGTTTTGTTCTGATGTTGGAGGCAAATCTGTTTTGTTTACACAAAATAAATAAATAAAAGTGATCACTTGGTGATTTCGCTCAATTTAACAATTCCAACGTCAACTTCTCTATCTTTGAGTAATTTGCTTATTGTCTGATTTAACAAATGTTGACAGACCGTTCTACTTCCTGAGAGTAGTCAGTTTTTGTGAATAAAGAGAAAGATTTGTCTATGAAGAGCTACGCAGTTTTAAATCTTGGACTTGCTTATTAAGTACTATCAAAAATTAGACATAACTTACTGAGGAATTTTTAAAGCCATCTCATTTACAACAAAACGAAATGAAGAAACAAAAAACTTCACAAAACATCCTTTGATTTCATGGTGGTTATGAGATAAATAACAGGTGGAAAATAAAAATGTAAACTAGAATATAGTAACTAATAATACTTCATTCAAATATTAAGCATCAAATAGATTAATAAAAATAGGAGTAAATAAACATTTAGAAACAATCACGTTACAAGGATATTTAGCTAAATAAACAAAGTAATCAGCCAAAGTAGAACATCTGGGTCACCTTTACTTAGAAACGATAATGTAGAATTAATGTTTTTCCATTTCTAACACGCATACTTAAGCTACAAGTACATTTGTTGTCCAAAGAATTTCTCTTGCTCTAGCTGTGGCGCTGGATAAGTATTGTCTTTGCTCTCTCTACTGCTGTGTTTACAGATAATGTATTGACACATAAAACTGGTTCACCAAAGCCACATCTAAAGCAGGCAGTAGGACTTGAACAATCCTTGGCACTTGAGTTTTCTCATTATAAAAATGAATTATTTTTACTGGTTTAGAATATCATTGTCACTCAGACCTCAGAGGCACTAAACAGGCATAAAAACTGGAGAGGGAATGTCAAAAGCAAAAAACAGATATTTTAACAGCAGTTGGCTAGCATTTTCTGTCCATTCATTTAAATGTTGCAGTTAAGCCAACTTGCAATATGAGGACTCATCAGGTCTATGAAAGCCAAGAAAGATTAAGTTGCTGGTCTAAAATAAAGTGTCTCCTTGAACCTTGAAATCTATTTCTGGGGTCTAAAGGCCATTTAAAAATATTAAAACAGTTAAACTATGGAGATTAGGGCATAAAATTCTAAAGGGCTTTGCTCAGATTTCAGGCTATTAAACATTTACATATTAAAGAAATATGAAACAAAATTTTATGGAAGTGAGCAGAAAAGCTCTGCTGCTATTTGAATACAAACTTGAAGAATCCACCAATATTCTCTATGTTTTAATTTCTGCATATGAAAAATGATATTGTGAAACCAGACAACCTATAATGCCCATTTCAGTACCAATATATATTCCCCTATGATTTATTTGTATTTTCATTAGAGCTATAATTTCTATTATTTTAAATGGCTCATTAAAAATACAAATGATTGCTTTTTGAATTAAGGTTTCTCAGTATCCCACATTCTTATAATTATCAAAATAAGTAAAGATTCTCTGAATTTCGAACAAGATTGTAGTTCTGATTCAAATATAGGTTTCCTATTTCTGCAATATATAATCTTGGTACAATGTAGGTGTATAAAGTAATTTTTACAGTACCGAAGAGGCACATAAAATACAGCAAACATGTATATTATTATTTTTAAAACCATTTTATTTTTGCCTGGGAGAGATGAAGTTGAACTTTGCCGAATTGTTTGTTTGTTTATTATTTTTAAATTTAAATTCAATTTAACTAACATACAGTGTATTGTTAGTTTCAGTGGTTAGAACTCTGAATCCTCAGATACATATAACACCCGATGCTCATTATATAAAGTGTCCTTCTTGTAGCCCGTCACCCAGTTACTCTATGGATTTCTTTAATGTTCATTATTTGATCTATCTTCTTACCTGGTTTTTGAGAGAAAGATTTGTGAGATATTCTTTTGCTGTTGTTACCCGGATTGCATCACAATGAATCTATTAGCTTTTAAAAAATTATTTAAATTCAATTTAGTTAACATATAAAGAACGTATCATAAGTTTTAGAGTAGAGTTTAGTGATTCATCAGTTGCATCTAACACCCAGTGCTCATTACATCAAGTGCCCTCCTAATGCCCAGCACTCAGTTTTTCCACTCTCCCCGATATCTCTATTCCAGCCACCTTGAGTTTGTTTCCTAGAGTTGAGTCTCTTACAGCTTGCCTTCTTGTTTTTATCTTATTTTTCCTTCCCTTCCCCTATGAAAAAAATGCTCAACATCATTTGATATCAGGGAAATACAAATCAAAAATACAAAACGAGATGCCTCATCACACTTATCAGAATAGCTAAAATTAACAATTCAGGAGACAAGATATTGGAGAGGATGCAGAGAAAGGGGGAACCTTTTACACTGTTGGTGGGAATGCAAAATGGTGTGGACACTCTGGAAAATGGCATAGAGTTTCCCGAGGAATTTAAAAATAGAACTACCTTACAACCCAGCAATTGCACTAATAGGTATTTATCCAAAAGATACAAGCATAATGATTCAAAGGGGCACCTGCACACCAATATTATAGCAGCATTGCCCACAACAGCCAAAATATGGAAAGAACCCAGATGTTCATGAACAGATGAATGGATACAGAAATGATCTATCTATCTATCTATCTATATATATATATATATATATATATAATGGGATTTTACTCAGCCATCAGAAAGAATATAATCTTGCCATTTACAATGACATGAATGAAGCTAGAGTGTATTATGCTAAGCAAAATAAATAAAAGAAAGATAAATAACATATGATTTCACTCATGTGGAATTTAATAATTTATTAGCTTTTATATTCTGCTTTTGTCACCCAATTACATTGTGTGTTTCTTCTTTCTCCCCAAATATTGTGTGTATCTTAAGGCCCATTTTATTATTTTCCTGACACTAAAATTCCAGGTAATGAATTCTTGAATATGCATTTAATCCAAGTTAGGGTATATATTACGTACTCTACAGCTCCTCAGTAGCAACTGTACCAACCTTCTTCTGTTGATCATTCATGTCCAATGGGATACAGAATATTTTATTTAGGCAGAAATATAGACTTGTGTTTAGTCTCCAAAATGTCTCTCATTCTCTAGCAGATTAGTCTGGCTGTTTTCACCTTGTAGAAGTGCTGAGTAAGTATCAAGACATCAAGCCCTATTGAGTAAGCTTAGAGTTTCTGCTCCTAGTGGATTTGCTATTGTCACATTGGCCAAAACAAGTCACACAGGCAAGCCTAGGATCAGAATAAGAGAGGACTTACAAGTGTATAGACAGAGAGGGGTGTGAAAAATTGGGAACTGCTACCAAAGCAATATGGCATAATATCTAATTTTGGTGTTTTAACATAAAATAGAATGTGTTATATTTTAAATTTACTCCAGAACAAAAATTGAAGTATTTTTTGGAATTTTTTTCTTCTATAGTTTTAGAACTATAATGTTTGGTCTTAATTTGTAAAATTGATTCTAGAGTGCATTTCCCTGATTTTTAACCATGATTTAGATTTTATTCAGTATGAAATCAGCTGAATCCTAACAATAAACAAAGTTGAGTAAGTATTAAAGAATAGAGTCTAAAATGTTGATGTTATCTTTTTTGTTGTTTTTCAGAATAGATGAAATAAAGAAAAAATTGAGGATGATGAGAAGTCTGTGTTATTACAGTTTCTCACTTGTTAAATATACATTTTAGCTCTTTTGTATTATAATTTTTATTTACTTTCTTGGTTTTCTTGCAGTTTTCCTATGGGTAGGCTATAAATTTTAACTCCTATTTACTGAAAACACATGTCACCTTTTCTAAAGATATGTGAGATATCTAAATTTTTATACACTTTACTAGCTCATTTTTTTTCAGTTATTTTATCACCTAGTGAAAACAAATTCTAACATATTCAGAGATTCAATTCAGTAAACAGTATAAGAATCAAGGTAAAAAATCATCCAAAGCTCAAGGAAGCATGTGTATGTAAGTAGGAGATTTGACTTATTTTTGTAAATGTTACTTTTCTACACATCTTTTTAAGTTTTTTTGCTGTTGTTGTTTAAATACTTCACACTAGCATGTAACTATTTCATAAGTTATGCATGGGTATTCCTAAATTGCTGCCTCTACCTAATGAAAGCCTCAGAAAATTGAAAACACTATTTTACCAGAGTTATTAAGCAGAAGTTTCTAAATTATCCAGGGGACATTGAAGCAGCATTGAGTCAAAAGTCTAATGCAAAGTAAATAAATTAACTATCACTTTTTGCCCACATGCTCTTGCATATGACCATAGTGAAGAGAAAGTCAGAGAGAAGAGCAAACATTTTGTGTAATCAGCATTTATTTAGCCTGCTTTTCCATGAGCCTTGGCCTTTTTATGGCATTATAGCATTATGGTTTATTAGGTTCAGACTCTGTGGCTTCTCTCAGAGAGAGAGAGAGAGAGAGAGAGAGAGAGGTAATGATTAAAAATTGTGTTAAGAAAATTTCTGTTGAGCTTCTTGGAAAAAAAGAATGGTAAATATATATATATATATATATATATATATATATATATATATATATAGTGCATCAAAAGTAGTGCCCTGAATTTACCCATTGATAATCGTTTTTGCTGTCAATATATTACAATGATGGATGATAAATAAAGTTACACATCCAGGCTCATAAAAACAGATGAATATCTACAACAACAAAAAAGAAAAATTAAAAAAATATAAATACCTACAACAAAAAGAATTTAAAAATTTAGAAAATAATGAGCACATTTACATCACTAGAGGGACAACCATCCCATATGCGCAATGGTGGCAAGAAATTTGGGTCTTGCAGTGTAACAGGTATTAAATACACTTCAGACACAGATGAGAAACTGGATCCAGGCACACAGATTAAATATAGGGAAGAGAACCAAAGAAAGGAAGAAAGACAGGGAGGTGGAAGGGAGAGTGGATAATGCTAAGAAAAGAAAAATTTATAATAATGAGAAAAGGAAAAAAATCTATAAATAAAAGACAAACCTTAGAGTTAGGTTTCCTAATTCTAAGAAAGATAGCTAATGGATTCTATAATTAAAATATAAATTCACAACAGGTTATAATAATGTTACTTAACAATTTGAAAAATATTAAGTAAAATTATTGAAGATGTTTGTGGAGATTAAAGATATTTGTCTTAAAAACTTATAGACAGGGCAACCCCGGTGGCTTAGCAGTTTAGCGCCGCCTTCAGCCCAGGGCGTGATCCTGGAGACCCTGGATCTAGTCCCACGTTGGGCTCCCTGCCTGGAGCCTGCTTCTCCCTCTGCCTGTGTCTCTGCCTCTCTCTCTCTGGGTTTCTCATGAATAAATAAATAAAATATTTTTAAAAACCCTTATAGACAGAAATTATTAATCAAAACCTTATACAGATAACACTTTTAGATAAATACATTCAGAAAAAATATAAATCTTAAAATTATAACATATAATTTATATATAATATAATTTAAGAGAACAGACTACACACAAGCCTAATAGTGATTTGCAATATAATCTTGAGAATTTCAGCACAAATGAAGCAGAGAGATAGTTCACATCCCGCTATTATGTAGGTAGTCACAAGAGAACTATGAATGCTCTCTAACAATGAAAACAAGCTAGAAAACCAACAGAACCAGTTTTAAAGCATGTAAGAGAGCTCATGCCACAAAGAAAACCAATGAACTAATGTGCAATTCGATGAATACATCTTGTCAACAAAGAAGCCCACTGTTGCTTTTATCTTTGATGGAACATGAGAGGGAAGAAAAAAAAAAAAAAAGACCTGGGTAAGAAGAAATCAGATGAGAATGCTAATGATCCTTTTAATGGAAAAGTAAGAACTAGCGTAAGAGTGAAAACTCTAGAGTAATAGATTTAAGGTAAGACTTTAAAAATCAGAGAGTTCTTTCCATTGGTCATCACTAAGTGCTTGCAGAAAGATTGAAGGCAAAGAAGGACCCCAAGAGAGAACTGCCTGTGAGGTATAAATATCAGACCTTAAGGACTATTATGGCAAGGTAGAAAACTGAGAATAAACTCTATAGGGTAGGGAAATAGGAGAAGTGATGGAGCATGTGCTAAATATCAGTCTTGGGGCCCATTAATAACAGAAAACGCTTCTCTGAATCTTATAGTGAGTATTAAATACTGGATATCTGCACGTGGAAGAAAAGCAGGAGAACTGAGAAAGAGAGAGCTCTCTCGTGGTTTGTAATTGCCCAGGGCTAGCAGGAAGATAAAGGCAGGAAAAGCTAATTGAAATCAGATATTCAGGAAGAGTAGAAGTTTCTGGTCCTCAATTCAAATAATTTGAAGTATGCAATAAATGACCTGAATCTAACCAAAGCCAAGTGATGATGATGTTGTTGATGATGAGGATAAGAATAATAGTAAATAATAGTAAATAGTAAATAATAAAAATAACAGCATAACCCTGACTGCCTCATACAGGATTCAACTTGACAGAAGAGAATACCTGAAATTTTTGTATATAGCTATTACCTACCTCCATTCCAAAATGCCTAGCACTCAAGTGAAAAAAATAATTACAAAGCACAAAAGAAACAAGATACCGTGGCTCATCATCAAGAAAGGAAGCAGTTCAATAAAACAGAATAAGTAACACAGAGATTGGAGTTACCACATTTGTACTTAAAA
This sequence comes from Vulpes vulpes, assembly GCF_048418805.1. Classification (NCBI taxonomy): domain Eukaryota; kingdom Metazoa; phylum Chordata; class Mammalia; order Carnivora; family Canidae; genus Vulpes; species Vulpes vulpes. Next base: position 136,277,370 of record NC_132783.1, read on the forward strand.
TAACTAAATAAATATATAAGACAATCTAGCAGATAAAGGGAAACAGCATTCATCACACATAGGGAAAAAAAGCTAAATAAATAGGTAAATACATACATACATACATACATAAATAACAGATAGATGGTAGATAAAACACGCAAATAGCAATGTGTTATACAACAAATAACTTTGAAAATTATCAGATAGCAGAGAAAAAAATTCAACAAAACACAAAGACCTAAATGTGAGACCTAAAATGATAAAACTCCTAAAAGAAAACCTGGGCGGTAATCTTTTGGACATCCACCTTAGCAACATATTTATGGATTTGTCTCCTCAGTACATGGAAAGGTGATCAGTATCACTAATCATCAGTAAAAATCAAAAGCACAATGAGATATCATGTCACACCTGCGAGTATGTCTATTATCAAAAGACAATAGATAAAAAGTGTTGTTGAACATGTGGAGAAAAGGGAACCCAGTGCGGTGTTGGTGGGGATATGAAGTGATTTGTCCACTCTGGAAAAAGGTGATGGGGGTTTCTTAAAAATATATAAAATAGAACTACTGTAGGATGCAGCCATCCCACTTTGGGCTATTTATCTGAAGAGAATGAAATGATTATCTCAAAGAGACATCTGTGCCGCCTTGTTCATTGCAGCACGGCGTACAATGGCCAAGATATGGAAGCAACCCAAATGTTCATCAGTGGGTGAAAGGATAAAGAAAATGTTATAAATATATACAATGGAATATTATTCATCCATTGGTGAGGGAAAGGTGGTCAAACCAACAGATTGTTATTTCCTGCATCATCAAATTGACAGAATGTCAGGTAGAAATCTATAGGGTGTTGGGCATAGATTGGCGTGCTTCAAATTAAGGGAGTAGTCACATAGCAAATATTTTAGATCCAAACTTATACTCAGAGATTCTTTGTTTTTAAAGATTTTATTTATTCATTTGACAGAAAGAGAGAGAGAGAACATGATCACAAGCTGGGGGAGCCCCAGGTAGAGGGAGAGGGAGAAACAGGCTCCCCACTAAACAAGGAGCCCAATGTGACGTGCCACGTGACTTCAGAAAACTCCGAAACTCCGTTCTTACCGTTTTAAACGCTCTTTTAAAACGTGGTGTCTCCTTTTCGCCCTTATCATGCTCACATGCAGCTAACGGAAACGTTCAGCTCCCTAAAGTAACAAAGAATATCAGAGTCAGGGGCGCCTGCACGGCTCAGGGGTTGAGCATCTGCCTTCGGCTTGGGTCGTGATCCTGGGATCCACCTGTGCATTGGGCTCCCCGCAGGGAGCCTGCTTCTCCTTCTGCTCCGGTCTCTGCCTCTCTCTCTGTGTCTCTTGTGAATAAATAAATAAAATGTAAACATATATATATGAGATTCATTTGCATTTGTTTTTGTAATTTAGGGGCCAGCGGTAACATCATCAATAAATATGTTTTGGCTGTTGGATTTCAGTAAATTAAAAAAAAAAAATGGGGCTCAGTCTCATGACTCTGAGATCATGACCTGAGCTGAAGGCAGATACTTAACTGACAGTCACCCAGGCACCCCATACTCAGAGATTCTGTAGGTCACCTAATATGCTGATATCGGAATGTCATTGTCAGGTGACAGTTATGTCCAAGGATAAGCCACATGGATGGTGGAGAAAAGCTCTCCTACAGCTTCCTCCCTGGTCTAAGAGCATCACTTTCATGGACTGGATTTGAGGCATTCCCTCCAGCACTGCACTGCGGGAAATGCACACCATGGTTGTCCTGCAGTCCATCTGGAATTTAGTTCTTTGCAGTCTAAATTTCAGTTTACACACCTTCCTGAACAACTAGGTTAAATTTGCAATATATATTTCTAATCCTCAGTATAGAAAATGCTTGGTTATCAGAGACATCTTTCTTCTATATAAATCCTTGCTTCTTTCCACCATGCCAACTTAATAAAAATATTTGCATAAATGGTCATGGTCAGCTGCAAAGTTCATCACAGCTTTAATTAGTAAGGTAGTCACATGTCCTGTTAAATATCAATCTCCTAACTCCTCAAAGTAGAACCATGACCTCAAATGACTTGCTGCTGTAAAGATCCTATCCTTTAATTTGCTAAAATTAAAATTTTAAGTCACCCACTTGGGCTGTTTCAGATCCCTCCGTGTCTCTCTCTTTTTTTTTTTTTTTAAGATTTCAGAAGAATTCACTTAACAGTGTTTTAACTGTTAAAAGTTTTAAGACATTGGGTTCTATCTATCATCTATCTATCTATCTATCTATCTATCTATCATCTATCTATCTATCTATCTATCTATCATCTATCATCTATCTATCATCTATCTATCTATCTATCTATCTATCTATCTATCTATCTATCATCTATCTATCTGTCATCTATCTATGGAGAAATAAAACAGAAGACAGACATAAATTTAAGATATAAACTTTATTATTAATAAATAGGAAACATTTAGATTTACTAAATAATAAAGATTTAGATTTACGGCGAGAGACTGACTAAAAACATATGAATTGCCATCTGCACTGTCTAAACCATGGGATTCCCAAATTAGAGAATATTAACTTATTGTCATTATCTTCTTTATACTTGATATCAGTTTTTTAGGGAATTAAAAATAAATAAATTCATCTAATGTATTTTAGGAAGATATAACTGCCTCCATACACTCTCTCTTACACACACACACACACACACACACACACACACACACAGGGAAGACCTGTGTTCAGTAGGACTGGGAACTAGATAACCATCATCCACCTCCTGAACAAATTTTAAAGGCCTAGTGCAACATCCATACTTATTCTCAGATTCAACACTTTCTAAAATGGGTTTCTGGTAACAAGAAAAAAATTTAATCCCTGACTTCACAGAACTTTATATCTAGTAGAAGATAAAATTTGTAATAATGTAGATGCAATAAAAAACAAAACATGAGGGGCTCCAGGGTGACACAGTCAAGCATCCAACTCTTGATTTCAGCTCAGGACATGATCTCAGGGTCATGAGAGAGAGCCCTGAGTCAGGCTCCACATTCAGCCGGGAACCTGCTTAAGGTTCTCCCTCTCTCTCTCTCCCTCTGCCCCTCCTTCTGCTCAGCTCTCTCTCTCTCTCTCTCTCTCATTCTCTCTAAAATAAATAAATAAATATTTTTTAATGTGAAAGACACTGGAATAGAAGTACCAGAACCTGTAAACTAAATAAAATAGAAAGAGGGTAATGAGATGGGTGAGAAGAAGCAGGAACAATAATATTGCCTCAGGAACAGCGACTGGACTCCATGGCTCCTTTAGGGACTTAGGATACAATTTCAATAACACAGCCATTCATATTCTAGATTGTTCTGCATCCAGTTAATTGAAAGTAATCTGGAAATTCAAAACAGCTTTCCTCTGGATATTTGCTCACTTCTAACGCAGGCATATTTTTATGATGTGTTTAGCTAGCAGATTAGTGAAGTGAGTATGTCAGAAAGATTCAGCTTGCTAATTAGCGTTTTTAATGAGTTTTTGCTATGTCTCTCCTTAGCAGTCTATTTACCGTTTTCCATACTGTAGCTTAGAAGCCAAAATCCTAGTGGGTTTCAGTTATCTCAAAGTATTTCTACTAAAAACCAGCTTAGTCATACTATTTAATGGATTTAATCAATAGCAGAGATAGTAGGGTGAAGTATAAGAGCATAAGGTAGTAATGGTGAGGAAAGGTATAAGACCAAGTATATAACAAAACATATAAACATTTAATACATCCAAACATTAAAATAATAACATCAAAACAAAATGTGTTTATGTAGAATTCAATAAAAATTACCCCCAAGTGTAGGTATTACTATGCATGCAATATTTATTTTCATGAAGTTTTAATGAACTTGCTGTTAAATTCAAACTATCTTAATCTTATAAACTACAATCTATGTGATAGATTACTTTATTTGCAAATTCTATGGTATTGGTCAATACACTGTAATTTATAAGCAATCCCTGTATATCAACCACACTGATTAATTAGTGTCCTGTTGCTATGTACTACATTTTATTATTATATATGGTAAATTCTAGTTTGGCAAATACAATAGCAAAATGAAGAAGTACATATTTATCCATCGAGTGTAGTCTACAGTCCAGAATAACTTCCAGTTAAGAGAATCTTAATGGTGCTATATATTATCTCCATTTCACTTTATTACAATTTCACATCAAAGAGAAAATTTAGAGTCAGGGTGCAGACTCAGCGAGTGCTAAGCTCTGCACAAAGTTGAGTTTGGTTAACTATGTTCCAGGGGGAAACTTCTCTTAATTTTCCTGCTTACTTTTATGGAGAAAGCAACACGTTGATTTCCAACTAAATCTTTTTTCCCATTTTCATCTTATAAAACTCTCATTGGGAAATGGCTTCCCAGACAGAGATAACATTACCTAGACCCTTTCTGTGGCGGTTATAAGAGCTGTAGCTGTCTTCGATGAAAGTGAAGATTAAAGTAAAGTGAAATGTGTTTAAATGAAGTTAGTTAAGAATCAGGGGAGCCTTCCTCTTGCTTTCTGTTGGCCCTTTTGGGGACTGAGGACAGAGGACTCGAGTTTCTGGGGGACAGCAGAGCTACAGTCTAGAAGCACCCTGGTTCCTAAATAACCGCACAGAGGAGATAACCTCACATCAAATAAGAATACACCCACATTAGCTAGCTATATGAGCGAGAAGTAAACTTCTCTTGTGCTGAGTCATTGAAATTTGGGAGTTCAGTTTTTAGATTTTGAAGAGCTACCCTAAATACAGAAAGAATTCAGGATTCTTCTATACATATGAATTTTTTAATCATATTATCTCAGTGATCCTTTTAATGCTTATTAGATAATTTATATTGGTCTCCTAAGAATGACCTATCAAATGAAATCAAATCATCTATATCTGTATCTATATCATCTATATCTATATCTATATCTATATCTATCTATCTATGTATCTATCTATCTATCTACCTATCTATCTATCATCTATCTAATAGGTGACTGTATTGGGGAAAGGGAGGAACCTACTAAGGAGTAGGTCCTGTAAGGTATGACTGAACAGATGGAGAGGAGTCTCTACAACTGACGGATTTTGATCCCATCATGATAGCAGTGTTTGAAGCCAAACTCATACTTACCCTAAAAGAATTTCTGGCAGTCATGTACAGGAGTTTTATTAATTTATAATTATTTATGATTTATAATTTATATAAATATTTATATTTATAATTTATTAATTTATATTTATTTATAATTACTCCTCTCCATCTGTTCAGTCATACCCTACACGACCTACTCCTTAGTAGGTTCCTTCCTTTCCCCAATACAGTTACCCATTATATATATATATATATATATATATATATATATATATATATATATTTGATTTCATTATAGATTTCAAATATGTATAATATATAATATATTATATATACATATAAATTAAGCATATTTAAAAGATGGGATAAAGTCAAAAGTCCAATATTAATAGAAAACAGCCTTAAGAGCAGCAAACACATACACGTACACACAGTTTTATTTATCCAGCTCATCAAAACATTGTGAAATGAGAAGGCACATAGGAAAATCTGTTTTCTTTGTCTATGAATTACTTCATCTCCTCTTTTCACTTTATTTTGTCAAGCACATTGTGTTAGGGATTTGGGAGGCCTATTATTAAAACAATCTTTAATCCTAAGGGAAAGAAACAAGCTGGTGATGCAGATGTGATTTAAGTGAAGAGAATAAGCTTTAAGAAAGTTCAATGAAATCATATTACAGGAGAAATATACAGAGCACCAGATTCCCTAGTGAAATCTATGATTATATGAGATTAATTTTAAATCCTCTTTGTTATTACAGATTAATGATTAGAAGCAATATAGCTAAAATATGAAAAGAGGAAAAATTCAGTTAATCACTGGACTCCACTTTTAATAAAAATACTTCCTTTCTTTACCAGTTATATAATTATATTAATAAAACTCCTGTACATGACTGCCAGAAATTCTTTTGAAGGGTAAGTATGAGTTTGGCTTCAAACACTGCTATCATGATGGGATCAAAATCCGTCAATTGCAGAGACTCCTCTCCATCTGTTCAGTCATATCTTACAGGACCTACTCCTTAGTAGGTTCCTCCCTTTCCCCAAGAACAGTAGGATTTTTTTCTCAGTGGATTTTTAACTGGTGATGTTAGAAACAGTTTCTCATGGTACATGGTTGTTCAATTTGTAAACTCACAAGATCTGAATAGATTCTTTGCCATGTGGACTCAGTTGCCCTTATGGAAAAGAATTAACGTCCACAATAACCAGGAAGTTATAGGAGCTCAGCTTCTCAGGGATATTTGCAAGCTCTTCTGATCACTAGGTTTCCTGCCTCTAGCTTAGGAGGGGACTCTGAAACCTTATTTGTGTGTGTGATCTGACTCAATTCATTAATGTTCTATTAGTTGCAATTCTTCCCCCCAAAAACGACTCTAAGAGAAACATATAAAATAATGTTGCAAGAAGAGATAAATTTCTTTTTCTGGTAACTCCTTGAATCATTCATGCCTTTTGACTTGCAGAAATATTTCAGGAAAAATTAACAGCATCAATGGCCTATATTAGGAATGGAGGAAGGACAATTGCTGCCTCATTTTTCTGAACTATAGAATTATTCTATCTTTGAAACCTGGGAACTTCTTTCTTTTCCCTGTGTAAAAGTTTAACTTCGCATAGTTCACCCTAAAGCAGTTAAGAACAAATCCTCTGTTCAAAGTGGTCCCATTCTCCATCTTTTTTGACAAAGCATGATCCAAATAGCTTAGTGCTAAGTTTTACTTTTCTTCAGATAAGTATATTTATGAAATCTTTTTTTATGAAATCTTATTGAAAGTAAAATTGATGGTTTGATGGCCCGAAACCTTGTGTAATTTACTCTATGAATTGTAAAAATGTTGTGTGAAATATAAAACTATGGGTAATAGAGTTAGACACTGAGGTTATGTGGCTTGGGGCTCAAAAAGTATATATTTAATTCAAATTTCAGAGTGTAGACTTTACATATTGTTTAAAGGTGTTCCTAAAATTTGTTCACTAAAGAACTAAGCAACATTTAATACATGTTTTGACAAGCATTACTCTTGCTTGAGGACATATTATGAGAACACTATTTCTTTTCCTTTTTAAACTATTTTATTTAGGATGGAACATACAAGGTTCAGCTTATTCTTACTGTACCTTTACTGGATGAGTGACTCTAAGGGCTGGTCCAGAACACCGTAAAACATATTTAAGCAGAATGAATGGACTAAATCTCCCAAGGAACAGACCTCTGCCTGCTGATGAAGGAGGGTCTCCCAGAAGGACACAGGATGGGTAGAGAGAGTATCAAGGACATCTCTGTGCTGGCAGGTGAAGGGGCTGTGACTCAAGACACCAGGAAGGGTAAAGAGCAGATGATGCTTGGGACTCTGATTCAGGAAGACCTCTGAGTTGAGATCTACAAATGGGAAGTGCAATGGAGTCCTCAGTTTCTTTTGTCATTGCTTGATTGCAAAGGTAGTTCCTGGTAGGGATGCACTTGAACAGAGCCACTTCCCAGAAAAGGGGACACTGTTGGAACATAAATCTTCCATGAGCCACTCAGTACCCACACTACAAAGATGTTGCTAAGAGATCTAGAAATGAAAGTACCATCACTAGAAATATTTTTACAGCAATTGACTCTCAACATCACATTCACCCTAAAAAACAGTATTTAAGCACCAGTTTTGAAGAGTCAGGGCATATGAGGGTCTATAAAGTGATATTTTGCACCCCCTAAATCTTCTTCCTTGGGATTTCCATGACCGTTCATAGTGATATCTCTGTCACTTAGCTCCAAACCAAACCAGTCAAGGATTTGAGGAAGGCATCTGGATAACAGTGCACGTCTACACCCAAGGAAGAGATAAACATGTTTGGTCACAAAGTTCATGGGTGCCTACCCCAAGATCTACCCCATCTTTCTCAGAGAGCTGGGTGTATGTATATGTGTATGTGTGTGTGTTTTGCTTTTACTTGGCTCACATTGAGAGCAACCAGGACAGTCTATAGAATCTCCCCACTCAGAGAATGTAGAGGTCTACTCCTCCAGAAAGAAACCAGGCAGGTAGCAGGGAGAACAATAAAAGACTCCTGTATCACAAGGATGCCCTATCACAGAAACAACAACCCTGGAGACCGAGGGGCAGTGTGGAGGTGGAAGCTGAGTGTTACTGGCCTGAACAGCTTTACTTTGCCCCTCTGTATTCCGTGGCCCACTTACAGCTAACTGACGGACACAGCCATTGAGGCCAGGACCTTCATTCTTTCCTCTAGAGCCTTTCCCAATGCTCTGATCTTCAGGTCACATGAGACAAAACTGCCATTCTACAGTGAGGCTGCAGTGCTGCCCGGATGAAGAAGCTAAAGCTTGCCCTAAGAACCATTACACGGAGAACTCTAAAAGTCCCTGGAGCAAGTCTGCACAGAAGCACCCCGACTCTGAGGTTAGAAGGGAGGAGGGTGTTGGGCTATGTTGTGGGCCCTTCAATACCTCAACAGCTCAACTGAGGGTAAAATCACTTTGGTTGATGTCCAGTCAGCTGACAGACCTGTCTAGGGAGGGAGATCCTGAAGGATCTTCTCTGTTTGTTTATTTTAATATTTTAAAGAGTTAAAGTGGGAGAGATCTCCCAAACCATTTCCCATGCTGCAAAATCCATTCTAAGGAGTATAGTAGGTAGATAGAGGCAGACTGTGGTATATAGACCACAAGGACGGGCATATCAAGAAACGTCCTCAATCCTCTCTTGTGTGCAAGATGTTTCTATTTTTGACTTTTTTAAGCTTTACTGAGATATAACTGACAAAATCATGATAAATGTAAACTGTACAACATGATGATCTGATATTTGCAATCCTTATGAAAGGATTCCCTTGATCTATTTAATTAACACTTTTTTTTGTGTGTGAGAGCACTTAAGTTCTACTCTTAGTATATTTCATTTATACAAGACAGTACTATCAACTATGGTCACAACATTACACATTAGATCCTCAGAACTTATTTGTCTTAAAATGTTTGTTGTTCTCATGGAGATCGTCACCACTTTGGGGAGGAAGTCCCAAGGTAAATGTGAGTGCTGATTGAGAGATGGGGGGAATAGGGCAGCCTGGCCGTAGGTCGCTGAGAAGCTGGGTGACCAAGAGGCTTGACTTTTCTGTCGGTTCAGTGAGCCGATGTAATGAAAAATGGCTCCCAGAGCATAGCTGGTCTTAACATTGTCAATTTTCTGAGTCAGCTTTAGCACTTTGTTCCCCAGAAACATGAATTGTTGCAGTGGCAAGCTGACATAGGTGAAATCTATGCATACCTACAAAAGGGCTGTTCTGTGGATGAGTCTCTGTTGTCTAACACACACATTTGATTGAAGTTTCAAAGTCTCCAACCTCAAGCCTGCCTCCTTTCTGCATGTATGAGGGCAAACTCTGCTGTAAAATCATGGTAGTAGGAAAGTACAAAAAAAAAAAAAAAAGAAGCGAGTTCTTCACTTCTTCCATTTTGTTCACTTTGTTTTAAAGGATTTCTGCCACTCCTGGAAACTAACCATCTCTGTCCTGACAGCCTGTATATTATTTCAACATGTTTCTATCTCCTTTGAAACTGGGAGACAAACCAGGACTGACAAACTCCTTTCCACCTTTACTAGATTCTTCTCTATGCCCTCCCAAACCTGAGGCTTGCTAACATCAATAAAAGACCCATAGATGTGGAAATGGAGATGATAGGTTCTGTTAAACATCTGGAATGATGTTATGCTATCAACTGGAGATGTCAGAGGGTGCTCTCAACTCTCAGAAACAAGGTGACCTGAGTGGATCTTGCCCCAAATCTAGCACGCCTACACTCTTTCCTCCTGGGGACTTTAAACTGCCTGTTAGGAAGTTGACTATGATCCATGTTGAAATATCTTCATCTGTGATCCATGTTGAAATATCTTCATCTATTCCATTCATGATGGAAACATAGCCATCTCCTACAGGCAAAGAGATGCCTTCAACCACTTCTTTCACCTTGTGTCTCTTGCAGTTGTTTCTGAGCCTTTTCTTTTGCTGTTCTCATGAGGAACAGAGAGTTGGCCTTCCAGAAGACAAAGTGATTTTTTTATTAACATCATCTCTTATTGTTCCTCCAAGATCATGAGAATATGCAGAAAGGCTGGCTTCAGTGTTTTGAAGTTTTTATGGGTCAATTTGGGATCGGCTCTGGGCTACTGTGCAAACCAGAAGATTAGTATGTGAGTACCAGTAATCCCTATGCCAGACATGATCCTGTAGAAGACCTCATGACCGCTTCCAGCTGTGGGGAGGTCAGTGTGGGCCCACTGGACCCTCCCTGCCCCTGCAGTCACCTCGATGATGCTGAAGCCCTGAATGACAAAGACCAGTGCCCCTGATGTATATCACGTCAATAAACAGACACACAAACTGACCCAGAGCTGATGCTATTTTCATCATCTTCAGGCTCCCATTATTTTGTCCTTTCTCATTTCTTTGTCTGAGGACTGTGTCTTAGTTAAAATTGCATAACTATTGCAAGGCAGAGCACAAACATGTGTCCACAGCTTCTCTCTAATTCAAACACACTTCATCATTTCATTTGTGCTATTGTTTCCAAAGCCTTTTCACAGAATTCAGTGGCATAAGAGGAAGTTCCAAACTTCCTTACCCAATGGTTGTTCAGAACCCTGCATGGTGTCCTTCGAGCCATCCGTGGATGCCAGTGTCATTCCCTTGATACAGGAAGGTGAAGGTTGCTTCCACTGCTCCTGCCAGTCTCCCTAAGTACACTTAATTTTAAATGAAGCAAATTATACTTGTTTTAAATTAAAGATAATTGTGACAACAACACTTAGCTTGAACACACAGGAATATTTTAACCTAATAGACACATTTTTACATATAATGTTAATACAATTCCAATTTTTAAACACCACACAAAAACTCATAGTAGATAATACCCTATTTAAGTGATCTTAAATATCTCACAATGTTTTGTTGACATATTTTTAAATTATGAAGTAAAATCATACATTCAAATTCACTGTTATTCTGTTACAAAGACTTCTAACTTCCACTATCCAGACTTAGACCATGCTTCATAGATTAAGAGCATGGTGCTCCTCAAGCCCTCACTATAGAGAGCAGCTGCAAGTCCGAGGGTTCCTGGGCAACAACCAGTTGTGACCAACTGGCTATAATTGGAGAGTTTTCACCACCTCTTCATGTTGGATAATTTGCCACAACAGTTTTTAGGACTCAGGAGGAACTATACTTATGATTACAGTTTTATTTTAGCAAAAAGATACTAATCAGAACCAGCTGAAGGCAGAGAATATAGTCCAAGTTCCTAGAGGATTCCAAACACAATACTCCTGCTGTACTCCTTCTGTGGGATTCAGGTAACAACCTCTCAGCACATCACTCTGTGATAACACACAGCATTGTCAACAAGATATACTCACCCACGCTGTATTGTCTAAGTTTTCTTTTTAAGATTTTATTTATTCGTGAGAGGCACAGAGAGAGAGGCAGAGACATAGGCAGAGGGAGAAGCAGGCTCCCCATGGGGAGCCCAATGCGGGACTCGATCCCAGGACTCCGGGATCACACCCTGGACTGAAGGCAGATGCTCAATCGCTGAGCCACCCAAGTATCCCTTGTCTAAGGTTTTTGATGGAGCTTCATCACTTGTAGATCATTGCTAGAATCATTGGTCATGCTATTGAGCTGAAATTCCAGCTCTTCTCCATTGTCTAGAGATCTGGCTGGTATGTGATGCAAAGCCCTCAGCCTCACATGATTGGTCTTCCCTTCTGGCATGGACAACTCCTCTCCTGAGTCATCACCTGAGCATAAACTATGCGGGGGCCTACCCTGGGCCACCTCAGCATAAACCATCAGGTGTGGTTGAAGTCCACCATAAGGACAACAAGGACACCCCTCTCACCGAGGAATTTCCAAGGATTTTGAGGTTATTTCTCAGCAACTGGGATAAAGGCCAGCCAAATCGGTTATTACACAACCACTTAATTATAACTAAAATGAATTAAAGGATACTTTTGTAGGGCAGGTGACGTTCTACTCTAAAAACTGAGAAATCGGCATTCACACTCATACAGTAAGCCTCTCAGACACTACAGAAAAATTGGCTCCAACACTCTCTGCCAGCAAAGCTAGAAAGGTCTTCTGGAAATATTTTTGGATACATTGTAGCACATGGAAAAAAATGTGGAATATTGTCCCTCAGAGTTGCATACCACAGCAGGTATCTGAAACTATGATGCTTTAAAAATATTCCTAAGCATTAGGTAAGACTGTGGGTTTGGAAGTAGAGGGAATGTACTCAGGAATGACCCCATAGGCCAACAAATTCTAAAGAGAATCATCTCTACATATGTCTACAGAAAAGATTCAGAGCAAAATCACACCTCAGATACTTGAGAAGCTTATATATGATATTGTATTTTCTGTGACCTAGATCTAGAGGAATTGTGTCTTGATATTATGGAATCCAATATAACAAAGTGCTTTAGAATGCCACTTCTGAAAGAAGCTTGCCTGGGTTCAAATACTTCCTCACTTACCAGATGTGTGCCCTGGGAAAGTCAGTTAACTTATGGTGTCGATAGTAACAATATGCTCTCAAAACATTGTAAATTTAGTTAAAGGGAATTCACATGAAGCAATTAAACAATATTCAGCTCATTGCAAATATTAAATTGTTGGGAGCTAATATCAGCAGTAGTGGTAATGCTAATATCAGAACTTTTAGTGTATTTATAAAAATCTAAACGTAGGAGACTTTCATCTAAAATGTAGGATTATTTTTATTCAGAATTAAAAATCTAAAAATATACTTTTAAAATAGAGGAAACAATAGTTTTGGATGGAAGACTTTTTTTTTTAAGATTTTATGTATTTATTCATGAGAGACACAGAGAGAGAAGCAGAGAGAGAAGCAGCCTCCCTGCGGGGAGCCCAATGCGGGACTCGATCTCAGGACTCCAGGTTCATGCCCTGAGTCAAAGGCAGATGCTCAACTGCTAAGCCACCCAGGAGTCCCTGTTGGAAGACAATTTTTTTTAAGATTGATTTTATTTATTTAATTATTTGTTTATTAATTAATTAATTCATTCATTCATTCATGAGAGACACAGAGAGAGAGAGGCAGGAACAGAGGCAGAGGGAGAAGCAGGCTCCATGCAGGAGCCTGTTTTGGGACTTGATCCTGTGTCTCCAGGATCATGTCCTGGGCTGAAGGCGGGCACTAAACCACCCAGGTGTCCCGGAAGACATTTTTAAAAACATGCTAGGAGCTGATACCCCTGGTGTGCAATTTTTAATAGTTCAGCAATTGTCTCATGGAGGGCAATGGGAAAGGTGATAGGGCACATGCTTGATGGTGAGGTTTGGAGAAAGGGATTCTTTCTCTCTTTTCCCCTGTTTGTATTCCTTGAATGCCTCTATCACTGCCCACATAATGTAGCTAAGGGATCACTTCCAAGTAGTGAATAAAGGCCTTAGCTTGTTTATTCCTGGATGCTGTTGAATTTCTAAGGGCTTTGTTTTGATAAATACAGGTTGTCTCACTTTGAAATGCCCTCTTCAAACCCAGAACCCAGAATAGGGTCCCTTTCATCCTCCAGCCATCCAAAGTCTATTTTCCTGACCTTATAGCCTGTTTATTGGCTACTAAGGAGCTGTATAAATCCATACCTTTCCATTCTCATAAATTAGAAATATCATTCTAATTCTGTTTATTTAGGGGATATTTCTTTTCCTTCTCCAGCTACATAAAGCTATCACAGGTCACAATGTGGCTACCTTCTAGATTGAATGTTGGTTTTCCACCTTTAGCCATGATACTTATTGGGCGTCCTCTAATAACTGATTATACACAAGAGGTTTTCAACTCCTTTTGGAATCCTTATGGGATCAGATAACTTCTAAGAGGGAATTAATGTAGGTCCCAAAGCCATGTCAGCCGCTTGTTCATTTAGGTGACTAGCCTGACAGGCATTCTGACATATGATGAGTGAATCTCTTCTACTGCAATACTACTCTGACATAAACCCTGAGGTGATGAGTATTTTGGATACTACTAAAGCCCTTAACAAGGGTTATAATTTGCTTTTCAAAGAGAGTCATCCTGGAGGTGCCTCCAATAATTTTCCTGGTTTTAAATCCCAGCCATCACACTAGATGGTACTTATAGGCCTTTGCCAAAGGCTCCAGTCAGCGTTAGTGTATATAACTAATACTTTTAATGTCTTCTTTTTTTTTTTTACTTTTAATGTCTTCTGAATGTCAGAATCATATATGAGATTGTATTATTTATCTATTACTCTGCAACAAATGATCATAAACATAGCTGCTGAAACACAACACACATTTATTATTTCACAACTTCTGTGGGTCAAGGACCTTGCTATTGCTAGGTTCTCTGTTTCAGGATTACTCCATAAGACTGTATTTAATGTTGTAATGTTGGCCCCAGCAGGGGTCTCAAATGAAGTCTCAACTGAGAAAGATCTGTTTGCGTGCTCATGTCATTGTTAGCAAGATTCAATTCCTTGAGAACCACTGGAATTAGGGCCTCCTATCTTGCTACCTATCGGCCATAGGCTTCCCTCATCAACTTGCTACATATGCCTCACCAACATAGTCACTTACTTTGTCAAATCCAACAGAGGAGACAGAAGAAGTAGAAGTCATGATCTTTTGCAGCCTAAGTGACAGGATGTTGCTTTTGCCATATTTTATTGATAAGAAGCAAATCACCAGGCCAGTCTACATTTAAAGGGGAGAAATTATAACGGAGCATAAAAACCAGGAGGTGGAGATCATTCAACATGATCTGCCTCCTACAGGTACCAAAGGATCAGTGGAAGAGGCTCTCTGAAGCTCAAGGGAACCTAATGTCACTTAAATCATCATTTAAATCTAGATGTTTTTATGGTTTTGTGGATAGTCCTGAAAACAATATCTGGATATGCGTCATGATTCCTCTGGAAACCAAACAACTGGACCAATCTTTCTGCATTTTCTTTTGATTTTGGAACTGGAAAAAATCAACAATTTATTTTTGGTTGATTGACAAATCTCCTTAATTGTTATAGCCCAAGTAATAAACAATAATTTTGCTGTTTGTCCTGGATTCAGTATTTCACTTACGTTGATTAATGTCTCCCTAGTAGTTATGTCAAAAATCAGGTATTTTAATTCATTCTCACCTTAATCTTCAAGTTAAGATATCAACATTATATCATCAATATAATGAATAACAATAGTTTTCAATTAAATCAAACCTAAGTCTCACCAGGTGGTGTCAATACGCAAAAGTTTAAAAGTCCTTGTGGGAGAACAATAAATGTGTAGTTCATTCCATCTCAAGTCAAGGCAAATTGGCTCTGTTGTGTTTCTGAAATAGAAATCAAAAAGAAAGTGTTAGTT
The DNA here is from genome assembly GCF_048418805.1 of Vulpes vulpes. Lineage (NCBI taxonomy): Eukaryota > Metazoa > Chordata > Mammalia > Carnivora > Canidae > Vulpes > Vulpes vulpes. The sequence goes on from NC_132783.1 coordinate 136,292,910, forward strand.
AAGACCATCACAAAATTACCATCCTTCCTTAATGGAGTGAATTAACATCATATCAAGCACAGCTGATGCTATTATAGGCACCCTTTTATTCAGTACTTGAGGGTCTGCAGATAATTTACAGCACCCACTAGTTTTTATCAAAAATCCTACTGGACTCTTAAACAAGAAATTTTAGGCATTTTTATGTCTGCATCTAGTATATCATTAATTAAAACTGAAACTTCAGAATATCTCCCAAGTAACCAATATTGTTTTGAACTAAACGTTTCAGTGGATTTAAATCATTCTAAAATTCCCTTATACAATACTTGGCCAAAAGAGAATAGTCAATTTGGACACCATCCCTTCCCTCAACGTTGGAGGAAGAGTACCCCTTTAGATGTCACATAGTTCAAACAGTATATTCCAGTGGATGTGCCAAGCTTTGGCAACATCATTGCTTGCCTTAGTATACTTTATCCTTGGAAAATTGTTTTATCTATATGGTTGATACAGTTTGTGGAATTTAAGAGGTTGCCATATTTCACACAAACATATATTTAAATGGTAAAAAGAAATTATTGTTTATCTAGTATAATCCCTGATTTTCAGTGAAAACGTTATAAATCTTACAAGTTTTGGTATTCCTAGTACATGTAAAAATAGAAATTAAAAACATATATTTCTCTGAATTAATAAATTTATAACTATATTAAATAAACAATGATTTATGAATCTCTGTTTCAATACTCAAGCTGAAGAACATTCTTATATCTTACTGATAGCAGTCAATGGTGTTTTTCTCTAATTGCAGACTACCCTTCATTCACCAATTATTGAATAATTACATAATATAGATAAATCACTTAACAATAGCACTTTAAACATCCCATTATGTTTGACTTTGGAAAGCAATATTCTATGTTTATATCATCTTCATATTGTAGTCATCATTATTGTGTTCACTCTCAATCACATAGTTTGGTCCAGTTTCTTACTTGATCCAACCAGGGTTTGAATCATACTATATCCATGAAGTCCTGCAAAAGTTTTGCATCATATTGAGTATGTATGAACAATTTTTCATTTGCACTAACATATGACAAAGCTTAACATGTTTCTTCATATGCGATCATTAACATAACTTTTCTTTTTTTTTCAGATTTTTTTTATTCATGAGACACACAGAGAGAGAGAGGCAGAGACATGGGCAGAGGGAGAAGCAGGCCCCATGCAGGGAGCCTGATGTAGGACTCGATCCTGGCTCTCCAGGATCACCCTCTGGGCACTAAACCGTTGAGCTACCCAGGAGTCCCTTAATCTAACTTTTCTACTAAAATTCAAAATACCTTTTCTTTCATGTTTTCAAAACTAAAGTTAATAATTACATAATGTCAAAGTTTATTAGAAATATTATAACCTATTACAAATGTTACTAGAGACCAGGCATCAAGAAGACATCTTTGCCCATCAATTTTAAAACAAGAAAATGCTGTATTTGTGAAGACAACTTTTTACATTAAAATGAGAATTAAAAGGCTTAGTCAGCCAAGCAACTGACTCTTGATTTTGGTTCAGTTCACGATCTCCTCCTGGTGAGACTGAGCCCCTATAGGGCTCTGCATTTCACGAGGAGTCTGCTTGAGGTTCTTTATCCCTCTCCCTCTGTTCCTCCCCACATCCATGAGCACATGCCCCTGTACACCTGCACTTTCTCTTTCTATAAAATAAATGAATAAATCTTTTAAAAAAAATAAAATGTGAATTAAAGATTCTGGATATATCAGTATTATCAATGGGCAATTTTCTACTTAAGGTAGTAAAAACGTTTTACTATATAAATGTCTTTAATAATACGTTGATATCACAGAAATGAATAGAATTTTTGGTTAGTGCTCTTCCATATCAATCCTTGAAATATTTTCAAATGGTGGTCTTGTGTCATCAATGTGAAATAAATTTGTCCATGAAAGCAAAATCAGTTTCACTCATATATGGAATTTAAGAAACAAAACAAATGGAAAAGAAGAGAGAGAGAGAGAGAGAAAAGCAAACCAAGAAACAGACTCTTAATCATAGTGAACAAACTGATGATTACCAGAGAGGAGATGGGTCAGGGGATGGATGAAATGGTGGTGGGGATTAAGGAGTGCACTTGTCGTGGTGACCACTGGGTGTTTGGAAGTATTGGGTCACTATATTGTACAACTGAAACTAATAGTAAGCTGTATGTTAACTAACTGGAATTTAAATAAGAACTTGAAAAAATAAAATTAAAAAAAATGGAAAATAATTTGTTCATGAAACCATTTATGTAATCTTAAAATTAGTGTAATCATACAATGTCACATTATATTAGAATTATTTTATAGATGAATAGCATTCATTAAACCTGACTTGCATCAAAAGTGAATATTTTTCAGTAATTCACTATATAATAAATATGGTAACAAATATGGGAAGCATGTCCAAATATGGGCAGATGAGTAGCTCATTGTGACAGCTGCTGGCTTGACAAAATCGTTATGTCTTATACCAATTTTTTTTTTCCTGTTTCTAACTTGCTATAACTAAACTTCATTAACACTTTAGGAAATATGAGGCTTTTTCCATCTGGCACACGGCTTTAAAACTCATTTGCTGTAATTTAGAAAATCTGCAAACAGCTGGCAAAAAATATATTTTTATTAAGTTCTTTAGCTTCATATTTGAAAAATCTGTAGCTTTGCCTACATCCCTAAAACCCAGAATATTTTCTTCATTTTTCTATTTTGTAGCCTCCACAATCTCTTTCTAAATTTCTAAGTTGCTTGTAGTGATTTCTTTTATTTAAATTTTATATGTGATAATTCAACTGATCTTTGGCTTTGAAAATATTAAAAGCATGAATGGATGTCTTTTGTTTGTTTTTACAACAAAGACTTCAGACTGTACCTCTTACCTCATATAAAATTATTGAATAAATAGTATGTTTCTGTTTTTAGGCTTCCTTCTTACATGTATTACACACTGTATGTATTTTTTTCTATTATTAAAAATCAGTTCATATCCCTAGTCATATATTTCTGACTTTCTCACAACCTTTCTTATTAACCAATAATATCAGTAATTTATAAGGATTTAAGGATGTCCCTAAAAAGTATAGTAGAATATATGTTTTATATAAACACATGCCATATCCTAAGCACATGATTGATACAAGGAAAAGTTGTAGCAAGATATCCAAGAAGAACTGATAGTGATAAAGATAAGCTATTTAGGGATCCCTGGGTGGCGCAGCGGTTTGGCGCCTGCCTTTGGCCCAGGGCGCGATCCTGGAGACCCGGGATCGAATCCCACATCGGGCTCCCGGTGCATGGAGCCTGCTTCTCCCTCTGCCTGTGTCTGTGCCTCTCTCTCTCTCTCTCTCTCTGTGTGTGTGACTATCATAAATAAATAAAAAATAAAAAAAAATAAAAAAAAGATAAGCTATTTAAATAAATAAAACTGAACTTTGTTTATAGTAAAGAAGTCGCTAAGTATCCAGAGAACAACTAAAAATACAGCAGTTAAGAGCATGTAAATTATTTATAAAAGTATTCTTTAAAGCATGATGAGTTGGCTAGAATATCTAAAAGAAAGTGGGAACCCAGTATCAGTTTTTTCTGGAGACATTGCCACGAAATGATGAACTTGGCTGGCACTGGCTCTCCAATACTCAGTAGATGTCAAAGGGATGAGGACACAGTCTCAACTCCTGTCCAAATTGCATTTAAGACCATTCTTCTAGGAAACTACAGTCCCACAGGGCTATAACCATTGTGAAATTGAGAATTGAATCTAAAACTCTTCTTTCTCATCTAAAGAAGATTAAAATACAAGTATCTCAATGTAGAGCAGGAGGTCTGATGGGTGAGGAATTCCCTAAAAAGTTAAATTCATAAGCAAATTCTAACATGGATCTGAAAGCCAAGATCAGGTTACCTAAACATCTACTCTACACATAAACTTTGGACTAGCTTTTCTCAATAATTTCATAAATAATTTCAAGGGAAAATGAGCAAATCATGTTTAAAAACTCAAATTGATAAGCAGATCCTCTCTACTCATAGATTGGAAGACCTAAAACTGTCAAGATGTTAATTATCTCCATGGAATATCAATTCAAGAATGTATAAATCAAAAGCTCATTTTTTTTTTCAAAATCCTATCTTTCAAAATATCTTTTGTTGGTGTTACTTGACAAAATCTTTTAGAATTTATTTAGAAAAACAAACAGCCAAGAATATTCAAGGTACTATTAAAGAAGAACAGGGTTGATGGACTTTTCCTAACCACAGGGCTTGTCATAAAGCTACAGTAATTAAGAAAGAATTTACACCAAGTAATAGAAAGTACATCTGTGTAGCAATAAGAAAATATGTCAATGAAACAGAAAAGGGAGCTCAGAAATAGACCATGTTATGTGAACACGATATTTAACTGAGATTGTATTGCAGATCAGCGAACAAAGGACAGATACTTAATATAAATAGTGGTGGGTTTTGATGATCCAATTCAGAGAGGCTGGATTATAGTAGTAAAGACACAAATCTGGAGCCAGATGTCTGTATCCAAATCTCAGATTTCCAGTTACTTGGTTTTCAATCTCGAGTAGTCAGTTAATATCTCTGTGCCTCAGTTTCTTTACCTATAAAGTAGGGATAATAATGATATGCTTTGTTCAGAGGATTCTTGTGGAGATTAACTGAATTAATAAACATAAAGCATTAAAATGAATAACAGACAATTACTAAACCTAACGTGTATTAATTACTAACCATAATTATCATCATTACCTTCATCATCACCAATATAATCATCATTATGATATAGGAAAACAAGCAGGGGTGCCTACAATAGGTGATGGGGATTAAGGAGTGCACCTGCTGAGATGAGCACTGGGTATCCTACGGAAGTGTCAAATTACTATATTGTACACCTGAAACTAATATTACACAGTATGTTAACTGGTATTGAAATAAGAGCTTAAAAAAAGGAAAACTGGATTTAACAAAATAGGTAAAAAAAAATAACTTATGAAATGACTAATTATCAGTCGTTAATAAAGTCAACAGGAAATTTCAATACGAGAGGGTGCTAGAATCAAAGTATAGATGTTTTAATAGTGAGTGAACAAGTCTATCATCATTCAAAGCTGTAGAAATTCAGTTTTTGCAAATACAGACCTAGCACTGCCTGTCTTTCGAAACTATAACGCCTCATTCGTAAGAGCCAAAGATTTATTTTCGAAGAATGAAACCTACTTATGTTCCAAGGTGCGCATTGTTATTCATGCAATGATTCTTAGACCCATGATATAACACCAGGAACATTTCGAATACTCTTTGTTTAGGTGGGAAAAAAAAGAAAACAAACCAATTTGTAATCCTTCTTTGTAACATACGATAAATTATTTCCAGGTAAACTGAAGAGCTGCATGAGAAAGGCAAAACTTTAAAGATATTTTATTTCTGGTTGAGGGGAGTAGATTGTTTTTTTGGATATAGAGATGGAAGCCTTTGCTATGGTGCTGTCTGAGCATTGACAAAAGAGTGAATATTGTTCAATCCGGTTTCATGTTTACAGCAGTATTGTGACTCTTCTGGCAGATAGTTTTATTTTTGTGTGTGTGTGTGTGTGTGTGTGTATGTATTTGTGTTTCGGTAAATTTTATAAATTCTTAAAATTCCACCCCACTCCTTCTTCTCAGCTCATCTAAATCATTCTCATCTCTCAGGGAGAAAATACTGCTTCCCATTCTGCACGAAAACTTTTTGGCTCATCCACATTCAGAGTTACGTCTTCTCTATATTCCAACGCTGCTCACAAGACTCATTTACCACTCATCACTTCCTTCTTAGAGAACTTTTAATCTGTTCAACAGCTATAAACTCTAAGCCCAGGGTAAGCCCAATCTAAATTTGAGAACAGATTCTAGCAGTTATTAATGGAGGCTCTGGATAAATAACCTCTTTCTATATCTTGGTTTCTTCATTTGCAATTTAGAAATAATAATAATAATATCTGCTTTAAGAGATTTGACTGGCATGAGCTTTAACATACGCACTATGCCTATTGGGAGCAGGTCTGATTACTTTGTCATTTTCGACTGTGCAATAAACCTATCAGCAGAAAATATTGTGCTATCGTGTTTATATCCAACTGAGCACCATTCAAAAATATCGTGTACAAAACTGATATTTAGTATTTGTTGTTTGTTATGGGAGCTGGCTATGTAGATTAAAGTTCAATCTGCCCATTTTACTGTGCGTTGTCTCTCCAAAGCTCTGAGAACTAAAGATAATTTCTTCTCCCCACATTTTCATTCATGTAGTGCTATGCAAAGATTTCTAGATTTAGAGTTATTGAAAATGATTTTTTTCTTTCTATATTGTTCCCATATAATAAGAAAATAAAAATTGAAGGAGAATGAATCAATGGAGTAAGAGAATTGTCCTGTTGTGTGTGAAACATATTACAGCTGATGGTCCTGGATACCTCTACAGTGTTTTCATTAGGTGTCATTACTTTTTTTTTAAGTAACACCCCTACCTTTCTTTTTTGTATTGTTATTATTGTATATTAGATTTTCTAAACTCCTAATGCGCTTAAAAGACTTTTGTCTATCAAACTGAACACTCTAGAGGAGCTTCTTTTTAAAATTGGTCTTTAGCCAATCACTGAGGTTCCTGAGCATATTTAATTGTGCAAGACTCTGAAACCAAATAAGCACCAAACACCACTTTGTTACTGAGAATGCTTCTTTTTTCGTTTCTGTCTGCCTGTCTGTCTTTTTTCATTTCTGTCTCTCTCTCTTTGGGGGAAAGCGTGCTTTTATTTGCATGATATCATAAGGGTGGATGAGACAATCTCTGTCATTATTTGAGAAACAATGCATTCAAGTTATCTAGGTAAGCTGTTATTCAAAGATCTTTCTTGCATTTTATAACATCTATATTCTTCATTTTTTTGGGGGGGGGGGACTCACTCAGTTTTAAGAGGCTAAACAGCTTTACTTTGAATGAATATTTATTTCCATGAAATCCCTTTAAAATGTTAGATAGAGCCAGTCAATTCTGTATCGACTTACTGAAGATATTTTAGCATAGTTAGAAGAACCTTCACTTGTAACCCAGGAGACTCTCATCGTCACCACCGATGAGTTGGTATATCTGGTCTCTGTTTCAAAGCATCTTAACATGGCAATAGCTGCTTCTCAATGATGTTCATTAAACTTTTACCCATACTTAATTTCAGAAAATGTCTTCTTATGCTAAGCCTGAAGTTCCCTTCTTAAAATTTCCACTCAAACAAGTTTATCCTTAATGTTGATGTAAAAGAAGGTTTGTTTGTTTGTTTGTTTGTTTTTCATTAGGAAGGTGATGATTTTGCTTAATACTCTCTTGAAAAGTGCCAGTATTTCCATCCTTGCTGAAGGCACTGCTCTGCATCAAGAGTGGACATTTTTCCTCTTAATAGTCAGGTAATAAATATTGTAGGCTTTGCAGTCTATGTGCAGTCTCTGTGGCATATTCTTCTTCTTTTAAATAACCTGGTTTAAAGTAGTAAAATCAATTCTTAGGATGCAAATAGGGTGGTATGAACATAGGCCTTGGGTTGGATTTGGCCCACAGGCCCTAGTTTGTAGCTCCCCACTCTAGGTGATAACTTAGTAGATAAAACAAATGCTGGATAAGCTATAAGAAGAGATATGCAAAGTGCTGTAAATTGACTCAAGAGATCTACCAAACAGAAGTGCACTGGGAAAAGAATAAAAGATGATGATATCAAATTAACTGAAACAATAGTCCCCAGATTTGTAGTCCCTCTTATTTTTACCGCAGGCTACAAGAAAGCATTGAACAATTGTTTCTGTGAGAATCTTGAAATATTTCAGTTTCACGTTCAACAAAAACCATGCCAGCCCACACCCTTTATTAACCACCTGTGTGTGTGGAAATTCTGTTTCCTCTGTAAACATAGCCCTGAAGCAAGTACACACGTGAGCCCTTCTTGAAGTTTCATTAAATTAAATTATACTCATTAAATTATAAGATTTCCCAGGCAATGAGATAGGATCCTTAACATACCTTATGTTTTGCTTAAGGTTTACATGATACAGTAATTTCAGCCCCAATTTGACTTCAGATTGTGCCAGAAAATTCAAGAGAAAAAGCCAGCAGCAGACACCTGTCTGCAATTTAAACTCTTATGTCTAAATTAGAGGTCTCCTCACTAAATTGCGCTGTTAGGGACTAGCCTAATCTCTCTCCATACGTTTCCTCTTAAAAGGGGCTTGTCTTGCTCTATAAAGAGACTTCTATTAAACCTACTTATTCTAGTTTCTAATGTTCCCAGATAAGTCTGGCTTTAATACTGATAACAGTCAAGATTCAGTGATACCTGCACATATAGAGTAAGAAGGAATCAAAATAACTTTCAAAATTCTGAAATCTCGACAACTAGTGAAAGTAAAAGCAAAATCACTTTTATAAGATATTTCTAAATAATATCTTAAAACTATATTATTTTATGGTAAATATCAAATATGTTCTGATATATTCAGAACATATATCAGTTCAGATGGTGAAACTGTAAAAAAATTTCATCTTACCATCTTATTGACAATATTCTGCAATAGTAAAAAAAAAAAAAAGAGCCATACTTCAATGCCTAAAATGCATCTTTCTACTTTATTTCTGTTAAATACCTTGACCTGGTTTATGGTGCTTAAACTATTTTCAATATTTAAAGTTGGCCATTACTTCTACTTATGAGTAGTCTTTCATTCTATGTAGGAAAACCTCTCCTATATCAACCTCATTCAATTATTTGTCTGATTATGTAAATTGCAAACATTTTAATAATGGAATTATTTGAAATACATAACACTACCAACAGCTAATTATATTGTAAATTGCATTATGGCATGTCTGCTATTTCAATTTTACTCTTCAGCCAGGAGGTATGAAATTTGTAGCTAAGTATTCAGAGTATAATTCCTTTAATAAATATACAATACCTTGTCTACAGTTTCAATCTGTTATTCGTTACAAGAGTTGTAACTATCCCACAACAACAACAACAACAAAAACCTTGATTCTTCAATCTCAGAAGATAATTGAATTTTAAAACTATAACGTTGAAATGGAAAGGTACTTATAACTTTGACAGCCTATTGATACACCTACGGAACACACAGATGTTAACAAAACTTTATCTTTATATTGTGTGTGGTTTACTCTAAGATTTCATTAATTAATTTTTCACCAAAAATATAAACTAAAGAATATGGGGATTTTTGTTAAGAATATGGGGATTAAGTTAAATAAATATATATAGTAGCTATTGTATGATACTACATCTCGTAAATATATATACAGTAGCTCTTGGGGCAGAGAGCATATAAAGGGATTTCATATTTCCTGAAGGTGCCTACAGATGCCAACCACTCAGATCAGAGAGGTAACCAAGGTGAGCATCTATTTTACAGATTCACCGTTGGGTTGTTAGCAAAGACTTCATGCCTCGGCAACAGAGGAGGCCTGTTGCCTAAACAGACTTGTCTCAATTGATGCAGCATTCATACTACACAACTCCAAAGGTTAGCAGAAAATGTTCGACAAATTGATGCCACAGCTAAAAAGCTCAGAACTTAGGTAAACAAAATAGGGTGTATCACATACTATTTGAAGATTATTATTATTATTATTATTATTATTATTATTATTTGCTTTCTCTGTACTGCTGCATCTCTACTTGAGTATGTCCTATGAGCTGCATGTTACAGAAGAACAAAGCTGAGAAAAAAAAAAAAATCCTGCGAAAGTCAATGACAAAATCACGTGACAAAATCTAAGTGGTCAGGTCGTCTACATGAACTTCAGTGCACACTTGTGAAGAAAAAGAGTTAATGTTGCAGGCTGAAGGTGCCCATCCTAAGAAAGGTCTTGATAGGTTGGTCCTTGGCTGGTGCTTAAGAACCTGGTGGATGGACAGCTCCTGACGCCAGTACAAAACTTTCCTCAATGATGAGTCTGGTTTATTGTACTAGAGCTGCGGTTTACGGTCAACATCAGCTTTCCTTCTAGGGGTCTGGCACTCTGGCATGTGTTCAATGAGGTGCATTAAAGTATCTAACTCAGTATTTGGAAGTTTGTAGGCAGCTTTTAAGTTTGCTTTTTTAACAGAAAGTCTCTCACTCTTACCCTGCTTTCTCATACCTGGGTAAGTTAATAAGAAAGTATGGTGCTCCCTCTGTTGGTCCTGGCAGGGGATTCAAAATAGGCAACCCTCATCCCGGTGCATCCTCTAAACACCATAAAAACCTCAAGCCAGTCTCCTAAAATTCTCACTGTGTGGGTATAGACCTCTTCCTACACTCTTGGGGCACGCACACATGGGTGTGTACATGCTGCCATCAACTGCAACATAAAAATCAAATTTTGTAAAAGATTCATCCTGCCTGGTAGGTTCATAGCAAACCAGAGAGTGACCACGCCAGCCCTTGTTCAAACCTTGGGTACTGATGAGCTGAGTGCAGAAGGTATTTTCTATGTGTTGCAGTCTTCTGCTGGTGGACAAGGGGTCCTGTGTGACTCCTATGATACTAGGAGACAACTCTTGAAATCTTGTACTTACTTTCCTCCAGACTTTGTCCCATGTGTTTTCCTGCTACTGATTTCGATTTGTATAATTTTGCTATTATACACTATGACCATACATAAAACCATGTTTTAGGACTGTGGGTCCCTCTATGGAATTGTTGAACTTGATGCGGCCCTCAGGAATCTAACATAACACATTCATATAATTTCAGAGGATTGAATTAGATTCAGAAGTGGACACAGGGAGGCATCTGAGTGGCTCAGTGGTTGAGCATCTGCCTTTGGCTCAGGTTGTGATCCCGGGGTCCTGGGATTGAGTCCCTCATTGGGCTCCCTGCAGGGAGCCAGCTTCTCCCTCTGCCTGTGTCTCTGCCTCTCTCTCGGTGTCTCTCATGAATAAATAAATAAAATCTTTTTAAAAAATGTGCACATGGATCTCCTCTTTATGTCACACCCATCTCCTGATACTGCTTGGCTGCAGTTCATTTATGTATGTAACTGATCTTGATTCTATGTGTGCTCATGGACAGTCATTTCAGAAATGTATGCAGGAACAAAAAGTGGTCTGTCTCTGCTCTTTCCCAACTCTCACCAATTGGTTTATGTTAATAAATTATCATCATGAGAAATGACAACCTTCATTTGTCATTATCACTATAAATAAATAGGGCTAAATATATTTTACCTTCCAAAAGCAAATTTTAGAGCAAATGTATATATGGACATTTAGTGGGACTTTGGAATAAATAAGATAATCGCATTTATGCAATTATAAATATGATTTAGAAAATTAAATTAGTCTTGAGATTGAGAGCTAACAAAATTATAAGCTTCTGTTTCAATTTGAAACATTGTTCTCACTATGAAAGCAATTCGTGTTCATATTAACCATGTGAATTGCAGGGAAAAGTCTTTAAGGACAAAATGATAGGCACGTATATCTCATTTTGCTGTGATAATTCTGTTAGGTTTAAGTGTGTGTAGTTTGCATGTATATGCCTCAATCCATTTCACTCTTTCTTTCTATATACGAATTATCTAATTAGTAAAGATTTTAAAACACTTTAATTTTTTTTCACTTAAAAATATGTTCAAAGCATTTTATTGTTTTGTTTGTTTTTGTTTCCAAAACATGATTTTTATGATATCACATCACAGTTTTACTAGTACTACTTTTTCTTAGCCTAGAAGAATTCTGCACAGATATTCAAAAGATAAATAGGACATATTAAAAACAACTCTATGCCAATTAAATTTGACAATTTGTGTGAAAGTAGTAATTAAAAAAATACAATGTACCAAAATGAATAAAGGAAGCAATAGATAATCTGAAAGTCTGATGTCTACTAAAGAAATAAAGTTTTTTTATTAAAAAAACCCCTACAAAATATAATCCACAAACTTGTGCCCATATGGTTTCCTCAGAATTCTTCCAAGTATTAAAAAAAAAAGAATTACAACAATCTTATGCAAAATTCTCTAGCTAATGGGGAACAAAAAAGACAGCATTATTTTCATAAGGCCTCAGTAACTTTGTGTTTTGGGAGTTTTTTGTTTGTTCTGTTTTGGTGTTTTTTTTTTTTTCTTTGGCTTTTTGGCTTTTTAAAATTTTATTATTTTTTTCATTTTATTTAAATTCAATTAATTCACATATAACGTATTATTGGTTTCAGAGGTAGAGGTCAGTGATTAAGTCTTATATAATACCTAGTGCTCATTACATCACAAGCACTCCTCCTTAATGCCCATCACCCAGTTATCCCATTCTCCCAACCCCACCCTCTCTTCCCCTATGATCTTCTGCCTTTTTAAATATTTTATTTATTTATTTGAGAGAAAGAGCACGACTGACGGGGTAAGAGCAATGGGAGAGGGAGAAGTGGACTCTTCACTGAACGATGAGCCAGGGGCTCATAGTGGGGCTCCACACTTAGAGCTCCATTCCAGGACTCAGAAATCATGACCTGGGTCAAAGGTACATGCTTAATGGACTGAGCCACCCATGCTTCCCACTATAAGGCCTCAGTAACTTTGATATTAACACCATGCAAAAATATTTCAAGAAAAAAAATACAGAAACATCATTGTCATGAAAATAGATTTAATAATTATAAACAAAATATTAGCAAAAGAAATCAGGCAGTAACATCTTATTTTGTCTCTCTTTGGTATATTAGCCATTTTGATAGATGCATAGTGTCATCTGCAAATAATAGCAATGATCCCTTTCTTTCCAAAGCACATGCCTTTATTTTTTAAAATGTGATATTATATCATATTATCTGACATTCTATTGTATTGTTTTGGTTTGGTTCTGGTCATATCGTTCTGGTGTGGCCTATATCTGTAAAATGTTTTATAGTACTAGTAATGTAGGTGTCCTTGCCTTTGTGTTGGGAATCAAGATAGGCTTATCTTGAGGTAAGTGGGATAATGATGGGAAAGAAGCACAAAGAAGGCCTCAGCAATGATAATATTTTTCTGATTCTTGAGTGATTTGTGTATATTTTCTTTCTTTACAATAGTCAACAAAGAGTTTAAATATTTTTCTTCATACTCTATTTCACTCCTATTTTCTTTAAAAATACATCTTAATTTAATATATTTTATTTATGAAAATATTTTATATTTACTTTCTTAAGCAGAGTTTCATACAATAAAGATATTTATAACTTGAAGTATATTCATAAAATATCTTATTGTCCTAAGTCTATAAGTTTCAAATATTCTTCTGAATTGGTTTTATAAAATTATTATCAGTACATGATTACAAAACAATATGAATATGTATATATTTCAATTTTGATACTTATTAAAATAACATTTTATGGTTTATATGTTCCTTAATTTGGTAGAAGATACTTGCTTATTTAAATTATTATATATACACAGAGATACTAATATCAGCTGTAATAAAACATTGTCTTCATTTTTATAGCTTTGGACTCAGAAAATTTGTTGATATAAAATAATAAGTGAAAGTGGCAAAGCTTGTTTTTTTTATAGTGATGTCCCTCAACTCCTTATACACCTCCTGACTTACATGACAAAAATGATATAATCAAAAACTTCCTGACTTACATGACAAAAATGATATAATCAAAAATTATTTTTAATGAGCTTCTTGGTGAGAATTGAATTATATTTTCCAACCCATATGTTTAAAACAGCAACAACAAAATGGACTGGTTTTAAAAGGAACTGTTTCTCAGAACTTGGCATTTCCCATTTTTTCAATAACTTCAACAGTTAAATACTGTATTTTGAAATGTCCCTTTGTTATACGAACCTTTTTTTACCCTCAAGCTATCATTTCATGGTAAAATTCCAAATATACTAGGGATACTGGAGAAGGGACAATTGTAAAAGTGTAGGTAGAAAGATCAGCAGATGAATTCCCACAGAGGGTAGTTTTAGGGAAGACTGTTGAGTATAAGAGTCTGAAAATTAATTTTCTTAAGATTGTAATCTTGTGAACATCAGAAAGTTTCACATTAATTGAGTTGACGGTACATCACTGCAAAGACTACTGCACTGTTCTGCTTTTCTTTTCTTTTCTTTTTTTTTTTTTTTACTGTTCTGCTTTTCAACTTGATTCCTGTCCATAACAATACTCTTCTGTAGACCTGATGTACCAGTGAAGAGCCTGACACAAACTGCAGAAGGCTGAAAGATTAGTGAGTTAGAAAGAAAAAAATAACGTGAATTCTTAGAAGAATTGGAAATTCAAGTGTAATAATAAGTGACTTCTCTGGGACCACCCACAAACCACTTACATTTTCTGTGGTTATAAAAAGAAAGAAGGGAGTGAGGCAAATGTATACCTTAACTGATTACTTAGATAATATGTTAAGTGACTATTCATGAATTTTTTTTCAAAGAAAATTTTGATTTTATTTGACCATAGTAGGACACTTTATACAGAAATGGGAGAAAATAAATAAAATGGCAAACATGCTCATTTCAAGGTTGCTTCTCCCTACCACAAACTGTTTGCATTCTTAATGCAGAGATAATTTTTTTATTTGAGATAATTACTTTAATTATTGTTTTTATAATGCATTTTTAAAATGCCTTTGATGTTGAGAGAAGAATCATGAAGTATACGTACATAACAAAGTGGTTGTTATTTTATATATGGTTCAAGAAGATCAAATCAATTAACTTATTATTCTGTAGTGAAATAAAATTCCATTCATAGAAAATGACATATTGTTAAGATTCTGCAGAAATATTTATTCAAATGTAAGAAAATGCTTTTTCTGCCGCGATTAACCATTTTTTCTTATTTCTATTGAACCTGACACTTTGCTTCCTTTGAATAACATTTTAATTGGAGCCCATGAACCTTAAAAGCTGAGATTTATTTACTGACACCAGGGAAACTCTCTGAACTTTATCTTATATCATCATTATTTCATAATACCTCTTTGACAATCTTGAACATTATTATGGATACTTAATGCATGCTAATCTATCTTGTCTTCAAATCATTTTATATGAATTTAACATACACTGTTCAGGAATTAACGAGAATTCATAACATAATGTAGTCCCTTGGCTCGATCTTTCATAGCACGGGAGCTGCATATATAAAGATTGCTAAAAAATTTCCCAATATTGCGGTTCCCAATTTAAATTCTTAAGATTCTCTATATAGGAATGTGGGTGAAGGGAGATGTTTCTCACTCACGTTACTTCTACTGTTGCCTTTGGTATGTTTTCTGTGCTAGTCTCTAAACTGTTCTATCTCCAGCCTGTAAACTAATGTTTGAGACATTACCACGTCTTCCTTGCCCTGACGTGGGTGTGGCCATGATATCCATCCCCTATAATCAGGCAGCGATAAAATTTAAGAGAAAGAGAGAAATTTTAGGAGCAAATGCTCCCATTTGCTCTTAGCCTTGGGTATCAATTTGCAGAGCTACAATCTAAAGTGTTCCACCAGGAAGAGGAATAGAAAAGGGATCAAAGTCTATTGTGTAAGAGTGAGTAGTTTTTCCTGCCTTGGAAACATTTGTCTTATATCCAAATAGGAAAATCTACTTTACTCCCTTGAAAAGCCTTCTATTTTCTTTTTCTTTCTTGTTTTCAGTCATGCCCCAGCCTTGAGCAAGAAAAGATTTTATGGGTAAAGTTATCTAGTGATTTACTAGACCGTCCACTCTGTTCATTGTAGAAAATTGCATTCTTTTATTCATGTTATTACTTGCTAAGCAGCAGATGTCAAATACTATAGCTGAAACTGCTTAGCTTCTCAAATCAATCCTTTAAAAACCAACTTTATATTTAATGTTAAATAACTTAAAAACTGGCTTCAAGTGAAGCTATGCTAATGTCAACAATTGAGTTGTAAAATTATTGACCATTATATACACAAGCTCAAACCTAGATTAATATCCTTTTACATTTCCACACCAATTATTTCTCTCAAAATTGTATATTCTATTGGAATATCCTTTAGCCTCTGTTTCTATCACTTTTTAACTTATTTCTACTCACCACTATTTTCTTGATGGTATGAACATTGAGTTAATTAAAACAAAAACCAAAAAAAAACCCTAAACTGCCAAAAACACAACGGAATTATAAATGAATATTTAACTGAAGAATCAAGATAACAATAAAAAGCAATAGTTAATGTTGTGACTGTTTACAAAGTTTATGAATTTACTTTTTAAAACTACCACCTAGGTTTCTGTAAGTAAAGAATATGATATAGGAATGAAATGATCATCAGTATAAAACAAGATCAGAGAATTCATTACCTTTTCTATTAAAGACAGAAATTTAAGTTATTTAATAATTTATGATTTATCTTTGTGTATATAGTATCATTAGTCTTACATAACTTCAGCTTTAATTATATATAAACTCGAGTAGTGTCATTATATTTATTATAATAATTAAGATGGCCCACCCAGTGCCTCCTGTAGTGAATGAAATGTAAAGTATCCAAAATTTGAAAATAAGGCAAAATAATGTGCAGTATGATTTCAACCTCATACCAGGTATTGTTTAAAAAGAGCCTCTTAGGATTATTTAATTATCTAGGACAATGAGCCTGTGGTCCCTCTGCTATTTTCTTTTTTTTTGACTCTGCTATTTGTTATTTGATTAAAGCCCAGACAACGTGAAGCGCATGTTCACATGCAGATTTCTATCTGATATAGAAGACAACCCCTGAATTTATGGTTTTATTGCCCCTCAAGGACGTTTACTAGTTTTATATCTATCTTAGTCACATTATTTCAACATCTTTTAATATTTTTCAAAAATGTCTATTAATGCCCAGCTTTTCAAAATGTTTTTTGAATCAGCTTTATCATTTTATTGATTTCCTCATTGATGAGTTAATAAATATTGACACATACTTGTGTAAGAGTTATGCTTTTAACTTTTAAAAATTACATATAAAAATCACATTCCCCTATGTGTTTCCTATGTTTCATTATTGAGTTAAACTTTATATATTCAGCCACCATAATTGAAGTTGTTAAATCAAAAGGCCCATTGCAAGTTTAATTTTCTGTGATTGATTTAAAAAATAAGAACTTTCTTAGATAAGCTTTGATTGCCATATGATTTTACAGCTGACAAAAATGGTGCAAATTAATGTTGAATTTTCTGAAACTCTTCACTTTGATCTCAAAGCAGTTTAGCTCTAGATTTACCACAGCTCAATAACCATTTTAAGAGGCAGATTTTTTTCACTCATTCATGCGTCATTATTTCTTTTTGTAAGTGTATCAACCCTGAACTCATTTTATCCCATCACTATGGTTGACTCTTTATACTAATTGAAATTTATTTCTTCTACTCTCCTCTGTCCTTGGCTAGTTTGCCCATAGAAATCTACAGTCAAGTGTATTTTCCTACTAGTTTTACAATTCAACCTAGTTTATAAGAAGGATTTAGGTATGAGCTTCTCTTATCTGTCAGGAGCCAAAAATATTGCTCATCACATTTCTTATTGATACTGTGCACACACATTTAACTCAAAGGCAACAACAAATGAAAATTTAAAATTTAAATATTTCATCTCATTTACAAAGTACAGTAAGCAGAATCTGTTTCTTAAAGCCTCCTCTATTGAAAAATGAGTAAAAGTATCAAGGAATAGATATGCAATTTTTTTAATTTGGATTGAGGAATTAGTGTCAGGAAATAATGTCATTTTATGCAATATTCACAGCTTTTAAAGTCAAAACGGATAAAGTAGCAAAATTCCTCCTTCCTTTTTTGAGCATATTTCATTTATGCTGGTTGAAGCTAGTTTATTAAATTTCAGATAAAATTGTGTTGAAATTTTCAAGTATCCTACTTGATGTGTTGATGTGTTTCTTCATATATATACTGGCAGCTCCGAGGTTTTTTTGTCAACCCAGAATGGATTACTTGTTACCAGTGAAAACATTGCCATACCACAAATCTGTCTTGCTGAGGCACCATCATTGCAAACCTGGGGATCTTATTTCCTACTATTAAAATAAGATAGCATTCTAAACCAACTCAAACCATCTTTTTCCTTATGCATGTCATAGTATTGAAATGTTCTGTATTCTCTCTCAAACTCTAGTCCAAACACCAGAAAGACTTCTCTCAGCTTTCCTCACAGAGTGGTTTGTACTTCCTCAGAAACCCTATGTGACTGATGGTTCAGATCATTATTTTCAATATTCTTATTTACATATTATCCTTTCCCCATATAAATTGAGGAAATCGATTTATTTTAGATCCTACTATATTATCTCCTGCTGTAGGCTTTCAGTTAGTTTATTCTGGGAATTAGGATAGTTTATTGTTATTGGGTAAACCATTATTATATTCTTTGTATTCAAAAACAATGGTATTGCCATCCAACTTTAAGAAAATACATCTTTCAGGGTTTCATCAGAGAAGCAAAGCCGCTATGCATAATAAAAGGGATGTGTTGTGCTGATATGATCTTATATAATTGGAGACTGAGTTAGGTCCATCATATAAGTCTGTTACCTTGGCATCTGCTACAAGTCCTGAAGTGGGCATCTCTGGCTATCAGGGAGGAAAGGTGAACACGAAAAGGGGGTAGACTTCGTTTATACTTTTATAAGTATCTGCTTTCACTTTTTTTCTAGATAATTTTAAGAGTTTATATTGATTTTTGAAATTCAACATTTTCATTGGCATAGTTAGATATTATCTCTTTCCATTAATTTTTACTGTGATAATCAGTGAGCTACTCTCATTTGCATACCCATGTCTATTTCACCTCAGGATATTTGTTTCCATTCGTAAATCATTTAAGTGTCCTGTTAGTGGCTAGGGGTTGTTTTTTTGTTTTGTTTTGGCTTTTGACTTTCGGTTTTTACCAGGAGTGAACTATTAGTATGTTGAGGTGCTATCCGTTTTTGGCACATTCAGGTGTTAATTAGAAAATTGCAATTTTTATCATTGTAATTATCTATTAAATTAAGGAGGATATCTTAGGTTTCAAAGGCTCTTTCACCATATTAACAGTTTTCTTTTGTTGAGTTTGTACTTCTCTGTGTTGATGATAGTTTAAATTTATTGCTTATATTATTTACATCATTCCATTTTTTAATAAATCTGATAATACCTTTATATCAAAATTATTTTACATATTTTGACTCTTTTTATACCTTTTCTGATCCTATAATTCCTTAACTGGACTCTAACTTCAATGCATTTTTATTTTTATGATTTCAAAGTTGTCCAGTTTTGCTTTACAACCAACTCTTCTGTTTTTATTCATCAATGAAAACTAAAACTTTATACCCATAAACCGTACAGTGCTTTGGTTTAATACATATTTTTCTATGCTGCAAATTATAATATGTTAGGATTGCATTTCCTCTTGTATGAATCTGGAGTGTGGACCCTTGGTTGGCTAGAAGTTGGATTTCATTTTTAAACATTAATGTCACATACCTATTAACTAAAGACATGCTCACTTTTGAAATTGATACTTAGACTCCTTTATTATGCATTTATTTATTTTGTCTTGTCTTTCAAGATGTCTTTCTTATATTTACGGTGTCTGTGTTAGAGACATGTACTCAATACGATTCCAATTGTGAATATATCTGCTTTCTAGTTCCAGAAATAATTGCCCCAGATTTCTCCAAGTTCCTCCTTGTAGAAAGGGAAGAGAACTCCTAACATTGGAGAGTGTACAGAAATCATTCATTTTGTTTGTGGGTTGGTTGGTTTTTCATTTTCTCCATTGTTTGGGACTCCAGTCACCTAATAAGCTTGTAGCTATGTCAGTGGCTATAGTAGGATTCCACAGAAAGCAAAATTTGGAGAGACTGGAAACATCTTCAATATTTGGGTTGGTAGTTCCAGGAGGATGGGGCCAAACTTTGCTACTTTTATTTTCTTGCTGACTTTTCATCACTTAACCTTGTGTATAGTCTTGGTTGCTGAGGTGAATGAAAGAGCAAGAGAACTAAAGCTTTACTTTTATGGATGGAGGAGTAAAATATTGAACTATAGGGAACCAAAAATTACTAGAGAGATCTATAGAAGGGAAGGTGTCAAGAAAGTGACACCAAAACAACCAAAACAAAACAACACAACCAAAACAAAACACCAAAAACAAAACAAAACAACAAAAACAAAAACAAAAACTCTTTAGCCCACCACTGTTTGAAGAAGAGTCAAAATTAAAATATTCTCCTTTTAATAAAGCATAAAAATGTGAACAAAATAAATCAAAGAAGGCAAAATAAAGGGGGTAGTAAACATATACTGATTCAGTAAAATTAGAAAACAGAACTGTAAAAAGAAACAAAATACTCAATATTTTTCTTTTGGAAGAGGTCAACAAAACTGATAAGTGCTTAACAAAACTGGCAACAAAAAAGGAAAATACACATTATGACCAATATCAAGAATGAAAGTTGGGATATTACTAAAAGCACCATAGACATTAAAAGAATGAGGGAATATTATGAAGAATGAGGGAATATTGTGTGTTTACACACATAATTTTGGCATCATAGATGAAATAGACCAGTATTTTCAAATCTACAAAATACTAAAACTCACTCAAGATGATATAGCTCATTTCTGTAGTCTCACAGATATTAAGAGATTAAAATTATAATTAAAAACATTTTATAAAAGATAAGTTCAGGCTCAGTTGGTTTTCCTGGGAAATTCTACCAACATTCAAATAAAAACTAACACTAAATCTATAAAATTCCTTTTAGAAAAATGGAAGATTAGAACACTTTACAGTTCATTTAATAAGACTGGCATTACCCTAATTTCAAAATCAGAAAAATATAGTACAAAAAAGAAAAAAAAAGATTGATATCACTTATGAACATTCATGCAAAATTCCTCAAAGCATATCAGCAGATTTAATCTAATATATAAAATGAATACACCACAACCTGGAGTGGTTTATTCCAAGTATTTATATCAATTGACAATGAAAATAACTTGCAAAAATGCAACATCCATTCACAATGAAAACTTTCACTAACGAAGGATTAGAAGAGAATACACTTCACTAAAAAAGAAATTTACCCTTAACATAATGTCTAATGATGAATAACTAAAGATTTTCACTCTATGATTAAAAAAAAAAAGCAATCCAATTTTATTTTTAGGAGAATGTAAGTTTGGGTTGGAATTAAAAAGTGAATCATTAAAATTTATCATTTTATTGAAGTAAGAGACATATCATATAGTTATAATAGATGCAGAAAAAAAAAATCTTTTTATACAGCCCAGTAGCCTTTATAGGAAAGAAAAAAAAGTAACAAATTAGGAATAGAAGTTAACTTTTGTAAACTAATAAAAATATATACAATAAAACTATGCTAGGGTCACCTGGGTGGCTCAGGTGGTTAAACATCTGACTTTGGAGATGCCTGCTTGGCTCAGTGGTTGAGCATCTGCCTTTGGCTCAGGGCCTGGAATCGAGTCCCGCATCAAGGTCCCCACAGGGAGCCTACTTCTCCCTCTGCCTATGTCTCTGCCTCTGTGTGTGTGTCTCTTATGAATAAATAAATAAACAAAATCTTTTAAAAAACCTAACTCTTGATTTTGGCTCAGGTCAGGATTTCAGAGTTCTGGGATCAAACCCCACATCAAGCTCCAAGCTCAGTGGGAAGTCTGCCTGAAGATTTCTCTCCCACTCCGTCTACCTGTCACTCCATCAAATAAGTTAATTCTTAAACAAAACAAACAAACAAAAACTATGGTAATATATTGAAAGCATCCCTCTAGATATTGAGAAAAAAATTCTATTTCAACAATTTTATTCAATATTGCACTGTTGCCAACACATTAATAGTGAAAAAAAATAATATCAGTTGGAAAATAAAGAAAAAAGTCATTTTATTCTCAGATGATATGATGATGCAACAAAATCCAAAAAAAAATATTGTACGTAAAATTACTGTAATTGATGAATTCAGCACATTGCTAGACTCAAGTTCAGTATTAAGTAGAATGGAAAGTACCATGTGATCCAGCAATTCCAATTCCATTTCTGAATGAGTGTATGCTCAAAAGTATTAAGAACAGGATTTCTTAAGACATTTGTATATTCATGTTTAAAGCAGTATTCTTCATAATACATAGTGGAATATCCTCCAGCCTTAATAGAAAAGGACATTCTGATCCATGTTATAATATAAATTACCCTTGAGGACATTATGCTAAGTGGAAAGAGACAGTCATAGAAAGACAAATACTCCACAACTCCATGTCAAGGCCATAAACAGAACAACAGTGACTGCCAGATGCTAGGATGATGGGGATATCAAAAATTGATGTTTATGGATATTGAGGTTCAGTTTTGCAAATGAAAAAAGTTCTGGAGATTTATTTCAACAACAATATGTATATACTTAACACTACTGAAGTTAAAAATGCTTAAGATAATAAATTTTCTTATTTTATTTAACCACAATTTAAAAAATCAAATGCATTTGTACATACCCTTTATAGGATCCTTTTTTTCCTCCCTTTGTCTTAAAATGTCTAGTGTCTTCTCAATTATGCTAACTTTTTCCTACTCATTTTCTCCAGGTAATACATCTTCTTTCTAACTATCCATCCCGTAAATATCCACAGCAATTTATTGACTTATTCATTCAAGTCACAACTATTAAGTGCCAACAGAGTCTACTATATATTTATGTATAAATATATATGTTTATGTATATTTGAAATTGTCTACTTATATAAAAAATTTTAATTTGTGATAAACACTATTCAAAATAAATTCATAGAAGATAATGAAGGTGGAGTGCGCAGGGGCAGTTTTGCATAGGTGGACATGGAGGCATAAATATAAACTACAAGTGGAAGCCTGCTTTGTAAATAACTGGGGAAAGCTTTCATGGGATTTGGAAGAAAAAATCTAGAAACCCAAGAAAATGGAACATGTGTAGGATTTACAAGGAATATAATGAGATTAACGTGAGATAGTTAATAAGAAATAATGAAAATAAGATTTGATTGTCAGGACAGAATGATCAAACATCATGCACTGGCTTTGTAAACCCTGATAAAGACTTTAAGTTTTCTTTCCTTTGGCTAGCAACCAAAGACATTGGGAAATACATTCAAGGAAATGAAACAATATATGACATAATATATATATTTATATATTTTTAATCAGCAATAGAATGGT
This sequence comes from Vulpes vulpes, assembly GCF_048418805.1. Taxonomy (NCBI): domain Eukaryota; kingdom Metazoa; phylum Chordata; class Mammalia; order Carnivora; family Canidae; genus Vulpes; species Vulpes vulpes. Next base: position 136,316,175 of record NC_132783.1, read on the forward strand.
TATATATAGTAAGACTGGAAAGAATTAAAGAAACCAGAGTCCAAGAGTAGATGGAAGTGGATAGACTCCATCCTCCATAGTATGAGTTTAGATGATAGCAGAGATGTTTCTTCCAATGTGTCAGTAAAAAAATAGAAGCACAAAACAAAACAAAACAAAACAAAAATATGGTTCACCAGGAAGCTAATGCAAATTAAGCTTTGCGACCAGTCTCTTGTCTGGGTCCATGAGTAGCACGAAAATGTCCTCACAGGGGCCTGTGGTTTTTGTAAAATTTTTTAAATGATTTATTTTCATCTGTGGTTAGCTAACATTGCTATTTCTCTCTGTCAATGTTTTCCCCACAGTCACAATTTCCTGGTGTCAGATGGTGTTGCAATGGTCGCAAGCATTTTTGGTATCTACATAAGCGCAGATGGCTAAAGACACATTGAGTTTGGATTTAGTGTTATATATTTATGTAGTTCACATTCATTTCTGTTTTCCAAGAATATTTCCACCCACTGTACTGATCTTGTTGCAAAAATGATTTTACTCAACAAATACATAGTAGAGTAATGAAAATCATTTGTAAATTTGGCATTTATTCTAAACATAGGGTGTGGATACTTTAACTGATTTGGAAAACAAGTAGAGGAAATGTTTAATCCTGTGCTACTAGAAGGATAAAAGCCCAAACATGTGTATGGGAAAGACTAATGGGACATAGTATGCAAGAGTAACATGGAGCTGAATTATTATTATTAGATTTTTAAAAATCTAATTTGAATAAGAAATTAGGATTTCCTGTCTTAAAATGAAGAAAGAAACAGAGCATATAGATTTACTAAATTATATAAACATTTCAACACATGATACAATTTAACAAATTATATTATTAAACTGTTATAGGACAGTCAATGTTGTGTCTATGAAGATAAATCTATGAAGAAAATATAGCTATGGCCAAATTCTTACTTCTGGATTCCTTTAAAAGGTATACCACATAGGCACTTAATTACTCCTTCTGAAATTCCCCTAAAATTCACCAATCACAGTTTTATAGTACACCATCATAAACTACCAAGAGATGCAGAATGGTGTGTCCTTTTTCTGCTTCCAATAAATTACAATCTTTTGACTTCTCTAGTAATTCTCAGAGCAATAAAAGTGAAAGAAAGAAAGTAGCTAGTAGCTATTGATCACTATATGTGTAATCTCATGAAGCTATATGATCCTTTTCTTTTAATGATGGATTACTGTCTGTAGCCCACAAATTAGACCAAGTGCCATCTATATATTTTCTAAAAGGCAACAGTGACAGAATTATTTTTTGTTCTTTGGAAAAAGAAGTGGTTCTACATTTTGGTAAAACAGAGTGATGAAGAGGAAAAAGAACATAATCCAAATTCATGAGCTCATATTTTCAGTTACTAACTAGTTCTGCCACTTTAGGCAAAATAATTCATTTTTGTGAACCTCAGTTTACCCATCTGTGTAATAATGTGGTTAGATTTATGTCCTTTAAATTCATAGATAGTACAGATTTAAACTCCACTGGTGATACAGAATTAGTCATTACATTTTATAAAGAGAAATTCAATAAACCAAGTAGACATTATTTTATATAGATTTACTTTGGGAATACTAGGAGAATTGGATATGGTAGTATAAGGTCAAATATTAAATATTTTAATAAAATAACTCAGTAAGAAATAATATTATTTTCACTTCTCAGAAACTAAGATATCTTCTTATAAATGTTTTATATATACATTAGGGACCATTCATATCCTTCATCTTAGCAGAACAGAAGAGTCTGTAGAATTACACTTACCTTTTCACAAACTACTGAAGAGGAAAACTGAGCATCAACACAGGAAGATAGGTGCTATTTTCAAAGTAAGTCATCTTCTGACCCTCACTCCATATGGTGTAGACTTAGTAGATTACCAACAACTTGGATGCAACAATAAAAAAAAAAAAAGTGAAATCCTGAAGCATCTGGGTGGCTCAGTCGGTTAACTGACCGACTCTTGGTTTTGGCTCAGGTTATGACCTCATGGATTGTGAGATGAAGCACCACATCGGGCTCTGCACTCAGTGAAGAGTCTGCTTGGAATTCTCTCTCTCCCTGTGCCCTACCTTCACCACCAGTCTCTCTCTCTAATAAATAAATAAACCTGCAAGAGCAGTTGAGAAAGCTGGAGTTTCCTTCTATCTAACCCATGTTGTAAAGTTGAAGCTCCACCTCACCTATGTCAGGCTGAGAGTTTGGGCAGCCCCAATTCACTGCAGCCAAATAGTAGAGTTTAAAATATCATGGGTGGAGAGGCAAGCCCAAAAGACCATAGGCTACTGCTTTTGCTGAGTAGACCCACTTTTGTGTAAGGACTGTCATTCCAAGAAAGTAGGCGGCGCTATCCATGTTCAAGTCAGGAACACTGGTACAGGATTTTTGCACAGTGGGATCCTCTGAATTCTCAAGTAAACTGACTTTATTTGGAACAGAGTTTGGGAGAGATCAAGCTCAGGAGTACCCTGGAAAACAGTGGAGATTTTGAAGGTCAGAAATTACGAGAAGGGTGATAACTCCATGAGGCAACAAGCTAAACTCTACATAAACAATATAAATTTACCAGAGACAACTAGGGAAAGAGATTGCTAATGATAGCCTTTCTTTGAAATATCCTTGAAAAGGGAGCCTAATTTAATTTGAGAAGACTGTACAACAATTTATACCTGAAGGCATTGTCAGAAACAATAGAGAAATCAGCTGGCAATTAGTGGAGGCTAATAGTTGGATGTGATAACAATAGGAGTAGGCTCATTAACAAATATATCAGAGATAGATACATTCAAAGGCAACACTGGGAAAATCGGTGCCATCCCAGGTTGACTATGTGCAAGCCCAAGGCTGTGACCTCAAAAGAATGAAATTAGAGTTTGCATCCTGCTAGGAAAATAAAAGGATATTAAATAGTACACCTATGCCCTAAACAAACAAACAGATAGTATCAACAAGCTCTTGGGGGAGGGGAGGGTGGACGAGTAGGGGGGGAGTGGTAGTGGTAGTATCAGAAACCAGAATTATTACAATATATTATCTAAAATATTCAGTCTCTGATAAAAAGTTATGAGAAAATAAATATGCAAATTAATAACAGCAACAAAAAGCAAGGCATGCATATACACAAAATAAAGCAGAAACTTCCCAGGAAGTTTCCCAGCAAAGACTTCAAAATAGCTATTGTAAAATGTCAAAGAAAAAAAAATGCTTAAAAAGCTAAGGAAGGCTTAATGACAGTGTCTCATCAAATAGAGTATATCAATAAAATATATAGAATAAAAAATGGATTAAATGGAAATTCTGCAGTTGAATATCATAGTAATTGACATGAAATATTAACTGGAGGTGTTCAACTGACAGATGTGAACTAGTATATACATAATAAGCAAAAGAATGAGAAAACCTGTAGCTAGATCAATAGAGATTATGCATTCTGAAGAAGAGAGAAAAAGAATGAAGATAAATAAACATCTCCAGGAAAATGTGGGATACTTATTTATACCAACTTACTAATAATGGAAGCACAAAGTAGTGGAAACAGATAAGAGAGCAAACACTGAAAAAAAATGACTGGTAAAATTTTTCCAAATTTTAATTTTTACACTCAAGAAATTCAATATGGTATTTAGGATTAACTTAAGGATGATATTACCCAGTCACATCATAGTAAATATACTGAAAGCAGAAGATAGCGAAAACATCATGAAAGCAGCAAGAGAAAAATGGCTGTTCATATATCTGGAAATTCCAATAATCTAACAGCTAACTTTTCATCAGGAAAAAAAAAAAAAAAACGAGGTCCTCAAGTAAGTGGGATTGTATGTACATAGTGCAGAATGAAAGAAAAATATACATACATATATATATATATATATATATATATATCTCCAATCAAGAATGTTATCTCTAATAAAATTATCTTCTAAAAATACAGATTAAAAAATACTTCCCCAGAAAACAAGACATTAATTGCCATCAAATTGGCCTTCTAAGAAATAGTAAAAAAAAACTTCTTCGAGCTGAAATCAAATGACTCAAGAAAGTAATTTAAACACACACAGAAATCACAGAACATGTTAAAGGTAATTACACAATTATAGAAGTTAGTATAAATGCGGTGTTCATTCTCCTTCCTTGTTTTAGCTGATATAACAATTAATCCCATAAAACAATATATAATCATTGCATTTTTCACCTTGTTATATATAGAAATGTAATACAGTTTGACATAATAGGACAATGTAATAACTGTATTGGAGAATGGAAATGACATAAGGTGATCTCTGGAATCCATAGGAAGGAATTGAAAGAACTGGAAATGCTTAATAAATTAATATAACAAACTCTAATTATGAACTTGCTCTCCTTTTCTTCCACCTCCTTAAAAGACAAAATAATCTATAAAGTAATACTTAAAACAATGTATTTTGGGGTTTGTAACATAAATGGCTGTGACATGTACACCAATAATAGCATGAAAGGGGGAGATGGAATTGAGCCCTATAGGAGGAAGACTTCTATATCTTACAGGAATTAAGTTAGTATAAATTTGCAGATGATCATGACCAGTTAAGATGTTTATGTTAAGCTCTACATACACAACTAAGAAAATAACTCAGCAAACTAGAGTAGAATTGGTAATAAAAGGAATTAAAATATTTCACTATAAAATATTCATTTAATGAAAAAGAAAACAGTAATGGAGGGACAAAGGAGCACATTAGACATGAACATTTTCAAAATGAAAATGAAATGACATACATAAATTAAAATGCCAATAATATTTTTTGTGGAACCTCCATACTGTTTTTTAGAGTGGCTGCTCTAAAAATGCAAACCAGTTTGCATTCCCACCAAAATGCAAGGGGCTTCACCTTTCTCCACATCCTTGCCAACATCTGTTGTTTATTGTGTTTATTGTGTTGAATGTTAGCCATTCTGACAGGGGTGAGGTGATATCTCATTGTAGTTTTAATTTGCATTTCCCTGATTATGAGGTTATGTTGAGCATCTTTTAATGTGTCTTTTGGCCATCTGTGTATCTTGTGAAACTATCTGTTCATGTCTTCTGTCCACTTTTTATTTGGAGGATTATTTGGTTTTTTTGGCATTGCGTAGTATCAGTTCTTTATATATTTTGGATACTAACCCTATAGGATATATAATTTGCAAATATATTCTCCCATTCTGTAGGTTAATTTTCAGTTTTGTTGATTGTTCCTTCTCTCTGCAGAAGTTTATCGTTTTGTCAAAGTCCCAATAGCTTATTTATGCTTTTAATTTCTCTTGCCAGGAAAGATATCTAGAAAAATGTTGCTATGGCTGATGTCAGAGAGATTACTACCAATGCTCGCTTCAAGGATTCTCTTGGTTTCAAGTCTCACATCCATTTTGAGTTTACTTCTTTGTATGGTGAAAAAAAGTAGCCCGGTTTTTAATCCATTAATCTTTAATCCATTTTGAGTTTACTTCTTCGTATGGTGAAAAAAAAGTAGCCCAGTTTTATTTATTTTATTTTTTTTTTGCATGTAGTTGTCCAGTTTTGAGTTTAATCCAAAACTTTAATCCATTTTGAGTTTACTTCTTTGTATGGTGAAAAAAAAAAGTAGCCCAGTTTTATTTTTTTGCATGTAGCTGTCCAGTTTTTCCAACACCATTTGTTGAAGATATTGTCTTTTCCCCATTGGATAATGTTTCTTCCTTTGTTGAAGATTAATTGACCATAAAATTGTGAGTTTCTTTCTGGGTTTTCTTTTCTACTTCATTGATCTATGTGTCTATGTGTCATTTCCTTCCATTTTAATTTATTTTCTTTTTGATTCATGGTTTAGTACCATGTTATTTACCTTCCATGTATTTGTGCATGGTATGACAAATTTTTTTTTGAATTTGATGAGACCTATTTTGTGGCCTAATATGTGATCTATTCTCCATATGAACTTGAAAATAATGTATGTTCTGCTGTTTTAGGGTGAGAATTTAAAAATAGAACTACCCTAGGATCTAGTAATCATACTACTGGGTATCTATCCAAAAAATACAAACATACTAACTCAGAGGGATACGTGCACTATTGTTGGTTGCAGCATTATTTATAACAGCCAAACTATGAAAGCAGCCCAAATGTCCATCAATAGATAAATGGATAAAGAAGATACATGTATATGAATTATATTCATATTATATGAATAATATAATATAATTATAATAATATTCAATATATTCATATATATGAATATTATTCAGTTATAAAAAGAATGAAATCTTATCATTTCCAAAACTATGTACAGAGCTAGAGAGTATAATGTTATACAAAATAAGTTTATCAGAGAAAGAAAAATGTGATATGATCTCAGTCATATGTAGAATTTAAGAAATAAAACCAAAAAGCAAAGGAAGAGAGAGAGAGAGAGAGAAGCCAAGAAACAGGATCTTTTTTTAAAAGTATGTATGTATGTATGTATGTATGTATGTATGTATGTATGTATTTAAGAGAAAGAGTGAAAGGAGGAGCAGAGCAAGAAGGAGGAGCAGAGGGAGAAGGACAAGCAGACTCCATGCTGAGTGTGGAGCCCAATGCAGGGCTTGACTTGGTGCTTGATCCCACAGCCCATGATCCAATCTGAAATCAAGGGCTGAAAGCTAAACCAACTGAGCCAGCCAGGTACTCCAAGAAACAGACTCTTAACTATAGAGAACAAACTGATGGTTACCAGAGGGGAAGTGGGTGGGGGAATGGAGGAACTAGGAGATAGGGATTGAAGAATATACTTAAATTATTTAAATTTCAAACATTAAAAAAAAAAAAGAAAAAGAAACTATGATGCAGAAATCTGTGGATCAGAGAGATACATATCATTAATTACAGAGAAAAGAACATCCAGAGCAGTATCCTGCATGGGCTCCCCACACCCAAAGGACTATGTGATGATGGCCAAATGTTACCTGTGAATGCAGTGGTTGCAACCCCAGAGAGGAACCCTGACATTAGGAGGCTGAGCTTTAACGGAACTACCAGCATATCTACCCTTCTTAGCTCTCGAGAGAGGATACTCACCAGGCTTGAATGAAAGCAAATGTCTCTGGGAAGGCGAAAGAGGGGACATTGTAATTATTATCTTTTGATGTTTCTGTGGAGATATGTCTTCAAATTCCTCTGGATGGGTTTCTGACTTCCAAAAGCTGTTTGCTGAGGAGGCCTTAACCATGCAGGTACATGAAAAAATCCATGGAGAATTATTTCCCAGCAATTAGTTATTCGTAAATTGGGAAGAATATTTTACCATATTGGAATCAGCTCTGTCCTTTCCCCCAGCGTCTTTTTCACTGGGAGCACTGAAACTCTAAGGAAAACACTAATTGAGAATTAGTAAGCATGCCTGATTCTGGGGTTCCGGAAGCAAGTCCAGCTGGCTCTCACACAAATTGACATCAGATACTTTAGCAATGTTCATCCTAAGGTTGATAATTCAGCCTTTCTTTCATGTCTCTGCTTTCTTACTTAGTATTTTTTAGGACCTTGTTTAAGGAGGAAGGGTGCTAGCTCTTAGGGGTCTCTAAGAGAGTTTACCAATTCTTAGTACCTTTCTATATAACAGTTCATACTGAAGCACCAAGTTACTGATGCAATTAAGTTCATTTAATATGATTTCTTCCAAAAGACACAGAAGTATAACTTACTTTAGAAAATCTTCCATCCCAGGCTATGAGAATAAAAGTTTGTGTCACATAAATCAGTAAGTTTTAGACGTGTAAAAATGTTGGCTTATGTGTTATTTTGACTAATTTCAAGAGGCCACTAAATTTAAAAAGGACCTGTATATTGGTTAACTCTCATATTCATGTTTAAATCCATGTCCCTCTCTTAATTAACTTTTTTCTAGTCATCTGGATGGTGGTGGCAGGGCCGATTTTAAAAAACGTCAATAATAACATTACATATGAACGGATTAAACAACCCAATCAAAAGACACCTTGGATAATAAAAACACGATTGAACTGAATGCTTTCTACTGGAGACACAAACCAATGACACAAATAAGTTAAAATAAAAGGATGGAAAAAAATGTCATCATTGCAAACAGCAAAAATTATGAAGCTGGAATGATTGTAATACCTGAGAAAATACACTTTATATATGTTATAGGCATAATACATTATTAGCAATAAAAATGAAGTATGACATTTGCTACAATACGGATGAACCTTGAAAACAGCATGTTAAGTGAAAAAAGTCAGCCCCCAAACAACCACATTAGTACCTTTCCATTTATATGACTTAACAAATTGTGAAGTGATTTTCTTTATGCTACTGCATGTGCATTTCAGAACAAGAGCTGTTAAAAGCTTTGTCATAGAGCACCTACTCGTCAATTTAATCAGCACCCTGGTAGCTGTGTAAAAATGCCACTCATACAGAAGAAGTATAACTCTGCACCAAACTGCAAATATTTTAATATCTTGCCATCTAAAAGTCGTAAGAAACATTAATGACAGTTTAAACAAAAAATCAAGAATCCTTTTTTTTTTTTTTCCGTCTTATCATGGTACTTTGAAACCTTCCCAAATTAACTGATATTTTTTTTAAAAAACTTCTATATTAAATATAAAATATAGAGATACTTAACACATAGCTACTGCTCTACATTAGCTGAGTACTGGAGCTTGCTCTGAAGCACCACATGTTGAGGTGTTGCCAAAGCCTTTCAATTAATTAAGTCACTATATTTGGCTCTATCTCTGGTGAGTTTACTGTTTATCCCAAGCAGGTGTTGATGGATTAGGACATTTCTTTCTGGCTGATTCCAGATTAAATTTGAACAAAGAACCTGACAGCTGTCACGTCTCTGTCTCCATACCTCTTTCCTCAAATCAGAGAGTACCCATCCTACTACATGAGAAAAGTGTGGAGAGCCATCAAGTGCAGATAACTTCAGAGTTAGTGAGAGGTATGAAAAAATATATTATTTAATTCACTTTATCCTCAGCCATAAGGTCCATTTAAATTGAATAAGAGCAGGAAGTTTTAAAAAATCTAATTTATTACATGCAATTAATAAGGATGTAAATAATGATATTCATTTCCCTATTTCCTTTTCCCTTACTCCTATTTTTTTACTGTGTTAAAAGGGCGAAAGATTCCCCTCATCTCAGATTCTCACCTCCAAGATAAATATGGGTGAGGGTGAGTGTATTTCTAATCTTTACTAATAAATTGTGACTTGTGATGTGGTTGCATCAAACTCCTTCTGAGGCCTCTTTGGTCCAGAGAACATTGATTGGCCTTCAATCTCTAAAAACACTGTGTTTTGTAAAAGAAATTCCAGAATAAAATTCTTATTGTAATCTTAATGTACTCTACAGATCTGTTTTTTTTTTTCTTTTGTCATGGGCAAGCATGAAATAATACCTTATAAACTAACTGCATCTGTTTATTGCTTTTGTTTTTTGGAAATTGATAGCATACTTTCTCTTGCAGCAAGAAGAAGAGAAGTCTATTCATCTGCCTGTCTCCTTCCTATATCCTCTGACCAGAGAAAAACACATTACAATGCTGATGAAACACACAAGACACATTATATTTTAAGTATTTTATGTATTTCCTTGGTTTCAATTGCCTCCTTGTTGCTTTCTCTCTCTTCACTGGTTGAGCAGTGCAGATCACTCTGCATATCCACATCATCCCACCATCTAAGGCCAATAGGATAAAAAATCTGGGCTAGAAATTGGTTAAAACATTTCTCTGTCCGTGGGATCTGACTTCTTCAGAAACTGCAAAAATGATCAGGTAATAATTCCCTCTGGCAGGCAAGGTCATGGTGGTGGCTATTGACTCCTCATGGAGACTCATGGAGTTTCTCCATGGGAAGCAAGGGAGACAGGAAACAGTCTTTCCTCCTTTATTTCCTACAGTGCTCAGTTCGGAGGTAGTCTTTGGTATGGCCTCTTGGAAGACACTGCGTGATGGAAGAGACAGATGTGTGGCAACTCCCTAACACTCTCCACACATTGTTGTGAAGTCCTAGCAGGTGCATTTGCTTCTCATCTTTCTCTGCCTCAGTCTCTCTTTTCCTCACCCTCTGCTCAGCAAATGTTTCAGCCAAAAAACCATTTGTATTGAAGCCTTGCCTTGGCTCAATCTTCAAGAAGAGTGGATCTAAGACACAAGGGTAGGGAATCTTTTTTCTTTTCCCATCTGAGACAATCCTTCCATTAAATTGTGCTTTACAATATGTAAAAGAGATAACTGCTCTGCTGTGATGGTCAGAGAAAGCTTCTCAGAGGAAGTGACAGCTAGGCCGATATCTAGAGCAGGTTACTCAATAGTGCTTATCATATATGCCTATGTAATTGATGTATGATAACCTTAAAACCAGAACAAAGGTTGACACAATTAAAATTTGATTTTACTCCATTAATAATGATATATTTTGTATTCCGACCTAAAAGAATGAAGGGAAATAGTATAGAACATTTTATACAGTACATATAAATCACCTATTACTCAGACCATGAAATCAGAATGACTTGGATTCAAATTCTGGATTTTCTACTTTGTGAAAGTCTCAGTTTTAGATTTTGTGATTATAAAAACATAATATTTAAATAAAATGACCTTGAAAGAGCCAAATTAAAGGAGAAGATATTTCAAAATATAGCAAATGGGTTGACACAACACACATCATTCTGCCTCTAATTTCTTATCTGGATGGTAGTTGTGTTCTTACAAGGTGACCATGAGAATTATCTCCTACTAGCCACTTTGGACTGAGGTTATTCCTTCCTACATTTTATGTGGTTTGTTTAATTTATTGATCATGCTGCAAATATTTTTGATTAACTACTGTGCATATGATATAGCAGTGAATTAAATAAATGGAAAGTTCTTGTTCCTTTGGAGCTTGTGTTCTAGAAGGTAGATGATTTTCTGCTCTTTTAATCTTTTCCAAACCATTGGATTTTTTTCCCCTAGCCTAAAATGTGCTAAATTACCCCCTGTAAACAAAACAAGAATGCTCCATGTCTGTGTTCTTCTCTAACAATCTCATATTTTATTTTAAGCCAAGCTTCCACAGTCTGCAAATATTACTCATTTTTCTGACCTCCATTAACTCCTCAACCTACTATAATAGAGCTTGTACCCTTCACATTTGTAATAAAACTGTGTTTTCCCCAGTTTACAAATTACCACTTAATTTCAAAACATAATGAATCCTTTTCGGTTCTTGTCTCACTTGACCTCACTGCACTATTTAATTTGTGGTCCATTAATTTATTCTTGAAAATGGCATCCTTAGTTTCTGTGACACTATTCTCTTCTAGTTTTCTCTCAGTTCCTTTGGGCAATCAAGTTAAATACTGAATTTCAATTTTTGAGTTTGTCTATTTGGTTTAAATACGTTCCTGCCCAAAGCCCTCTTATCTTTTTTCAGTGTACTAGTCTTGTTTCTGGAACTCTGGTCCCTGCACACAGGCATCTCACTCCCACACCCATACCACTTCAGGCATATCCCAATCATTTTACATCCAGTTTTTGACATTTTTCTCTCTACATGTTTAGTACCTCTGCACTGTGAGGTCCTGTGGGCAAGAGTAGAATTTTCATAAAGTTAGTATTATTAATTTCCTAGTTTTGAATGTATTCTAGGCAACCAAGAAATGTGATTTTATGTAATCTTAATTAAATGAAATGATTAATAAGTGATTTTACTTACTCCCCCGGCATATACTTTAATGAGTGATGTTACTCACTCCTGGTTGCGTACACCGCCTACAGCTTCTGGCGACTCCCTTACCTGTGTATCCTAAGACTCTTTCCTGATGAAGTCTCATTTCATTACTCACAACGGGCTCAGAGTTATCACTGTCAAATAACCTCAAATTCTGATGTTTTTTTTTCTGTTTAAAAATTTTCACCTCATTTTTTATAGGCTTAAAACCTATACTCCTTAGCGGGGAATACGAATGTCTTCATTTTCTGACCTATGCCTGTAAGCTACATGTAATTTTTCTTTGTTATTGTGATGGCCATTTTGATGCATCTGCTTTTCTAGGCTATAATTCCCAGTTGTTCAGACACAAACTTGGTGTTTCTGTGAAGGTATCTTCTAGATGTGATTAAACTCCATAATCAGTTCATCATAGTCAGTTTAAGTAAGGAATGCTATTCAGAATAATGTAAGTGAACCTGATTCATTTGGTTCAAAGGCCTCATAATCAAAGTTGAAGCTTCCTTGAGGGAGAGATTCTGCCTTGAGGCAGCACTTTCAACCTATGTCCCAAGCTCAAGCGTGCCTTTCCTGATGGTATGCCCTGCAGACTTTGACACCTAGCTCTCCCAGTTGTGTAACCCAATTTCTTACAATAAATATCTTAGTATGTGTTACTTACTCACTCTGGTTCTCCAGAGAACCTTTACTGAAACGGACTTTGATACTGAGAGTAGTTCTGGAGGAATAGAATATTAATGATGAGTTTTTCTGAATTGGCTTTGGGGGACACAAAGTTGGTTCTTTAATTTTATCAGATTTAGACATGCTGATTATTCTACTTTTACTGGAGAAGAGAGTACTGGTGGCCCATGGCACCATATGGTAATATGTACACAAAACATCATCATTGAATACTCCTAGCTAAACACTTATATGATGCAAAATTCTGAGTGACCATGTATTTGATACTTGAAAAAATTTTCTAAAATTAATTTACTTTCTTGAGAGGAGTGAGGAGGGGCAGAGGGAGAGAATCTTGAAGCAGACTCCCTGTTGAGCGCAGAGCCTGAGGATCACACAACCCTGAGATCAAGACTTGAGCCAAAACCAAAAGTTGGGTGCTAAATCAACCGAGCCAGTCTGTTGGCCCAAAATATCTTTGTCAGACTAATAATGAATATAACGAGGCTGACTGGCTGCTACTAATTGAGTGGGACAATATGGAGAAAGGAAATGAGCTCAGAGATTCAAATTTCTTGCTCAAGTTCCACATGCGTGGCCTAAAATATGTATCTTCCCTGAAAACAAAACAAAAACAAAAACAAATCTCCTTTTATCCTTCAACCACAGGACTGAGATTTCTGAAAACTAAACCTAGAATCTAATCTTACAAGTGGTTGAATTACAATACAAATTGTATTTTGCTTTGCAGAATGTATTCTGTTAAAGCAAGGGCATTGATTGAGAAAGAAGGAAATCCTAAAAATTGTAATTGGGACAGATGGGCAGATTCTGATAAAGTTGGGGACATGGCAGAAACCTATGGCAATGGCTGGTTGGTGATATTATATCTAGGAAATTAAAAAGATGGGCCCTGTACTAAATTCTATAATCAGAAATCTTCTTGGTCTCATGAACAGAAGACTAATTTAAATACTCCAAAATAAAATGTATAGTGTTATTCTTTCTCAGCCCCTGCAGAAAGAACCATGGCCATTATTGGGATCGCTGTGCATTACAGAAAGGAAAATCATCAGATTTTCAGTGATTATTGGATGATGACTGTGGACTGGCACTAATTTAGAAGAATTAAAACATTATTGTGTTCCACCACAGAATAAAGGCTTATGCAAGTCAATTGATCAACAGAGTTTTAGCTTAGGTCCCCCAACCCATCACATAATGATCTCCCCATCTCCAGAATACATAACTAAAATGCATATACTCAGCAACTGGCCAGATCCCCACATTGGTAACCTGACCCAAAGAAAGGCTGTTATGGTCAAAAATGGCAAGTAGAAGCCCTTAAAACTGTCTCTGTGTAAAACACTGGTTAGCCCAAAGTGGTACCAGTGATTGGATTGTAGTGCATTAGAAAATGGCAGTGACGATGATTCCCAACACACCTCCACTTAACTCTCCTTTTTAGTCTGTGCAGAAAAAGAAATGGATATTGAAGAGTGACAGTGGGTTATTGTAAACTTACTCAGTCCCTCAAATGCAGCTGTTCTTTCAGATTTGATTTTGTTGCTCGAGCAAATTAACACATCTCTAGGTACTGACATGTCACATTTCATCTGGTGATATTTTTGGCTCTATACATATTAGTAATTGCCACAAAATGCATGTTTCTGTTTTCTTCAAGCAGCAAGCCCAGCTGACTGTCCTCCTTTGGAGTTATATCAGCTCTCCAGCTCTACCTAATTTAGTTCATGGGCATCTTGATTACCTTTCCCTTCCATAAGACATCACGTTTGTCCAGTTGGTTGATGGTCATATTGATTGGATTCAGTGAGTTAAGTAGTAACTACCTCCAGACATGTTCATAAGATGTTTGTGTACAGAAGATGAAAAATAAATCCTGCTAATTTTCAGGGTCTCCCCCCCTCTGTAAAATTTGTTGGGTTCCAGTGGTGTGGACTATGTGGAGACCTATCTCTCTTAATGCAAAGGAAAAGCTGTTGTGCTGCTAGTACAAAATCCCTGCATTTTGGAGGAAACATATTCCTCTTTGGATGTTCTATTTGGCTCCATTCAATGAATGATCTGAAAACCTGTTAGCTCTGAGTGGAGCCCAGAAAGAGGGGAGGATCGTAAACAGGTTTAGACTGGTTGATCTGTAAAATATTTTACTACTTGAAGCATCAGTGGTAGATATGCTATGGGGAGCCTCTGGCAGGCCCTGGTGGATGCATCACTGTTGAGAAGCAGGTTTTGGTTTGCTCTGGGCCTTAGCAGAGAGTGAAAGTTAAAGTTGCTTATTACGAACAGCATGCTGCCTGATGAAACAAGTCATAAATATGAGCGTGCACAGCAATACTTCATTATTAAATGGAAGTGCTTGATAAGAGATAAGGCTCCAGCTGGCCTTCAAGGCACAAATAACTAGCAATTGCAAGGAGAAAAAAATATCAGTGTTTCCTACTTCTGCTATATTAACTTATTTCTCCCAGATGGTACCTGTGGCTTCATTTGGAATTCTCCGTGGTAGAGAAAACTGGAGCCTGGTTTACAGGTCGTTCTGAGCGATGTGTAGCCACCCTCTGGAAGGGGACTGCTGAGGGCTGCACCCTCTTTATGGAATGTCCCTACAAGACACAACTGAAGGGAAATCCTCCCTCTGGGCAGAACCTCCTGTGTCATGAAGAAGTCCCTAATGCCCATGCCCATGCAGCTTTCCTCATCTGTGAAGAGAGAGAAAAACAAAACAAAACAAAAACAAACAAAAAAAAACACCCATCGCATGATTATTTTTGGAACACTGTTTGAGATGACATATATATAAGGCATTTAGGACATGTGTTCCCTTGTAAGCATGTAACATTTTTGCTATTATTGTGTATTATTGTTTTATACCATTCTTTGATTCTTCTTAAACAGTGTATATTAATATTTTAGAAATCTCTAGTTTAAGAATTACTTAGAAATTGACAGCAGGAGATTGAGAATCAGTAGATAGAACTGACCACTCAGATTTCACACTGGGGCCTGATGAATTGAAACAGTTACCTAAATGTTACCCAGACATATATGATTCATAAAATTGAATAATATAATTGAACGACAAATTCACTATTATGTAGGTTCACTTAAAAATTAAATATACAGGGTCTAATTGGATTGGATATTTATAATAATAAATGATTCACCAGCTTTTTGATTCATTTCGTTTTGTTTTGTTTTGGGTAGACAAAATATGTTAACTCTAGCAGCATAGGGTGTCATACATAAAAAGAGAAAAACAAATATAAAAAAATAAGTGCTTGGAGGTTTGAATTAAATCAATAAAAGATAACTTAAAACTGACATCCTTTTAAAACACCATTATGAAACAAAAATTCACAACAGGAATTAGAAATGTCAACTGCAAAGAATGAATTTCTTTGCTCTTGTCAATGTAACAAAAGGCCTAAAATATTGTTTTGAGTACATTCAATCTTTTCATATTTAAAAATATCTCAATGGTTGAAAAATTACTATTATCCTAATTTAAAAGCATATTACACATATACCCTTTATGCCTTCATATTATGGGCATTTTGCATATCTTCGTAGATTTTGACAGGCATTGTTAAGGGTTGAAATTATCTGCTGGGGTGTGAGGAACTTTTAAAAACTTTTCTCTGAAAGAGGGACGTGTGGGAAAAACATGTTATCTTCTTCTGTGGATATATATTTTCCTGTGTGAGATTGAATTTTTAAAATGGTTTTGTCCATTTTGTAAACATGAGAAATCAAACCTAAGAACAAAAGGCAGCATGCTGAGGTTGACAGAGCGGAAGGAGTAGTATAATGTGTTCTTTGATGATATTTTGAGCTCCTTAGTTAATTAACCCTAAAACTGCCTTCTCCGTCAATCTTTTTTAATTGAAGTAATATGTTTTCCTTATTTTAATATGTTTCTAGTTATTTTTATTTTCCTGTTAAATGGCCACAAGTATTCTAAGTGACTCATACTCCAGAAGACATCCTAATCTGGACATTGTAGCTCATCTCCAAGATGTTATTGTGCATGTTATCTAGAACACTTGGTCATCCACAAACTACACCCTGAGGGCAGAATTGGACCAGTATCTGAGATCTGCACAGAAGATATTTTGGGGGCACTGGCCAGCAAACCCAGGAGTCAGGTAAGGAGAAAGGGCAATAATTTTCTGTGGGAGTCCATAATACCAAATTCCATGGATCTTGGTGGGATTTGGTGTCTCGATCCTTAAAAATTTTGCTTTCAGAAAGGAAAATTATGCAAGGAAAAGATAGTTATGCAAAGCTGATAAAACTTGCTTATTTAAAAATTATGATATCCTATGAAGGAAGTACATTCATAAGGTGGGTACGTCTGTGTTTTATAGAAAAAGATGTAATAGTTCTGCTCAGACACGCATATCTTGGTATCGTATTCATACATAAAAAATAACCTATTATATGTAATTTAATATATGACGTATTAGATTTAAATGTCACTTCTCAATGCAACTTCTTTTAGATGTAATTTCTGTGAGACCCACTTGAATGTTGACTCTATGGACCTTCTGTTTCTTGTATAGTATTTTGGGGCAATAGTTTTATCAACCTCAAAATAACTGTCACCGTGAATCTTCTTCTTCTTTTTTTTTTTTTTTGAAAGATTTTACTTGTTTATTCATGAGAGACAGAAAGAGACAGGCAGAGACATAGGCAGAGGGAGAAGCAGGCTCCATGCAGGAAGCCCAATGCAGGACTGGATCCCAGATCCCAGGTACAGGACCCGAGCCAAAGGCAGATGCTCAACCGCTGAGTCCCCAGGCGTCCCCGTCACTATGAATCTCCTTGTCAGATATTTACACATTTGATTTCATTTTGCTAAATTATTGCAATTATTAATTATATATTATATCATATTAAATACATATAGTATCTTTAGTCTATGTAATATAAATATATAATCTAAATTTATGTAATTTAATAATTACATAATGTATGATACATATATAATGATATGTGAAATCAGTTAATATTTCTATATTAACTTCACACTGTATAAGGCTGTTAAATTCCTTTTAGTTCTAGCAAATGATTGAGGGAAAATTTTTTCTGTTGTTTCCTCACAGCTAAAAGTACTAAGGAAAACTGAAAAAAAAACTGAAAGGAAAACATTATTTCCTTTACCTGAGTGTTAGCAGGGGTGGATTATTATATCTGATATTCACTGTAGCTTTATAAGGCTAGTTTTTCATGAAGTACTGTTTGTTTTTTTTAATGATGATTCAACCTACACTTAAAATGTTCCTTTCTTTTATTTTAGTTCCTTCATTAACTCTGCCAATCTCTCCTCATTTATGTGCTTTAATATATATATTTTCAGTTTCATAATAAGGAAGCTAAACAATAACGAAACTAGTTTAAGAGCATAAAATAAATAAATAAAGGATATCTGTTTAACTTTATGGTGAAATTTTCAGTAAAAAAAAAAAAATCACAAAAGGATTCACCTTGAGCTAAAATTAATTCAGCTGGCCAGTTACTGTGCTTTAAATTTGTTCTCTGTGCCGATTAGAAAGCTATAAGATATGTTTCAGGCATCTAAACAAAGATTCTATTTTTAAAAAATAATTAAGTGGAGACAAAGGTTTAAAGAAATTCATATGTGATTTTGCTGTTTTTTTCTACTGAATAAAGAAGTTTTATTGCATTTGTGGCATTCAATTATAATGGGCTCCAGATCACGTCAAATAATTTTGTGACATAGCCTATCTTTATCAATATGAAACATTACCCTATCTTGTATATATGCTATCATTTCTGAACATATTTAAGGTAATTGTAGGGAGCCATAAATCATGATTGATAATATTTCACAGATTTCACCTACTGTTAATCGTTTCAGATTTAGCTGAATTTAAATTTTATTTGTTGAATTATTCTTTCTATTTATTTCTCCCAACTCAATTTTTTTATTACACACAATAAAAAATAAATACGCTTCTGAAGCTAGTATGATTAATGTAATTGCCTCTAACTGCATTTCAATAAAAAAAGAACAATTCAGTGTAATTTTTTGGTATTTGAGACAATTTTTTGGTTTTTCTGCTATAGTATTTTTTTTTCAACAGAACTGCATTGAGTTAGAAGTACTTCTTGTAAGTTTCTAAATCTACAACACAACATAAAACTTTTTTCCTTACATGATACTTCCAGTATTTACTTCACTTTCCTTGAAAGTATAGTTTGTTTTTTTACTCCCGAATATCTTCTTTCAAAGTGTATACTTCTGCTATCTCTCGTACACCACTTTTCTGACCTACTATGTAAAGTTAACATGTTTCCTTTTTGTAGGTTATTCATGTCCTTGGTTTCCTCATCCTTAAGCACAGACAGCTCTATTTGGGTTTGCAATCATTAAATAGTAACATGAATACATTTTTTTTCTTGACTCTTCTCCTCATTTACTTTGACATGTACAAGACCAGATGATAAGTCCAAATCCTTCCAACACAGCTGCAAATAACAGAACCCTTCAAAACTCTTCTTTGAATTCTATACCATGTTATACATTAAACATGATATAATACTTAAAATTTCATGTCATTTTTCTTTTTTTTTTCTTTTTTTTTTCTTTTTTTTTTCTTTTTTTTTTCTTTTTTTTTTTCATGTCATTTTTAAATATTGTTCCAATTATTCTATGTTATAGTGTTCATTTACATTTGAGGTTGTTGCTATTCCCTATCTTTATGTAATTAAACACTTTGTTTTTGTTTTGGGGATGTGCTTCAAACAAGGGTGCTTAACAAATTTTCATTATCGTCCTATTTTTCCTAAAAATATGTCTTGATGTAAATAAAAGTTTAACTTCTTTAAAATACAGTGTAACCTTTTTGGCCATTTAGAGATAGGACTATATTTGTTCTTGTTCTGTGCATATGCAAATAATAAAATACTTGTATATATATATAGTACGTGTCTGGTATAATTATACACTAAAAATAGATTCAATGTAATTTTGGCTATGATGTATATTTAGACAAAATATTATACAGAAACATAATGCTATTATATTTTTACTGAAGTCATATCAGAAATCATTTTAATTTAAATGCTTAATTGACATAAGGTCAACATGTGATTATAAAGGGGATATGTAACTACAGAGAGAAAATAGAAGAGTAACATCTTATTTTGAGAATTTAATTTGCACAATTATCTGACAAACTAAAATGTCAATGTATCCATGGAAATAGAACCCCAACACATATAATTTTATATAATATAAATTTATAATTATACAAATCAACATAGCTTGTGGAATTTTAAATTTTGATTTGTGTTTTCATTAACTATGCTACATATGAGACAGAGAAAAGGATAGTAAATATTATATCTGTGTTTGGTTCATGTAATAGTGATATTTGATATTAGTTTGAAAATATCTAATTCCCTAAAGATAAGTATATCTACTTTCAGATTGAAAAGTTAGCAATATCTACCATTGTGCATGATAACAATTTCTAATTATTTCTTTCAAATGACTTGAATTTGTGTCTAAATAATGAGGTAGGGGGAAAATTATGGAGTTCTCTAGCCAAGGAGAGGGCAATCACAGATTTATTATATGAAGATGATAGTAGAGAATAAGAGTAGATGTGCTAATCTAGATAGTTTCAATAACTTCTTTCTCCTTTATATTGCAGTGAAACTCGATAAATTCTGCATATCAATTTAAAGCAACACAATTTAAGCATACACACTTCCACCTAGAAATTGGCTTTCAAAATGTTCTCACTGAATTGAACTTATTCAAATCTGTTTATTTAAGTATTCATAAACTTATTTCTTCTGTTAAACAAAAAATACAACTTACAAACTTAATTTCTCTGTTATTTCAAAAGTAATTTGAACATTTTAATTTCTTCATGATGAGGTATATGTTTGGAAATCCAAGTGAGCTCAATAAAAAACTACATAGGAAATAGTTTATTATTCAATATCTATGGCAATCATAATTAATATGTGCAATAATTACCACTTAAATATCATACTTAAGTATTGTGATGAATTGTGTGTTCTAATGCATTATTTTGCTTTCTCTAATTGTTAAAAACTTATAATGTAGCAAAGAAATTATTCTTGCAATCTGCTTTTGTTGGAAACAAATATCTATGCAGCACCCACTCATAATTCATCCTTTTCACAAGAGCAAAATGCTTCATTATTATACTAAACTAATGTACTAAGGGTTTAAATAGTACTGTTCAACAGGTATATTAACATAATACTTTCTGAATGGTTTCTCTATGCTGTGTTTTACTAAAATGTGCACACATGTTCAAAGTTTTTTAATGTACTTGTTAAAAATAATATCTTTGCCTAGCAAATAATTCCCCAAGTTTTATGGTTTTGTTTATATGTGAGATTATTTTATCAATGTACTTACAGTCTGCAACAAAGATTTTTCTTTTCTATTCTTGTGCATTTTATTATATTGTGTTCCTTCCTCCCAACCCTTCATGCCACAAAAATGGAATTCTTCTTCACCTTCCATCATTCAATTATCAAATTGCCAGTTCTAACTCCCAAATTATCTACACTATGTCCTTTTCTCCAGTTCCTCTACTATTACACTAGTCTCAGAAACCATTATCTCTTACTTGGGCAAGTTTAAAACCCATTTTTCTCCATTCTTGTAATCATCCAATCTTATTGGATAAACTTTATATCCTTAAGCCAAAACCCAATGTAGTTTCCCGGTTAGATTTAGCCCTTTTAGGGGTTAGATACACATAATAACACAGTATTTCAGGCAAGTAAGCCTGTATCCAGTAAGATACAAGTATGTAAACATTTGTCCTGTATTATCATTTGTGAACAGAATTCATTTACTTTATGATAATGTAACCACTCAATATTGACCTCACCAATTTAATGATGTATTTATTTTTGGAGGATGGAGTATGGGAAATATATGCTCATGTGTTGGGGCTTGGGGAAAGAAAGAAAGTTAAGACTTCAACTTCTATGGTGGGAAGTCAATAGAAAACGCCTGAAGGATCAATCAAGCGCAATCTCTGGAGGTAGGGAAGTAAATCACAAAACTCAGCTAACAGATTTGAAAATAGTTACCTGGGGAAGAAAAAACGAGGAAGGGAAATGGAGGAAACCTATTGACCACATTTTTTCTTAACAAACCTTATAAAACTGGTTGTCTCTTTACATGAGTGTACAACTTTGACAAATTTAATAATTATAATGATTGAAATCACAAGGTGTGGAATATAACATCACCATCTCTACAAAAACCTTGAGCTATATATCATAGTCCAGAGCAGATGTGTCATAGGCAATCAAAGTAACAATTATCAGGACACTAATTGGAATAAAAGGCGAATAAAATAAACTTTAACTCGCAACTAATTCATATGTGTAATGAAAAAATGATTATTCAGTGGGAAATGCGGTTGATAAATCAGAGAACTGAATATGCTTGTAAATTCTTTGATGATGCATGTATATTGTATTTGGCCTGAAGTGGTGTTAATAAGACCACTGGAGAAATGTGGTGCAGAGAATTTCCTTTTAAGTATCAAGTGAATTAACATTTAATCTTTTTGATTTAGTCGATTCTTTCCTTTGTTCTTTTCACAAAATAAATTAATTTGTCTCAAATAAAGCTTATTGTATTTTTGTAGAGTGAAGATTTGTTTTTGGAATATGTGTTTCTCTTGCTCTGTCCTTTGGAATATATTAGATGGAAGTTTTCATTTGACATTCTATTTCTAACATCAAAGAATGTGTGCTAAAGCATTTGGGGAGCTACATACTAATCAGCAACTTAATACGAGAATGTTGATTGCTTTGTTGAATGCAAAACTGATTAATAGCTCATAGGGCAACAAACTTGAGGGGTTATCCTTTTCACCAGAAAGAAATAATTTGCACCTTTATCAGATAAAAATATAGAAAGTAACATGTGATCTCCTTAATTAATTATTTTACCATCATTGAATAGAATCTCTACTATTAAGGAGGAGGGAGCTTAGACATCTGATGCCTGGCCCCGTTGATTCACAAGTATTTCTATTTTCCATCAGAAAGCCCCTTCGCATCGACCTTAGATTGGATGCATTCCCTGTTTGCCATATTCTGAATTATCTATGCTCCACTGTTAAGAAATATACAAAGATCTTTTCCAGACTAAGAACGCCTTAATTCTGGAATATGATGATTCAATTTCATCTACACCTTTTTTCTTTTTGCATTTCTGTAGTCCTAATCTTCCTTCAGACAAAATGACAGTATCCCACTCATTAAGACAAAAGCAAATAAAACATAAATCATTGCAATAGTTAAATAACAAATCTCACATAATTTTATTTATTTATTTATTTATTTATTTATTTATTTATTTATTTATTTATAGTTTATTTATTCATGAGAGACACAGACAGGGAGAGAGAGAGAGAGAGGCAGAGACACAGGCAGAGGGAGCAGCAGGGCTCCATGCAGGGAGCCTGAGGTGGGACTTGATCCTGTGTCTCCAGGATCAGGCCCTGGCTGAAGGCAGCACTAAACCACTGAGGGACCTGGGCTGCCCTCTCGCATAATTTTAGTCCCACGTATGTAATTGCTGCTGGTTAAGGATTATTACTCCATTTCACATATGAGGAAACATGGGAAAATAAGGTTGAAGTACTAGGCCCAATCATAAAGAAAGTAAATGTACAACAAGTATTTCAAAATGTTTCTGATACAAAGCTCCTGCCCCCACTCAACAGGCGACACTGATTTTCAAAGGACCTCTTGATTCAGATCTTGAATGTGACATGTAATTGACAGGAAATATGTCTTGTCTTCTCTTAATTTTCTAATTATTGCTTTCTGACCTCGAAGATACACATGCTTTATGAAGGAATAAATCAACAGCTAAATCAACCAAGCCAAGAGCAACAGAATAAAAACTTCACAAAGAGTGGAAAACCTCATCATACTTATTATCACTTATTTCTGAGTGTTTATATTCTAGTTAGATATTCAATAATCATATTCTCACCAAATAGCTTTGTTAACATTTTTAGAAGGTTTAAATTACAAAGGTAAATGCATCAGCTTATTTTCATTATTTGACGTTATCATATGAATTATTGAAACTGAAGTTCTTCTTAAACTCGTAATAAAAAATACTGGCATTTACTATTTAAATACTTGATCAATGCTCTCATTATACCCATAAAACAAATTACACATATTCAAAAACTGTTTATTAAACCACATTATAATATGTATGTTGACAATTTGATGGATAATCTATCTTATGTATAGATAAGTCTATACATAATAAATAATAATAAATTCAATTTGGTATACTAAATTCAATTTAACACTGTTTTGATATTGTTTCAATGCTAATAATGCTATTGTAGTCTCTGAGGGGGCCTTTAATTAATACAATTCCTCCTCTACACCTGGTGTCTAAAGAACCAAGGAAGTAAATAAATAACAGATGGAAGGCCACGCATCAGATTTGGAGAGCATGGCTCAGTCTGGAACCAAATGGATCAGCTAAGGGAACTCCAGAAATGACAGATATGCCTCACGCCTAAACTGTACTGTACCTAGACTAATGTTGAAAAATGGAAGAGTAAAGGAGAATAGGCGCTACGTGCATACAAACCAACCCCACATTTCCAAATTTGCCAATAAATTCTGCCCATGTGTTTCCAAAGGCACCCTGGGGGCTCATATTAGGCTTAAGAAGGGTTTCTTTCATGGATGGAAGTCAGGAGCTGTGAAAGTATATTCCCCTTTAACACATTACTTATTTCTTGATTTAGATTATTATAATATAAGCAGCATTATCTGGATGCCATATTCCTTACCAAGACTAGAGACTGGGAAGACTCTTTGGAAAGACATAGGCAAAACCAATAATTTTTAAAACATAATGGACAGTAAACTAATGAATGAAACTTTCATGCTCCCCCGCCCCCCCAAAAAAAATTCCTAGTATAATTGTGAATTGTGAATTAGGATAGTATCCTGGAATCTCATAATATGAATTTTTCTTGTTATAAATGAAATCTTTGCTTGAGATATTTTTCTTTGACTTGAAGACTACATGTGGAAAACACATTTTTTTAAAATAAATGGATTAGTAGGTTTATTAGAACTATCAGGAAGTATTAAAGCAATCAATGCAAAAATTAGTCAAATATTTTTGGACAAATATATTGAAGAGTAATCATTACTTTTTTCATCTGTGATGTATTTTCTCTAATTTTATATTAGTTATTCCATTTCCATAGAGATTCCTTCCACTCAAATAGTCCAGAGTTGCTATAACGTGCACAGCTGTGAGACTTCACTGTTTTAGGCATATTCTTAGTGATTTTCCAGGGAGTGAATTCAAATTTAGATGTAAACTAGTTTAATAAAGATTATGTTGAAAATACTTGGTTATAGGGCACCTGGGTGGCTCAATAGTTGAGCATCTGCCTTTGGCTCATGGCATGATTCTGGGTCCTGGGATCCAGTCCCACATCAGGTTCCCCAGAGGGAACCTGCTTCTCCCTCTGCCTGTGTCTCTGACTCTCTGTGTCTCTCACAAATGCATAATAAATAAAAATACATAAATAAAATCTTTTAAAAATAAAATAAAATACTTGCTTTTGCATTATCAAGGAGATGGTATCACTTACCACCAAGATCACTAACCAGGGGTTTTTCTTTCAATTCTCTGATGTTGTAATAAATTCATATACTGAAGGGTTAGAAATTTTGGCTTCTGACTTTTTATGGTTTACCTCCAAGTTGGATTTTCCATCTTGACAAATTCAGGTTTTACCAACTGCCCCTGTGTTCCTCAAGGCCAAGTAAAGCAAAGCTCAAGTTCACCTCATTTGCAAATACCTTTAAAAAAAAGTCAGATTCAGAATTCTTAATTTTATTAGTTTTAATATATAAGCAAGTTTTTAATATCTTGCCATTTCATTAATTGCATTTAAAGGAATTAATATGTTTATCTTTCATGTTTAATTTTTCCTCATTTTTCCTATAAGATCAATGAAGGCACTCAGTGTGTTTGCTAGATGGAAACCTCTGATTTTTAAAAACCTATGATTACACATTTTTAAAATGTTCATTTTGAATATCAAAGCCTCTAGCAAATTATGTCCTCCATATCAGTGATGTTTTCAATGTAATAATTGGGGAACCTGGGTGGCTCAGTGGTTGAGCATCTACCTTTGGCCCTGCGATCATGCCCCACAGAGGGCTCCCCTCAGGTAGCCTGCTTCTCCTGCTGCCTATGTCTCTGCCTCTCTCTCTGTGTCTCTCATGAACAAATAAAATCTTTAAAAACATATGTAATTACTAGATGCCTATTCTGTACTACAATGAAAGGGAGGAATTTGCTCTGCGCTTCTTTAATACCCCTCCACAAATAAAGGAAATACATAGTTTTGTGTCTCCCACTTTCACCTCAAAGTTGTAGGAATCATTCAGATTGTTATTTGTGTGCTGTCAGTCATCCATACCTCGCAGTGTTAATGGTCTCAGAAGTCACCTCCCACTTTGACAATGGGCTTGCCGGTGGAGCTCTGTTTGGTGAAAGGAGCACTAACAAGCAAGATGGATAGAGAAGCTCACTGGGCTCTCCGAGCAGGGCTTGTTTTTGGAACTTAACTGTGATGTTATAAGGAAGATCAAGCTGTCACATGGACAGACATCACCTGCAGATGTGGTCAGTGCCCCAGCGGAGCTGCTATGGCCAACCCCAAGTTGCCAGCAAAGTGAGCCATCCATTTTGACAGTGTTTCCTTCCTCCCAGATCAAGCTGTGCCTGCTGAGGCTAAGTAGAGCAGGAATGAACTATCCCCACCAAGCTCAATCTGACTTGCAACACCCTAAGCCATTAAGATTTAGGATGAGTTTGTTTTATTGACAGCAGACAATAGATAATATTATTGGTAAAAGTATAATATGACGTTTGGATGTGAATCGCCATGCAATAATAAAAGGTATTAACACCTTAAGGAATGTTGGAAAATCTTGACACTTTAAAGGAGCATAGACTTTTGTATCGGATGACAAGGGTTCTTTTGATAGTGTGGTCATTCCTAAGTTTGTTATCTTAGGTGTTTAACATAACTTTTCTTAACATTGTTTCTGTCATTTGTAAAATGGAAAAATAATAATAAAATCAAATTGCATGGAGATTGGGGGGGGTTAAATAAAATATGTGAAAATTAACCTATCTTAATCTTTGACACATAGTTAACAGTTAATAAATAAGAGCTATTATTATTATTATTATCTTATTATATTCAGAAATACAGGTATATCTATTCCTCTCTGTATATTTTGTTGGTTCTATATCTTAAAACTTCTTTATTATTACATAATATTCACACGTAGTATTTATTACTACTAAGTGGAGCAGAGATGTATTACTTCTTTAGTTATAAATAAAGATTTCACCCTTTTGTTATTGAACCCTTTTTTTTTCATATTTTCTCTAACAATCCTTCTAACTTGCTATCCCACATCCACAAAGAAAATAATACATTGATTGATGATTGATGATTGATGCTTCTTTGGGAGAAGAATTTTATATTTACTTAGTCTTTTATTGCTAAAGTTTCTTGTCATTAGACACTATAACTCCCTTATTTTTTTTCTTTTTTATTCTATTCACATAAGCCATATCATAATTTCCTATCTAATAAAACATTCAATGTTTATAACTACATGCTCCGACATCGTTAGCATTCAATTAAACCATACCTTGGGCACATTACCAAAGATAGCTATTTCTTTTTTTCTTTTTTTTTTTTTTTTTTTTTGGTCACATATTTCCACTACTGAAAATAATTTCTTTGGTTTTAAACTTGATATTCAACTGTGCCTAACTTTAGTAATTCTCTATTATGGAAGAAATTACTGGAAGCCATTTGATTTATTTCTATCAGGTGGCAAAAGATGAATTAACAGTGTCATAACATCCAATTTGTGGCACTACATTGTTCAGAAACAAACACATCTCATAATTGGAAATTGACAGCTTTGGCACTAAATTGAACTAATCATTACTCACATTCACACCAGCCTCTATTTCCTCAAGCTCTATTAAGTCATTAAAATGCCATGACAATTTTCTCCACAGGTGTGGAAAACCAGATCCTTGCCTATGGCAGACTTAATTAAGATAACAGCTGGATAGTTACATTTGGAAGGGAGAAATCCAAGACATGATAATGTTTCTCAAAGTGCCCCAAATGAAGAGTAATTGGGGAGTGGCCTAGTTTTTGTTATCTTATTCCAATTTTGTTGCTTGGAGATTATCTATTTTATAGATGCTTTGCTAAATCTGTAACCAAATTATGAGTAAAGGAAGTTAATCATAGCTTTTAAATGACATCATAATTGGCTATTTTTAAATTATTTTAAACTCCGAGTTTATGGTTTTACTGAGTACATGTGTATACATTAGCTATTGCTCTGTTTCCCCCCATCAAGGGTCTACTTTTCTCTCTTCCTCCCATGGTTTGACATAATCATTCCCAGAACAAAGTTCCTTGGCCTTTCTGGCAAGGAAGAACAACTAAGTCATTTAAATTGTATAGTGACAGTGAAGCTATTGCTGGCTCACAGTAGTTTTGGGTATTCACAATAGCACCTTCTCCCTTCAGGAAGTAAACTGCCTTGACTTTTTTTTTCTTAATTTTATTAGTTTATTTGGCAGAGAGAGCACAAGCAGGGAGGTGCAGCATGCAGAGGGAGAGAGAGAAGCAGGCTTCCCGCCGAGCAGAGAGCCAGCTGGGGCTCGGGGCTCTACCCCAGGATTCCAGGATCATGACAGACACTTAACAAATGGAGCCACCCAGACGCCCCAGTGTTTCTGAATATGGGGGCCTGGCTGGCTCCCTTGTTAGAAGATGTGGATCTTTTTTTTGTTTTTTGTTTTTTTAAGATGTATTTATTTATTTATTTGAGAGAGAGAGAGAGAGAGAGCAGGAGTTGGGGGTGGGGGGCAAGGTGGAGAACTGAGAGATAGGCAGTGCAGACTCCGGTAGAGTAGGCACCTGATGCTGGCTTCCATCCCAGCACCCTTAGATCGTGACCTGAGCCAAAGCAGACATTTAACCAACTGAACTGCTCAGGTGCCACAATCCTGACATTTTTTTGAATAGCAAGATATAATACAGACTTTTCTAAACCTATGAAGTACAAGAAAGTTGACCTCTTACCATTTAAATTTCTTGGTATGAGTCTAGAGTTGGCATTTAGGGCAAGAGTATTTTTTATTCATAAAATCAATTTAAATCTGACCATCTTAAAATTCCTCCTTTTTATAACATATAAAAACATTTAAAAAATCAGTGTTTCTGACTCTAATTAGAATTCTATTTCTTAGGCAAATTCCAAGACACTTATACAATATTTTTCCCCAAATATATCCAATACTTGTAACTCTTCCTAGGCAGTCCCTCTCTGTCTATAAGAATTAGGTTCTGGGGATGCCTGGGTAGTTCAGCAGTTGAATGTCTGCCTTCAGCTCAGGGTGTAATTCCATAGACCCGGGATTGAGTCCCACATTGGTCTCCCTGCATGGAGCCTGCTTCTCTCTCTGCCTATGTCTCTGCCTCTCTCTATGTTTCTCATGAATAAACAAGTAAAAATAAAAATTAATAATTAAAAAAAACTTAAAAAAAAAGAATTAGGTTCTGAATTGCCTAGTCAATAAATCTGCCTTCTGAGAAATCATTAATAATTCTATATGGGAATTTCAGATATACCTTGCTTTGGAATGGAACTTATGTCAGGTGTTTGGATACATTGTTTTTTTTTTTTATCCTATTAAATAATTGATCTGGTGTCCATCTTATGTTTTTACATTTACCATTTTTACTAATAAATTATTTTTGAGTTTTCATGTCTTATTTATTATTCTGAGCTAAAGACATTATTTCAGGGGATCTAACATGTTGAGTAAATATTAAAAACACAAGAATTGCTTATATTGTTGAGTTAAAAAGTACCATAAATATATTGTGTTACACAACAAACTGCCCCCAAAAATCTCGTTTGGATAGATTGAAAGATTATTTTGCAAGCTGTATTATATGGAGTTTTCTGTGACTTGTCCTGCATAACTGACCACCCCAACCTACTTAAATGCAGACAGGGTAAAGCATGTTGTCATGAGCTTTGTGCTACACTAAGTGACCTTGGCATCTGATTAATCAACATTAGCCGGCCTCCAGGTCAGAACTGGCTCTTCTGGCTGAATGCCAAAAGGTATAAATCTTGTCTTCTATCCCCTCTAGGCCCAGGCTGGGCTGCCCCCCAGAATGGTAGAATCTGGGAGGGGAGGCAGGCACATCTAGCCCAGGCTCCTTGAAGATGTAAAGACATAATAACATAGAAATGCAGCTCGCTCCAAACTACATGTAGGCAAACAAATGTTTAACTTCAGACCCGACCGTTTGTATTATAAATATGGCCTCTCTGGGGATGGTTAGTTGGAAGCCACACCTGAGGGGAGAATGCCCCACTAGGCCTCCAGTCGGGACTCCAACCTGGCTATCTCCAACGGGCTTCCTCGGCTAATGAGTTTGGATGTTGTAAGTACTCGATTTGATGTAACTTTGTTTTATTCTCCTTTACTGCTTACTCTTGCCCTCATCTATGTGCAGATTTCCCTTTTCTTCTTCCTGCTTCTATTAGATTTTCATATCAATAAAATGTTTTTTCCCCTTCGAAACTGAGAATACAGTGGCTGTGAATCTTCAGAACATAAGCATGACCCAGAATCATTCTTTTTCATCCACTGAGTAGATACAAATGTTCTTTTGTGACAGATAGCTGGAATAAATGAAAAATCAAAGAGTCTAAGGAGATTGCTGGAGTCAACTGTCATGAGGGTATATTCCAAATTCCAAAACTATTCATCATGAATTAAATGCTTTATCATACTAAAAAATATGTTTTCCACTCAATCCAAATCCAAATATCTCCAAAAAGACAGGATTAACTTGTAACTTGTGCTTCAAAATTAAGCATATCTTATTCAAATTCCTATTTTTTCACAATAATTTTATGATCTTCAGAAAATTATTTAACTACTGGCTTTCAATATCTTTAGGATAACTGTGAGAATTGAGGTATTTAATGCAAGTAAATCATACACTAGTAACTAATCATACAAGGTAACTAATTCCTTTTGTATTGATGCTAATATTGGAAGATGATCCATATTTGCACGTGCATCATTTTATTCTCTATAATGGCACACTCCATATTGTTTGTATACAAATACACTCTAAGAATATAAGGGCATGAGTCATTTTAAGTCAATCAATGCCGAATTCATAACTATCACGTCATATCAATTTTCCAAAATTGAGTTCTGCAATAAAGGCCCATTGCATGACAATTTTTCTCTCTCCACTCTTCATTGCATGGAAAACATACCTCTCATCCATCCAGAATTTTATTTGTGATGTAAATCAAGTACAATCCTGTACATAACCAAATAATATGATTCTAAATATCATGTTTATATCATGTTTATATAAAGATGCAACTCTAAATATCATGTTTATTTATACTAGTGACTAGATAAAAAATCATTTTGCATGAAACCCATCTGAGTTTCACGAAATTTCTTTTCATTATTTCCCATCAGTTGTGTCTTGCTTTGTCACTACATATATGTGTTTTACTTTATTGGTCCCTTGTCCTTCACACTTGCTTCAAGAGCCCCCCCAAAATTATAGATGAATATCATAGAGCCCTGGGAGTCATGTGCCCATCTCACACCCTCAGGAAACAGTGATAAGCCAGGGTAGGTGATATAGGCATGGAAGGAACTTTAGCCATCATGTAGTGCAAATTCCCTGTTATGTAAATGGGACATTCAGACCAGAAGAGAGAAACCATTTGCCTGGGCACCACAGAGCATCCCATTTATTCAGAAACATCTTGGTCCACTAATATCATGGTGGTTTAGCATGGCTCCTTTGGCTTCCCTGAGTCCTTTGCGAAACAAAATATGCTAAAAGCTCATTGTTACAGGAATCCCTTAAACTGTTCTCTTCCCATGCTCCTTTTAGGGTATGAGTTTTAACGATTGGCTTTATGAATAAGCTATCCACGGAACTAGGAATGGGATGCAGGACATATTAGTTCTATTTTTTTTTAAAGATTTTTATTTATTTATTCATGAGAGACAGAGAGAGAGAGGGAGACACAGGCAGAGGGAGAAGCAGGCTCCATGCAGGGAGCCTGATGTGGGACTCAATCTGGGGACTCATCCTGGAACTCCAGGATCACACCCTGGGGCAGAGGCAGGCGCTAAACCGCTGAGCCACTCAGGGATCAGGACACATTAGTTCTAAATGGGTGTGGAAAAAGTCTTAATTCATTGTACGAGGAAAAAGAAACATCATTTTGGAGAGGTAGCATAACATAGAGAATAAGGAGGCTGGAGCAAGACACCCTGAGGTCAAATCCCAGTCTTGCCACTCACTAGCTTAGGGTAGTTACTCACTCGTTCTTTGTTTCAGTTATTCCATCTGTCCTTATCTGTACCTAAAAGGCAGTAATAGTGGAATTTGTTTTTTATAAAGAATTTGGTATAGCATCTGATACAAATTCTCAATATATGGAGGCTATTGTTTTTTTTTTTAATTTTTTATTTATAGAGGCTATTGTTTTTATTTCCAGGTCTCTTCAGGTAAGACTTTGTTTATATTTGTCACTCACTTCTAGAGTAAAACACATCCAGATCTGTGGTGAATGGGAAAAAAATCATTTTGCAAATCATATGATTTAAAAAATTTTACCTCCCCAAAATTGAAATAATTAAAAATTTTAATGTTATTGACTATTATTAAATAGAATATATGAGTATGTGTAAAAGTTTATATTTTTGGAATAGAATTCAAGAAAATTAGTAATTTATTTGTTTAACATTTCCCTGGCCTTAATTCTGTATACAAAATCTAAAAGCCTAGACATGCAGAATATGTCAAATCTGGGAATACACATTTCTTCCCCCAAAAATAAATATTTCAAAAATTATTTTATATCATTCAGTTGAATTTCTAATATATTGCAATACATATTTGGTACTATAAAAGTATAAAATTAAATTTCAATTTATATATATATTTGTCTTTCTATACTTAACATCTATATCTATATGTAGCTATCTCTCTATATCTACCTATATGTCATAGGCTACACTGTGTCCCTCCAAAATTCCTAGACAGGCAGTGGGTGAGGTGATGGGGTAATTGGGTGATGGGTATTAGGAGGGCACATGGTGTGATGAGCACTGGTGTTATATGCAATTGATAAATTATTGAACACTACATCTGAAACTAATGACGTGCTATATGTTGGTTAATTGAATTTAAAGTAAAAAAAAAAAAAAAGAAAAAAACATTCTATGTTAAAGCCTTGACATCCAATAACTCAGACTGTGATTGTATTTAGAGACTGAGTTTTTTAAAAAGATAATTAAGTTAAAATGAGGTAATCAATATAAATGCTGTCCTGATTCAAAAAAGGAAATTTGGATATAGATACATAGAGTTTAACCTTGAGACTATCTTCAGACACAAGCTGCACCATTACCTCAGCTCTGGTTATCCAGCCTCCTGGTCTACCCTGCAAATTCTGGGCATGGCTTCCATATTTGCGAAGCCAACTCCTTAAAAGAAATCACTCTTGGTTTCTCTCTAAATGCCTTATTCATAGCCTGTTGGTTTTGTTTCTCTGGAGAAACTTGATTAATGCACTATCTATATATCCCGAGAGAGGAGAAGAAAAAGAGTTTTTTAAAAAGAGAAGTGATAAATTGAATACTTTTAAATATACATGACATTTTAAGTATGAAAATGTATTATATTAGGTAAAAATTATGTAATGGAACTAAAATGGAAATGTTATTTTTATGAAGATAAATAAAATATATAAACTGTCCATAGCTTAAAGAATATTTTCTGCAGATAGATAGACGTGGAGATATAAAATAATGGTGATTATCCAATTATAAAGATAATTTCTACTGGTAATTTAAAAAGTAATATACCTATTAAAAACCTCAAAAATAATCACAAATATTTGACAATTACATCACTTAGACCTTTTAACTTCATACAGAAATAAAATTAAAATTTGTGAAGGTATAGAGATGCCTATGTCCCCCCCCCCCCAAAAAAAAGTGATAATGAAGCTAAAATGTTTTCAGGTCTTGTTTACTAGTTAAAAGGAATGCCAATGAAAATGAGAGTGTATTAAATTTTTAACAGCTAGATTTTACATGTGACATAGTTTGCAATTTACATTTTGAATAAATTTACCTATACTTCATATGCTTATATCATGATTATTTATCCAATATGTTGCTTCATTTTAAGTCTAGTGACATTGGAAGATTATTACCTTTAACAAAGGGGAGAAAATTATTACTTTTAATAATGTGGAGAAAATGCTAGATGAAAGAGAGACTGATTTGTCTTCGATAATTCTGTTTATCATAAATATGTTTTAAAGTATACAAGGAAATTCTGAAATGTCCTTAAAAGTAGTCACAGATAGGCCCTGACTCACTTATATAAATCATAAGGAGCTCAAAGAGCTCACCAATATATGTCATAAATTAAAATACAGTTTAATATTGTGCTATGTCAGGTAATAGAACTAACCACACGAGATGCTAAGGCAGAGAAAGGATATCCAAAACACTTCTCAGAGAAAATAAGTCTTGAGCTTAAAGAAAAAAGAAAATAAATAAGAGTTTGAACAGGTTTTTTGAAACACATAGAGAGTTTTGAACTGATATACTTGGGGTGACAGGTATATAGGGTGAATAGTTGAAGCCTAGAATTAGAGATATAACAGGCTAATATCATTTGGATTAATGCCAACTAATCTAAGAATTTTTTTCCTAATAGCTATGAGAGGCTTTTTGATAATTTTATGACATTATCAGATGTAAGTTTTACAAAATTCTATCTACACCTAATTTGGAGGATGTATTACTTGGATTAAAACTACTATAATAATTTATCACTTTCAAGCAATTACTGTTTAGGAGATCAATTAAACTGACCGGACAGGCATTGTGATCACATTTTCCTAAAGAAACACTTAAAATAGAAACTTAGACAAAGCCCCTTTGGGACTGCACGAGAAAAAAAAAAAAAAAAAAGGAACTTAGACAATACGTATAATTTACACATATGTGCATACATGTGTATATTTTTTTTATTCCAGATGTCCTAAATCACTCCTTTTCAATTTCAGGACTTTGATATTATTGGGATAATATTGAAAAAAATAAGAATTATAGCTTTAGAACTTTGAAATTATTTTCACAAAATTGTTATTTATTCTATCAATGTTGCACTCAGTTCTACAATTCACCTTACAATTTGTACTGGAAGTATGAGTATAACCTTTTTTCAGATGTAGTTCAACCACAGCAAGTGATTAAAGCATCAATTAGAGATACATGATTATAAAGTGTGTGGCAATATAATTATAACTGTGAATTTTTCCTTGTGCTTTTATAATATTAATAGCTATTTAATACACCATTATCTAAAATTATATAGAATTTTTCTTTAAGACAGTCTCCTTATATCTCGGAAAGAACATTATCTTCACATAAAATTTTCAATAACAGCATTTCATTTCTTATATCTTTTTCTTTTTTTTTTTTTTTGTTCTTTAGTTCTTTTACTATGATTTTTTCTATTCATGAATTGGGAATACCAAGTCTTTTAATTTTATGCAAAATATAAAATCCCATTTTGGTTTCATGCCACTTTTTTGAAAACTGGCTCTAAATATTGTTTTGAAAAATAATTTAATGTTTGTCATTCATTATAGTGAGATTTAAAATTCAGTGAAAACTATTTTTAGTAATGAAGATTTTTTAAAATATGGATTTATAGTGTTTTTCAGCACCTAATTTTTACAGATCTATGTTTCAGGTGACATCCATTAGCATTTTTTTGTTTTCTAGAGGGGAAAAAAAGTATGTCCAGAAAAATAGAATAGTTGTATTTTATATCACCAGGCAAACGCTTGATAAATGTTACTTCACATGTCCAAACCATCTATGCTCAAAGAACAGTCAAAATATGTAGAGATTATTTATATTTAGCAAAAACTGAAAATGCAATAAATTGCTAAATATATGGGAAAAAAGATATTTGGGGATAAAGGAATCCATTCTATTCCATTTTGTTTTTACAGTATTGTTCAAATCTGAGACATTTAATAGCATTTTCACATTGCCTTTTTAAAACCAGCATGCTTTGCTCTCCTTTTTTTTTTTTTTTTTTAAATCAATCTCATGTAAGGTCATTCTAGACAAAATTCAAAAATATAGCAAAATTAATTATCTCTTGTCAACCTTCTCATAGAATACTATCAAACATATAGGCATATTTCATCCAATCATATAATCATATTTATACATATAAGTGTTTATATATTTATACCACAATATATTGCAAAGAGAGAGGAAGAGAGAAAGCAGTAAAATCAAAGCTCAAGGGACTCCTGGGTGGCTCAGTGGTTGAGTGCCTGCCTTTGGCTGAGGGCGTGATCCTGAAGGCCCAGAAGGAATCCCATATCCGGCTCCCTGCATGGAGCCTGCTTCTTCCTTTGCCTGTCTCTGCGTCTCTCTCTGTGTCTCTCATGAATAAATAAATAAAATCTTAAAAAACAAACAGAAATAAAAATCAAGGCTCAAAATAAATCTGGATTATAGATGTATATATTAATCAGTAAAATAAACAGGAATCCTATACCTTTGAAAATGCTGACAAAATCTTACGATTTGCTTCCACATTATTTAAACCCATATATGTAATAATTTAACATGGTTTTCTTATGTTTTAAAGATCTACATCTAGGGATGCCAGGGTGACTCAGTTAGGCTGTCTGTCTTCTTCTCAGGTCATGATCTCAGGATTCTGAAATCAAGCCCCATGCAGGGCTCCTTGCTCAGCAGGGAGTTTGCTCCTCCCTCTCCCTCTCCCTCCCTGCTGCCAGCTTGTGCTCTCTCTCACTCTGTCTCACATTAATAAAATGTTAATCAAAAGACTTACATCTAATATGTTTTAAGCTTACAATATAATAAGTATATTAGAAATACTTGTTTTTTTCTTGTACATATATAAACATATGTATTTATATAAATATACATAAATATATATATTTATGTATATTTATAAAATACATAAATATAAATATATATATGACATATATGTATATATGCGCTAAACCGCTGAGCCACTGGGGCTGCTCATTGATGAGATTTATAAATTTTTTTTTAATTTTATTTATTCATGATAGTCACAGAGAGAGAGAGAGAGACACAGAGAGAGAGAGAGAGAGAGAGGCAGAGACATAGGCAGAGGGAGAAGCAGGCTCAATGCACCAGGAGCCCAATGTGGGATTCGATCCCGGTTCTCCAGGATCGCGCCCTGGGCCAAAGGCAGGCGCTAAACCGCTGCACCACCCAGGGATCCCGAGATTTAAATCATAATTCAACTGTATAGTAAACCATAGTAGATTATTTAACTTATTAATTTGTTCCTTATTCCAGAAAACTCTCCTGAAATTTAATTTTATTCTTCATAAAAAGTTATTAATAATAAAAGAATGTGTTTAATATCGGTTCAATTTAGTTAATAAATTCAAAGCACCTGTTCAAATAATTCTGGGTAAATAGCATAATTTTTGGATACACATTTGCACAAAAATATTATACACAAAGAAAATTCAGAACAGAAAAATGCCTTATTCCCACAAAATTCAGCTAAGAAAAATTAAACATAATATTATATACAGCCTGAGACAGAAAACAGTAAATATCAAATTTGTCTCT
The DNA here is from genome assembly GCF_048418805.1 of Vulpes vulpes. Taxonomy (NCBI): domain Eukaryota; kingdom Metazoa; phylum Chordata; class Mammalia; order Carnivora; family Canidae; genus Vulpes; species Vulpes vulpes. The sequence goes on from NC_132783.1 coordinate 136,353,541, forward strand.
AATTGAACCTATCGATCGATCTGTCATCTATTCAGCCATGTAGTACAAAAACAGAACCATAAAATATCTCTTTTCACCATTCCCTGCCCCCTTTTTTTAACCTAGTTCTGGGTCTCATTAAGAGATTTTTTTTTCTTATAAATTTATAAGGTCTTGGTGTATGTCATATATTTATAGTAATGAAAGATATTTATTTTTAATTACGTGTATGAAATTACAAATTGTATGAAAGATGTTTTCATTTAAAGAAGTTAATACTAATGACTATCACCAACGTATCTGTGGTATCATCATAATTAACAACTTTTGTATATAATTACTCCACATACAGGTGTCTAAATCATACTGTACTCATATATCTTATTTATTATAGTCATTTACTATTATTTCTGTTATTTCTCTTCCCATATTTTATTATTTATCTGCTTTCTGAAGACTTGTGATGTATTTATTTTCAGTGATTAATATACAACATTCCATTTACAATAGAACTTCGATGTTTCTGTCCACATGGAAATATCATTAATACTTAGCCAAAGATTCTGGTTATCTTGAAACTCTATTGGCTTTTACATAAAATATAAGCCTGTACTCCACAAGGGTTGAGCTGTGGGATGTTTTCAAAAGTATCTCTAATCTCCACTCATCTTGCATTCTCTCCAACAGAAATCCAAGCAGTCTATTTTTTTTTATAAAATTCTGATTGAAGTCGTATCTATCTAAAAAGGTTTAATATGTTAAAATATGCTAAGAGTTTGGAAACTTCTGATCAAAGTAGCTATCAAAATGCAAAATATTACTGTCATTGTTCTCAAAAGGTAAATAGCAATCATTCTTGGGCTTGGTGTACTGCCCTCCAGTCACTGTGATCTGATCTGCTCCATGAAGCTAGTTTTCCATTGATTAAATGCTCTTATCTCTATTGCCAAGTTAATCTTGTGTGGCATCCAAGCTTTTATTTTATCTTCTTTACACAGTCTCCTTCAGGCTCTACAAATGTGAGTAAACTTTAAAGGAATCACAAACCAGCAGTCATCTTTTCATTCTCAACAAGTTGTTTTTCATAAAACATTCTGTATGTCACTAAGTTCTCTTTAGACACAGACTCCCTTTTCTTCAAGAAATAAAAAATAACTTTAAAGTAATAGAAGATTTCGCTCTCCCTTAAGAACGAGTGTTATAAAGATATAATCAGCCCAGGCATTTATGTGATAGGCTAAGGTCCTCATGGGATGAAACAGTGGGGAGAGGAAGAGGGGTTAGAGGAGTTCAATTACTGGCCATGAATTTGGATAATTTTTGTTATTTAATGACATGCTTCTGTGAGGAGGATTGTTTTATTTAATATTAATTCATATCTGTATCAATATTTATTATATTACTTAACTAATGTTCATTTATCAGAAATATACAACATGGTAAAAATAAAATAGTTTCTTACAGGATGACCTTCGACTTTGTGTACTCAAAATGGTGTGAAAGCTATAGTTTATTGTGACAAGCACAGTGAGTACGGTGTCCTCCTTGGATACCAATATCAAGTTAGAGAAGTTCAGTGAACTTGATTTCTTGAGTCTACCAGGTTATTAATACAGGAGATACATTTTGGGTTATATCAATGGCAATCTCTATTCTGGTTGAGGTTTTACCAGTTTGCAGGAAATCCCAGACAGATTTTTACTTTGTTTCTCACATGCTAAGCAATGTATTCTAAATATCCAGTCTAATTTCCTAGTGATGTTTAAAGTAGTATTTATTAAGAGATATCAACTGATTCTAATATCAAGCTCCTAAGGGGAGATGGGGAGGGGTTCCTTTAAAAATGACCAGAACTTACTATTCTTTCAGTAGTAAATAATAAAGAGAGGAGAACAAGGAACAGTTGCCACAGCTAAAAGTATTAAAATTTTAGGTTGGACATTAAGAATTAACTTTCCACACAAAGGGCCATGGGGCTCGAATTATACTTTCTAAAAGCTATTCCAAGGGCTATATTGCTTTATATATTCAAAAACTAGAAATAATGAAAAGAAAATATAATGAATAGATTGTACAGTGGCCAATGTTAGAATGAGTGACTTTTATACCTTGTGACTTTATAGTGATGACAGAAATATCACCTTTACCTAAGAGTCTGTGAGAGCTATGCTGTGTTATATAATCTCTAAGATGTTATCTGAAATCCATTATATCATATAATATTTACATTTTCTCAAAAGTCTTTCTATAAGAAAAATATTTCCACAGAATTGTGTTCTACAGAATATGATAAGGTTGATTTATCTTAAAATGTCCTCAAAGCAGTGCCTAGGTGGCCTAGTTGGTTAAGCAACTGACTCTTGATTTCAGGTCAGGTCATGATCACAGGGTCCTGGACTTGAGCCTTGTGTCAGGCTCCCTGCTCAGTGGGCAGTCTGCTCCTCCCTCTTCTTCTTCCCTTCAAAAATAAATATTTTCCTAATTAAATGTTGATCATAAAAGGGCGATAGACTATTTTGATCAATCATATATTTATTTACCAGAGTTGAAGCACCGCATGACTAGGAAACAATACAAAATAACTGAATAAAAATGATTTTCTATCTACTATCAATCTATCATCTCTATCTATCATCTATCTATCCATCCATCTTATTCATGAATATTTTTGTCCAATAGTAAAAGCATACATTTTCATAATCTATGACTCATCTTTAGCTTAGCATTTAATCCTTTTTGATATTTTGGTGGCAGAAAAGAAATAGCTATTTGTTTTACTTTCTATGTGTGCTGATTTAGAATGCCATTTTCTGCTCTTAAAAGTATTGGAACTGAAAATGACTTTGTTATTTTCTCAGCCAACCTCCTTTTTTTCTCTATGTTTCAATGTGTCCAGACAAACAAGTACAGAAGAAAGTTCTCTCAGTCCTTAGATGTGACATTAGGGGATCCATCTATACTAACAGTGGTGGATCAGAAGGAATCACAAATCACTCATGCTTGGTTACTGCTTTTATGATTCAGTCTGAAAAACCAGTTCTGGAAATTCTAGAGTTCTTAACAACTCAAGCTCATTTTCCTGAACTTTAGAAACAGTGGTTTCCCATATCACTATGTTGGAGTATTATATGCTGTTTTATACAACCCAGTATATATATATATAATAATTTCACTAAGAAATTATAAATGAGACTGTTAAGTATTTTAGGCAAATAAGTGGACCTTTTGTTACTGTTGTTTGTCCTAATTAATTAATTAATTTTATAACGGAAGTGTTTGCCAGCAAGTTCTAACCAAAAATATGCTGAATTTTGAGTTGCTTTTTGGTAAGAAAGGAATTCAAAACAAGTCTCTGATTTTGGTGGCAAAATCATGTAACTATATCCTTATAGACTGGATTATACTCCCCAAAAGTCCTATGTGGAAGCCCTGACCTCCAATGTGGAAGCCCTAACCTCCAATGTGGAAGCCCTAACCTCCAATGTGGAAGCCCTAACCTCCAATGAGTCCTATTCAGAGATAGGACTTTTGAAGATGTAGTTAAGGTTAAATGAGGTCATAAAGATGGAGACTTAATCCGATAGGACTGGTGTCCATATAAGAAGAAAAAAGAGACACCAGGGGTGGGTGTGAGTAGAATAAAGGCCTTGAGAAGACACAAACAGAAGGTGGCCATCTGCAAGACAAAGAGTAAGGATACAGTGGAAACCAAAGCTGTGGACACTTTGATGTTGGACTTCCAACCTCTGGAAGTAAGAAAATACATTTGTTTTGCTTAAGCCAACCATTCTTGGACATTCTATGGCAGCCCTAAGCAGACTAATATTAATACATAGACCGTAAGCAAATCAGACTCTGCAAAAACTGGGGTCATGGGACAGCTGTGTCTTGTCATCAGAATATATCTTCAACACTCACCATGGTGAACAACAAAAACCTAGGTTAAGATTCATGTAAAGCACCAGCCATTCTATTCAGCACCTGATTAAAATAAAAACAGTGACTGAAGAATCCAATTTTTAGGTGCTTAGCTTAAAAGTTAAGAGGGCCTTAACCATTTAGAACCCTGTTCGGAGAGTTTCAGTTTCGGCCCAGTCCCCTCTGCCATTGAAGAATCTTTCTGCTAACGTTGTGCAGATTTGTAATAGGAAAGCAGAGTACTTTGGCCTGACCAAAAACAAAGTACACTAGGGATTCCAGAGCTCCAGGAATACTTCAGTTATTCCATTTACCTCTGTACAAAGACTAAGAAAAAAAATGGGTTAGGAAAAAGAGTAATAGAGGTTTCCTTCTGGACTGTGTCTATTGTACTGTCTTGTGAAATGTTTATGAGGTCCTCCGAGTCAAGCATGGCTAACTTGCATTCTCTTAGTGAAAACTACTCAGGCACATCCAATACAAAAATCATTTTGTATATATATATATATACAAAACATATATATTCACAAATATACATATATATACAAATACACATATATATACACAAATTATATATACATATATATACAAATACACATATATATACACAAATTATATATATACAAATTATATATATACAAATTATATATATATAATTATATATCAATATGTTGTTTTTTCTGATTTCATCTCCTTGAAATCAAAGGCCATGTCTAATACTTTACTAACTCTTATGAATGTGAAACACATATTCTTTCACTGAGACATTTATTTGATTTTTTTTTTCCCCACGGAGGAATTTTCTTATTTCCGACCAAAAAAGAAGTTAGGAGGAAGGTCACTGGCCAAATGAAAGGGCTTGTTCTCAGTAAGCAGTATAAACAATACAGAAAACTGGGAAATCAGTTTCTTACTAACCTGATTAATGCATTTATGATCTAAAACTGTTTGGACTTGCAACTTTTTTATAAATATAAGCTATAATTTATTATCTATTATATATCTGTTTTGCTGTGACATTTAACAAAAGACCAAACTTTTTTTTTTTTTTTAAAAGAGTTTGTTTAGGAAGTATCATAGTGTAAACAAATTGTAGTAGTTGTATTTTCTTTTAATATAAGACTCATGATGCAAAGCTGAAGCCAATCATGAGGATTGTGCTTCTCTAGAAAGTTGTTTTCTTTGTTGTGTTTTTGGGGGCTTTTTAAAGAATATCTGTGAACCATACATTATTAATAAAGATTAATAAAGGCAAAAATAGCCTTGAAATATAGCCTTGCTTTCAAATATACTCAGGATATATATGAAATATGAATTACGATTCTCGTTTTGGGATGAGTGATCAGATACAGGTTTAGTTAAATAATGTGCATTTACTATATAGTAAAAATATGCGATATTAGATAATTCATGCCTCTTTATCCTGTATTGAGAAAATAGCAATGTGTGGGATACAGTAATAGGCTTCGATGCCTAGGACAAAGGAAAAAAAAAAATTTCCAAACTCTTTTCAGTCAAGTCGGCATCAGTAGAGGATCTATAACAAACATATATTCAGCTCACACTTTTCCTGCTGTGTATCTTAAGAATGTGCCTTAGGATGTTTTTAATTAAAAAAAAAATAGCTGTCCATATTAGCCTAAAATTATGTTTAGTATTCAAAGACTAAGGCCATAAAAGTAAAAAAAAAAAAAAAAAAAATCAGAAAAATAAGATTTTGAACAAAAATTCAAAAAGCACATTCTTAATGTACTACTTTCAAAAGCAAAATTTAAAAGAATCTGTAAGATGAGCAGTTTATACAAACACATTACTTCAACCATCTGTTTAGCAAATACAACACCTGAAATATTTTTATAGAATAGTGCATAAAGGCCTTGTTTCTAGATCAGTTATACTACTTATGAATCTGTCTTGTGAAATAGTTTTTAAGGCTGAAGTATAGACTATTTGTGTTTATTCACTGATTAAACTGATTTGTAATTACAGAAAAATGTAGGCAAAGTGATCATTGACATTAATTCTTGCCATATTTTATTGCCTTTGCAATATCAACATTTTTCACATTGCAAACTTAAATAGATGCTCTTATCAAAATCAGAATAATTACAAAATTTTAAAAATAATAAGATACAAAATATAACATAACACTAGATGCTGGAGTTGTTACTATTTGTATGCTTTCATCTAAATATATACACATATAAAAGACTTGATAATAAATATTTTTGCTCCATTGGTTGTTGTCTAGGTGAAATAGGGATCGTTGGAGTAAATCATTGATGTTGAAAATTCAGGACATTCATATTTACCACTGTTTTAGACTGTATCTTAGAAGTTAAAATGATTTTTTCTTGTTTATTTCATAAAGGCTAATCTTCCTAAATATACTTATCAGTGTAAGGCATTATTTTCAGAGAAAATCAAGGCTCTCTCATATGAGACCTCTGGACGTACTGACCTAACAGTTTCAATCTTATCTCTACCTGAAGCCAACTTCAGATCTTCCTGTTGTGTCTCTGAGGAAAAGCCTCCCTGCCTTGCTTGGAGGTTAATCCTACCATCTGTGCTCAAACCTCTGTTCTGTCTCCTTTCTCTGTCTTTCTTTATCCTGCATTTTTAATTTTTTAGTTTTTTTCTGTTAGCAAATTTTTCTCAAAGTGAATGCATGTTCAAATTTCTTCTATTTTAAAACAAGTAAAATATGATGTAATTGCCCTTCACCACCAAATTATTTGAATGACAGTAATTTATTAACTGCTCTCACTTCCTTACTTTCAAATTCCCCTTAAATCTACTTGAAATACATAAATCTGGGGATCCCTGGGTGGCGCAGCGGTTTGGCGCCTGCCTTTGGCCCAGGGCGCGATCCTGGAGACCCGGGATCGAATCCCACGTCGGGCTCCAGGTGCATGGAGCCTGCTTCTCCCTCTGCCTGTGTCTCTGCCTCTCTCTCTCTCTCTCTGACTATCATAAATAAATAAAAATTAAAAAAAAATAAAAAAAGAAATACATAAATCTGTATTACCTATTCTAGCAAACCTGTGTCATCCCAAAGTACCCCTCTTACACCATCATCCATCCATTTACATGAAACAGAAACATGGGTTATATTAGTTTCCTGCCTTTTCCCCAGAATGTACATCCAATAATTTATCTCTCGAGGTTTGTTGGGCATACTTTATTATCACCATTCAAGTCTGTTTCTTTTTTACACATTTTCATTGTTACTTTAAGTCAGTTTCACCACCCTATTGTGTCCCTTCTCCAAACTTGTTCCATTTTAGACTCCAAGAAGAGAGACCTTACTAAAATGTATGTTTTATTGTCTTCCTGTTTCGAGCACTTTAGCGTTTGCCAAGTACCTCTTTTGATGCTGATCAAATTGTTACATCAATGTTTTGACATATCTTGCCTGATAAAGCCTTTTGATATCCACACAGGGTGTCACTGGGGTTCACAGTGAACTTTAAAAAGACCATGTTTTTATGGAATTTGCGTTTCAGAGAAAGAAAATCAATATTAAACAAACAAAAGTTAAATCAAGGTGAAAGATGGTGCATTTGGAAGTATGTTAGGTAGGGCTGCAAGAGATCTCTCAGTTGGACACAAACCTGAAGGAAAGGGGAAATAAACCTTACTATGGCTGGGGAACGAATAATGTGTTGGGACCATGTTTAGTGTGAGTCTAGAGGTAATGGGCAATCCTGCTGTATAGTAGGGTCTTCAAGGGTATTATAGAGGTTGTTTGTCTGAATATTTTAATCATTACAGTTTGTTTTTGTTTTTACTCCTAGATTTTACATCATTGGAGGATTTTGACAGAATAATATATATATATCTAATATATATATATTAGATATAATATATATATATATCTTTTATATCATATATATATATATATATATATATGAGGTTTTTGTGCAATCAGTTTGGAGACTGCATTATTAAGATGATAGAGGAGTTTGTCCAAAATTGCAATCGAGATGACTCCATACCTATAAATGCCACCTCTGACACAATGTCATAGAACTGATAGGGAACGGAACTCCCAGGTTCTTTCTGAGATGTGGAGGGTTTGGACCTCACATCCAGCACCCCAACTTATGAGACACCCACCCCAAGGGGCATCTCCCAAACATCTAGCTCTAAATGCCAGTGACACTTGCCTCCACGAGACCCACAAGATCGTAGAAAACACAGAAGTAGTTTTTAACAGCTATGAAAGTGCTAGCTGTGTCCCCAGGGTTCAGCACTGGTGGAGGAGTCAGAACCTGCATTTCCCAGTCCCTCCTAGAAAGGGATTTATCTGCATACTTGAAAGGTTGCTGCCTGAGGCTCACAGGCTTTTAAGTTAGCATGCATCTAGGGTCTGGCTTGAATCCTTCCCAAGGAAGGAAAGTCAGCAGATATCTCCCCACCTTCTCCTTCTAGCCAGATTGCTAGTAGTTTCCTGGAAGAAGCTTGTACACGGGTCTGCACAACAGTTTTTACACCTGTGTCCTAGGAATGGGTCCCCAGAGAACCAGGCTCTGATAGCCAAGGGGGCCCCCATTTACAAGTCCCATAGGACTGAGGCAAGGAAGTGGTGCCCACAGGCTGCCCACCCAGGGATCAGCACCGAGGGAGCAAGCAAAAGCACCCATCTCCTAGTATCTCCCTTAAAAAGTTTTATCTACAGACTTAAGAAGCTGCAACCCAAGGCCTAGGCTTCTAATTAGAACATATTTAAGGGACAGGCTATAAACAATTGAAATTTTTAAGAGAGAAGTGACATGAATTTGGTGGAATACATGATGGGAAGGAGAGCTGAAGAGGAGATACTAGGTTGCTACCTGGTTTTTTCAGTACAGGCACAAAATAATGGTAGATTTGCCCAGAGTGGCACAAGTCCATCATACAAGATTTGACAGACTTTTTTTTTTAAGTTCAGAATTTACCAATATAAATTGGCTATGTCATATGAGTGCAAGAAAGACAAAAGAAGTTTAAACAAGAGGCACTCCGAAGGCGAGATCAGTAGTGAAGAGAGAACATATACTCTGTAGGGAAGCACAGAATTCACGACAGGATAGAATCTGAAGGAAATATAATCAAATATGACTAACATTTTTGATAAGTTGGATGAAAGAAGTTTGAGGATCAACTATTAGATCTGAGTACGTGAACAGCATTGGTGACCTTATTACAGGCAACTTGAAGGATGATGGGGCATTTCTTATGCATATCTCCAAATTCCTTTCTTCTGTTTGACAGAGTGTATCGATTAAGAAGTCATCTTGACAAGAATTTATTTAAATGTTCGTTTCCGTAGAATAAAAATTGTAAGGTGTCTTAGAACTCTTGTAAAACCTGCTTTTTGAAGTTTGGTTGTGCATTAGCTATGTTATTTTCTCCTTACGATTTCTTTTCTTCTTGAAATATTTGATAATCTTTAATATGACTAGATGAAAGAGGATTCTTCATGAATATTATTGAAGATGATTTTTCATTAATGTTTTTGAACGTGATTTTATAAATTTCTCTCCATGTGGATTTCATGATAGTAAATTTTTATTTAATTTCCAAAGACCTGAAAAAATTCCAAATTTTCTTTAAGGCTCATGTTTTAGATGGAATTAAATAACTGAACTTTAAATGTAGTTTTAGCTATTGATTATTTTAATAAACGTTATGAATGCTATTACACCAAACAAATCCATAAAGATTAAAATTATGATGCTATACAACTGATATTATTTTGGCTTCGCATATTATTTAAATTTTTATACATTGTTTACTCTTGTTCTTTTTAGTTGTCACCTACCCCTTCCTTTACAGAAACTGAAATGAAGTTTCCTATTGATTTACTTATTTGAAATTATTTTACAATTAGTTTTATAATTAAATGCATTAAAACCATCATTTATTGTTGCAACATTACTTCCTTCTGATAATATCTACAATTTATAAGCAATTGGTGGATGGCATTTTACAATATAAATCTGACTCTTTTCTAGAAAATTGTTAAATTTAACCAGAATATACAAATATTATTTGTAAATCAGAATGCCATCTATTGTGATTTTGATGATTAGAAATGATTGTATTTGCACGGTCAACGGATAATTGATCATGCCACAAATACAAAGATCTAGAACTATTACTGACATTGTAGTAGGTGGTTATTACATTTTCAAAATCCAAACTTGAAAAAAGTTAAATAGTTGTTTTTTATGAATATCTAGGCAAATTTAATTTAAATTAATCCTCTGTGTCTTGTGTGTGCATAATATTAAAATTGAACAAATCAGTATTTTATAATATGTGATACATTCAGAAATGTTCTTTTACGGCCAATTTAGTTCATTTTTAAAATCCCTTTTGTCAATTCATTAAGTTGATTTTATTTTTCACTTAATAACTTCCAATCTGCCACTCAAAGATACTAACCTGAAGTATAAATTGTTGGTGATTTAGATAATTACTGAGGGATCAGGTTTTAATACTAAAAGAGGAGAAAATATTTTTAGCTTCTTGCTACAGGATACTTTTAAGAAGAGATTGAAACTTTGCATCACATAAGAGTGCCATTGGGTAGCTGAAAAGGAGACTGAGAATTTTGAATCTTGAAATTTCTCTGAACATCTTTGACTAAGGAGACAGCCCTATTCCATCACATCTGAGGGAACCAGCCCTCCACTTACTATATAAATTATTTTCAAAACTGTGTTATCAAAATTAGATACTGATTCTCCTCCAGATTCTCCTCCCCCTCACCACCACGTCTTATTGACTACAAGTACAAAATTAACTAGATTCAAACATAATCTTGAATATAGATATTCAGATTTATTTTAGAAAGAGATAGCCTACACAGTGAAATACCAAACCCAAAACTTATTTATATTATTAGGATTCTGAAGAGTTTATGTGGAAGTCAACTTCAAGAGTGTGAAATCAAGTAAGAAGAAATACTAGGTTTAGTGCAGCCAATTTCTTTAGTATGGATACAGTTATCTAGAACTTCAGATTTACTGTGTTGATTCATACACACCGACATGGAGTTATTATTCTAGTATTGTCTACTTATAACTTGGACTAACTGGTGGCCCACAGTTAATACCTTTTAGTTTCATCATTCATATTGCTAAACCATAGTTACTTTCTTCTTTTTTCTTTCCTATCCTTTCTTTCTCCCCTCACTGTGAAAAATAGCAGTCTACCACTAGACATACATTGGACCCATTGCTTGCTGGAACAGAACTGTAGGATTCCAGGTTACAACTGTGTTTGTATTCAATGTGGTATAGATATATTTGAAATAAAACAGATCATTGCACATTTTTTATAAGGTCAGAAAGTGGGATCTTCAGTTGGAGGTGAACAAATCTTACTGCCATCAAACTGCACCATTTCATTATACTTTTAAGATTTGTGTTACTTTCCAAAATTAACTTTTTATTTGTTTTTATTTTCAGTATATTTTTACCCACTAAAACATAATTCACATGAAAGCAATAACCATGGTACTTGCTCCTGCTGTATCCTCGCTAGCCTGATAACAGTGCATGACCAATAACTGGTGGCCTATCAATATGGATGGATGGGTAAATAAAGGGATGGATGAATACTACATTAAGAGAATGAGACAAGACACAGGTGCCTGATCCCCAAGGACCTATCTTTGATAAATGGCTTTAAATTCAAGGGATACGGGATCCCTGGGTGGCGCAGTGGTTTGGCGCCTGCCTTTGGCCCAGGGCGCGATCCTGGAGACCCGGGATCGAATCCCACGTCGGGCTCCCGGTGCATGGAGCCTGCTTCTCCCTCTGCCTGTGTCTCTGCCTCTCTCTCTCTGACTATCATAAAAAAAAAAAAAAAAAAAAAAAATTCAAGGGATACTAGGATTTATTAAACAATTTTGGCTTATTTGAGTTTTTAGAAAGACTACTTTGACAACTGAGGAAGACTTGTCCCAAAGAATGAGTGCAGGCTAAGAGTAGGATGGGGTAGATAGAATCCTAAACTAGGGCAGCCCAGGTAGCTCAGTGGTTTAGCCATGTCAGGCTCCCTGCATGGAGCCTGCTTCTCCCTCTGCCTCTCTCTTTCTCTCGCTCTGTGTCTCTCATGAATAAATAAATAAAATCTTAAAAACAAAAGAAGAATCCTAAACTAAATTTTATGTGAGATGCAGAAAAAAATACATAACTATTAGGGGAGAAATGCATTGAACTTAATATGAAATGAATATTTAAGATAATTAAAAAGGTAGAAAGAAGCACAGAAACCTGTATACTTAATATCATTTTTTCTAATTAATCTTATTTTCAAGGCACTTGATATTTTATGTTTTGCAGTGGTTTCTATTTCCATAGCAATAGTTAAGTGTTTATTCAGTATAGTGACACCTTTCCCACTTAACAGTACTAAGAGTATGAATACACGTAAAGACCTTAAAATGCTTTTTAAAAGTAACATAATTGTGTATATTACAATAGTTTATATTTTTATCCTCAAATCTCTTCAAATATTTTGTCTTCAAATATTTTTGATAAAGTGGAAATATATTCTCCTAAATATATAATTGGTAGATAAATTACCTAAAATTCAAGTCATACAAAAAAAATTCAAGTCATACCACTTAATATTGGAGACTAATGATTATTCTTAAAGGTAATATTTTAGATGGACTATTTTTCTATAACCTAATTTTAAAATTTTGTTTTAAAAACTACTATATTTGTGATATAATCATATTGTGATTTAGATACAATCAGGTTATACTTCACTATCACATTTAAGTATCTGAAAGTTCTTTCAGGCTAGGAGATTTTGAATGGGTTATTATACAATGATTCCATTTACAAGCAGAACTTTATAAATCATTCTATACGGAAATAAGTCAGGGTTCATGAGGTGCCACTTTTTTTTCTTTTGAACCTCCTGGGTTTGGGCAAACATAAAACCCCAAATAGCCCCATGCTACCTGGACACCTAGGCTAGACGTGCCTTTCTCAAAAAGGTCTAAATCCATCTCAAGTGTTTGGAATCAACCAAAGACCACATAGACACCAGGTAGGACAACTTCAGCTTACACTTAGGTCTATTTGGCCCTAAAGTCACCTTCCTCCATGGTGGAGCTCTCATTGACACCACTATCAGAGCAGGTTTCATTTCCCTGCCTTTCTATGAAATTATTCAGACAAGCCAGTCACATCTTCCTGTGGAACCAAGGGTGACTCATTCCCTTTATGCTACAAAGCCTACCTCCCACAGCTTCTGCACTTTTACCGTGTACCTAAATGCTACTACAGTGTGGCCTTGTGTGGCATGTTGTGTTTTCTTCCCTGCACTGAGTGTATGTGATTAATACATTGCTATTAGCCTCATTTGTCTGGTGTTGGGTATCATCTGCTTGGTCATCTCCCATAATGTTGGGTGTGAATCCCTCCCTCATTGTAAAATAGTTACAGAGGCAATTGCATTGTGGCAGTTTAGAAGTTGATAACCTTCAATTCTTGAAATTTATTAGTATTTCAGTATGAAAGAGCTATTTCCACTCTTAGTTGTCTTTGTGTACAATAACTTGACTGTACTTGTAAAAATTTTTATTGCAAATTGCCAAAAGGTGCTTTAAAAAGTGATTTCAAAGGTGGCTACTATTCATGGAGGCATGTATATACAAAAAAAAAAAAATATATATATATATATATGCACACACACACACATATATATAAACACAACAACAAAAAACTTTGGTAAAGACACAATTGCTTAAAGATTATAAAGATGGATGATCTATCAGTTAGGCAAGTAATTCTTATTTTCTAGAATGAATTCTTAATATCTTTAAAATCATAAAAAAAAACCTTCAGCATTTTAATAGGAATTCTTTTTACTCTCCAGAAGAAGCTATAAATTACATCAGACAAAAAAAAAAAAAAAGGTCCCAGACAAGTTTGAGAAGACAGATTTACTTCATTGACTCTAGATTGCATTCAAAATAGGCACATATTTTAAAATTTGGTATTTTTTGTTTGTCCTGAATGTTCTTCTCATGTGCTATTTACTTATCTCATTTTTTTTTCCCTAAATCCTCACATTCTCAACCAGATCAGATGCAAGCATAGGATATTTTAATTCTTGTATTGCCAGGTAGCAGGTGTAACGAAGCACCATTTTTTTTCCTGCCACAGGTAATCTACATTTTTATCTTTTAGCTCTTCTTTGTACCAAGAAACTGAAATTCTAACTACTTCATCTAAATATTTACAAGGGGAAAATAATGAGGAGGGAATTTGTGAAGAAATGAACTCAAATTCTTACACTATTTCAAAGGCAAAACATTTACAAATCTGCTTGATTTCACTGAGAGAATCTGCATATATTTAGTACTGTTTTGACATAAACAATTTTGATATCTTGAGAATATCTGTCTTTCCAGATTGAATAAGATTAATAGAAAGTACTTATGTGATTTTGAAAGTTATATATTACAAAATTCAAGAGTCTTATGCTTAATATTTATTCAGTTGACATTTTTAGATTCATTAGTTAAATGTTTCATTTACTAAAGTGTTACCTGAGCCATATGGCGTATAAGATAAAATGCAAGGAAGTGACTTAAGAAAAAAAATCCAACAGGAGATTTATTAAAAACAGTATTTGAGATGATGTTTCTTATCAGAGCATTTGGCATTTGGGGAAAGACAATTTTTCCTTCTGCTGGAGACTCATGCATTGCAGGATGTGTAGCCTCTCTGGTCCTTCGTCATAGAAGGAACTCCTCCATAGAAGGAACTTCATAGAAGGAATTATTGGGACCACCAATAATTCTATCAGTTGATTATAGCTAGGTCTTCATAACTCCTCATAAAGACAATTTGAACCTTTATATGACCTATTCTAGAGCATATCATCTAGCAGAGTTCTTAATATTGCTGAGTGCCAAGCTATTTCTATGTTTTTCCTTTGGCCCCACTAAAAGTGATGACTCTTCCTAAGAGAGTTGAATTTCTCTCTGACTGCCTTGAACTCAATTTAACACATTGCCCCAATATGCCTATAATTCTTTGGACATTACTTATTTCTTCATCAGCTACCTCTCTACCTCTTCTAATTTTAGTTGGGAAAGCAGAAATTGCATTAGTTGTTTTAACAAAGTTCAGATAAAGAATTTTCTGAAGAGGTAATGAAGGGTTGAAAGAAAAAGAAAATAGGGTGGACACTAAGGTATCAGAGAGACAATAACTGCAGGAAACACCTACCACCTATGGGATCAAAAAGATTGAATGGATGAAGGTCAAGACTGTTATATTTAAAAAGATCCTGAAGAGCTGAGGCTCAGAATCAGGAGACAAGTCACTGCCAGACTGGTGCTAGTGCCAGTGTTAAGTAGAGCATTGATACTTTCTTAAAAGCTCAGCTAAATCACCAGATAGGGTGTGAAACATAAATTGTAGGAGTAGTTTGTAAGACACCACATGGTATAGATGTTAAACCAATGGTAATTATACCTTGCTGATAAGACTTTGATCCAGAAATCAAGATGTGATAGTAGGGTTGATTTCTATTCTCATCACTCTAAGTAATCAGTTGAATAGTTTGTTTCCCATCCCGCCTAGTCTGTAAGGATTTGATTATCCTGGTGTCCCTGGGGTGGAGGAATAATTTTTATTATTTGAAGTTATGAATACCGTAAATTCATTTGGGCCCTTAAAGCAGATGGACAAGCAACCAAGGGAAGACATTACTCTATTAATGGGTAAACTTTCTGGAGTTTAGTGAGGTACTCGAGATCTTGCTACAAAATGAGGAAAGGAAAGAGCAAGACTGGAATAGAATTCATTGAGTTATCTGTGGGTATTTCCAAACTTGTGACAACTACCAATTGGTCATTGCAATGACCATGGCCTGACGAGGGCTAAAAAGAGGAGGGTCAGAACTATCAGGGGTCCCTATCTACATCACTCTACTCAACAAGAAAACAGCCAGCTGAAGTGCTAGCCCAGGGTGAGGGTTACTAGAGGAGATGGATAATTGCCTACAGTCTTGGGAGTGGTTGTTACAGCAGGGGTCATTGCTTCTTCTACTTCTGATGTCACATCATTTTAGACATGTTTAACTGTGAATTCCAAAGCATCCATGACGGAAGAAACTCATTGTATAACATAGGCGAATTTGAATGAATGGACTATAGAAGTCAATGTGGAGAGGCACTTTTCCCTAACTTCTTGGTCTCCTCTGAGGCCAGTTTTAGGTACAGAAGACGTTTTCTATGCACACTGACAGCATCCCACCCCAAGCCTGGGTGTCACTCTGTTTATCTGATGGAGAGCTTTCTAGATCTGTAAGTACTGAGATCCAAATCATGGGAGTAGAACTGGTGTTGGTGCCTCTGATGACGTTTCATGGGACTGGTAATAGCAGTGTGGAATCAATTCTAACCAGAACCCACTCGTAGAGTCATTGGTGAAGTGGGATTGACACAATCCAGCAGGAGAACATAAAGGAGCATGTGCTTATTCCTCCAGCAGCATGCAGGTGATGCCCTGGGTGTTCCTATTGGAAAAGTTAAAATGGTAGGTAACCAGCTGACAAAGGAAAGAGGTGTTGGCAGAGTCCCCCATACAAGCAGCACAAAAAAGGATAGAGAAGAGTGAGTTTCAAGACACAATATCTTAAAATTATCACATTTTTGAGTGGCCTTCCGACTTGCTTCTTAGGATTCTGATTTTATTCTTTAACACTGAAATAGTTTGTTAATCTATGGTAAATTATCAGCTGATGATAATGCCTTTGAGAAATGTTTATGTTTTCCTGGGAGATGGAATCCTTTTTCAGTCTTCTTAGGCTATTATATAACCAAGTAACATGGACTGGGTAACTTAAGCTTTTTTCACTGTAACCTCCTGACGGAGAGAGAGCTCTGGTGTCTCTTCCTCCCTTATGAGGTCACTAATCCCATCATAGTAGCTCCACACTCATGATCTCACCTAAATCTATTTACTTCCCCAAAGTCTCACCTCCAAAAACTGTCATATTGGGATTAGGGTTTCAACATGTAAATTGGGGGTAGGGAATAAACATTCGGTCCACAAAAAATAGTGTAAAGCAAAGAGATAGTACTTGGATTTTTTTTTTCTTTTTTCTTTCTTTCTTTCTTTTTTTTTTTTTTTATGTTGTAGAATGCTACTATGACAGCTATCCCTGAAAGAGGCATCTCTTGTTCTCCTTAGCAACTCATGTCAGTACATGATTGACATATTGACACCTAGTGAGATTTCTCATTTCAAATTCAAGCAGGTTTAACTATATGTAAATTTAAAATTAGTTTTATTTGCTTGCTTGTTTGCATACTGGTCAGTCTTTTCTAATCAATTCATCTCATTTCAGAAGAAAATCTCTCTAGGTTTTGTGTTACATCAATACATAGAATCCTTTAAATACAGTGTTAATAAATATAGTGCTACTGACAGTTTACAATGCAATTCACTCTAGTAGATGGTGGCAGGGGACATCTTGTGGTCAAAACAGCAAGTGAAGTTCTTTGAAGTAAATTAAGAATTCTCAGAAGACAATCACTTTATATGAAAAGGAAAATAGCAGAAAGACAGATGTAAGACACAACAGTCACAAAACTAAAGGAAGTAACAATGTAACTATTACCTACAAGAATACCTATTAGAATTGACTTACACAATCAAAAAGTGAAAAGAAAAACAAAATTACAAAAAAAGTGAGAAAAGGCCTTTAAATCTAAAATATCCACTTTTAGGTCAATGTAAAATTATTCAAGTGCACCAGTTTCTATTATCTGAGTTCTAATTTCCAATCAATCGTTAAATCTGGGCACTTCTCATATTTCCTTCCAAAACTATATGTTAAGAATACAAAATAGCCAGAAGTTAAGAGAGAGAGAGAGAGAGAGAGAGAGAGAGAGAATGATTATGATTTTTAACTTACCACATAGGTTAAGTAATTTTTGTTATATTTACTTCTTTACTTATTTTTGATATATTTATATCTCTGTCTGTATCCTCTATTTACTTATGTAGTTACATTGCTGAACCACTTCACATTTTCAGCATATTGTATATGTCATATAGCTTAACTCTAGTAATGTGTCTTTTAAGTATATTTCCTATCTGAAAGTGATGTTCTTATTACATATAAAACATTTTTAAATGGTATCATTTAAATCCCAATCCATATTTAAATGTTCCCAACTTTCTCAAAAATTTTCTTTATAGTTGGTTTGTTTTCAAATCCGGATTCTATCAAAACAAAAGTATGGCAAGAGTTTTTTTTTTTTTTTTTCTTTAGTCTATTTTTTCCCCTCTCCCTTCTTTAGCTTTTTGGAATATTTCTCTACAATATTTACCATGCAAGTTTTCAAAAACACAGCAATATTAGAAGTATTTTCACAGTGAATATTCTTATAGTTACCATCTACATTGTAACATGAATATTCTACTTAATTTTATCTCATATCTACTCATAACATCATTCCTGGGTCTATGCTTCATTCTACCATAATCGGCATTGGCCAATTACTTTACCATTGAGAGTGGCCCAAAAGTCTGTGCAAATGGGGCTGATGGTTGGCTAGAGGATCCAGTGCTAGGATGACCAACTGATGTTTGATCAATTGTGAAGACCCTTGGGCCTCATTTTTTTTAAACAGAATTTCCTGGTTAATAGATGGAAAACAGTAACTTCTCACTATGCTCCATGATGTGTGATAATAGTGACACCATTTGCAGATTACACAACTCCATTCTCTGTTTACTTAGTTGACGTTAGGGGGCTCCTTGGGTTGCCAGGAGGTCTGGAAAAGAGTTGACTTTCTTTTTTTTTTTTTTCTTTTTTAAGATTTTATTTACTCATGAGAGCCACAGATATCGAGTCCCACATCAGGCTCCCTGCATGGAGCCTGCTTCTCCCTCTGTCTGTGTCTCTGCCTCTCTCTCTCTCTCTCTCTCTCTCTCTCTCTCTCTCTATATATATATATATATATATATATATATATATATATATATATATATATATTATTACATAGTTTTCAGAAATTTAAATGAGGTAGTAGGTCTTTGCTTTGTGGAAGACCATGCTTGTTTCTTGTTTGGTGAGCCCCTGTGAATATGTTTATGTTCTGAATATGTCCAATTAATGTCCTCAGAGAAGAATGTCTTCAGTGCACATTTATACTTGTACCCCCGGGCAGAAATTACATATGGTTAAGGAATTCCTCTACAAAAGTTGCATGAGCTGTCAAAGCTATGGGGGTACCTATATATAGCCAGGTAAAGTATATGCTACCTCTTCATCTGAATAGATGTTGAAAGTGGTATTAAAGAGAATATATTAGTCCACACTATAACAGCAAAATATTTACCAGTTGCTGATTGGATAGAGTCAGTAGTCCCATAATATTATGGAAATCTTAGTGGGTGGGTTCATGGAGTTAAGCGGCATTAACGTTGTGGTGATCCATGTGAGTCCCATTCATTCTTTCTAAGCTTAAGAACAAATCAGATTGGACTCTGGAGACATAGTGAGAATAATCACTCTTCTGTGGAATAGGTCTTCTATGATGATTTTTTTAATCCTTGATTGGATTTACATCGTTTTATAGTAACCATTTTGTCTACGGGAGAAGGACCATGGATTCTTCATTTGTCGACCAAATTTGCAAGTGCCCAAGACTTAATTTAATTTTAATTTATTACTCATTAGATCAGAGTGCCCAGGTGCACTATGAGATATTTTAGGGCAATGGGTGCTATGACTATGGGGAATTTAGGCAAGGCCATAGTTACATTAGTTAAGATGATGCATGCCTATTTGTCTTGTTTTATGTTCAGTAACTTCCCTAAGATTATAGCAGCACTTTGTTTAGATTTAGTGGGCTCCTCAGGTGTAAATTAAATTTGAACCCCTATACTGATTAAGGCCATGAAGGCTTGCCCATTATGCGTTTCAGCAGATGTTAAAGTTAAATCAGAATCTATATTTTAATGGTGTGAAAACCAATCTATGCCTTTTAATCTGTTTGTTGTATAAATTAATAAATTTTGGATTTCTTTGGGTCATAATGGGTCAGGTACCTTTCTTCTTTCTTTCCTCCCTCCCTCCTTCTTTCTTTAAAAATATTAATATTATTTATTAATATTTTATTTATTTATTTATTTATTTATTTATTTAAGAGCAAGAGAGCGAAAGAGAGAAAACACAAGCAGGGGGAGGGGTAGAGGAAGAGTGAGAAGTGACTCTCCACTGAGCCAGGAGCCTGGTGCAGGGCTCTATCCTGGGGATTCCAGGATCATGACCTGAGCCAAAGGCAGACACTTAACCAACTCAGCCTCCCAGCAGCCCATTTGTTTTCTTTTTCTTTCTTTCTTTCTTTCTTTCTTTCTTTCTTTCTTTCTTTCTTTCTTTCTTTCTTTCTTTCTTTCTCTTTCTCTTTCTTTCTTTCTTCTTTCTTTCTTCTTCTTCTCTCTCTCTTTCCTTCCTTCCTTCCTTCCTTCCTTCCTTCCTTCCTTCCTTCCTTTTCTTTCTTTCTTTCTTTCATTCTTTCTTTCTTTCTTTCTTTCTTTCTTTCTTTCTTTTTTCTTTCTTTCCTTCTTCTTTCTTTCTTCTTTCTTTTTCTTCCCTCTTTTTTTTCTGTTTCTCTCTCTTTCTTTCCTTCATTACTGTTACTTGCTTATATTTATGTTTCTTCCTCCAGAGAGCCTAAAATCAGCATCATCAGAGTTAAATGCCTCCCTCATGGTAATGACTGAATTAACTATTTAGCTCTGCCACAGGGGTGCCATGAGTGTTTTCCTTTATAATTCTGGGAATTAGTTTATTTTTGGTAATATAGACATAGGTAGCAGTGACAATAACAAAGTTCTTTTGAAGGAGCATGGTGAACCATTTGCCTTCAGATATGTGGACCTTAGCAATGTGAATAGTGGGTGTTTTTCCTCCACAAAAGCAGCTATTTACATGGTATAAATCTTTTATCTGAGTGCACTGTAGAATGGCGCCCAATACCAGATTGAGGCACACAAACAACTGGCATAGGGTAAGAATCATTCCTCTGGTCTACTGTCAAACATAGCATATGCTGGTATTGATACACACAATTCCATCTGAGACACACAGATAGTTATGGACCAAAGCAGATGACCCAGGGCCACTAGAAGGAGGGCCTCAATTCTGTAAATCTGCCTCTAAATACCAATTATCAACACTTGTGACTTAGGTGGGCAGTATCTATAACAAAATCTGATAATAATCAGCAAATATAACACAAGACAGAAGATGTCAAAGTGCAAGCTAGCCAGCAATTACCAGCAGCTCAAAATACGTGCTTTGAGCAGGCATCAAAGCCAGTAGCAAACAAAACAAGAGAAGAAAGATCATGGGGGATGGTGGTCATCATCTCTCCACTCTGAACACTGTGTCAATTGTTGTAGCCACTGTGAATAGACAGGATGGACCCTCATCCAAAATGGATTCATGCCTCAAGATTGATGACAGCGCATACACACCAAGAGAATATAAAATATGTATAACTCACACACAAGGTTTTTTTTAAGAGAGCACAGGAACTCACAAGTAAGTCCAAAGGTGTATTGAGCAAGCGGAGAAAGAAGAGGATTCTCACATGTGCAGGGATTTGCAACATTTGGATCTTCCACAAAAGGGGAAACATCCAGGCTTTTTTAGTTCCTTCAGATGTGGAACAGAAGAGAGAGAGAGGTAGGCTTAAAATATATCAGCAATCATGGGACGCCTGAGTAGCTCAGTGGTTTGGTGCCTGCCTCTGGCCCAGGGTGTGATCCTGGAGTCCCGGGATCAAGTCCCACATTGGGCTCCTTGCATGGAGCCTGCTTCTCCTTCTGCTTATGTCTCTGTCTCTCTCTCTCTCTCTCTCTGTGTGTGTCTCTTATGAATAAATAAAATCTAAAAAAAAAAATCAGCAATAAAACATCAAAAAATATAGTCAGACTCTATAACAACTGTGGGTGGAAAATAAATACTGCTGAAATGTCCCAGGAGGCACCCAGAATGACCAGTGACTTTTTATTTATTATTACTTCTAAGGAAATTTAGTTTATTTTGAAGAGGGAATATTAGACTAAAGTAAGAGAACAAATTGGTGCTTTCTTGTGATATAACAGTGAATAAATGTACTGCTGTAGTATTCTGTTTATGTGCCTAGCGCATGTTTTTTTTTCCTCTCAAAATTAAATTCACTCTTGTGAATACATACACAGGTAAATAGTACAGATGGTTATTAGCAATATCATTAGAATTTATTCAACCTTTATGCCCTTTGAAACTTTAGATTAAAATGAATTTTGGTTATTATCTAATTAACATTTTTGAAAGCACTTTTCAGGAGTGTTTAAGTGATTTACTTAATGTTACCAAAGAGGAGTTAGAATATGATATTCTCAATATCTTGCTCTTCTAATACAACGTTTGAAAAGTTGCAATGACCTTACTTCACCACGATCAATTCCTTCATTTTTGTGATGAATATAATAAGGTACATCTATGTAATTTGTAATAATTCTACAGTATTACCTTACTGAAGGGATTAATTATATTCAAATGTATGCAAACATTTTATATCTATACATGACATATTTAGAAAGAAAAAAGCCATATACTAAACATATTTAGGAGAATTCAACATTCACACACATATATATAAACATAGTGGCTCATTTTAATCAGCAATAATGATCATTTTACCTTGTAATACATGTATTCTTGTTCTAAAGTACTCAATATTAAATTAAATTATTCATTCACTTCCTCTAAGCATCCAATGACATATTGCCACCTTAATATTAGTCTTTTTATTAGTTCAATAAAATAGTTCAATATCGTAACATGTTCAATTAAGAAATAGTTGCATTCATTCATAAAGGTACATTAAGTTTAATTGTGAATTCAAACCCTACCTGATCTTCCAACCACAAAACATAAAAGTAAAATCCACAGACCTACAGTACATTTTTAATTTCCATTAAGTGATTCTTGATTATTCAAACCTGTTGATAACATACATCACAAAAATCATGGAATCTAAACTGAGGCAGTTAAATAGACTTTGTGTTTTCTGGGCTCAGAACATTTTCATATTTACAGACAAATCAGTCTCCACTTTTTAAATTTTAATTCTCATTATAATTCAAAGTTAATCTCTGCACTCATGACTTTAAATTGCATAAAACTATGTTGTCCAGTATGGTGGCCATTAGCCACATGTGGTCCAAGATGTAAGTAATAAAATTTTCAATAGTCAGGTTTAGTCATACTAGCCACATACCAAATGTTCACAAGTTGCCAGTAACGTTACCTGATTGGACAGAAAAAAAATGTTGAAATTAGAATATAATTTCAGAAAGCACTATTGCACATTAATTCTGTAAGGGATGTAAGATGTAAAAAGAGGGAATGTGCAAGGAACTATACATAATATTTTAAAACAGTTGCTGAATATTCAAGTACTTAGTATATAGATTAAATAGTTTTTCAATCATTTCTACCTTGAAATTATTATGATGGCATTGCATACTCTTTACTATTTATATTTTAATGATATCTGAAATATTGACTTCTTTTGTAAATAGCATTTTAGATATTTTATTGATCAATTTGCATTCAGTAAAATAGTTCAGAAAATACCACTATTATTTACCCCAAAGATACAAATGTATTGATTCAAAGGAGTAACTGCACCCCAATGTTTATAAAAGCAATGTCCACAATAGGCAAACTGCGGAAAGAACTGAGATATCCATTGACAGATGAATGGATAAAGAAGATGTGGTATATATATATATATATATATATATATATATATATATATATGCAATGGAATATTACTCAGCCATCAGAAAGGATGAAATCTTACCATTTACATTGACGCAGATGGAACTGAGGGTATTATACTGAATGAAATAAGCCAATCAGAGAAACACAATTATCATATGGTTTCACTCATATGTGGAATAAAAGAAACAGTGCAGAGGATCATAGGGGAAGGGAGGGAAAACTGAATGGGAAGTCATCAGAGAGGCAGAAAAACCATTAGAGACTCCTAACTTTAGAAAGTAAACTGAGGGTTGCTGAAGGTGAGGTAGGTGGGGGTATGGGGTAATAGGGTGATGGGCATTAAAGAGGGCACATGATGTGAACACTAGGTATTATATGCAATTGATGAATTATTGAACTCTACATATGAAACTAATGATGTACTATATGTTGGTTAATTGAATTTAGATTAAAAAACAAAAATATGGAACAGTACAAAAAATTATCCCAAAGTCCCTGTAATGAAAATAGTATTAATATTTGAGGTATTTTTTCTAGAATGTCATTTATTCTAGACATAATTTTTGAATAATTATTAATTTCTCTTAATGCAAACTTTCAAATATTTTGTTTACCCAGTTATATCCAAATTCCAGGTTACCCCACTTTTCTTAAAAATAGTTACTTTACCTATCTTACATACTCATAGTCACACTGTATATTTAAAAGTTCAAAGCATAGTTTTTACTTACAATTCTAATATAATAATTTTATATAAAAATTAATTTTCTAACCCCCAAATTAAGCTGTTATCATTTCAATGATCATAAAATAATAGAATACTAGCAGACACTAACATTTACACTGAGAAACATAATTCATAGTCTGATTGTATCTGTTCACGTACCCTTGGAGGGATATTTTTTCAAAGCAACGGACTTCTCTCTTTAAATTTGTTCTGCTTGAGAGATTAGTTCCTGGTCTTAGTATGTGATTTGCTATTCATCTTTAAGAATGTGCTAATAGTTAAAGCAGCAATTTTAACAGTATGTCCCAAAGGCAAGAAGGATTACTACTTTTGTATGAAAGGATGAAATGTTACAACAGGATTACTATGACCATTAGCAAGAGATAAATTCTAGATGGGACTGAATAAGACTTTAAACATTCTTTCATCTTTCACTGATTAACTATTTTAGGGAGATCTGACATGATACATATGAACAGAAGAGAAGAAAGCAAAATCAAGGACCAATACTATGTTTACAGGGTAATATATATTACATATATATATATATTACCCTGTATACTGAGTGCAATAAGCCAATCAGAGAAACACAATTATCACATGGTTTCACTCATATGTGGAATAAAAGAAACAGCGCAGAGGATCATAGGGGAAGGGAGGGAAAACTGAATGGGAAGGTAATATACCCATGGGAAGGTATATATATATATATATATATATTAAAATACAAATATACCCTGTATATTTACAGGGTAATATATATTAATATGTTTATTTCCCTGTGATATATATATATATATTATATAATATTATAAATATTATATTGATTTATATATTATTTCTCTATAATATATAAAGTCAGTATTATAATGCAGGTCTGTTATATTTTCTAGGAAACTGGAGACATATTAGTTTGGTTTTCCTGAGGAGTCCCTGAAACAAAGAGTATGTTATAGGTGCATTTGGGGGATATAGGAGATGGAGTAGAAAAAATGACAGAGGAAATAGAGGATAGCCAATAAAATATGGTTTTATGAGTAGATTATGAGATGGGCAATTAAAACTCAATTCTCTTGGAAGTATCAGAGAAACCATGTAGACTGCCCCTCAGAATTGCTCTAAGGGAAGATGAGGAGATGAAAATATTTAACCTCTGGCTTCTGTTCCTTGTGAATTGACAGCTGCGTACAAAGCCTTAAATCTCTGGCATTCTACTGCTATTCAACTGGTGAACTTGCTTGTTCACATGGTGCAATAAGAAGCCCTCAGTTAGAAAAGCAAGGAGACACATATATTAAGGTGAAAGCTCTCAGTATTGTTGGAAAATACCATCAACTGGACTCAAAAGTGGCTGCAACAATACAAAGCAGTACATCTACCTTGACTTTAATACTCCACCCATTGAAGGATTCAAATTTGCCCATGACCTACACTGAGTTACCTCTATAATGAAGCCTTTCAAGTGATGACCAGCCATAGTAACGCTGGAATGTAAATCCATACTCCAGAATCCTTGTGCAGCAAGTATATCTAGGCTTAATTAACTTTATATCATTTCTCAATCAGTTGTAGCCCTTACCTTTGGGTAGCACTTCGGTAGGTTGATTTTGATTATTAAGTTTAGAAATACCGAGAGGTACTCCAGCGAATCTGCTGAGTTCCAGACTTACTCTTACCTTTTTTCCATTATATAACAACATGCACAGAGTCTCAATAACTATGAAATTCACTTAGCAATACAGTAATGCCTTTCTTTTACCTTGCTGATGTGTCAGCTTTTGGAGACTAAAATGACCTGGAAACATCCATAAATTTAATTCACCAGAAGGGATTTTCTCATAGGTTCTAGAATCACTAACCCCTCAGACTGGAAGGAGGGGGAATCAATTTTTGCAATTGGTCCCTGACGGTGAAGGTAATAGCCAATGCAAACATCACCCCCCTGATTACTGGATTTAAGTGTCCTAGCTATTGAGATCTCAGCAAGATGTAATGATAACTGTGTACACAAATATAACATCACTTTATCCACACAATGTGTCATTCCCATTCTGTGGGTGGAGGTGAACTTTTAAAAGAATATACCAATGCTCTATGAACTTGCAGGCGATGCAGTTATCGGTAGAATTAGAGGATCCCATGGTTCAATTCAATTATAATTGCATCACCATCACTGCAGAATAGATCCTTTGTTCAAAAGGGATGTTATATGAGATCTCATATTGTTATATCAGATACTGTCATGTCTCAGGTAGCAGTTCTGCAGAAGCACTGAGTGAGAAATTGCTAAGGGCAGGAAAGACAATTCCATATACAAAATGTCAATTCAAGTGAGAAAAACTTGTTACCTTCTCTATGTTGGAAGATGTTTGATGTAACCAGCTTTACAAATGGTTGACTGGTCTCCTAAAACTCATATCATGTCAAGTGCTCAATGCTGGCTTTTGAAGCTGATAGAACAATGTAGCAGCTTCCATCTGTAAGATAAACCACAACAAGAAAGAACCCATGTGGTTATACCTGTCTAGTTTATATTCGTGTTAGTTACCAGGACTACTCTATGCATGAGACTATTTTTCCAACACTGCAGTACCCTTAGTTAAAAACTAGTTAATGCCCACCAGATGGATCATGCTATCTACCCGGTTTTTCAGCATCACCATTGCAGTGGATGTCTTTTGGTGGGTAGAGCCACTATTAGCAACGATCTTCACACTGTCTATTTACTCATATAGTTCCACGCATATGCTCCCCCCCCCCAATTCGTTGATTACATTATTCGGTTGTGTTCCTTTGAAGTCACTGACCATCAGTCAAATCACTGACCATTTCCTAATTATCTTTGTAAGCCTTACAGAGCACTTCTACTACTTGTAGAATCTTATGGCAGTCAACTCGTGATGGGAATATCTGATTTTGGTCCATAACTGGGTCCTCAGACTCCACTAGGGTTTAGAAACACATCAAGAGTTTATTTTCCAATATCGAGTAATTCTTTTCTGCAGAAAACAGGACTTTATTCTGGAATTATAAGGGTCTGCATCATAATTCGCCTAAAGGGTATTGCCTCACAGATACCTTTATCTACCTTGGTTACTTATAGTATACTTGTGCTTGCTAGGTTATGTGGTCTGAGTAACAGCTCACACCAGAGTCTGGCTCTGCTTGAGAGACATCTTTTATTTGAGATCTATTCAAGCATGGAAGACTTCCAACTAATTTATTAAATTGTTTGGAGCAATATTTCCAAGCGTGCTATATAATACTTTAAAAATTTGTAGGTGTCACTAATTATGAGTTCCTTTCTTAGAAGTAAAATGTACTCTTTCACAATGGGTTTGCTGCCAGAACACAGGTGTTGTGAAAACCACAGATAAACCTAAACCAAAATGAGAAAGGAAAAGACTCACATCAACATCGTCTCCATTGGACACGTAGATTTGGGCAAGTCTACCACTACTGGCCATCTGATCTACAAATGTGGTGGATTGGACAAAAGAACTATTGAAAAGTTTGAGAAGGAGGCTGCTGAGATGCTCCTTCAAGTATGCCTGGGTCTTGGATAAACTGAACGTGAACATGGTACCACCATTGATGTCTCCCTGTGGAAATTCGAGACAAACAACTATTATGTGACCATCATTGATGCCCCAGGACACAGAGACTTTATCAAAAACATGATTACAGGCACATCTCAGGCTGATGGTGCTGTCCTGATTGTTGCTGCTGGTGTTGGTGAATCTGAAGCAGGTATCTCCAAGAATGGGCAGACCCATGAGCATGCCCTTCTGGCTTACACACTGGATGTAAAACAACTAATTGTTGGTGTTAATAAAATGGATTCCACAGAACCACCCTACAGCCAGAAGCGATACGAGGAAATCGTTAAGGAAGTCAGCACCTACATTTAGAAAATTGGCTACAACCTCGACACAGTAGCATTTGTGCCAATTTCTGGTTGGAATGGTGACAACATGCTGGAGCCAAGTGCTAACATGCCTTGGCTCAAGGGATGGAAAGTCACCCGTAAAGATGGAAATACCAGTAGAACCACGCTGCTTGAAGCTCAGATTGCATTCTGCTGCCAACTCATCCAGCTGATAAGCCCTTGCATCTGCCTCTCCAGGACATCTACAAAATTGGTGGTATTGGTGCTGGCCCTCTGGGCCGAGTGGAGACTGGTGTTCTTAAGCCTGGCATGGTGGTCACCTTTGCTCTGGTCAATGTTACAAGTAAAGTAAATCCTGTTGAAATGCACCATGAAGCTTTGAGTGAGGCTCTTCCTGGGGACAATGTGGACTTCAATGTCAAGAACGTTTCTGTCAAAGATGTTCGTCGTGACAACGTGGATGGTGACAGCGAAAATGACCCACCAATGGAAGCAGCTGGCTTTGCATCTCAGGTGATTATCCTGAATCATCCAGGCCAAATCAGTGCTGGATACGCACCTGTGCTGGATTGTCACACAGCTCCCATGGCTTGCAAGTTTGCTGAGCTGAAGGAGAAGATAGATCGTTGTTCTGGAAAAAAGCTGGAAGATGGTCCCAAGTTCTTGAAATCTGGGGATGCTGCCATTGTTGATATGGTTCCTGGCAAACCTATATGGATTGAGAGCTTCTCTGACTATCCTCCTCTGGGCCATTTTGCTGTTCATGACATGAGACAGACGGTTGCTGTGGGTGTCATCAAAGCAGTGGACAAGAAGGCAGCTGGAGCTGGCAAAGTCACCAAGTCTGCCCAGAAAGCTCAGAAGGCTAAATGAATATTATCCCCAATACCTGCCACCCCAGTTTTAATCAGTGGTGGAAGAACAGCCTCAGAACTGTTTGTGTCAATTGGTCATTTAAGTTTAATAGTAAAAGACTGGTTAATGATAACAATTCATTGTAAAACCTTCAGAAGGAAAGGAGAATGTTTTGTGGACCATTTGCTGTTGTTATTTTTTTTTTGTCTCTGTGTGTGTGTGTGTGCATGTGTGGCAGTTTTAAGTTATTAGTTTTTAAAATCAGTAGTTTTTAATGGAAAACTTGAACAAAAATCTGTCACCGAATTTTGAGACCCATTAAAACAAAAGTTTAATGAGAAAATGAAAAGTAAGATGTACGAGATGGGATATTTTCAGGATACACACCACACTGGATCCCCAAAATCTTTATCAACGCAGCAGACTGCTTATTTCTCAATGTCCAGCATGCTTCTGCTTAAACAGGACACCTAGATACCAGCCACTTCCTGTTTATCATGACTGATTAACAAAACAAATTTAATAAAATGGATTTTCAAGATGTTTCACAGAATATCAAGAAGGCCATTGTCCCTTCAGGTTGTATACTGAGATGGAGAACATGGGAGATAACTTTGGCCTGAGCTAAGAAATCCCTTGTGAATGTGAACTTTTTTTGATGGACTTTTCTGAAGGGATAGAAAAAAAATTACCAAATCAATATCTATTACCAAATGCTAGAAGCTGTGCTAATCTGTCTATGAAAGATATCACATTTGATCTAATGGCTACAGTTGTCGCCAGTAATTAGACAACTTTAGAATAGTGCACTGTCATTCAACATGATCCATGTCGTTTTTTTGGGGGGGCCAGACTGGTGAACTGAGTGTTAAATGACATGTAAACTATTAGCCTTGTACCTTTTAAATATTTGAAAGTAGCAACACTTGTTGCTATCTCATCTAGTATAGGGCTGAGTTGGGTGATTTCAGGAGCTTTCAATTAACCTTCTTACCATAATGACACTTTCTCCATAGTTAGAAAACTAATGTGATAGTGCTACGATCTACTGCCAATTATGACTCAACACAAAGGCCAAGGAAATGACCATAGAATGAATCCATGAGTGCACTGGACTCTTTGTGAGATGGCATAAAATAAGGGTTTTTAAAATTTTTTAAATTTATTTTATTTTGGGCAGCCCAGGTGGCTCCTCAGTTTAGTGCTGCCTTTAGCCCAGGGCATGATCCTGGAGACCCGGGATCGAGTCCCACGTCGGGCTCCCTGCACGGAGCCTGCTTCTCCCTCTGCCTGTGTCTCTGCCTCTCTCTCTCTTTCTCTCTCTCTCTCTGTGTGTGTGTGTGTCGTGTATAAATAAATAAAATCTTTAAAAAATTATTTTATTTTATTTTTTATTGTTTTATGATAGGACTTTTTCATAAATTATTAGTAGCCCCCCACTAGAAATGGAAATAATAGCATTTTGATTTCCTTTAATTCTGAGTTAGGTCAGAACTTATTCAATAAATGTTGACAGATATGGATATTTGTTTTCCAAATGTACAGTTGCTCTGATAAATATTCTTAGGTCTCTTTGGAGAAATGATTAGGGTAACATTTACTATTATGTGCATGTGGTAGTGTTTTAGGGTCTATTTTGAAAGGAAACAGATCTCCTCTTCAATTTTTCTGTTCTGGGTCTGGAAATTCCAATTCTGGAGACTAAACCAGAGATGATAATTTTCAATTAAATCAGCTGACATCTGCTTTGTACTTTCTGGCTTCTGCTATGTTTTGGTTACATAAGAGAAGGAAAACCTATATTTTTCTATAATATTGACTTAAAAATTTGCCTGTGCCATAGACTCTGATGTATCACAGCTCTCATTTTTTTCAAGTGCTGGAAATGGTGACTAAGCCAATTAATTCTATTTTTCTTCTACTTTATTCTACTCCCCCACAGGTGGGAGATTGAGTGATTGTTATTCCACAGAAAGCCAAGAACTATCACCAAGTCAGAACTTGAGACAGGGAATTAAGTATATGTAGTTTATTTGAGAGGTAAACTTAAAGATCTCATGTGAGAGAGAGGAAAATGTCTGACAGGAATGCAAGAATGTCATGTATTTATACTTTAATAAAAAAGATTGCTAACATTGACAACTGTGGCTAAATCCATCGGGAGCCTTACAAAGAGTCATGAAGAATGAATCTCAAGATTATTTCAATCGTAGGTTCACTGGAATTTTTATTTTTACTTTCCATCCCCTAGTGATTGATGGTTGTCCAGGTATTAAATCTCTGACATTTCTGGAATATCCTACACAAAGGATTAGCAAAGTCAGAGAGATGCAGAGCTAGAGGTAGTAAACTGTCAGTATCAGTAGAAACTCTCCATCACAGATGAGCTAGGAGGAGGATATATGGGTAGATAGCATCTGCAATGAGGCATTAGGGAAAAATCTAGCAGTGTCTATACCTATTATAATTAAATGCACATACAATGCTCGTAAGTCTTTGTTGCTGAAATAGGAAATGATTCTAGCTAATCTCCACAAAAACAGGAATTTGACTGTATAAAGAAAGTCCAACCACTAAGGTGGGGGAACAAACAGGCTTAGTCAGTGAGATGGATATTCTCCAGAACCTTTTACACTCTTCTCTCTCTCCTTCACTTGGTATCAAAATAGAATAAATTATACTAACTATAATAACCAGGACTCCTACTCTAGCTTCTGATTTAGCTAGATGGTAGACAGAGTGAAAAAAAATGATTTTTATTTTCCTTTTTACCTCACAGCTCTCCTAAGGGTTGATCTTGCCTGTGCTCATCTCCCTGAGGTCACAGCTTGGGTTGGAGAGCAACTCCCACCACCAATCTATAACTCTTATAGTGTTCAGAAAGAAAGCTTCCTCCCTATGTTAGTCAGGGTTCTCCAGAGGAGCAGAACCAATAGTACAGAGAGTTCAGATAGATGATACAGGATAGATAGGGAGATAGATAGATAGATAGATAGATAGATATAAATAGATATATGTGTGTATATGTATATATGTGTGTTTGTGTGTCTGTGGTTGCCTATTTATCTATCCCTACCTGTACATTTTTTTTAAGATTTAATTTATTTATTCATGAGAGACCCAAGTAGAGGGAGAAGCAGGCTCCATGCAGGAAGCCTATTGTGGAACTCCATCCCAGGACCCAGGATCATGCCCTGAGCCAAAGGCAGACATTCAACCCTGACCACCCAGGTACCTTCCTATCTGTACATTTAAAAATAAGGAAAATGGTAAAATGAAATGAACGCTCATTTATTTCAGTTAATTATTATTTCTTATGGCCCAATTTGCCAAATGTTCTCCCAGTAACTGAATAGCACTTCTGTTTCATTTGAGAGAAAGTAATGTTTCTTGACACTCATAGGTAGTAGGAGAGGTTAGGTTATATCTTCATATGTACCCTGATGGGTAGATCCTGACTAGCGACTCAGTTATACTCCACCAGTTGCTTCCTTTGAATCTGTGCATTTTAAGGTAATGATGAAAAGTCTTGTCATTTAGAATTTATTCCAAAATACTTATTCAAAGTTCTTTGCAAATTCTTTTCATGTAAATATGGGACTCAGGTAAGTGACTGGTCAATGAACATTGATTTAAAAATACTTATTGTATCAATCTGGGCCCGATCAAGAGATAGAAAGAACACAGTAATTTGAAGAGGAAAAGTGTAATGTAAGTAACCATAACCTAACAAGAGATTAACAAGTGAGGGAATGGGCTAGTAAGAAGTTAAAGGAACGCTAAAGAATATAGGAG
Organism: Vulpes vulpes; assembly: GCF_048418805.1. Taxonomy (NCBI): domain Eukaryota; kingdom Metazoa; phylum Chordata; class Mammalia; order Carnivora; family Canidae; genus Vulpes; species Vulpes vulpes. The sequence goes on from NC_132783.1 coordinate 136,386,528, forward strand.
CAACAGATATAGAGAGCAGTCACTACACCATGGAAAATCCTCACTTCTACGGATGAGATCCAGACCTTTTGGGAAGGATACAACTGTACCTCTGAGAGGACAAAGAAGCACATGTGGTGTCATGCCAATAGAAGTTGCTGGAAGTTTTTCCTCTGGAACTTGTTAGAAATCTGCTCTCAAGTGTACCAAGAAAAGCTACTCATGAGACGTTTTTCTGGTGGTAATATGTTTATAATCCCACCCAAACTGAGGTGCCAAGGGAAGCTGTTGGCAACTGGGTTTTGTTGGCCGCCGCTCAATGCAGGAGCAGAGCACTGGAGAAGCTGTTATCACTCCAGGATCCAGCTGGAGGCACTCTGCTACCAAACTCCCTAAATCGGGGTGCCAGGGTTTACTGCTGGTCACTGGCGTACTGACAGCATGAAACATTGTGGGACTCATGTACTGGGGGAGCTGTAGGCACTGAGGAAGCAGGATTAAGGGGAGCCACTCATGCCATGGAATCTTGCCAAGGGAGCCCACCAGGGTCAGGAAGCAAAAATCTTTTTTCTTTTAGGCCTCATACTTCATGAGTGCTCTCCACCGACACAATTTCATTGTCAGCCAGCAAAGAAAAAAAAAATACTTAAATTCATTTTAACAGAGCAGGCAAAAGGAGTAAATTTGGAGCAAAGAACCAATAAATTGATAACCAGCACATAGCTGTCTAAAAAAAATGAGATTAGAGGGGCACCTGGGTGGCTCAATGGTTGAGCGCCGCCTTCAGCTCAGGGCATGATCCTGAAGACCCAGGATCAAGTCCCATGTCAGGCTCCCTGCATGGAGCCTGTTTCTCCCTCTGCCTTGTCTCTGCCTCTCTCTGTGTGTCTCTCATGAATAAATAAATAAAAGATGTGAAAAAAAATGAGATTAGATACTTTTAGATATTTTTGAAATATTTTATATTACCATAGATCAGCCATGTGGGTCTTCCTAAAAACTAAAACTTTTCAATGTATTGTAAAAGTCCTGGTTAATTTTATGCATCTAAATGAGGGGAGAAAAAAAAAAAAACACAACTACCTGAAATGAAATAGAATACCTTTTCAAATAGGATAATGGTAGTATTTAATTTTAAGAGGTATTAATGAATTCCACCTAAAGATACACTCTTACTAATTTTAAAAATGAACAATTGAAGACAATTTGTTATATAACTTCAAGAACTGCATCTCCTTAACCAGTACATTCTTATCCTTGACAGAAGTTTTGTATTTGAAGAGATTGATATGTTTTGACACCTTTCAAATATTTGAAGGCATTTACTAAATATAATGTGGCAGAGGGTACTTGTCACAGTTATTCTTGAGTTAAATCAGGATCACTGACTCTCCTTCAATCAAATTAGATTAACAAAGGCTACTAAGTCCAATAGTTAGCAAATCCAATAGTTTGGCATGATCATTAGCAAATAATCTCCATAAAGGCAGAGAATACTGACCAACATTTCTATAGGAAGGATGCAAGTTTTTGTGGGTTTTTTTGTTTTGGTATGTGTAAAAGATAAGTTTTATCTTTTAAATATATGGTGGTGTTGGGATCCCTGGGTGGCGCAGCGGTTTGGCGCCTGCCTTTGGCCCAGGGCGCGATCCTGGAGACCCGGGATCGAATCCCACGTCGGGCTCCCGGTGCATGGAGCCTGCTTCTCCCTCTGCCTGTGTCTCTGCCTCTCTCTCTCTCTCTCTCTGTGACTATCATAAATAAATAATTAAAAAAAATAAATATATGGTGGTGTTGAAGTATATGATTATTTTATAAATGAGTGTAAGCCTTTAAAACTGTGATGCTTTAATTTGAGACACATAGAAAACACAGTATTACTTTATATTCACTAAAAATACATGCAGTTCTAGTGTATCCTCAGAAATTTTACTGCAGACTGCTAAATTTTCCATTACAACTTACTTTTTTATGAAATGAACAGTCAGTGCCTCACAAACTTTGGCATTCAGCACAATTGATTGCATACATCAGAAGGCTACAGAATTATGTTTCAAGAAATGGATATTAACAGAATATTTATTAACATTTATCTTTGTAGGTGTTTTGCCCTGAGTTACAGACTCATACATGTTGAACGTGAGTTTATGTGTAATTTAAAACAACTTTCCTTCCAACTTCTTTAGTTGAGCAAATCCAACTTTTGACATCAACATTTACCTTAGTTTGATCATGCTCTAAATTATATAAATATTTCTCATATTACCTAACAAATTAAAATAATATTGTGATATAACTAGAGTGGCCATGTAACAGATCCAAATGAGTTTTTGTTTTTGTTGTTGTTGTTGTTGTTGTGTGTGTCTATGTGTATGGGGACAGTATAATTTACTCTTGACACTGATTATAAATTCCTCTTAGACATCCTAAATGTACAATCATTCTGGATCTCAATTCTATTGATATAAACCCTCTGTTTTTGTTTTTGCTTGGTTATTTTTTGTTCTTTATTGTTTTTAAAACTAGCTATATTCCATTTTAGATTCAAGGTAATTTAAAAGTTTTTTAAAAAAACCTTCTAGGTTGTTTTAATGATTGTGGATTACAGAAAATATGTCCATATTAAAAATTTAGAATTTTCTATTCTGCCACTTTAAAAAATAAAACAATTATTTTATTATAGAATGAGGACACCATATTTTTTTTATTAATTTGTAACTGAATCAGATGCTAAATCAGTCAAAATGATGGCAAGAACCAGAAGACACACACACACAAATATGTAATTGAATAGTGTTTATTGATTAAAAGGTGGTTACAAAGGTGTGGGTAGAGGTAAAAGAACCAGGAAAAGATGCTGAAGCTGTTAGCATCTAGCAATATTGGGGAATTATTACCATCTTTAGGGCTGAGAGGTAACAGGGAAGGAGTTGTCAGAATAAATACCCTGAGCTATCTTTTCTCATCCCTTTCTCATTTCTTGTTGTTGTTATTTATTAATAAACATCTAATAGAAGTGACAGGTGAAGGGAGCTCAGATGGGACTGTATGATAATATCAGCTATGACATCAGCTACTCAGGGTACAGAGAAAGATAAAAAAGGGTGAAGATTATATTTGGAGGACAAAACAGAGAATATTCAACACATATGCTAAAACAGAGCACCTTGTCCTCAAAAAAGTCCAAAAACCCTAGATATAATTGTCTAGATTCAGATTTATAAACTGTGATAATCCTTTAACCTAAAATATCAAGATGGTATATCAATTTCCCAGTGTTTTGGGGGTTGGCATGTAAAATTAACTACTTTGGCTATTTGATAAACTAATTTCACTATTTTTTATAATCTACCACACTTTTCTCAAGTTATTGCAACAGTAAGGATTCATCAGAAAAAGATTACCAATAAAACAAGAGAATTGATGAAAGTCAAGTAAATGAATGTCAGTACTTCCAAAGTTGTAGATAAGGAAAGGGAAAGCTACCAAAGGATACCAAAGTAGTTGGTCCTAGCAACTAGAGGAGCAGAGGGAACTGAAGGGAATGGTCATATAATCTGGGAAGGGGTTATATGGGGTTATATGGAAGGGGTTAGCTTTCTGGGAAGAGCTATCTGACAACAGATGTCACCTCCAGTAGAGGGCCACAGAAACCCACAGTGACAGGTAGGGAAAAATCCTGGCTAATGAGTGCCTCAGCTTTACTCTAATTTTGTAATCTACTGGTTCTTCCAACTGACTGAATCTAATGAGACTCAGACATCAGAAAGCTCCAGGATGCTTTGAATTAATTAAGGTCAGTGGCCCAGGTCACTGGAAAGATGATGAAGTATAAAGAAGAGATCAAGAAGGACAAGAAGAAAATATCCAGCAGCCAGGATATGTCTTAAAAATTCTATTTCAGAATCCCTATTAATAAAGGGATATTGAAATTTGGTGATTTTCTTTTAAAATGTCATAATTTTCCAGGGAGAGAAATCTGCTGGGAAGACTAATAATACTCTCACATTAGATATGACAAAACCATGTACCCTCAAAAATAGAAGGGAGAGAAATCTGTAGGGAGTGATGTGGAAACATTGGAAGTTGGAGACAAAGAATAAATCTAAAATTAAAGAAGCTATCCAAATTCATTTTAATAAATACCCATTATTATGACAGGTAATTTCAAGTCATGTCTTTTGTAAAACTTGATGGACACTCAAAGTTATCAGAGTTAGATTCAACTATGTTCATGAATGAAATTCTAGACCTTGACAAAGTTAAATGACCTCTAACTTCTGGCCTAAGATTTCTTTTTAAAGCACTGTGAAAATCTTGTGCATTTTTGTACTGTAAAATTGGGACTCAGCAATTTTAAAATGTTTTTTTTAATTATACTGATTTAAATAATACTTTATGCATATTTTCTTTATCAGTGAAGAAGTTAATATCCATCTTATTTCAGAAGCAATGTGAGTATACACATACATTATTAGTAAAATGTAAAGAATGCAAAGCAGAATGCCATGTAATGTTTGATAAGAACTGAAGATGAATATAAGGAAAATAAAACTTTTATCACACTGGCTTTTTGTCAAGGCATTAATCTCAAAAATATTACCAGTAGTTGGAAACTATAGTTAAAAGTCTGAAATTAAAATGACACTAGGGATAGTTTATTTCATTACACTAGACTCTCTCTACTCTTCTGTTGACTTAACATCTGGATTTATATACTTACTATATATCTTATGCAGAATTTCATGGCCAATATACATATTTAGTAATGCAAAATACATTTATTTGCATACACACGAGGAGGATTAGGGTACTAGATAAAAAGGAAAGCAGGCTTTTGTGGAATGGCAAAGATCAAGATTTTTATTTATGTATTCATGAGAGACATAGGGAGAGAGGCAGAGACAGGCAGAGGGAGAAGCAGACCCCCCGTGGGAATCCCTATGTGGGACTCGATTCCAGGATCCCGGGATCACGCCCTGAGCCAAAGGAAGACGCTCAACCACTGAGCCACCCATATGCCCCTGATACATCCTCTCAAATTTAGTTGCTTAAATGGAGTCTATTCTCTTCTCATATATAAAAGTGACCACGTACATAACACATTCATGAATATTCACATTAAATTATGCATATTATATATGTATACATTCATTATATAACATGATGTATATATAATACATATGTGTATTAAAATATATATACATATGTAATATGCATAATTTATGCATGGTTACTTATTCATTATTTAATTAAAAGTAAGTACATGAGTAAATAAGAACAAGTAAGCAAATAAAATTGAAGAACATTTATACTGCTCAGTTTAATACACTACTTTCTAAACCAAACACAAAGCCTACAGTAATTATATTTCACATTTCCTTACTGAATAATGTTTAAATTATACACATTTTTATGAATTTTTAAGGGAAAATAATATTTTATTTGTGTATTTACAAAGATTTTATTTATTTATTCATGAGACACACACAGAGAGAGAGGCAGAGACATAGGCAGAGGGAGAAGCAGGCTCCATGCGGGAAGCCCAAAGTGGGACTCAATCCTGGGACTCGTGGACGAAGCCCTGAGCCAAAGGCAGATGCCTAACCGCTAAGCCACCCGGGCATCCCGTGGGGAAAGAATATTTTAAACAGATTCCCAAGTCTAGTAAATTCGCATAGGTGGTTTCACTCACTTCTTTATTTGTCCCACCCTGGAGACAACATAACTTGGGGGAGTGTAAAATTTCATTCCTGATGATGGTGAGCAGTTATTACGCTCTGAAACCTAGAGTTCTTATCCTTAAAATTGGAACAAATAATAGCAATCATATTAATATTTCTGCAGCGGAACATGAATTGTCATACCAAGTGGCATACATTAAAATTCTAAACAGGCTCCAATTTAATTGGGTGTGGTCTTGCCATCAAATAGAAGTTCAGGTTGGGTCCCTTTTAGGTACTGAAGGAGTTGTAAAAAGGATTCTGGTTTGCAGGGTTATTTGGATTTTGGAATTGCAGAAGAAGAATAATGGACTTGAATCACTGTACTCACTAGCTAGGTGAGGAAACACCTGCAGAAAGGTCAACAAATTGCCCCACAAAACACACCAAGATAGTGAACTCAGGAATAAAACAAGACAGTCGGTTTTATTTTTTTTTTATTTTTTTTTAAGACAGTCGGTTTTAAAGGCCAAGCTTTTAACCACTTTGCTGCACCGTCATCATATGATTATGAGGAGGATGAAGTGAAATGATCCATCTGAATGTCCTGTAGTTACTGCTATGTGGAAAGTTCTGGACAAATGAACCTTCTTCTCTCCTTCTCAACACCTTTCTCTTCCCTCACAGCTGCACAAACCACCACCATCTGTGTTCAATGAATTACTTCTCCAGGAACATGACATGTACTCTATCACTTTATTGTGGTCCTGGTTAAACATTTCTAGTTCTACAGATTCTGCAGATCACATTAAGCATGTGATTTCTGTCACTTTGGAATCACCAAGTTCCTTTTATTCGCATTTGTCATCAGCCTACTGCTCTAATATTCCAGCAACTTCTAGATGTAAATACAATCAGCAATTTCAATTTAGAAAACAATTCCAGAAGAGTGAAGAGGGAGAAGACAAGAAAATAAACAGTGAACAATTGTGGTGCTTTGGTTAAGGAGGAAAAAAATAAAATAAAATAGGATTCTCCACTGGTGAACAGAGTCCATATTTAATGAAAATCATTGTTGGTCTTCTCTAGTATGCTGATTAAAATGTCTAAAAACAATAGATTCATTTATTTATTAGAGAGAGAGCAGGAGAGAGGGGCAGAGAGATAGGAAGAGAGAGAATCTCAGGAAGACTCCTCACTGATAATGGATCCTTAATTGGGGCTGGATTGCAAGACCCTGAGATCATGACCTGAGCCAAAATCAAGAGTCAGTTTCTTCACCAACTGAGACACCAACTAAGTCACCAAAATGTCTAAAAAATTTAGAGAATTGAAGGATACATGTGAATATTTTGATTCCATCAAATATTCATTGTAGTTATGAAATAACTATGACCAGAATGGGAAGTTTAGAAAACTTAAATGGGTAAAATCACCATAATTTATCTAAAACCTATTAAATTTTAGTCTATTTGTCTTTGTTTCCAATAATATATTTTACAGTGTAGTCACAAATATATGCATAGATTTGACTCAAAATAAACCTTTGATGTTTGAAAAAAGTAATTTTCTCTAGCCCATGCCTTTTATTGATTTGAATTTTTAATAAATTATTTCAACTCTAAGCTAAAAACATTGTTTAATTAATAAGTAACTAATTCCTGTCTGTTTTTCAAGTGTGTAATATTTATTTTGCAGGCAGAGACTTACATTCTAGAGATCCATAATAAGCTACACTATTTCCCCAATTTTATATTGTACATAGTTTTAAAATCATGATCAATAATATCAGTATTGAAAGCATCATATTTCCAATGCTTGATATCAGCTAAACACTTTTTATATATTATAAGTGCTATTCTAAATCATATATGAGTTGAGTCCATAGAAAATATTTATCTGACAATAAGATATCAAGGAAAGTTCAATAATGACAAATAATAATTAAGAAAGACATAAAATAGGGAATATTGATTTGGACATGACTTTTAATGTCTAGTCAAAAACAAAATATCTAAATTTTCATTGAGTCCAAAACTATTTACAGAAATCAATCTAAGAGGCTATAATTTTCTCTTCAAACACAGAAAAGTTGGAAAAACAACTCTCTCTCCTTCACTGAGCTTTCTCTTGTGACTAGATTATATTTGAGTAATGAGAGGGCAGCCCTGGGGTCCATGTAGACATGGCAAAAATATGTACTTCAAGTTCAACAGCTAGCTGTATTAATGAAGATATTATTGGAATATGTTATCATGAATAAAATCCCAGTTAAAATTGGGGTTCAAGATATCACATAAAGAGGATTCTCTAATACATCAAAAACTAATTGTAAATCACTTAATCTAGGATATAATTAAATGTTCATTACAAGGAAGTGAAAATTGGAGTACCTATGCCCTGCAATTATTAGATTTTTGGGTAAATATTAATTATGATTTTTAAATTTGCAGGTGGATGCTGGAAGAAGATAGTGTCATAAGAGTGTATGGAAAAATACGCTTAGAATTTTTTTAAAAAGGAAATTATATATCTATATATGTGTGTGTGTGTGTTTGTGTTTTATATATATTTACAAAACTAGGTGTTTTAAATTCAGGACTCTCATTTGCATTTTTTTTAGCTCATAGTCCTCAGCATCCTTTCACCCTATTAGATACTAATTAATGGGGGGGAACAGTTGGCCTTAGAGATATTTAGTAACTTAACAAGTTTCTCTAAATCTTTGTGCTTGATGTGAAGTTTTATTCTTGCTTAAACCTCATGGTTTCTAACCAGTTTCTCGTCCAAGTATGTACTTCTTTTAGTTAAGCCATAGCTTTTTTTTTTATACGTTATGACTTCCTCTGAATTATTTCTTCTTCTTTTTCTAAAGAATGCTTGCAATTTTATTGTTGTCCTCACCCACTCCCATTTGTGTAAGTTGTTCTTTTTTTGAAAAAAATATATGTAAATTGTTCTAAAGTACGTATGTCATGTGTTTCCTACTAGAACCATGACTCATCCATAGCCCATTATTTGGCCAAAATAATGCAAAATCATTATAAAAAATAGTATTTTTCTCAAATAATCAATAAATCATCAAAATACTTGCTATTCCAAATGAACCAAAGGAAAATTGTTCTTTGCATGGAAAATATCTTTTAATGGTGAAAGAATATGAGCAGGAAAATTGGCATGGTACACTGGATTTATCTGAGAAAGTACATGGAAATTATTTAGCTACTCAGGCAAAATGTATTAATAATAATTATATATTCACATTCTTGGAGTTTTTCTTTGCCACCATCCTGGCTTTTTTTAGAATTAGATTCTAGGCTGTGATCCCACGAATGTAGAGCATGTGAAAGCAAGAGAAGATTAATATCAGAGACTAATTCCTGTGAATAATCACCTTGAGATTAAAACAATAAACAAAGGATCTCCACTCGTACAATGAAACCCTTATTCTTTTGAAATCATTTTATGAGGATTCCTTAAAATCATTTTTAAACTAACAGTTGATATTTTACACACAACTATAAACATAAGATATCAAACTAGCATTTGTCAAAAAAAGTAAACCATGTAAGTGTGATCTTGTTTCATTTGTGTTAATTGCACTTTACAAGAGCTAAATGTAAATGGACTACTTTGGGCACTAAATATAACTGATTCACTCTTCATGTTCTACCTGAAGCACAATTGTGAGGCCCTTTGACTGACATGTTGATTTCCTCTCTGTAAGGGTGATATAATTAACGTGACCTTTTGATAAGGTGGGAGATACAGGGTGAGACAAGTGCTCTCTGGAGAGCTATTAGCAGCTTCTGAGCAATTTGCTAATAGTAGAGCTACCTGTATTAAAATCACGCAGTTAAGAAGATAATTGACAACCATAATAATGAGTATGTAGAGGGAAAGGAGAGATATAAAGTGAAATAAAACTGTTAATTATTTAAGAAATGATGAATTTCAGTGCTAAGTAAACTGTGATTTGGGCACCCTGGCTTGGAAAACACAATAAATAACTTTAACAAGCGTTCAAGGCAATCATGGGTCTTTCCTGTGTAGAAAATTATATGGCTTTATTCCTACTGTCAGATAGCACTTTTATTGTTTCTTTATGTTTTTCAACACCTCAATCCCAGGTTTAGTAAAACATAAGTATAGTAGAAGCATTACAAGTTCATACACACAAACTCTCTATATTCTCATTTTAAATAGACCTCCTCATATTCTAGATTTTAAAATCTGCTGCATGATATACTTACAAGTTAATCTATCATTATTAACAGACTCGTGAAACCACAAGTATCCTTGAAGAGTATTTTTTTTCACAAAGTAAAAATAAGACTTTAATAAATGTAATAAAATTCAATTAAAATATAAAAAGTAAGAATGGCTTGTTCATGTTTTTTCTAGCTACCAGAATTTACCAATATGCCCACTGGATCGTTGGCACTCTCTGTTCATCCTGACTCCTGTAGTTAGTTGTTTTTAATTAGTTGTGGTTGCTTAACAATGTCAGTTTGTTTTTATAAATAGCAGACTGTACTGGGAAGAGGTTGTTTTAGAAAAACAGGAAGTCAAACAGGAGAGGAAGATCCCTGAGTGAAACATTGGCATCATTATATTTGTGTTTCCTCAAAAGTACTTCTAACCAAAGTGTGGGTTTTTTTTTTTTTTTTTTTTTTTTTTTTTTTTTTTTTGGCCATTAGAGAGAACAAAGTATCATTTTGGTTTAATAACAATAACACTAAAGTAACCTGTTACCAGATCCTGTGGCTGAACATTATGATGATCCTTAGTGATCCATGATATTTCCAATTCTTATGCATATGCACTCTCAACATTTGGCTGAGCTTTACTAACAAAGTGATTCATTTTTATAGGTATAGACGTGTTCCTATGGGATTTTCAAGGCAACTGAGAAACTTGACTAGAACTATGGATCCATTTCACGTTACACATAACAAGGCCACCTGATAATGTTCACTGATGATACTCTAGACAGAAACTAATGGTTAGTGGATCTGAATGAGTATTTTAGATGACCTCCAATGGTAACAAATACATAATTATATTTCACAAGTGAAGAAAAAAATAATACACCCTTAGCAGGGATCTTGAATGTAGAATTTAGCAAGCTGATGAATGGATTTAAATTTGAGAGTCAGCCCAGGGATGGGGTTGTAAAATAAACAAAATTAAAAGTTTTTGAGGAATTCATGATTCAACAGGATAATAGACCACTCAAAGATTCCCAGGAGCACCAAGTTACTTGAAAGAGATACACAATTGGAACATAGCACCAGTATGGCTTAATATATATCTTCTCCCAGAATATTAAATTACAAAGTGGAAGAAGTTCCAGGAAGACTTGAAAATCTCCAAATATTCTATAAGTTAGCTTGGTTTAAATATATCAAGAACTCGGGATATATACCACAAAATGGTTGTCACATTTTATATTATTTTCTATTTCTTTTAAGCAAAATTTCTTATTCAAGAAGTTTAAAATGACATTCAGGGCAGGATCTATGTGATATATCACTTTAATACAACATAATACCATAAAATTATTTAAGGGGATACACTGATATGACAAGAAAAAGAAGTGATTTTTTTCTCCATATTTTTAATCTTCTTTATGAAGTTAGAAAAAGGGAGTATGTTATAAGCATATTAATGTAATTTAAATAAAATTAAATATGGATAGTCCATAGTTCAGGGTATATAAAAACTCCTTGTTTACTTGTTTAGACAAATAGTTATTTTGTCCCATTTAAAAACAATTTCAGAAATATTGTGCAATTCTGATGAAGTTATTTTAGAATTTTCTGTAATAACCATTACTGTTTAATATGCAATATAGAAGTCCCTCAGTTTTCTCATTTTTCTGGTTCTTTTTGATTCAGTCCTATTTTATTAAAAATAGCTATCATTGCTACTGCGACATACAACAAGGCCACACAGTCGTGCTCTCCAAAGATGCCCTGTTCAAAGATGGAAGATTGCTACATCTGAAAAGTCGATTCTCTCCAAGTATTATATTTTTATGTCATCAAGAAGAGTAAAGAGGAGAGAAGTAAAAACAAATCAAAAATTTATCATCCTGCTAAATTCACATTTCATTATTGGTAATCAGTTTTAACCCCACGTGGAGACCAGGTAATTGGGTATGTGATATGAAGTTTGTATGGCAACGGACAATTAAAACCAAAATAATTCCTCACCTACTATATGCAAAAACAAATTGTGGTTTCTCAAATATATCATATTGTACATGGAATAAATACTGTGATGGATCATGACATTTTAATATTTGTTAATTCATCCCAAACTGAATTTACTTTTTTAAAAAAAAGATTTTATTTATTTATTCATGAGAGAGAGAGAGAGAGGCAGAGACACAGGCAGAGGGAGAAGCAGGCTGTATGCCGGGAGCCTGATGTGGGACTTGATCCCGGGTCTCCAGGATCATGCCTTGGGCCGAAGGCAGGAGCTAAACTGCTGAGCCACCCAGGGATCCCCTAAACCTGAATTTACTTTTAACTGATAATTTAATTGTAGGTTTTCATAATAAACAACAAGAAACACCACACGCTAAAAGGTCATTGTTCTGACACCTACAGATGTTGGTGTAAAAAAAAAAAAAACCCACAGTTTTTAAAGCTAGATTATGTACAAAATAGTATTTTCCTTGAATATGGAAACTTCTATAAATACTTCACTCAGACAGCTTTAAAAAGAGTCTAAAAAAAAAAAAAAACAACAACTAAAAGCAGCACCTGGTAAACAGCCAAGACATACATGATATGTGCAGAGAATGAAGAAAGCCAATAATATAAAAATGCTTATTAACATAGCATCTGCTACATGTCAATGTTTCAAGTACTAAGGATACATGATAATTAAGACTTATTTTCTAATAAAGAGGTGGTGAATGCTTTGTTGGGATAGATATATTTAAACAAATGATAGTATACAATGTGTTAAGAGTATAATAGATGGAATAATTAAAGTACAATTTCTTTGATTTTGGAAATTAGGAAGCTGAAAAAGTTCATTGAATATTTTAATTTTTTTTTTTTTAGATAAGAGCTATGGGGTCTGAATTTAGTATGACTATTCTATCATACTGATTTCTTGTTTGGCAAAAATGAAAAAAAATGCCTTCAAATAATATGGTTAGTATGAAAAAATAGTATTGAGAGGCCAACATAGAATGAAATAGAGAGGAATGAAACTAATCATTGCTAGTTTAAAAATGATAATGATTCTTTAAAGACTTAAAGAATATTTAAGTCATTAAAGAATGATTTTAAGAGATTACATAAAGTGAACTGTATCAGCTTTGGTTGATCTATACTTTGTGAGAGCCTTGGTACAAAGAAGGTTGAAAGTTACGAGGACTTTAAATAATTAAACAATGATAGATTATTTATATTTATAGAAAAACATATAGACAAAGATAGATTGTGTATCTTTTCCTATGTGTCTATGTGTACTTCTCTCCTGAAGGCACAATATCCCTAGCATTTTTTTCCATGACAGCTAGTTGAGCAGCTTTTCACTTAAAAAGCTTTTCTTTGAAAAGATTTCTATTCATAATATTTTCTCATTTTTAAGTAATGGTTGTTTATTGGCCATTGAGTTTTAAGAGTTCATCATACAGTTTGAGTATTAATCCTCTATCAGATATATGGTTTGCAAATTATTTTTCCCATTTTGTATGTTGCTTTTTCATTTTGTTAATTGCTTCATTTACTGTGCAGAAGCTTTTTGTTTTGGTGCACATGGGTGGCTCAGTTGGTTAAGCATCCAATTCTTGGTTTCAAGAATGCTCAGATCATGATCTTCAGGTTGTGAGATCAAGTTCTCTATTGGGCTCCATACTCAGTGGAGTATCTGCTTGAGATTCTCTCCTTCTCCCTCTGGGCTTCCCCCACACACACCCCGGTCTCACTCTCTCAAATCAATCAATCAATCAATAAATAAATCTTTTTTTGTTTTAAGACATAACAGCTACATGAAACATGCTCACCTTACTAACCATCATGGGGGTGAAAAGTACATACCTATCAATAATTACACTGCATGGAAATGGACTAAACACTTCAGGCAAAAAACATAGGGTGACAGAATGAATAGAAAAGCTAGATTCAGGGGTGCCTGGGTAGCTCAGTCCATTAAACATTTGTCTTCTGCTCAGGTCATGATACCAGGACCCTGAGATCAAGCCCCACATTGGGCTCTCTGCTCAATGGGAAGCCTTCTTCTCTCTCTCCCTGCAACTCATGCTATCTCTCACTATCTCTGTTTTTCTCTCTCTCAAATAAATAATCTTTAAAAAAAAAACACAATCCATCTATATGCTTCCTATATGAGATTCATTTCAGATGTAAAGACACATGCAGATTGAAAAGGAAGGGATGGAAAACCTTTTACAATACAAATGGAAGTGTAAGGAAAGCCAGAGTAACAATACCTATATTGGACAAAATAGACTTAAAAACAGACTATAGCAAGAGACAAAGAAGAACACAACATAATCATAGAGGAAACAATCCAGCAAGGAGGTATAACAATCGTAAATATATGCATCCAGCACAGGGACACCCATATACATAAAGCAGGTAATAACAAACATAAAGGAAGTAATTGACTATAATATAATAATAGTAGGGGATTTTAACACCCTTCTTACATCAATGAATAGATCATCCAAACAGTAAATCAACAAGAATACAATAGCTTTGGCTAGGACTTCTAGTACTATGTTGAACAAAGGTGATAAGAGTAGACATCCTTGTCTTGTTCCTGATCTTAGGAGAAAATCTCTCAGGTTTTCTCCGTTAGAGTATGACATTAGCTGCAGATTTTTTATATATGCCCTTTATTATGTTAAGGTATATTCCCTGTAAACCTACTTGGTGAAAGTTTTTTTTATCATGTCTTTACCATTATCATTTCGTCTCCATTATCTATGCCTCCATTTAAATTTATTTTAGATATGGTGATATAATCTCTAGTTCTCCTACACTCCATCTATATTTTCTCTTTTGTCTATTATACTTTACATTTCAGAATTGCATCTAGAACTGTACCATATTTATTATTTTCATTTGTGTTTAACTACTTTTAATACTCATCTTTGAATTTCAAAGTTTTGTGTTATGAATTCAGTTCTAGAGTTGTGTGTGTGTGTGTGTGTGTGTAATCTGTTATATTTGAATTTGGAAAATGTTAGTTCCCTGAGAAATATATTAATCATTTTACATTTTAAATGTAGTAAGCACCATTAGACTTATAAAAAATATTTTTAAAACTATGGATCTTTGGATCTACTTCTGTTGTCTTTTATTTCTGTTTAGTCAGAAATAGTATAGAAATTTATATTGTTTGTGATGGGCACTTACTATTTTTCTGTGTTCAGGCTGTTTAAATATATGTTAAAATACTTTCAGGGAATTATTTTTTAAAGATTTTATTTATGTATTTGAGGGAGATCGTATGTGTGAGCAAGACAGAGCATGTGTGGGAAGAGGGGCAGAGGGAGAACAGGGAGGTCCACACAGATCTCAATGCCAGGACCCTGACATAATAACTTGAGCTGAAGACAGATGCTTAATCAACTGAGCCACCCAGGTGCCCTTAAGGAAGTTATTTTTAACTAAGATAAACATAACTTGCTGTAAGGGGTTTTTTTTGTGTGTGTGTGTGTGGTGTCATTTGCTTCTGTCAGGTTCCTTGCAGTGATACCAGTGTGTGAGCTTCTTAAAATGTTTGAAAGTTTTAATTTTTTTGAACAATCAATAAAATATGAAAATAAGCTAAACATTTACAGAAGATCTGCTCTCTTCCAACTTATTCTTTTCTCAGTCTGTTGGATTTCCAGTTTTTGTAATGTCATCTTTAAGATTATCATCTTGATGTTCAGAAAAGTTTTAAAAAGAACAACCCAGGGCCACAACTGTTACTTCTAGGGAGGAAAATATCCTTGCAGGATAAAAAAAAAAAAATTAAGCATGAGAGTTCTTATCTTGATTCTGATATTTCCTTACTGTCCTGTTGAGTCTGATAATATTTAAAACTTTATCTCTTTAATTCTCAGTAGTAGCACAGATGATCTAAGCTAGTTTAAAAAAAACAAAAAACTGGGGATCCCTAGATGGTTTAGTGCCTACCTTAGGCCCAGGGCCTGATCCTGGAGTCCCAGGATCAAGTCCCACATAGGGCTCCCTGTGTGGATCCTGCTTCTCCCCCTGCCTGTGTCTCTGCCTCTCTCTCTGTGTGTGTCTCTCATGAATAAATAAATAAAATATTTAAAAAAAAACAACTCTTAGTCATGAGAGTATAATTTTCTTTGCATGTATGCTTAATAAATGTTATGAGGTGAATTTTGTGCCTCCCAAATTACTGTGGTTTACATCCCAGTGCTCAGAATATGACAGTATTAGACATAGGGTCATTAGAAAGTTAATTCATTTAAAATTAGGCTATTAGTGTAGACCCTAATTCAATTTGGTAACTTTATAAGAAGATCTTGAAAGCAGCAGGAGAAAAATGACTCATCATTTACAAAGGATTTTAAATGAAAGTAACAGATAATTTTTAATAAGAAATCATGGAAGCCAGAGGTGATAGGAGGTCATTTTGAAAATATGGAAAATGTGGACAATCAAGAATACTATATCTAGTAAAACTATCCCTCAATTATGAAGGAAAAATTCAGACCAACAGAACAGAGACAGAAAATATCTGTCACTACACAAGTAGACCTACAAGAAATATTGAGTTTTCAGGATGAAAATATATTAGAGAGTAACTTATATCCATATAAATAAAGAACACCAGTAAGTATAATTACATATGCAAGTTGAAATACCAAATAAGTGTAATTGTTACTTTTATTCTCCTATTTAATTTAAAAAATAAGAGCATAAGGAAATATAACATTGTCTTGATGGGCTTCTCTATAAATATATGATTTGTATGGTAAGAGAAGTACAAAGAAGAAGGTAGAGTAATAATGAAGTACTTTGTGTATACCATTGAAATTAAGATAAAGTTAACCCAAAGCAGACTGTTTTAAAATTAAGATACTAATTGTAATCTCCAAAGAAATCACTAAAAACTTCATTCCAAATAATGTTGTTTTCCTTGTCCCCTTTTTGGAGAACATATAACCAAATAAAAGGAGTATATATAAACTACTAACTCAATATTTTAACATTTTTCTTAGCAGTAATTTAATCTATTCTCCTTCATGTTTTTGCTCTGAACAAAGCAAACAATATTTTTTGTTGTTTTCATCAATTTTCCACTGACCTAAAGCATTAACAACTTTTAAACTTTATTTTGCCATTTATACAGTTTGCTAATATTCATGGGTAATTTTAAAATTTTCCTGACTCTGTTTCTTTGCTAATATATAATTAATTTGTAGTCTACCTATATAACCCCATTGTATCTTTTCTTTAACATGTTTTTACTCTTATTCCTTTAATCACTAAATTTCACTTTATTTGTCCTATTCATTCATATTAAAATCTCTCCTTTTCTCTTAAATCAGGATTCATCTGAACATTTTTTCTGGATACTTACAAATCTGTTCATTCTAAATCATCTTTTATATATACCATATTAATCAAATAAAAAGACAAAAATTATTCTCTTTATGCTTTTTACTATGTAATGTCAATGTATCAATACAACAATACTTAAAATGTACTGATTTTGGCAGAAGTAAACATTAAGAAAATAACTGAAATACTAACATGATATGTGGAATGTATCTGGAATTTTGAAATTTACTTTAACATAAAAAAGTCACTTTATTTTGTACATTTATATACAATGGTTTTAGCAAATGTAGTGCGTTTTGAAACTTAATGATTTTGGTATATACTATCTTGGTGAATATACAGATGGTAATAAATAACATATTTTATTTACTTTTGGCAAAGTACCCAATAAGAAAAAAATATTTTTCTATAAATTTTATTTTATAACAATTTATTTGTCATTTGAAATTTTGAGTTGGGAAATAGATTACATCAAATTCTAGAGGATTTCACTTTAAGAAATAATTTTCTTTTAAGGAGATACAAGTCTTAATGAAGAGAATCAAAACGTCTTGGTCTTTATAAGAGGTCTATTACAAATTTATCAGTTCATTATCTTCCTAATTCCCCCATTTATAAATCTGAGACATCTGATTAACTCTCTGGTGCTATTTAAAGTATCATCCATGTATGATGCATCAAATAAATTGAGGACATATTAAGATTATTTGACTGATTTAATAAATGATACTGGTGTTTTCCACCCTGCTGAAGAAAATAAAGCAAAAGTGTGGAACCTAGCAAATGGAAAGAGGTGGTCAAATTTATAGTAAGAAATAATTATAGTTTGTCTCTTATGGTTTCTATTTGTTATATTTTGCTGTAATGCTAATTTCTCCCAGCCAGGGAAATATAAAATGCTATATTTTTTCAGAATATAGCAGAATAAAGCTACTTATAAAAGTTCATAAAATAATTAAAATTAATATATGAGGTATTGGGTTAATATTAGTTATTCAGTAAGTGTTTATGTGCATAGTATTTTTCCAACTATTTTGGAAAGTATTGTATAAGGCAGTATTTGGGTTTTCACTGAGAATATAATCTAATTAGATAGATAAATTTACCCACTTGTGAAACTTAAATAAGTACACCACATTAATCAGTACTAAAGGACACACCATAAGCACTGTGAAATATCAGGTAAGAAAGAAACAAAAGTAAATTCTTTCATTGATTTTTTTTTTACCTTTACTCAATTATTTATGTATTAATGTATTCATTCATTCAGCTGATATCACAATTTCACTCATTCAAAATAATACTTATGGTATGAATACCAGGAATGTATCATCCATTTTTTGACCAATGATAAAACTATATTTCAGTAACTGTACTAGGTGTTGATAGACCAAGAATAATTATAACCCAGCTGTATCACTTCAGATCATAAGAGCTGAGACAAATAAACAATATATAGCATTGTAATAAATGAGCATCAAGATAGCTTAATGGTGAACTGTACTTGTGTGAGCATGCGTGTGTGTGTGTGTATGTGAGTGTGTGTTTTGGTCAGAGGCCCAAATTTGAAAACTGTTCCCAAAGAGTTATTTCCTCTTTGCAATCAAGCCTTAATTTCTACATAAGAATTATTGTTTGATAAATGCTATTTAAAAAGGTTCTAATATAGACAAATATGATGTTTTGGGAATATAGAGAAAGGACTCTTTTGATTGAAAAGCCAATGGAAGTTCCTCACTGAGTTTGCCTTTTGGACTGACTTTGAAAGGATGATTGCATTTGTTAAGCTAAAAAATGAAGAAAGGATATTTCAAGCAAGTATAAATTCTCTCAAGCAGGCTACAAATATTTCTATAACAATTATGAAGAGTGAGTACAGAAAGTCATCAGAGATTGAGTAGGAAGATAGAAATAATTCAGATCAAGGAAAGGCTTACATGTTATGGAAAGAAAGAACAGATTTATTGCAAAGTCATTGGAAATCATCATAGAACACTGAATGTGAAGAATATGTATGTAGACAAAACTGAGACTGAGGGAGTAGAAGGAATTAGGAGGATTTTGCAACAGATGAGAAATAATGACTTCATGAATTTAGGTAGAGAAAATGTGATGGGAAAACTGGAGATTTTCTGGAGGCAATTGTGACCCCTCGTATGTGAGAGATACAGAAAATACTTACAGCCTAGGATATGTAATAGTTTTCTATTTTTAAGGACTACCTGTATGGTGGTAACATTAAGAATACCCAAGGGGGGTAAGTTTGGGAGGAAGTTAGTGGATTCAGACTCTACAAAATAAGTTAAAAGGGGCTGGAAAATTATTGATAGGGAAATATAACTGGAATTAAGAAGGTAATTAAACAGGTAAATGAGATTTAGAATGAGATCTATGTAGGTGGCCATTGAACACTGACATCTAGAGAAGACCACTTACCAAAAACTTTTAGAGTAAAATGATTAAATGATTAGGGTGTTGATTAGATTCTATGCAAGATTATGGAGTCTATATGGGTATAAGAAGAGGATTCTTAAGAAGAGATGGCAAATCATTAAAAAACAAAAACAAAAATAAATAAATAAATAACAAAAACAGAAGAGAAGGAAGTGTGTCACTAATATGGAGAGGAAGGGTCTCAAGAATGGAATTTAAAGCAATGTCAAGTGGTGATCAAATTTCCGTGAGAAGAATATTTCAATGTTCTCCTTTGTTTTTGCTGTTGTTGTTTTTAACTTGACAATTAGCTTGGGGTTAGTTTCAAAGTCATGAATCAACTGAAATGGGTTACATCCATATGATGGGTAAGGAAATAGGGACAGATAGCATTTTGTATTTTTAGAGAATGTAGCTACATATGCCTAGAGAGATAAAGGCAATGAAAAAATATAGAGAGACTTTATGGTATGCAATGAAAAAATATTTTAAATTTTTATTCTTTTCAGCTTATGTAACTATAAACAGCAACAGATTATTACTATTGTTATTTTGAGCCACTGGCTTTACCATATTATTGGTTTAAGATACATAATCTAGAAAAAAAAGAGATACATTGAGTATACAAGAGTTAGAAAGAAAAATTAATGGATCAAGATGTTAATAAAGATAGGAAAACATAATATCTGGAGAGTGGTTAGAAGAAATAAATTGTTTCTGGTATGTTAGACACATTCCCAATCTAATGAACTACAGAAAGAGGGCTGTGGTCGGCAGTCCTCCTCCATTCTCTGGGATATTTGTTACAATGAAAGCCTAAGTAAAGGGTATAGATAAATGGATACTACTTAAATATACAGGGATAAAGATTCTGGGTTTAATCAAAGAGGAAAATCAAAAGCAAAGTTGTGAAAGTGAGACTGAGTGTGATATAATGAAACTCTCAGAATACGCTTCATTTGTGAGAAAGAATCACAAAAGAGAAGTTTAAATGATGTATTTGAGATACTTGGAATACTGTGTTAAGGTCCTTGAATATTTTATTTTAAACAATTTGTATATATGCTTATGTTAATATGAAGGCACTGAAAGCAAAAGCCCAGTTACATAGTTATTGCAATAATACAACTACATTCTGCTTAAGTTTTTCAGGAATCATGTTAGCAATCTCAATAAATAATTGCATACATAGAAAAGTTGCTAAGAATGGTTTGACAAAATTTAGTGACTAATTGGTCTGATCAAAAGATAAAAAAAATGATTTTAAATATATTACAATCATCTAATTTTTTAACTGTCCAACAAGATCATATGCTGAAAGAAGAGAACAAAGATAGACGTGGATCCTAATGGATAAAATGTTGATTAGAAAAAGAAAACAATAATAAAAGGAAGTGAATCCCACAGAAATGTATTTAAGTATGCATATACCATGTGAGGCTACTTCTGGAGAGCCGAGTCTAGTTTCATTAATTTATTAGGAGTGTGTTGTAGTCCTTTGCCAATGTTACCATTTAATCCACATGAATAATTTATTCTTTTAAATGACATGTTTATTTATGATGTATAATATTTTAAAATTCATAAATAATAGGCATTCATGAATCGAAATCCAATTATTTAAAAAATGACTTTCCTAAATGCTCTCTAATGCATTCTTAATGTATTGCTAGTCAATAACTTTAAGTAAATAGCTTTATAATTTTATTTTGTAATGAAAGTTCATATTTCAATTTTATATCCAATCTATGTTTACTAACATAAAGAAGTAAGTTATTTAGGAATATTGATGTGCTGTCTCAAATATTTATATAAAGGAATTCATGACAAAAATTCTTCCCAAGTATAGCTTCAATTGGATTTTGATTAAAGGTAGTCTAAAACAGATATTAAATTAAGATAGTTATATTAAAATTTGACTAGTTATATTTAAATTGAAGTTCTGTGGCTTCCCTGAATAGAATGAACTATGCTATTTCTCACCATAAATCTCTGTATACTTTACTTGTCAGATATATTACTGTATAAAGTAAAATCAAAAGAATGAATATGCTATTAATATTCCTAATAATTAAAATACAAATACACGTTATTATTTTTAAAAGCTGGGGAAGGAACAAAATACCAGCCTTATTTCAACTATATATATGAAAATGTCTCCTTCAATATGTTTTCTTCAATCATATTTCTACAGATATCAGTGAATACAAATGTCAAGCAGGTGAAATAATGTGAGAAATGTAAAAGAAAATGAGCCAAATTCAAGAGAAAGACTCATTAAAGTGGAAATAAACTATGTTTATAAAACATAATTTAATCTCCTCTCTGGAATAAAGCTGCTGATTGCTACTGCTTAATGACATTATTTTCCCACAAATTCATCCTGGGTGGTATTTAACTTATCAAATTTAAACATACTTAATTTCTTACTGGAAATGGTTGTCCGATAAGCTTTTATCAATCATCTAAAAACATGAAAACATTCATGGAAAAGCAAATATTTGTAAATAAGAAACAATAAAACTCCACTACTTTACAATAAATATTTTAAGATACATCTATTATAAAATTTATAGTGCATTGGTATATAGTATGTATTATGTATGCATACATGCCTGCATATTTAGATTCCTAAATTATACTATGTTTATACATATAGATATATTTAGGGAAAAAGCAAATGCTCATAATATATGTCTCTTTTTATCATATAGATATTTAAAGCCAAAGTACAGAACAAACAAAAAAGCTATCTAGTATATACAGAATTGAAAACATAATAATAGATTTATATTGTATTTTGTAAAATAAAAAAATGCAAGTTTCACATGGATTTACTTTTAGTTTGAAAAGATATACAATAAAAAAATTGTGTCTTAGTATGTTACCAATTTTGCTTTTCTAATCGAAAGTCTGGAAAACAGAGGAGGAAATTAATAGTTTCTTAGTAGTAAGGAATCAGATTTTTTTTAGGAATAATCTATCGAGGGAAAATGGATCCAATATCCTTTTATTTCTTTTAATCTGATAGACTATTCTTTGGAATGAGTACCGTGAATCTCTCAAGAAATATGTTTCTCACTCATTCTATTGGTTTAAATCATGATTATTAAACAAACCAAATTGTGTGTAAACAATGGTTCAGGGGTAGCGAGTAGTATTCAATTCAGTGTTGTATCAGTTCAGGTTAAAGGAACTAGTTATCAAAATGACTGGATTACAGGAAGCTAGACTAAGATGAATTAGAAAATTTCCTCGCATTCCATAAACCATATCCATATATTTAGTGTTAGAATCATGAATCCAACATTAAAAGGTGCATTAAAATTAGGTGTCTTTTTTCCTTTGTGGTTTCATTCACAGTTAATGTTTCAAAAGATTAATTCAAATAAATTTCCTGTAACAATTTGTCGTGAACTTAGTAAAACTCCAAATTGTTCAGTTTTTTTGAGTTCTTAAAACTACATCAGACCTCATCAAAAAGGAAAGATTACAGTTAAGATCTAATTCATGAGACAACCTGTTTTTTTTTTTATATTCTCAATAGCATCATTTAAATCAAGTAGATGAATTTAGGCTAACGAGAATATGTATATAAACAAATGTCTATTTCTTCTTAATAACATTCTTTTAGAAAATCATGACTCTTGTGTTAATATTCAGAATACAGGGTATTTTTTTATTCTTCCATGAGACTAATGATAACTTGATATTGTAGTAATGTGGCATTATGATTACACATTTATATGTACAAGGATGCATGAATGACTTATACTACAAGGTAGCCACATTACTTTACAATCCAAAAGTTTAAATTTATTGGAATTTAAAAATTCCAATAATAGTGAGCACATTATATGAAGAATATATTTCTTTTTAATTGAGTGAACACCAGATTCAGGTTACATGTATTTGTCAGAAATAGATTGATTCATGGGAATAAAAATAGCTTTTTATCTTATGAACTACCTAATGGATTCTTATTAAGGATATGAAATAAAATTTTCTGAGCCTTCTGTAGGATCTTATCTCCAAGAACATTTAGGAGTCATTCATTTATTTGTAGTTAAAACTAAATGTTAAACTCCCATATTGAGGCTTTTATAGAAAAGGAAAAGTGGAGCAGCCGGGGTGGCTCAATGGTTTAGCACTGCCTTCAGCCCAGGGGCTGATCCTGGAGACCCAAGATCGGGTCCGCATCGTTGGGCTTCCTGCGTGGAGCCTGCTTCCCTCTCTGCCTCTGTCTCTGCTTCTCTGTGTGTGTGTCTCTCATAAATAAATAAATAAATAAATAAATAAATAAATAAATAAAATCCTAAAAAAAAAGGAAAAGTGGTAAATCAACTTCAAAACAGCATAATAAAGCTCCATACAGAGGAATTGTAAACCAAACTGGTTGTTTTTATATTTCAAACATAAATATAATTGACACTGGTATACAAATATTTTTATAATTTTTATTTATTATACAGAGAATATTCTTACAATTTTCCCTTGGAACACAATGGGATCATTAGTAAATTTCCAGAAAGTCAATAGTTTAAGATAGATGATGTTTATCATGTACACAACTGAACATTACAGTTATTATTATAGACATTACAATTATTTTAACCATGATGAATGAGGTTAAGACAATTTACAAAAAAAAAAAAAAATGAAATAAAGAATGACTTGAAGTTCCTAAAATACTCAGGATGCTATTCAGAATTCAGGATGCCATTTTCTCCATTTGTATTTAATATTTCTATTTAACCCAGTTAATCCTGTTTATTTATCAAATACAACAGAAGGGTAATCTCTCTTAGGAACCATTCTCTGAATTTTATTTCAATTTAGATTTCTTTCTTTAGTACTCCCCTATTACTTAATTTATGAGTCAAATTTATGAGGATAGAAACATTGTCCAATGAATGGCGAGCTCAATACAGATCATGGAATGTGAATTTTCTTTATGACAATTACTATATCCATTATTAAAGTAGTTGTATTTTGAAAAAAGAAAGCTTAATATATCAAGTATTCATTGGGAATTGTCTATTATGTTCAAAGGGGCTTTTATCAAATTCAAAGAAAGCTAGCTATAAAATCAGAAGTTTATTAAATAAAAATATAATCTCAAGCAGATTCATAAGCTGTGATCAACAAATTTTCTCATGTAAGCTAATCTATATAAAAACAAATTAAAATCACGAGTTTGTTTGATGTATAGACGGGAACTTGGAACAAAAAGGAATAGACGAGTCTGCAGAGCTAGTGTCAAGTAAAATTATCCTAATGTATCCTGCTTCTCCAGGGGTATACACCTTCCACTGCTCCATATGGAATACTGTTCTGTCCTTATGGGTCAGGAACCCAATCTTCTAAACAGTGGAATCACTCTCATACACAGACACACTCTAAATTCTCCAAATTTTGCATCTTCTTATTTTTAATCGACCCACATTTTGGCCAATGTGCCTATGAGAAGATAGAGAAGATTTTTTATTTAAAAAGCAAAAAAAAATAGGTCCAATGCTCTTAGGCTTCTCTAGTTTCCCACCTATAGAAACACAGGTGAAGTTGGTCTCCGTTTCTGAGACTCATCCCTGTTTTCTCTGTAAGATTTTCCTTGACCTTGCTTTAGCTTGAAGTGGAGGTGAGCATTCCCTTACCCCCATGGGAATATAGCTCCCTTCTCTTTGCTGAGATTAATCTCTTCAAAGAATCTTCACATTTTATTTTTGGCTGGAGGATATTTGCTTTTGGTGAAGAAAACAGAAGAAAAACAGTTGTGTGTGTACTATTCAGGGGATAGAAACTGAATCAGCAGTGGCATCAGTGAATCAATCATATCTGTGAATGCAACAGAGGGAGAGAGGCAGCATTTTCACACCTACCAGCCAAGAGTGGTACTGATGGCAGATCATGATGGCACCAGTTATTTCATATATGACTCTACCTCTAATCCATTGCCCTGCAAGTTCTTGCTACAGAACAAGGTTGATGATGTGAAAGGAGCAGATAGAAAAGTGCCAGATAAAACCAAATACAGGTCTCCAATTCAAAGGGTAGACAGAGAGACTAACGGCCTAAAGAACTTGAACATAGATGTGAGGGTGCTGAATTAAATTGGACCAGTTTTGGTTTTTTTTTGTTTTGTTTTGTTTTGTTTTGTTTTTTTAGAAACTTAAAGTAACTGAACAGCTACAGGGTCTTTCTGGCAACTTCAATATACTGTATTAAAAAAAAAAATCTGATCACATTGCAACAAATTCTGCCCAATTGATAAAATGGCTTTACTTTTTTCTATAGTTATATTAATCTATGTTTTAATGCATATCTTCTAGTCTTTCTGTGTTTTTCATTTTTCCATTTTGGTTATTCCTGTGAGGTATATAATAACCTGACAATTTGCAATTATTACAATTCACTTGTCAATAGCTGATTTCCCCTATGGAATATAATAAGCCACAAGGAAAATGGAACAGTGTGAAAACCTCCTCTATTCTGAAATAATTTCTTTGTAGGATATCATGCACTTTGCCATACATCACCTTTCTGGAATTGCAAAATCATAAGATAAACCTTGCACATTGCAAAATGTGAGGTACATTCAGACTGATATTGCAGCACTTCCATTGTTACCTCAAAGCTAAATTATGATGATGATTGTGAAAACTATTGTAATCTCTCTCAGTTCATCTTTCTCTACGCACAGAAAATCACACAAATCGTAGGCATGCCAATGGCCGCATTCTGTTAAGTTTCATGTCTACATATTACCACACTTATCAGATGGTCATCTTCAATAAAGCCAACAGGAACCGGCATGATACAAGACAAAGAGGAATTACTCACATTGGCCAGGATCCAGAAGGAAGGACACATGTGAGGAGAAGCACATTTCCCAATGGGGTGCTCTATAATCAATGACACCTGGCTCATCAGGCCAGAACTCAGAGCCAGGAAACACAAAACTGACACAAAATGTTGAGTAGTAGAAGTCATATGTGAGCAATGGTCTGCAGCCATTAAACTAAAAAAAAAAAAAAAGAATGAATATAGAAACCAAAGTTGGTAACAGATGAGGGAAATAAAAGAGTCTAGAGTCCAGAGCATTACTGGTCATGAGAGCTGCTCTGCAACAACTCTTTCTACAATTATAACCAACATTTTGCTGCATAATCCCTCTGCCTCTCCCTCCTTCTTTCCCTTTTCACTCTCCTTCTCTGTCTCCCTCCATCCCACAACCTTCCCTCTCTCTCTTCTTTCTTACCCTCTATCTCTCTTTTCTCTTCCCTTCTTCCTCCCCTCCTACCTTCCTCCCTCTCTGCTTCCCTCCACCTTTCCTCTCTCCCTCCTCTCTTCCTCCCTTCCTATCCAACTCTCTCTCCTTTCCTCCCTTCCTGTCCCTCCCTCTTTTTCCCTCTCCCTCTCTCTCTCCCCCCATCCCCTTTTTTTTTTCTTGTGGGGGAAAAAGAGAAACACATAGTGAAACATTAAAAACATATTATTTTGAGATAGAACAATCATTTTAAAGGAGCAAACTATTGGAATGAAAGTGTAATATTTGAAATACAGTCCATATAGAGAACTGTCCCCACATTAAATAAATTATAAACTGTCTGTTGGGACTTTTTTGTAAATTTTTGTTTATTTCATCTAGAAAGGAAATGCTATCAAAGTTAGAGTGGTCTCAATTTTATACTTCCTTTGTTTTCTCTCCACTCCCTTTGCAAACACATTTTTCCTAAAATCGCACTACCAGGGATATTATTTATTCCAGCAGAAATTACATCCTTAGTAAATTTTATTTACTCACAACAAATGGGGGAGGCAACAATCAGATGAATGATAGAAATGTTTCTTTCCTTGTAAAAATGAGTAAGTAGATAATACAGTTAACAGGTGGAGAAATTCTTGTAGAATACTGTATGCCATAAAATGTGTTTATTTGCTACTCTTTGCTGTGGTAATAGCAGTCAAAGTTTGAGTAGGAAAAGACAGCTTCTGATTTGATGTCATGACTGTTATAATCCCATGGAATACTCATGGTTTTAGATTTACTAAATTGAATCATAGGAAATCAACAACTTATTTTCATTAAAAACTGTCAAAAGTCAGCCATTTCTTATGGTTCAGCACAAAGGAGTTTTTGATGCAAGGACCCAGGTGCAGGGATAGGAGACAGACAGGGTAAGGATGACCTTCTCTACTGTCTGCATTCATGATTAGGACTGCTTTGTCCAATTTGATCTCTATTTTGATATATATTGTAGTGTAAGCTCTGACAGTTGGTTTTTCTTTCTTTCTTCTTCTTCTTCTTCTTCTTTTTTTTTTTTTAATGCAAGTGCCTGACTTAATCTTTGATTGCTCTGCATCCATTTCTAAGATGGCTATCTAGAATAAACACACTGCCACCCACATAACCAGATAAAAAGCTAGGCAGCCTGCTGTCTTCCCAGGCTCCCTTGTTATAGAATTCCCATAAACCATTATTTGGGCTATCTGCTTTTTTCTTTCCATGCTTTAAATTCCTGTTCATGTTTTAAATTCACCAATAATGAGTAAGCCCAAGAAATCCTAGACCCCATCCCAGAACCCTGATAAAAGCAAAACCCTAAGCCATGAACTCTCACTTTCTGACTCTTGCACCTGCACCCAGACCTCACAGGGTGCATTTAGATGTACCTTGTGTGCTCCACAGCTTTTTAAGGAATAACCTATCATTCAAGAAACAAAGTTTCTTGATTTTGTTTTTAAATATTTTATGTATTTACTCATGAGAGACACACAGAGAAAAACAGAGACATAGGCAGAGGGAGAAGGAGGCTTCCTGCAGGAAACCCCATGTGGAACTCAATCCCAGGACCCTGGGATCATAACCTGAGCCAAAGGCTCTCAACCACTGAACCACCCAGGTGCCCCTCAAAGTTTCTTGATGGCTATTTCTGAAGAGCATCTTGCATTCATAATAAGAACCTCATAGGGCTAATCCAGCCACAATGCTGGGTATCAATAGGCCAAGACAATATATATATATAATGTCTTGGCATATATATATATGTATATATGCCAAG
The DNA here is from genome assembly GCF_048418805.1 of Vulpes vulpes. Taxonomy (NCBI): domain Eukaryota; kingdom Metazoa; phylum Chordata; class Mammalia; order Carnivora; family Canidae; genus Vulpes; species Vulpes vulpes. The sequence continues at coordinate 136,415,238 of NC_132783.1, forward strand.
ACATTTATGTTGTCATATATATATTTATGTAAATATATATATATATTTACTCTTCTATTTTTAAATATGTTGGTTTGATAAAATACCTTGTAATCAAAAAAAATGAACATTTGTTTCAAGTGTAACCAATTACACTTCCCCTATAATTAGTACTGTCCACATTATTTGGGAAGTTGTAGTTTCTTTGTGAAAAGAAACTAAAATAAAAAAATAAAGACAGGAGATAAAGAAATATACTTTACAGAGAAATATTTATTTAAGAAACAAAAGCCATATATCTTTGTCCTATTTCATTCGTGGATCAGAGCTAAAATTCTAACCTGAGGCCCAGGGCATGCTTAATGAAAAAGACACATCTAAAATTGCACCTAACAACTTTAGTTTTGTTTTCTAAAATGAGTCACTTTACTTTGCTAGCCAAATCACCATGTGCTGATGAGTTAATTAACACTCCTAGAATCCATGAGATACTGAAATGCACGTCAAAGTAATAAGGAAAATAGGTAGTAATCCAAGAATTAGTCAAAGGTGGCTGAATTCTTTTGGTTCTATTTTCTAAGAAGCCCATTACAAGAAGAATGTTTCTTGAGAAGAAAATATGTTCCTTCTGAATTGACTAGTCTCATCTCTAGTTCTTTTGTTTTGTAATTACGTTCTCTATTACAAATGATTAAAACCTGAAGTCAAATGTTAAGCATTTTTATTAGTAGCATATAATTTACCAGGCCATGAGAAGACTACATAGAAGAAATATATATATATATACACATATATATATATACATAGAAGAAGAATATATATATATAATATATATGTGAAAGCATGAGATAATATTAGAGAATTTGTTGTGAGTTAAGAAGCTTTGCTTTAGATTTACACAAAAGCTTTTTAATTAGTACTTAAGACATATGGATGTAAATACTACCTGTTATTGAAATTAGAAATATAGTACCTATTTGTAATCAATGTGAAATCAAATTAAGTGACTCCATAACACAGACATTCAGTACCTTTTGCATTACAATATGTTCACTGATGTTTTAAAGAAGAACAACAATCACTACATAAAAATTACTGAGCCAGATCATGTCAAGTTCTTTAAGGAACAGATGTGCAGTTTTTATGGTTCACTCAAGAGTAGCAAACACATTATTGTTTCTAGAGTGCATACACTAAAACAATTATAAAGATGTCAAAATTATATTTCATTGCTTCATCTTTTTCCAATAGATGTGGTGGAAATTTGTCATATTTTTAGTCACATAGCAAATTTTGAATACCCCTTATTGATGTTTAAGTAAATTATCATACCATTACTTATTTCTCACCAAGGTATAAGGAAAAAAAAAGAAAAAAAAAAACCCTCCTAGCCTCTTACAGGCAGAATAATTCCCAATGGTTCCATCTCAATTTTAAATATGAAATTCTTATATCCAGAAAAGAATACTTAAGGCAGCAAACACCATACATTGTGCATACCTGGAAAATAATCACCTTGATTTCAGGAACAAAATTAAAAAAAAAAAAAGTTTCTGGCATTTAGTGACCACACTGACAGTGTCAGATGTGATGATTTTGTCTGGACCTGCCAGTTGTGGTCTTTGCTCTAATTTTCCCAGGTAGGGATATATGGCTGGATAGTAATCTCTATGCCTAACTTCATGACCCACCCAAAGATCCAAATAACTTGCAGTAACTTTCATTTATACTTCAATTGGCTAGTTTCTTTCTTTTTTATTTTCCTTTTTCTTTTCTTTTCTTTTTTTTTTTTCATCTAAAAATCCTCACTATTTCCGAAATTGATGACAAATGTAGTTACAGGCAATAGAACCTCAAGGAAATGAAAACTCATGCCTGGTTATTTGGCCTTATTGGATTACCAGGCAGGAAGGATCCAGCTAATATTGAAAAATGAGAGCGGCAATCTTTTCTAGATAGTCGCAAAAGAGTTATTTAAATTTTCAACTATGGTTACTGATATAATCTACTTATACTTAGTGTGTCTAGTGAGATGATGTTGGCATGAGGAATATAAGGGCTATAGGATAGGCTGATTGTTTCTAATCTTACTGTAGCCTTATAGAAAAATAATGACTCTCAGTTTCTCAACCTGGGGAATGATTAGATAAATAGGAGTTGTCCTGGCCATGCTGAAAAAATTTATCTTTAAGTCACCACAGAACTAAAGAGACCAAAAATCAAATTCAAAGATTACAGAATTGTAATGCCATTTGAGTCATCAGCTTCACTAGCTCTTTTATTTGAAACTCAGGGAATTCTTATTAATGTGTGAGACCTTGAGGATTGAAATGCAGCAATATGGGAGATATAGATCATTTAGGTTATTGCAACATTCCAAATTTACTGAATTTCCTTTGCCTTATTCTTCCTTTATCTCTTGTCCATTTATATTTTGCTTAAATGTCTTATAATAATCTATTTTAGGCAGGTGCTTTGTTGGGTATGTAGATACTTTACAGCCCCCACCCTCCCCTACCCCATTGCCTCTAATTTTATACTCAAGTCATTTCCTGTTTGTTTGGGAGCGGATGAGTTTGGGCAAAGTTGGAGTAAAGTTTTCATAGCAGAATACTTTCAAGAGTTTGCAAGAAGATGTTACCAAAAATGTAGAGAAAGTATGTGGAGATGGATTCTAATGATTTCAGGTCTTTAAAAACATAGTATGACAACTAATATTCATATACATGCCAGAGATTCTGAATCCAATCCACTAGTTGAGCAGTGGGCCAACTCTTTCTCCAAAAGGTCAGATGGTAAATATTTTAAACTTTACAAACCACGTTATTTCTGTTATGACTGCTCAACTTTGGCATTGCATCAGGAAGATAGCTATAGTTGATACATAAATTAGTAGACACAACTGTATTCCAATAAAAACTTATTTACAAAAATCAGTAGTGTGTTGGGTTTGACCTGACCTTTGTGCTAGCTCACACATGACTAAAATTGTGAATGCTTGTTCATATGGTTGACTGAAATCTCTGCTTCAGAGTAAACAGAAGCTAAATGAATTAGATGACAAAAAAGAAACTCAAAAACTTAGGAAGAAATTGATCACAGTTTCCCCAAAACTAAGCTTCTGACAAAGGTCTGCTGTATGCTAGATGTGTAATTGAGAGGGTTTCATGTATCGTGAAATAGTACTTGGACTATCATCGTGGTGCCTCACATCTTAGATTTAAATTATTACACAGTCCTAAAGCTTCTTGAATGAATATAAGGCTATTTTTCTTTGAAAGAATCCTGTGAAACAGAGGCATATGCTGTAAATCTTCCTTCCAGCCTCCCTCAAAGAAACCTATGGCAAATTGTAAGAATATTTACTCCAGGAGACTGGTAACTATTTAGAAAGATCACTCATTATTAGATGCCCTCTTTAGTTAACACCAATATAAGGGGACCAAAGCATACCACTATCAATCTGTCAACATAGACGTTTACTAGGGTCTAAGCATTTAAGTTTTGATTGAGTCCAACTCAAGGTGCATCCACCTGAACCATGAATGTTGTCTGTAGTTATTTACCCAGTTCCTAAATATAGAGCTAGAATTATGTGCTCAGCTACTGACAGACCCCCACATTTATTCCTAGTTTCTGGTTAGGAAGAGTCAGGTGGAAGCCCTCCGATCTTCCTCTTCCTATCAAAATAGTAAATAAAACTTCTAATGCATTTCTCAGAAAATTGTAGAGATGAGTGCCATCAAAGATGTGAAAAATGGATGCCATTTGCTATTACTTTTCTTTTGTCTTTGCAAAGGACAGATAGATTGAGATAATTTCAGTGAATTTTCATAAACGTATTTAGTTGCACCTACAAATGTGTTTGAGTATAAGTATTTTTGAGTATGTTTAACTTGAGCAAATATACCTGGCACCTGATATACAGCTATCAAGACATTTTTTTTCAACATTCAAATAATCAAAATACTAAACATGATTTGCTTTCATATGGCAAGGACTTTGAGACTTTTTAACACCTAATCACAAAAACACATAGATTCTAAACCACTATGGCAGTTTTGTCTATAAGAGTTTAAATACTTTTTATATATAGATTCTAAGGTACTGTGCTAGTTTTGTCTGCAAGGACTCAAGGCTTTTTTTTCCATCTTATTTTTATGTGATGCAATACTATTAGACCTATTACTATGTTTGCATCTTGATAATATGAAAATGAATGGAAGATGTGGATGCATTATATTTGGTAAAGTTTATGTATGACAGAAGATGACAAATATAATACACTGTTAACTTTCTTGGTGTCCAAACACTGGCGTTTTTAGAATACCATCTCCCAATGAAAGCTAATTGAGTGCTTCTTATAATCCCTGTGTCTAACAGAATGAGAACTATGCTCCTGCCATTGACTACAATATGGATAATTTATAAGATATTATGCTAAGTGAATTATGCCAGAAAAGGGAGAACAAATAGTTCATGATAATTACTTATGTAGTCAGACTTGCAGAAGCAGGGAGTAGAATGGTGGTTACCAGGGTTTGAGAAAATAAAGAATCAGGGAAAAGTTAATCACAGAGTGCATAGATTCACTTATGTAAGACAAAAATAATAATTTTGCTTCTTTTTAAAAATATTTTATTTATTTATTCATGAGACACACAGAGAGAGGCAGAGACACAGGCAGAGGGAGAAGCAGGCTCCATGCAGGGAGCCAGATGTAGGACTCAATCCCGGGACTCCAGGATCACGCCCTGGGCCAAAGGCAGACTCTCAACTGCTGAGCCACCCAGGGGTCCCAATAATTCTGTTTCTAATATAACATAAATTTACTTGTTTTTCCTGTTTATTTGTCTTTTCTTGTGGATTAGAATGTATGTTTCATAAAGGTAGAGTTTTGTATTTTGATATGTAGCTCATTTGTTCATACTATATCTCCAGAGCTTATGGCTCTACTTGGTGTATAGTAGTAACTCATAACTCAGTTATTCAAATCATGATATTTTAAGTGCTTTGAAGAAAATCAAAGCAAGTCAAAGATTAAGAGGAGAGAGGGTGATGTGTTCTAAAACAAGGTCTTCATTTAATCCTTGTTTGGGAAAGAATTTCATCAAAAGTTAGTCTCTCATGGGCCCCAGGATAAAGTGAGGAAGTGAGTCATGGAAAACTGGGGAGAATTATTGTAGGCAGAAGCAATATCAACTAAAAAGTTCTTGAGGTAAGTGAGCTTTGTGTGTTTAAGAAAAAGCAGAAAAGCCAAATTATTTGAAATAAAGGAAGCAGAAGCTTACAGGTTTTTACTTTTAGAAAGGTGAACAGAAATTAGATCTTACAGAGTGTTCCAGGCATGGTAAGGGATTGGGATTGCTGTTAATAGAGAAGACACTAGATTTTTAACTAAGGAAGTTATATGGTCAGGTTTATATTTTAAAAGATTTCTCTGATTTTTGTGTAGAAAATAAATTTGTATGAGTCTGTTAGTAGCCGAGGAGGACCAATTAGAATCAAGTTCCTATAACAAAATGAAGAGTTGATGATGACTTGGGCTTTGGACTGGTAGTGGTAGTGGTAGTGGAAGTCACAGTGGCAATAGTGTTGAATAGTGTAGTTTTGGATGGGTTTATGGTATTAGTAGCCGTGGTGGGTGTGGTGGTGGGTGAAAGTGATAGCAGTGGTAATAGAGTAATGGTGTCTGTTTGTGCTTCCTTCTTGTTAGATGGGGTTATTTCATAGAGGTTGGCTATAAGAATTCAATTAACTGAAACAATGAAAGAATCAGAAATGTGCTGAGCAGAGTAAGCATCCAGTAAATGCTGACTGAATATATTATTTTGTTTCCTTAGCCATCGAACTAACTTACTCTTCTTCTTTCTAACTCTGTGTGCCATGCTGACTCATACCAAGTAAAAATCTCTACTCCAGGAATAGTGGATCATACATCTTCCATTGATTGTGTTTTATATTCTTTTCTGAACATCAGACTTTAAATGAGTAATTCACCTTGCTGAGACATTCTAGCTCCTCATCTTCAACTATCTGACTAATATATGTCTTTCGAAGCACATTAAAAATTTCTTATTATTTTTGAAGCTTTCTCCATCCCTCAAAAAAGGCAGTTTTTGTAAATAAACACTTGCCTAATAGACTTTTTTAAATCATTCATTAGGTTATGAAAATAAACCAAAAACATGTTAAAATACATCAATAGATCCCTGCACAATATAATAAAAGACACTTATAATATGTATATTTACTTGGTAAACCTTATAATTTTGTGATAATATAACGTATAGTTTCATTCTTTCAAGTAATAAACTAAAAAGTCAAAAGAGTATTGCCATGTCATTATCAATACTGTTACAAAGAAACCTCACAGATATATTATTTCCACCTCTGTAGAGATTTTCCAAAATGCTTACAGTATTTAAGGCTCAAGGAAATTTTTTTTTTTTTTTTTTACTCCTCTTTTCTTTAGCTGGGCCAAAACTATAAAAGGGAAAACGGAAAAAAAAAAAAAAAAAAAAGGTACTAAGCATGTTGGTAGAATTTAAAGATTCCCATAATTTTAGTCATGGGAAAATTAATTACATTCATCGTTGTTACATGAGTAATGTGTCTTTATTAGAATGAATAAGACTTTACTATGTATGTGTTGTTCTATCAAGGGCAAATGTGCTAATGTCAATTTCTCCTGATTGAAAGAACATCATCAGATTCCTTCATTTTGACAGGTAGAACATTCTGGAATAAATAGACAAAGTAGACCTATATGTCAAGTTCATCTCAAGTAAATTTAAAGTCAAAGGAATTAATCAATAATGAGGTAATGGAATTTTAGATGAATTGCAGGGCTGATATGGATTTTGTCATGTTAATATCATCATGCATAACTGGAAACATCTGCCATCTGCTTTATTCTGTATGGTAATGTGGAGCTTCATATATCTACATAATAATATAGTAAGTCTTGGTACTCAAAAGATCTTATCTACAGTCAAGTGAATGCTCTGCCGATGAATGATTGGTGAGCCTTAGTTAATCTTTGTAATGTAATTTATAATCCTGTCTAATATCATTAGACAGAACATCCTTAGGAATGTAATATGGAAGGAATATAGCAATATTTCATTTTAATTTTTTGATACCTTTCCCGATTTGACATAAAAATTTTAAAGTATCATTCCACCTTTAAAAAAATCTGAATGATTTCAAGTATATTATAATCCTACACTAATGAAATATTTCTCATAGAAAAAGTCAATGTATGTGAAAGACTTACAGCCTCATTTACAGGACAAGACTTGAGGTTATACAAACCTGAATTTAAACCCTGCTTCAGTAAACTACCAAACTTCTTTTTTTAAGACTTTATTTATTTATTCATGACGGACACAGAGAGAGAGGCAGAGACATAGGCAGGGGAAAGCAGGGTCCCCATTGGGTGCCTGATGCGGGACTTGACCCCAGAATCACAACCTGAGCCAAAGGCAGGCATTCAACCACCAGGTGCCCCTAAACTACCAAACTCTTGACCTTAGATAAGTTATGTAACCTCAAACTCAGTGTCCTCAATCCCAAGAAATATTCTAAGGTCTTACTGAGAAAACATGTGTAATGTGCTTAGTTTAGAAAACATGTAGTAAACCATTCAATAAATAGTAACCACTATCATTACTTAAATACCAAAAACTAAAGGTTGATTTCATAACTGAGGGAAATTTATGTACTTTCTCTATGAAAAAATGAAAACATTCTTGCATAAAAGTAACATCTATTTTATCAAGAGATAGTCTAATCTAAATATAAACTCTTTAGGAGTGTCTAATCAGTGTTTATTTCAAAAGGAAATACAAAAAAGTGGAAGAATTACTGCAATTAATTACATATGCTTAATAAACATTCATTTTTTACATCACTTTTGAGAGGATCACATAAATATTAAACCTTTTAAGTTATTTCTTGATGGGATAAATCCAGTTGCTCAAATCTCTAATCCTCGATCTTTATGATAGTAGTTGCCTGCACAGTACATTGCTAATTGTTATTTTGGTTTGAAGCAATTCTCTCTAAAGATTCTTTCTTTTAAGACTTTAACTTACTTGGCGATAAAAACATTCTTCGTGCATTGTATCTCTTCAACATTTACTCAACTAGAGCTTACTCTAATCTCCAGTAAAGAATACCAACATACTTTCTTTTTATCATTCCATTAAAATGGAAAAGGTAAATTGGAAAGATTATTTCAGGTGTTTTGATAAATTAAAAGTCTCTAATTTTCTAAAATTATCTTTTTTATTTTGTCCAGTCCTGAGCCCCAAACACTTGTGGCAGCGTAAATTTCATTCATTTTAATCAAATAATTTGGAAAAGGGGACAGATCTTGACTCACTGAGTTTGACATAAAAAAAAAAAAGTGTTGAAAGCTTTAGAAATTTCAGTCTGGACAAACGTAACTCACCTGGTTTCTGGCACCACCTGAGCTGTGGGGATGCGTTCACTTGAGTGACATGGAGTTAAGTCACTCAACCAATGAAGAGGTTGAATCCAGAGCATAAACAAGTTAAAATAAAGTTTCAGCTCTTCAGAACTGGAGATGCTCTTTAGCAGACGAATTGAGTTAAAGCAAACCCAGAATCCCAGGATTAACTGTTTTTTTGGTTTTTTTTTTGTTTTGTTTTTTTATGTTCACTTGAACAAATGTCCTAGTCGCTCTGCTCTTTTGTTTCATTAAATATAAAAGTAAATTTTTGTCATTGTTTGTCCTCAAATTCAACTACAAGTTATATATATTTAATACTATTTAACTTTATTTCTTAATTTCATTAATATTTCACAAATTACATAGATGAAGTTTATGATTTTGTCATAAACATGTTAATGATGATGGAAGAACTAGTAACTGTATTTTCTTTATTCTGATTACTCAACATTTATAGATATGAGTATTTGGATATTATAATATATGAACCTTAATACTGGTATGGGACTGATTTATGAACTTTAATATTATTAAGAAATTGTTCCTTTATTATGAAAATAATGATAAGGGTGATGGCAATGAAGTCAAGTAAGGAAAGGATGAGGAGGACAAAGGAAGACTCTGTTCTGACTGTTCACTTAACCAAGCTCCTGAACAACAATAAAATGATTATTCCCTGATAGAAAAATAAAAAGACTAATGTTATGTTATGACTATCAATAGAAAAACATATTCATTAACAAATGTAAAATAAAACAGTAATCTGGGATGAGAAGTATCTACATTCTGATCTTTGTCTCCAACTAAATCCAAACAAATTATGAAGGAAAGGTGGAAAGAAGAATAGAGAATTTAAAGACAGCTCATTAAGACAAGTATGTTTCTGCAAGAAAAACCTATATAGATAGATTTTCCTTTGTTTTATCTTGTTTTCATTTTTATGTTTCTACAATAATATTAAATTATGTGAAAATCAAATGGGAAGTCCAGCCATATTATTTTAATGAAGTAACTGTTATGTAACAGAGTTTTTTTTTCTTATATATTTTAAGGAAATAATCTCAGAAATGGTCAAAACATGGGCCTGTGAATGATTTTTAAATAAGTTATTTAAATGATATATTTATTTAAAGATTTATTAATTTGGGACAGAGACAGAGAGAATGAGAAGAGGGAGAGGAAGATAAGCAGATCCCAAGTATTGAGTGGGGAGCCCGATGGTGGGCTTGATCACAGGACCTTGAGATCATGACCTGAACCAAAATCAAGAGTTGGATGCTTAACTGACTGAGCCACCCAGGCACCCTTTAAATGATATTTTAAAAACTGTCACATATATGTTATTTTAAGCAAGCAATCATGCATTTTGTTTCTTGGAGGTTAGACACTTAATATTGGCAATGGTTATATTTAAAGATGTTTAAAGATTTGTACATTATTGTGAAATTAATCATTTTTTGTATATTGTGTAATGTCAAGGATAGCAGTTAAAATTATATATATGCCTGTTAATTTATCAAAATCTTTAAGAATGTTTTTACTCTTTATTCAATATTTCAACTTAATTGACAACAAAGATTTTTATTATTAAAACATCAAAAAAATAAAACATCAAATCACTTATAATTTCAGCCACATGAGTTTGAATCTATATATGATTAATTTGACTTTCTAGAGATATGCCAAACCAAAATCTTTCTTATTAATTTATCAGAGTAGTATCTGAACATGAAGAGGGGTCATTTGAACAAGCTAAATGATTCGAATAAATTTTTTGATACTATTTATCAAAAGTGTGAGGTAAAGATAAAAATAAGGAAATACCCCATACTTAAACCTAATAGTGGCAGATTTTAATTCTATACGAACCCACAAAAATAAACCTTGAATCAAAGGGACATTTAGTAATTAAACATATTATAGAAGTTATAAAATCACATATCAGAAAAAGAATAGAAAAAGTCTTCATGTCCAAATAAATCATTTTATAGTTCTATAATTGAATATACTACAACTAAGTGATCTTTAAATACAATTAACATATGAGAATGATTTGTTGTTAATGAGATTTTGTAAATTAGAAAGAATGGAAAAGCATGATGCCATCCTATACTATTCTAATTTTGTTTAAAAGATATGTGTGCCTGTGTGTGTGTATAAACAAACTAAATATATATTCATATGTACTCTATGTAAAGTATATTACATTTTTATTGTATCTATCATATACAACCCACATATATATTATATATATAATATATTCATACTGTATATACACCCTGCAGAGTTATGTGAGAGAGAGAAGGAGAGAAAATATACACTGAAATATTACCTTTTATTAAATTTAATTTGTGCACCTGTAAGAAGATGATTTTGACATAACGTATCATCAATAAGGTGCAGTGAAATAAAGTAAGAAAAGTTCCCTGGCTTAAATGAATAAACATTATTTATGGTGTCAATGTCAATTGTAGTTTTATATAATTCAAATATTTGATCTACTTTTTATTCATTCATTATTCATGTATTTATTCAGCACTAAACTCAATTTGACTATTTGTCATAGCTACAGTTTAATGGTACAAGATGAACAAGAGGAGGAAGATGCATAGAAAATACAAAAACAGTAATCAAATATGTGAGCTAACGTGTGCAAAATGGGGGCACCTGGGTGGCTCAGTTGGTTTAAGTGTCGGACTCTTGATTTCAACTCAGGTCATGATCTCAAGGTCATCAGATCTAGCCTCACATTGGGCTGTGCAGGGTGGGGAGTCTGCTTGAGATTCTCTCTTCCTCTCCTTCTGCTCCCTCCCACACACAACAGCTTAAACACACACACACACTTTCTCTCTCTCTCTCTTTCTCTCTCTTTGGAAAACAAAACAAAACAAAATGTGTACAAAATGGTGGCAAGTATATATTTACATGTTTTTTCCTGGAGATGCAATAGGCAAAAATAAGTAAGTAAATAAATAAATAAAGGTTAATTGAAAGAAATTTTTAATAAATATTTCATGGAAATTGGTGGTTACCAGAAATGGCATTTATCCAAATCATTCTGTACAAGGTGAAATACCTCAGAGCTTCCTTTTATTGAATTTGCCTTCCTTTTTAAATTTAATTTTTAAAATGACACACAGTGAAATCAGGTTTTTGTTTCCATTTTTATAGTTTTCTAATTTATAATTTTGGTATGTTCTCTGATCCCATATTTTTGTAATTTTTCAGAGTATCTTATAAATGCAATTATGCAGCATATAACCTTGACAAGATTGGCTTTTTCACTTAACACAATGATTTCGTGATTCATTCAAGTGCTTGCCTATATTTATAGTTGGTTATCTCTTATTGCTTAGTATCTTTCTGTTGTGTGAATATGCCATATTTTGTGTAACTAATTCATTCAAAAGCAGAAAATTCACTACAGAACATTTGGGCTGTTTCCACTGTTTGGCAATGATGCTTAAAACTGCTATCAATATTTGTGTACACATTTTAGTGTGAACAAGAGTTTTAATTTCACTAGGGAGGATTCCTGGGAGGATATTCCTGGTTATAAGGTAATGTATGTTTAGCTTTACAGGAATTGGCAAACTGGTTTTTCAAAGAGGCTGTACCATTTTTCATTCCTGCTAGAAAAATAGGAGAGTTCTAGTTGCTCCAAGATTTGGTGTTGTCAGTTTATTTTTAATTTTAGTCATTCCAATAAATATATAATGGTGTTTTATTTTTTATTCACATAATGTTTTTATTTGTAGTCAACTATAGGCAAGCAGCAGAATTAACATAACCTTCCTCAACTCCAGATCCTCTTTTCTACACAGATGAAGGGTGACCAGTTCAACAGGCACAAATGCGCAGATTTCTGACAACCTCTCACACAGCCCTGCAGCTCATCTAAATGGCTCTATCTTAACCACAAAGTGACTTTCCTATTGCTTTTTCCAGGAATGCTCTTTAAAGAAGTCAGAGTGTGACACTGAACTGTGGTAAGCAATCCCAAGGGTATCACGTTAGGGGTTAGTGGCCATACCAGCCTCCAGTGGGGAGGGGGAGAGCATCTGCCTCCACTGTCCCTCCCTTGCCTCCCCATTAATGGTGTCTTATTGTGATTTTAATTTAAATTTCTTTAATGGTAATGGTAGTTGAACATTTTCTTATTCTCATTTGCCAGCTATACATCTTCTTTGAAGAAGTATATGCTCAAGGACATTACTCATTTTATTTATTTTTAAAAGTTTTATTTATTTATTCATGAGAGACAGAGAGAGAGGCAGAGACATGGACATAGAGAAGCAGTCTCCTCACGGGGAGCCGGATGCGGGACTCGATCCTGGGTCTCCAGGATCATGCCCTGGGCTGAAGGCAAGCACCAAACCACTGAACCACCCAGGCGTCCCACAAGGACATTACTCATTTTAAAAATTGGATTGTGTTTTCTTATTTTTGATCTTGAAGGCCTTTCCATATTCTGTATACCTGTCCTTTGCCTGATACTCAGTTTTCTCTGAATTTGTAGTTTATTCTTCCACTCTCTTCAGTGTCTTTCACTCCCAGAGCAAAACTGTAGATTTTGAATCAATCCAATTTGTCAGATTTTTTGTGTGTATCTAAATAAAAGGCTTTTGATATCATTTCTAAAAATTCTTTGCCTAGCCCAACATCGTGAAAATTTGTGCATGTGTGTATTCTTCTAATTTTTTATTTTGCATTTATATTTAGATCTATAATCAATTTTCAGTGAATTTTTTATAAGGTGTGAAATTTAAGTCAAGTTTTTTTTTTTAATTTGCATACTTATGTTAAATTGTGCCAGCACTATTTGTTGAAGAAGACCATACTTCCTCTTTTGAATTGTCTGTAACTTTGTCAAAAATTAATTATCCATAATTGCATAAGTCTATTTCTAGATTCTATTTTGCTTCACTAATGTATCTGGGAATATCCTTGTCTATTTTTACAATAATTCTGCCAGAATTGGAGTGCCTAGGTGGCTCAGTGGTTGAGTGTATCCCTTTGGCTCAGGTCATGAGCCTCAGGTCTTGGGTTCCAGTCCCCCAACAGGCTCCCCGCATGGAGGCTGCTTCTCCCTCTGCCTATGTCTCTGCCTCTCTCTGTGTGTTTCTCATGAATAAATAAAATCTTAAAAAAAACCATTCTGTCAAAATTTGATTAAAATTTTCTAGATTCAGAGTTCAATTTGTGGAGAAGTTATATCTTAATAATATTAAGCTTTCCAAACCATGACCACGCTACATCTTCCCTATTAGTTATGATAGATACATTTTTATTACGTTTTTTTCATTATCAGTGTACATATCATGTATTTGTTTTGTTTGGTTTACACTTAATTATTTCCTTTGATATATATTTTTTCTCGTCTCTTTTTTCTATATATACACATATATATTTCATTTTTAAATTATTTGTTGTTAGTATATAGAATCATGACTGATTTTTGTGCAATGCTCTTGTGTCATGTATCCTTGTTAATTTTATCAAATAGGTCTAGAGGGTTTTTTTGAGAACTTTTAGATGGGTAGTTACATGATATACTTTTAGATGAGTAGTTAGTTACAGGATATACTGAGCTGGCATAGGAGAGTTTTGTCCTGTTTCTTTTGGTGTAAGAGGTTTTACAATGTTTATTAAAGTTGAACACTCACATACCTATGCATTGCAATTCAACCCCTGTGAATATATTTTAAAGAAAAAAAGTAAAAAAAGTAAAAAAAAAAAAAGAGATGGAAGATACTGACTGAACCATTTATCACAGTAATGTTCACAAAAGAGATTAGAAACAACCTAGATCTCAGGATTGCATTGTATTTATAAAATAAATTATTATACTACATGGAGCAATATCAGTAATGCTCCTAAACACATGTTTAAGCAAAGCAAGTGATAGAAATTTATTCACAAGATGAAACCATATGAAACATGTAGGATGTGCATACTGTACTCTATGTTACTTAAGGACACATTTACTTACAGTAAAATTATGATGCCTGAAAATAAACAGTAAATTTAACATGATCACTTCTATGTATTGAAGAGAAAGTGGAAGCAACATGAGAGTGCAATACAAAACAAATAGTGGTTTATAATTTATATAATGTATTATTTTTTAAGCTAGGAAATAAGTAATATCTGTTCCTCACATTTTATATTGCATGTTAATGTTTGAAAAACAATTCTTAAAAATCATAAAAGGTATGTTTGCAGTTCCAGATTCCCCTTAAGCATCTATTTAAAACTAAACTAGAGCTCTTCAATTTCACAGATGTCAGACATGATTTTCACCAGTATTTCTACTTCTGCTCCTTCAGCATTGCCATTGCTTCATCAATGAATAATAGCCAATGGAAAAAGTTTCTCATCAATAAAAAAGTACGGAGAACACACATTTCTCTAACACAGAAACCCCAAGTGCCACTATTTAGCTTTTCCAGATTGGCCATATTTCAGGACAGATAACAGTAGTATTTATCAATTGTGGCTAAAAGGTTGGTTGAAGTGGTTCTCCTGCACAGGAAAGAAGAAATGGTTTAAGAATTGATCAATGCATCACATAAAATATCAGCAGTGACAGAGTATATAACTGTCAGGTGTCAGTGATTAGCAAATTTATTGGGAAGAGGCTACTTTGATAAGAGGAAGAAAACAATAACATCTGAACCCACCAGCAAAAGACTTATGAGCACTTACGAGGAAACAGATGTGTCAATGATCTTTTGGAAGGACACTGGACCATACAGTAACTTCTTTCTCAAAAACTGGGACTATTTGTTCTCAGTGAACTGAAGCCTATTGTGTTATTTAGGGCTGAGTGAATAAATGTTTTGTGATAGATGATTCATTGAATCTAAATGACGGAATCTGATTTTTAAGAAAGACATAGAATGTTGATCATTTTTAAAATGTTAAAATATATACCTAATATTCCACGAGAACTCAGGAAATTTATGGAGGCCTTATAACACTTATTTTTTTACTTTAAGAGTGAGTATGAATTTCCTAAATGGTGAAAGAGATGGTCAATGTTCTAAACAGAAAACATAAGGCATGGGTATCAATGTGGGAAAAACAACATGGAGAAATGTTATGTCAATGTGGCATAGAAGGTGTAGAAGTGGTTAGTGTTTCCTCTGGGAGATTAATTTAGTTCTTGTTAGAAAGCTTCTCAGGCTGTACAAAGAAATCCCCTGTCTTCTGTAGACAAGAAAAGAGATAGAGAAATGTATTAGCAATGGAAATACAGGATTGAATAGACACTTAAAATCAACTTTGAAAATGGGAGTCAGGTTAGTCACTAGATACAGGGAGAAAATATAAAAACTGATACTGTGATTAGAAAAAAAGGCAAAATATTTATATTGATTGTTAAAAGTTAACTTTAAAAAAGCTGTAATAGTGGCTTAGGCAAAACATGATGAAAACCTCAGCAAAGGCAGGAGCAACTGGCTGCAGAGGGTGGTGAACACTTGGAACATAAGAGATAGTAGCCAATTATTCCTCCCTTCCTTTCTTTACTTACAGAAAAAAGTTGAACAAAGAAAATGTTCATTTTTCATGTGTGGTCATCCTATGGTATGTACTCTGAAAACAAACTCCAGCCCGTGGAGATTTAATGGTAGGGCTGCTACTATTGGCCACAAATCGAGAAATTCTCATGCTGATTTGCAGCAGTTAATTTGTCGTGGTGTCTCTGAAATTTTGTCGCAGAGCAAAATAGTTCTCGCTTATCATCCGTAAATTGTTTAATTTTATTGTATCTGACGGGGATCACTTAATTGAGAAGGGCAACTAAGCTATTTTCTCTCCCCTAAAACACACATCTGTCTGTCACAATGTCTAATATACTGCCACTGGGATCACAAAGTTCAATCAATATTTTACAGTCGCCAGTTAAACTGTAAATACTCTTGGAGGGTATAAAACCTCAAACTCTTCTGCTTTTAGCAGGAATGAGATTACCGTATATTTCTGAACAATGATAGTGAGGGTAGAAGAAACACTGGAAGAACCAAACGTAGAATAAGCGAGGGATTAAAAACACGCTGGCTTGTCTGAAATGTCACTAGATCCTCGACTCTGATCCTCCTGTGTGTTGTCTCCACTGTGGTCTCTGACTGTACATAGTTTGGCTCCTAATGACATTCTCTCTATGTAAGAGTGGAGGGAAACTATGCAGTGCTAGGCTATAAGTGCCTGAGCATATAACCCCACCCGCAACCACTTAACTGACTAGCTGAAAAGTATCAGATCTGCGGGTATCTGTTGTCCAAGTTCTTCTAAATAAGCATATGTACCAAAATCAAGGTTACAATAGCCACAGGCCCAGCAATTTGTAGAGACTACGTTCATGCAGACAGACAGGTAGATGATAGAAAGAAACATGGACATAGATACTCATATAATATTTATCTATCATCTACACATACATATTTATAACCCAGGTAGTACCCTCTATGTCAGATGGATAGCCAGAAATGTTCTTTAAAAAAAAATAAAAGATTTTAGTTAGTAATTGATGAGAGACATAGAAAGAGAGAGAGGGAGAGAGAGAGAGAGAGAGAGAGAGAGAGAGAGAGAGAGAGAGGTAGAGACACAGGCAGAGGGAGAAGCAGGCTCCATGCAGGGAGCCCAATGTGGGACTCGATCCCAGGACTCCAGGATCATGCCCTGGGCCAAAGGCAGGCTCTAAACCACTGAGCCACCCAGAGATCCCCAGAAATGTTCTTTTCTTTTGTCCCTTACCACTTTTATTTATTGTTCCTGGTGCTATTTGCAGTTAATGGGACTGTAGCATAGAAGGATTAAGTAATTTCCCCTAGATTAAAAAGCTCTAGAATAGTGGGTAGAATGAGGATCTATATCTAGGAATCTTGGCTCCAAAGATATAATGTCAATATCTGGAGTATGTAAAGAGGAAACATTTTATGGGAAGTCAAATAGTGGGCCATTTATTACAAGAGCTTTTTAACTTGTATGGTGAAGGGAATCCTTACAACTTTTACTGAACATTTGTATTTAAAAACCCAGATAGGTAAACAGCATGTGAACATGACATTAGGATGACAGGAAGTGGTTTTCCATAAAAGAACTCACACACAGAGAGTAACATGTTGTAAGGGGAAAAAAATAAAATCAATTCAAAACTGTCTCTTCTTTTGTCCTTAATTTTTATTTTTCATGTTTAAAAATGTGGCACAGAGATAAGACAGGATCTGGATAAAAGCACATTGATAGGCCCTCCTCAAGTTCAGCAAGTACATTTGGAATAAAAAAAATGTAAGTAAAATTAAATTTTTACACCTCTACTATGCTTAAGGCATTTTTATAGCAGATTTTTAATTTTTTACAATATTATCATATTTGGTTTTTATGAAATTATAATATTCCAACTTTTCCTTTTAGCTATATATGCTCAAGTTCAATTTTGAATTTTTGTTGATATGTTGAGAAACAATCTCTTTCCCCTCATACCCACTTGCTTCAACCATCTTGCTTAAGCCTCTTAGCTAACTTGATCACTGTAATAGCCTATTAACTAGCTTTATTAGAAAGTAGTAGTGCAATTGCTGGGTTGTAAGGTAATTCTATTTTAATGTTTTGAGGAACCTCCATACTGTTTTCCAGAGTTGCTGCACCAGTGTGCATTCTCACCAACAGAGTAAGAGGTTTCCCCCTTCTCCCCATCCTCCCCAACACCTGTTGTTTACTGAGTTGTTAATTTTAGGCACCCTGACAGGTGTAAGTTTTATCTCATTGTGGTTTGGACTTGTACTTCTCTGATAACTGATGCTGAGAATCTTTTCATGTGTCTGTTAGCCATCTGTTTGTCTTCTTTGAAAAAGTATCTATTCATGTCTTCTGCCCGTTTCTTAATGAGTTATTTGATTTTTGGATATTGAGTTTGATAAGCTCCTTATAGATTTTGGATACTAACCCTTTATCCTGGAGTAAACCATAAGGGACTCTTAATGATAGAGAACGAACTGGGGAGCTGCAGGAGGGGCGGTTGGGACAGGGAGGGATGGACTGACTGAGTGATGAGCATTGAAGAGAGCACTTGCTGGAATGAGCACTGGGTGTTGTAAGTGGGGGATGAATCATTGGATTCTGCTCCAGAAACCAGTGTTGCACTGTATGTTAACTAACTTGAATTCACATAAGTAAAGGAACTAGAGGCTCCTGGGCTCTCAGTCCCTTAAGTGTCTGTTTCTGATCCCAGGGTACTGGGATCAAGCCCTTCATAGGGAGCCTGGGTTTCCCTTTCCTACTCTCCCTGCTTGTTCTCTATTATCTATCTATCTATCTATCTATCTATCTATCTATCTATCATCTATCTCTTTCTCTCAAAAAAGAAAAAAAAAGGGATACCAGGGGGGCTCAGTGGTTGAGCATCTGCCTTTGGCTCAGGTCATGATCCTGGGGTCTTGGGATTGAGTCCCACATCGGGCTTTCCATGGGGAGCCTGCTTCTCCCTCTGCCTGTATCTCTGCCTCTCTCCGTGTGACTCTCATGAATAAATAGATAAAATAAAATATTTTTACAAAGTAAAAAAAAAAATTAAAAAAATGAACTAGAGACTCCCTACCCTTAATCCATGGTTTCTCTACCTCTGCACTATTGACCTTTTAGATGACATGATATCCTGTTGGGATTGTGGGTGTCTGTCCTGCGCACTGTAGAATGTTTAGTAGCATCTGTGGCCTCTACTGATGAGATGCCAGTAATATACACTCTCCCCTGAGTTCTGACAAACAAAAATGTCTCTGGACATTGCCAAATGTACCCTGGGGAACAGCATTGCCCCCATTGCAAAATATCCTTCTAACCCAAAATCCACATTGCAATGAGAATATCTTCCTAAAGGTTGCCTACATTTTTCGATTAAATTTCCAAATCTGTGACCCTGAAATAAAAAGCTTTTTAAGACTTTGTATATTTCTTCAGGCGTATCTCTCTTTATGGCTTATCCTACCCTCTATTTACATCTTGCTGCAAAGCAAACAATCTGCTTAAAGCTCCCCAGTAGTCCTTTTCACTTCTTCCCTCAGAGCCTCTTAACTTGCTACTCCCTCTTCAGAAATTTATTTACCTACAACATTTTTCTTTTTTTTTAAAGTTTTTTATTTAAATTCCAGTTAGGTAACATACAATGTAATATTAGTTTCAGGGGTAACATACAATGTAATATTAGTTTCAGGGGTACAATATAGTGATTCAACACTTTTGTACAACAGCTGGTGCTCATCACAAGTGCCCACCTTAATCCCCATCACCTATTAAACCATCCCTCCACCCACCTCCCCTCTGGTAACCATCAGTTTGTTCTCTATAGTTAAGTTTTTTTTTTTTTTCTTGGTTTGATTCTCCCCCCACATGCTCTTTTGTTTCTTAAATTCCACTCTTGAGTGAAATCATATGGTATTTGTCTTCCTCTGACTAACTTATTTCAGTTAGCATTAACTCTCTAACTCCATGCATGTCGGTAGAATAAATCCTAGTAAACCTTTTAAATCACTGAGTTGGGCATCACTTTTTCCTGGTAAAATGCTTGTGTACCTCAGACCATTTAGTTACTTTCTGGTTGTCCTGAAACATTTTGTACTGGGATAAGCATAGGTTTTAACTCTGCCCATCTTTCAAAGAGACTTCTAAAGCTCTCTCATGACTGGGACCTGGGGCGGGGGGCAGGGGGGAGGTTATTATTGTCTTTCTTAGCATTCTATATAGTTCAAATATATTGAAATAAGGACAGTCAGATATGATATCTTTTTTTGAACCAACCAGCTTTGTAGGATAAAACTAAAGTCAGTAACAGAATATAGCACAGTTAAACAGCAGCATAATTATTTAGTTTACTTGTTAAAATATACATTAGGGTTTTATTCTCTCATAAATTATCTTCTAAGAGTCATTGATAAGATCATTACTCACTTAAAAAGTCAAAGTAAACATACCAAAAGAGAGAGAAAGGCCATGGAGGAGGGGGGAGACTGGGCGAGAGAGGGGAAAATTTTGTACCAGAGAAATAATCATTGAAATTCTACAGTCAATAGGAATCCAAACCCAGAGCCTTTTAAAAATTATAAGGAATATTTTAATAAACTTATAAAAGCCTATTAAAAGGATTATAAAAAGATATCAAGTGGATATAATAAATAAAAACGTATCAATTGTTCATAATATTATATAAGTTTAATATAATTATTAGTATTTAGAGTTTATTAAAAAATCAGCTTCTAAGCAGTCCAAATTATCACATGCATATTATCACTCAAAAGAAATCTGTTTATGTATATTGTAAGTACCAAAATATGCATCGTATGCAAAATAGGATCCTATTCAAGATACTGCTTTTAATATTTGTAACAGAGCTTATGAGCACAGGTTTCTCAGTATTAGCATTTTCTCTCTCTAATAATAAATAACAGTTTTTGGTATGTGTTTCACCTATAAAGATCCCATATTACTTGTGATATGCCTAACAGAGACCTCCAAAGATAGCAGGTCTTAATCTCTGGAACCTGTAAATGTTACCTTCTTTGGAAAAAGACTCTGCAGACTTTTTGTTCATTTTTTTTAAGTAGGTCCCATGTGGAGCCCAAAGGGTTTGAACTCACCACCCTGAGATCAAGATCTGAGCTGAAATCCAGCAAGATGCTTAAAGGACTGAGCCACCCAGGCTCCCCACTTCACAGATGTATATTAAGTCAGGAATCTTGAGATGGGGCAATGTCCTTATTATCCTTGCAGGCCCTAAATGCAAACATATGTATCTTAATAAGAAAGAAGTAGAGGAATATTAGACAGGTGAAAGGGAGAAGGTAATGGGAAGATGAG
This sequence comes from Vulpes vulpes, assembly GCF_048418805.1. Taxonomy (NCBI): domain Eukaryota; kingdom Metazoa; phylum Chordata; class Mammalia; order Carnivora; family Canidae; genus Vulpes; species Vulpes vulpes. Next base: position 136,436,551 of record NC_132783.1, read on the forward strand.
CAGAGAGAGATATGAAGATGCTATTTTTTTGAGATTGTAGTGATACAACCACAAAGCCAAGGAATTCCAGTAGCTACAGGAGGCTTGAGGCAGCAAGATATGGATTCTCCTGAGAGTCTCCTGAGGGCTACTTACCTGCCAATATCTTGATTGTGCCATAGTGATAGTTACTTTGTATGTCTGGCTCCAGAATTGTGAGAGAATAAATTAAAGTTGTTTTAGGCCATCAAGGTTGTGATAATTTGCAACAGCAGTCTCATGACACTAATTACAATATTGATAGGTTCTGAAATTGGCTTTACAAAGAAATTATATTGGTGGGCATATTTTATTTTGCACTCTGAAGTTCTTATCCTTATTAAGGACTATATAATATGGGATCCCTGGGTGGTGCAGCGGTTTGGCGCCTGCCTTTGGCTCAGGGCATTATCCTGGAGACCCGGGATCGAATCCCACGTTGGGCTCCCGGTGCATGGAGCCTGCTTCTCTCTCTGCCTCTCTCTCTCTCTCTCTCTCTCTGCATGACTATCATAAATAATAAATAAAAATTGAAAAAAAAAGGACTATATAATATAAAAATGCTCTGATAGTCATGTTTCTATGCATTTTTATTGGGTGTGCAGAATTTTGTTGAAGGTTTCTTAAACATGAAATTGCTTAAAATACAAGCTTTCTTTGTAATTTGATGGAATCTGCCCGCTTAAAACTGTAAGAGCAATTTACATTTCCAACAGAAATATGTATTTTTGCAATAGTCAACAAAAGTGGACATAATTAGCTTTGAGGAAAAAAACTACCTGATTTTATCATAATACACATTTTGAAATGAATATAGGCTTCCTAATTGTTTGCTTATTAGCAACATATATAAGTTTATTAAAATAAATACCATTGCTGATAGCAATAGATAATAGAACATTTATCTTGTTAGATAACTTTTTTTTAAGATCTATTTATTTATTTATTTATTTATTTATTTATTTGAGAGTGAGAGACTGAGAGAGAGAGAGAGCGTGGAGGGACAGAAGGAGGGGGAGAAAGTGTCTTAAGCTGACTCCCCACTGAGCACAGGGTCCAAACACTGAGGGCCTAGTTTCCATGACCCTAAGATCAGAACCCTTATATCATGACCTGAGATTGTGACCTGAGCTGAAACCAAGAGTGGGACGCTTAACCTTTGCATCATGCAGCTACTGCTGGAAGAGCTCAAGGAGACTAGACTTACTCTTCTTTTGACTAAAATGTCTTAAACCTACCCCTGCTAATGTACTTTTCTTTTTGCTGATGAGTTTGAGGCAGGGGAATAAAGCGCAGCAAGTTTTTTTGACTCTGCCTCTACTGACCTTGATGCTGTAAGCAAGGAGGAAGCAGGTGGGTGATCAGTCTAATTCTACACCTCACCTTCCTTCTAGTGCCTGACTGGTGCAAGAACCAGAGAGCTAGAGTCACGAGGAGGAAAATACCCCAGTAAAATAACTATTATTAATCATATTTATTGAGGTATGATTTAAATAAAAAATAATCTATTTTGAATTTATAAATTGATGCGTTTTGCTTGATTTATACAATTCTGTATAAATCACCATCACAATTATAATACAGACCATGTCTACTACCTTCAAAACTCCCTCATATCTTTTTCAAGTCAATACCCTCCTCTATCTCCCAACACAAACTAACTTTTTTTTCTTAAGTATTAGAATTTTGAAACATAGACTCACATAAAATTCATATACAATATATACGAAGTCAGGAATTTCATTTTTTATAAACACCATTACAATCTGGATATTTTACTTTAAGATAAATCAAATTGAAAAGATATTATAAATTATCCAATGATGCTTTTAAACAACTGAAAAAAAGTCTTAGATTTTTGTTGTGAGGCTGGAAGTAAATTGAGGAGAAAGAGAATTCACCATTCTGCTTTTTTTCCCCCATACTTCACAAAAGTATATAAAATAAAAAAAAAATTGATATGAGACTCAAACTTTGTGTTTTACATTGGATTATTAGGGATTTTCAAGGCTTTGCTGTGTAATGTTGATGGTTCATAAACAAGTGTGATTACGCATAAGAACAAGCTTTAAAGACAATTGTAATAAAATATTGACAACAATTGAAAAAAGTTCCCAAGAAATGCCCAAGGCTAAAAACTAATATAATTGACAAATAATTGACAGTTTTTCTATCCCAAGGGTCTTAATTCCCAACACTTGCTTGAGGAAATGTTTGTGTTTCCTTAATATCTCTTCTACTTCTGTTGGAAAAGTGATAACTCATTTTTAAATGTTCTCAAAATTAAGTAATTGTGAAAACATAATGGCAGAGAATAAATTCAAGGGGTAAAAAATCTCCTTGCCAGGTTGAAATACACACATACTTAATTTTAACAAGAGATGCAGTCGTCAACATATTTATTTTTTAATACTATGTAAACCTGTATGTGTTGCATGCATGTATGTATTTATAATCATGTTGCATACACATATGCATACATACCACACAAATATACACACATACATAGATACATGTGAGTATGTGTATACAATTATGTAGGATATATATGTAATGTATTACATATATAAATATATATAATATATATAACCTATCTATGTATTTCTGTTGAAAGAATATTAAATATCTGCCTGAATATTTAAGGTATGACTTAACCAGATTTTTTTAGATGTTATTTATTTATTCATGAGAGATATAGATAGAGAGAGGCAGAGACACAGGCAGAGGAAGAAGCAGGCTCCCTGCAGGAACCTGATGTGGGACTCGATCCCAGGACCCTGGGATCACACCCTGAGCCTAAGGCAGACATTCAACCACTGAGCCACCCAGTTGTCCCTTTAATCAGATATTTAAAAAAAAAAAATGTTTTTTTTTTAATTTCCACATAGTTTCCCATCAACCTTGTAATATTTATTTTTATTTATTTGTTATTTATTTATTTATTTTTAGCATTTTGTTTTTTTATTCATAGAGACAGAGAGAGAGAGAGAGAGAGAGAGAGAGAGGCAGAGACACAGGCAGAGGGAGAAGCAGGCTCCATGCAGGGAGCTGGACTTGGGACTTGATCCCAGGTCTTCAGGATGAGGCCCTGGACTGAAGGTGGTGCTAAACCGCTGAGCCACCTGGGCTACCCAACCTTGTAATATTTAACTAAAAAATTTTTGATTTTCATTTTCACAAAAAGCTACTACTTTCATTATTACAAAAAGCTTTAATTTTCATTATCACAAAAAGCTACTTTGTTTTCATTATACATCACACTTGTTTTTGTATTATCGTATTTTTATTTCCCTCTGAATATTCCATTGACCACTTAAATAAAGTATATCTCTTTATTTTCTGGGTCCATTAGTAAAGTGTCTAAAAATATTCTGACCACTTCATAAGTCATTCTGAATATATTTATTACTGTTCTTCCAGTTTTATGTATCTTTTAAAAAAGAGCCTTTATCATATCACTCTGGAAAAACTGATTTTCTAGAGTACTGTAGTGCTGAATCTACATACAAATCAAGTTCAGAAATCCATCATTGTTTTACCTCCTGAGAGAATATGAAAATCCTTTGTAATTCAACGTTATTACTTTGGTATATTTGGAAACTCTTGCCCTAATATCTGTATATTTTTTAGTAAGACCTTGATTTTAAGAGATACCTATGAAACCTTGGATGGATAGTACATTAATTGAGAAGAATCTGTTAATCTCATAAATCCAGTTAAGTTTGAGGCCACTAACTACTTTTTGCACTTCTTCTCAAAACAACATCTCTGAAGAGTTTCCTCCACAGGCTCTCTCCCCTACCAGACACCTAGTCATAGTTCAACACGCTACAATATGAATTTCATCCTTTCCAGGTCACTCACTGAAACCACTCCTATCAGTGTCACCGAAGACCTCCAATGGCAATTTCATTTAAGATTTGCAATCAGATTATCTCCATCTACTAAATAAAACCTTCTTCTGACCGATCTTCATCTTAGAATAAAGTTGAAGATCTTCCTCAGAACCCAGAAGGAATCTGAGTTTGTGTTTTATCTACTTTGGATCTCATCTCATTCCTCCACTCACTCGCCATGAGCCACCACCGTCCACTGTTAATTTAAAATTCTAGAATCAGGAAGTTAAAAAAAAAAATGTTCACGTTATTGCCAAGGGTGGAATGACTTTCATTTTACTCTAATTTTATCCAATTGTCTAAGCCTGGAAAGATTTGGAATCTTCTTCTTTTTTTTTTTTTTTTAATATTCTAGTTCCTCATTACAATTATAACTTAGAGGGATGCCACTGGCATCCTAGAGTGACGTGCTCCAGCCACACTTGCAAAGGGAATAAGCAGAATCAAATAAGCAGAATCAACTCCACAAAAAAATAATTGTGTTTGTAGGATTTTAACTAGAGCTGAGATATTTCAAGCTTGCCAAAATTCAGAGAATGTTTATGACTTTAAAAGAAGAAAAGCCAAGCAATAATATTTTCTTATGAATTCCATTTAAAGAAATAAAGCCTGATCACGATGGTGATGATGATATTCATACTCTATCTTTTCCAGTTTTGAGTAACAATTTATGAAGAGTAAAATATTTCTATGAATAAAATATTTACATCCCAAAGACAATGAAGTTCTAGATATTTGAGGGGGTCTAAAGTTTCTATTAATCATTGGATTTTGATAATAACTGATTCAGCATTTAAGTATCTACAGTAAATGTAACTCTGGGCAAGAGCACTTCAAGAGAGAAGGTTTCTTCTCCTAATTAGAGGTTAACCCACACAATCCTGTACAACTATGTTGCACCGCTGGACAGGAGGATTTAGTTGTAAGAGTAAGTGTCTCTTTTAGCCCTGATTCCGATAGTGTTTAGCTATGTCTTGTGACTCAGGGCATTACCTCTGCGGTCTTCTGATGTTTTATCCAAAAAACTAGAAAAATAATGTATGCCTTAAGTTTCCTAATTGCTTAATAGGAAGATCAAAACAATCACAAATTTACCAAGTAGTATAAAGCTATATAAAAATGAATAATTTTCTTTTAGTAACAGTGTGTGAGTGAACAGTGTTCTTTGTTCTTACAGGTTCAAGAATATTTGGCTATGTAGTAGGTGCTGTGCTTGGCTCAGAGGGACAATGACAATATCAGATATTTTCTGGACTTTTGGCGTGGAGACTGGTGAGCTATGGGCACTAAGATACTTTTCCTTGGCTTTACTACCTAATCTAAGACAAGCAATGAAAAGACTCACCTGGGATCAAGAACCCTTTATGATTTGGGTAGATGTGGTTTTCGATGTCTCTCTCGAAAGTCAGGGGAATCCTCAATTTCAGGTCTTTATTTCATTCCCAGCTGGTGTGAAGTCCGCATATGCATTTAGATTTTATCCTATGACTATAAATAAATAACTCCCTGTTTTATAGTTACAAAACCAAATTCTGAGTTTCACGTTGATGCAGCTAGCCAGGACATAAACTAATATGTAGTGAGGAAAGCAGAAAAGCATGAAATTATGCTCTTTCATATAAAATGTCGAACGCTATGATACTCCTTTTTGACTTCCAGGTTTGCCAATCTGAGTAAAAAAAGCACTGTAATAGAATTTTAATTCATCAAGCCAAAGACTTATCACATCATTATCAATTCCTTTACTCCATTCTCCTATATAATCCATTCTCAAGTGCCATTGGATATTATATGAATCCATTGAATTTCCTCCTGCAATGTCATGATTCCTGCCCAAACCACCACCATCTCTCATTAGATGAGACTAATATTATCCTAACAGTCTAACTACATGTTTTCTTGCATGTACACAATTCATTATCTATTAATAGCCAGAATCTTTTTTTTTTTTTAACAAGAAGAGTCCCGTGGACTTTCTCCATAGATACACAACCATAACTGGTGAAAATATAAAAGTCAAGCAAATAAAAAAGCATGTAAGAGAAACCACTACAAAAGATTTAAAAGGAAATATTGATAAGTAAAGAGAAAATATAAAATCAATTCATGTAAAATGCTCATTCAGAGAAGAGAAAATGAAAGGACAACTAAAAAGAAAAGAACAAGTACAACTTTAGAAAGGAGTTACAAAAGTGGTAGAGATTAATCCAAGTATATGAGTAATCACTTTAAAGGTAAACGATTGCAGAGAGCTTCCTAAATTATCCCGTGGTATTGCTGCCTTGGCATGCATTTTGTTTGGCTAAGAAGTCTAATTCCTGTAGCTCACGTTGGCCTCCTCCTGTATGCACATGCCCTACAGAATAGCCCAGAGAGTCAATAAGTGTAACATCCTGCTATGGCCTCTACAATCACCCTTGTGATAAGCATCTTCCCCTATCTCCCAGGCAGCCCCCTTTATAACCCATTAGATTAAGACCCCACGTAATTTACCAAACCCCTACTCTTTTGAACTGACTTGACCCATCTGGCTTCAACCCAACAATCCCAAAGCACTTCACCCACTAAAGCTAATAATGACACCTGCCCTGCCCTAGTCTTGCTCTCTCATCTCTAGTCTGCCTTGACTTTCTACAGACAATCAAAACAAATGTGTGTGTGTGCGTGTGTGTGTGTGTATATTATATTATATATGTATATAATGGCTCTGTATCTCTGGACAACACTGATTAACACGTATTTGTTTATACGTGGGTTAGTAAGCACACATGTATTTCTTTACTCTTTTAGCTGAGAGTTTTTAAAGCAGACACTACCACAGAATGAGCACATCTAGCATTTTGATTTGATATCTGATATCATTCAATTCTGAAAATAACACTTATTGGGCTTCCAAGTCCATTATATGTTTTGTTTTCTTTGGTTATGTGCTTCTTTTTTGGGAATCATACATAAATATATCGTTACCCTATGCCTTAATTTACAACTTGAAAGATAATAACAGGTGAGTGAGATAACGGGAGTGAGAAAAAAGTGCTCGTCTCCAGAATACAGTAACATGGATCCTTCTCTAGGGAGGAAGGATTTACAGAGCTAGAATAACAGTCTTTTAAGAGGCCAAAAATGCGAGAGTAAAATTAAAAGTAAAGCCATGCTTGATACAAAGTCTGCATTGGTTTTGTTTGGAATGTCCCTGAAAAATCATTTAGTTCTTAGCACACTATAAAAAGAATACAGATCCTGGTTAACAGAAATCCATGTAGTTCACTTAACATATTCCTCATCCTAGTCCCATGAAATACCACATATACAGAGGAAATATCTTACATTATATTCAGCTTTATATCTATTTTTTGTCCTTTTGAAAAAAAAGATGTATCTGATTAGTGTATATGATTTTTCACTCTGGGTTTGGGTATCATAATTTGACAATAGTATTCCTAAGTCTTCTTCATAAGTTTTATAAGGAACACATATATTACAATAAAGTTTGGCCCAATTATATTTAGATCTTTTAAAGATATCTCTTCATTAAACAAAAAATAAATAGCAATTTATATGAGGTTTTAAAAATCATGGAAAATCCACACATCAAACAACATTCAGTATTAACTTTTCTAATAAACGATTTTCTTAATTTGAAAAAATGAATTGTTATTATTTTTAATGAACAAACTATATAATCAAGTATAAAATTTGTATTAATAGTAATTAAAACAAAGATTTTGATTTAAAAAAAATACTATGACAGTGCCACCTGGGGGCTCAGTGGTTGAGCATCTGCCTTTGGTTCAGGGTGTGGTCCCGGGGTCCTGGGATGGAGTCCCCATCAGGCTCCTGCTCACAGGAAGCCTGCTTCTCCCTCTGCCTGTGTCTCTGCCTCTGAGTTTCTCATAGATAATTAATTAATTAGTTAATATTATGACAAAAGAGAATGAATGTGTACTATTATTAATTCCTGATTGTTACGTTTTTTACAAGAACTGTATTCCTTAAAATTGTGGGTAAGCAATAAAGTAGAATTAGCCTAAGAAATCTTTTAGCTTTGATCGTTTAAAAACCATATTTATTATTTATTTGGCAAAGTTAATTTTGAGACATATCAATGGATAAGAACCCCTCTTGTTAAGTGCAGACCCATCTGAATTCCTTTTGGGTATGGATTCTCAATGCTACAACTGAATACAAAGGGAAAAATAATGAATCCTACATATGTGCATTTCAATGTTCCCTAAGAGATGGAGAATTTAATTATCCTGATCTAATTATGCCCAAATCTAGTTTGTCTGATTTGATTACAACAGAATCTAAGTTTTGTGTAAGGTTACTGCTGAATCGGGACTACTCTAATTTCTGCCAAATCTAGTTTACTTGCTCTTTTCATGACCAAAATTATCCAGCTTATAGCTACAACAAAATTAACATTTTGTTACACAAGGTATTTATCTGCATAATTCTTCTACTCCAAAAGCAAGAAAATATAATTTAGAAACTTAAAGGGATAACTGGAGTAAGTAGAAATTGTACTGGATTTATAGAAGGCAAAATAAGAATTTGCATCGTTTACAGATACAGAAAAAAAGTATTAGCTATTTCAAATGTAACTAACTTCCTAATAACACTATGTACATTTACATCATTCATAGACCCAGAGAGCCTCCCCATTTGGAGAAAAGTTTATTGTTATTAGAAACAAGTGATGGTATATTGGGAAAGATAAACACAATGATTTGCAAAGCAGGCTTAATTTCTCCAGATCCTTAGAATTTATTATTAGCCTGGGGACATAGAAACACATTTAGTAGTCTCACAGCTTCTTGAGCTGCTGTCTACTTTCTCTTGGGAGAAAGTAAAAACAGGGCAAAGCATCTCCAGATTGTAAATTTTCTCAAGGAAACAATTGCCGCACTTGATTTAAGAAGGATCTGGAAAATCCCTAGCATATGTGTCACTTCAGCTTTCAGGAAGGGGCAAGAAGGATGGGCCCTGCAGGTTCAGTTTATGGCACCAGGTGAGTATTAATTATGCCTCAAATGGGTGCAAGGCTTTGAGGAGAAGCTAAGTAGCATCACAGAGGTAGTGATTTATAAATAGTATATAAGAAGGGCTTAGAAAAATAGTTTTCTACTAAATGGACATTTTTCTCCTTCCTTGACATAGAAGCTGATATTTTATATTTTCTTCTGTAATATTTAATAAACTGTTCTCAAAACACACATGCAGTGATATAAGATTTGGTATTGTGGCCACCTACTACTATAGGGAGAAAAATAATGGTTACATGACCTTGATTGGTATTAGTTTTAGAAGTTTTATAGTTTTATAAGTTTTAAATAATGGTTGCATGACCTTGATTGGTATTAGTTTTATAACAGTACCATTAATGTGAAAATAAAATGAAAGTCAAGAAAAAGAAAGAAAAAGAAAGAGTCTCTTCAATATAGAATAAAAGTCATATCCTATTTACATTGTCATAGATACAAATGAACGTTATTAAAGAAAATTCTCAAACTTCACAATTAAATCTCCACACTTAACAGCTTAACAGTGTTCAGGAATAAGAGTAGATTCGTGTGTGTAATTGGTAATTTTATTTGATATACAACAACTGAACATATCATGCTCGGGAAGCAGGTTGGAATACCAAAGAAATACTGTATGGAATTTCGTCTCAACCGAGTAATGACTTATCTGTGATCCTCAGGAAAGACTGGCCAGAGTGAGAGGGAGTAACTGAACAAATAATTCAGTCTACCTTTGAGCTCACCTTGTGGTGATATAAGTTGAAAAAGCCGCTCAACAGCTCTCTGAAAATTTCGATATAAACCTCTGACCTTGAGACACTGGATTAGCTTAGCTTAAAAAAAAAAAAAGGCATTAACCTCCTGACCTGGAGAAAGCATCACATTTATGCATTCATAATCAAGTTTGGAGCTAGACAAACCAGTTTTATAAAGATGTTCCTTTTAGAGTCATCTGAAATGAAAGCTCATTAAGGAACATTCAAAATAAATATAGTATGTTGCAACCTGTTAGAAAAAAATTATTTTTATGCTATGGGTTTAAATGTGTCTACAGTTAAGCTTCATTGTTCAGGTGATATTTTTAGATCTGAAATAAGTAGAAAGCCAAAGGTGGTTTTGGAGCCATTTCTCTCACAAAATTTATGAGCTGCTCATTGCTATTTATAGTAAATGGTAAAAATCATTTATTTTAACTTTTTTTTTTAATATTAAGGCATTCTGCTAAGCACTTTGCCTTTGTCATGTGATTTAGCCCTTCCAGTAATTCTGTGAGGCGGAGCTATGTCCCACACAGGTGTGTAAAGCAGGAAACCATCTCAGGGAGGCTGCATAGTGGACCTCCAAGTGGACCAAGATGAATTGGTTTGATTCCAAATTTACTCCATTTAAATACTACTTTATTTTATAATGTTATTATAGGTCAGATTGTTTGGAAAGGTCAGGTACATGGCTTAGAATGGTGAATTCAGTCTTTTAATAAAAAGCTAATGGATGAAATAAAGTGTAGAAAAGGAAACACTCTGGTAGGAACCAGAAAACATTTGGAAGTTCCCAAATGAGTTGACTTTTATTGTTTGTTATTTGAAATGGCAATAAAGAAACCCCCAAAGCAGGGGCACCTGGGTGGCTCAGTCAATTAAGCGTCTGTCTTCCGCTCAGGTCGTGATCCTGGGGTCCTGGGCTAGAGCCCCAAAGTCAGCTCCCTGCTCAGCGGGGAGTCTGCTTCTCCCTCTGTCCCTCCCCCACCTGCTCATGCATGCTCTCGCTGGAGCTCTCTCTCTCTCTCTCTCTCTCTCTCTCTCAAAAGTAAATAAATAAATCTCAAAAAAGGAAAGAAACCCCAAAAGCAAAAATATCCAATGCAAATAGAGACCAAATCCATTTTTAAGTAAGATCCCTTGATAACAAAGTGTCTCTCCATGAACTAGCACGAGATGATACAATTTGGAGGCTGTTTTCCTGTTTCAGCACCTCTGAAGTTCAGGCACTAAGTTTAATAACCAGTAGACACGTTTTTAGTGTCTGAACATTACAAAAGCCAAGTAAATCTGACTTTGGTTACATTCTTCTCCCTGAACAATAAAATTTGGCTTTGGAAGAATACGGATAAAGTTGGAACGCACAGAAAGTGTTCAGTTCATGCTCTAGGAAACCATTTTTATGTGAACATTTCAACTAAACAGTGATGACAATTTTTCAAGTTCTTAAGCCATAAATTTTTGTGGAAATATTTGTGGAGCAGACTCTTCAATGTAAATATTGGTTCTCCTACTTTGTTCATCTTTATAGATTTTCAAGAATATATGTCAATGTGATATTCAAAGCTTTCTTTTCTTCCTTGGCAGACTGAGAACAACATTTCTCTATGAACTGCATGATATACTATCCAACTATCTATACCAGCAGTCTTGCATTTTATGGAATCTTTATTTTTTTTATAAAATATGTTAAATACTCAAGGCAGTATCAGCTGCAACAATAAATGGGATAAAAATGTTAATTTCTCAATAATGAAACTCTATCATTAGTGATAGTTATATATATGTGTGTATATATATATTCCATACGTGTATATATATATATATATATATATTTAATAGAATTAATATTTTATGGCCAGGATTTATAAAAATGGGGACTATGGAGAAGGCATACGAGTATTCTCATATTGAGAATACTTCTGGGAAGATGTCCATTTTATTTTCATTTGCACAACCTTTACTTAGAAAGCAATTTTCTTGAGAACACTTAACGAATACAAGAAAAGTGATGTTTTTGAAATTCATGAATCAGGTGAAAATACTTCGTCTCTTAGGTGACACTTTCTTTTGCTATTTCTATTGCTGGGCTATGTGCTAACAGTAAGGATTCGAGCTATGATTATTTGATAAATCCTCAAGGTGAGAGGATTTATGTCACCACACACACAGAAAAGGATCTGTTAGCATAATAGCTCTCTGGAGCAGTCTCACTGAAGCAATTACGTGCTTTACACGTTTCTAGTTTACTTTCATACACAGAGTCAAGTTATATTAGACAACATTTGATAATTCTTTAGTGATGAGAGGAGTTTTTATGTTTACAGTTTTTAGATGAGGCTTTAAAATACTGTCTTCTTGAGAAAGCCGAGGAATTAAAGAGCACGTTTGGTACAAACAAATCAGAACATCACGATAAATATTACAATTTGTACCATTATTATATTTCTATTTTGTCTGTTTCTTCCATAAACAGCCAATTCTTTAAATAATTGAATGTATTATATTAAATGATGAGCAGGGACGCCTGGGTGGCTCAGCTGTTGATCTTCTGCCTTCGGCTCAGGGCATGATTCTGTGGTCCAGGATCAAGTCCCGCATCGGGCTCCCTGCGTGGAGCCTGCTTCTCCCTCTGCCTTTGTCTCTGCCTCTTTCTCTCTCTCTCTGTGTCTCTCATGAATAAATAAATAAAATCTTTAAAAAAATAAAATAAAACGATGAACAAACTGATGGAATTATGTATATAAATAAGCCTCACCCCTCTCTAATCCTCTTTTAATCATTTTTTAGAGAAACCAGCATTAAAAATTAAAAAAAAAAAAAAAGATTAAGGAGGAGGAGGAAAGGAGAGAAGAAAGGAAAGAAGAGGAACCTAAGTTACCTAATTGTTGAGAATATCAATCACTTTTCTGATTGAAAAGTGAAACTGAAAAGTTTCATGGTCACCACAGACTCAGGATATTCCAGACTGATGAAAATTCCCAAATTAGCATCGTCATTGTAGTCTCAGAATGGATCTTGGCATTTTGTTACACAGAAAAGTGTAGATAGATTATTTGAATTTTATCTAAAATGCTTAGAACTGGGTCAACATTAACACAATAATGAGAATTTCTATGTACCTGGAAAAGTAATAGTAAATGGCTTCATGGTGTCAGAAATTTCCTCAATCACACATTTTGGAAAAAAAAAATCTGAGAATATTTTTAAGACTCAACAAAAGCAGTGATTTTAGGCATAAACATCCATAAATAATTAATTAATTATGAGTAAATTTAAGATCTTCTTAGGAGGACTTCATTTTATTTCTGATTGTATTCATAATTGTATTCTGGTTTCTATGCTCCAATCTTGAGAATTATCTCCTGTTTTCCCAACCAAATTTGATAATGTTGAGTGGAACAGCAGGAATGTAATTGATGTGTGTTCAAGATTGTATTTTTGAAATATTACGCAAGTCTACCTCACACTCAATTTACTATTACCCCTTTACCCCTGATTTTTTTTTTTTATTCTCTTCAAGAGCTAGAGTGTCCTTCATTTATTCTTCAGGAATAGGAGAATGCAACTGATCATATAGAAAAGATCTTTTATGGCTTACAGTTGGAAATTTTGAACTCTGAAAGACTAGGAGAAATTCTGATAAAGATTTTAGAGTTAGGAAAAGACATGATAGGGTAGCCGGGGTGGCTCAGCAGTTTAGCTCTGCCTTCAACCCAGGGCGTGATCCTGGAGACCCGGGATTGAGTCCCACATCAGGTTCCCTGCATGGAGCCTGCTTCTCCCTCTGCCTGTGTCTCTGCCTCTCTCTCTCTCATTAATAAATAAAATCTTTAAAAACAAAAAAGACATGGTGTTAATCTAAACTATCGAACCCCCAGATGACATGACAGGCCTTTAGTGTGGCAGATTAGAAGAGAGGTGGAGGAGCAAGGAGAACAGGGGAGTCCTTGAGAAGAAACTCTAGGGGGGATGGATAGATGATGGAAAGTAGATAGCTTAGGTAGCCAGATGCAAAATGATTCACTTATGAGCCAAGCTGAGGGAGCCATCACATATTCGGTTAAAAAGTCCAAGGTACTGAACTTCTTTGACATTTCTTTGACTTCTGTAACTTTTGACAACACATGTGACAAGCCAAGAGCATCAAAAATATAGGTGTTTGGATTGCATGCATGGGTGGGGATAAAAGCACAATAGAAGTGGAAATCAAGTGAGAATGTCCATAGAATTGGCATAATTGAACCTGGGATGCAAAATGTGTTTTAAATATTCACTGGCCTGAAAGTATAAGGCTAAGATCTACAGCCTGTGAAATGGTGCAGCTGTGAAGGAGGAGTGTGTGTCTGGGAGACTTTAGTAATAAACAGCCTCCTTAGGTGGAAAGTAGCTTCGATACACACACATAAACACACATACATATTGGGGAGAGAGAGAGAGAGATATATATTTTTCAAAAAGGTGGTGATTATAGGTAATTAGCAAGTCAGAATTCCATAGGACAAGCCAGCAAGATGGAAATTCAGGTAAAACTAGATATTTGCCATCTTGTGTCAGAAATCCACAGGGCAGGACAGGCAGGCTGAAGACTCAAACTCAGACAGAGTTTCTGTGCTGCAATCCTGAGAATTTTATCCTGTATGGGAAACCAGTCTTTACTTTTAAGCTTTCAATATACTGCCCAAGGCATAGCCACACTGGGGAGGTTAATCTACTTTACTCAATGTCTACCAATTTTTTTTTAAGATTTTATTTATTTATTTGAGAGACAGAGACAGAGATAGCAAGGGAGAGTATGAGTGGGGAGCAGACGGACAAGCAGGCTCTCCACAAAGAGGGGAGCTTGAGGCGGGGCTGGATCCCAGGACCCCAGAATCATGACCTGAGATGAAGGCAGAAGCTCAACCACTGAGCCACCCAGGTGCCCCCTTATGTTGTTCTTTAAATCAATTTCCTGTTCACTCATGACAACTTGTTTGATCTTTCTAACTTCCTAAGATGTGGCATGTTGCTCCAGTGTCATAAAGTGCCAAGACTTTAATTCATTGAGATTAGGTATTCAGTTGTTTAACAAATATAAATAAATGATTTCCATTATTTATTCATTCAATGATACAGATGTATCTGGAATGTGTCAAGTGTCAGGTTTTGTGCTCAAAGCTAATATGCAAATGGAATGATGCAGAACTGATAGGTGATCTACAATGTCAAAGAACTATATTTTAAGACCATGAGATGGAGAAAGACAATGTTGAAAGCAGCTACATAATATACATCTGAAATTTAAAAAATATCCAAAAAAAATAATCATGCTTCCATTTCTAACCATAGAAAAGATGAATTATGTAAACTACTGTGACTGATAGAAAATTCATAGACTGAGATGTAAAATTATGTCATTATATAATTGAGCCAATCAAAATTACATAAAACGTAGTTAGTCTAGCTGTTGGTTGATTAAGTATACTTCCTTAACTTCTTTAAGTGTGGATATTCACTATAAAAATCTAAGAAATCATATTAAACATCGGCATATGCACCTGTATTCTAAGAAAAAGATGGTCAGGATATTTCTAACATCCAATTTGATATGAGGAAAGCACTTAAATTGGTTAGAAATATTTCATAGGGACATTCTATATCTTTGGAAGAGACTTCCATTAGTCCGTATGTGAATTGAGGATGAGTTTGGGCAACTTAGGGGGATTCACAACATCTGTATCTCAACACAAATTTTCCAAGTCACTGGGTGCTTAGCTTCTCACTTCTTAAAATTGCCATATCAATTTTGTTTCCAACATGGAAAGTTACAGAGAAACTGCACTATTCTTTCCAGAAAGACAAATCTCTTAGAGTCTTTTCTCAATAAAGCCTTCTATATTTTTATTCTCTCATATTTCTATTTTATGCAGGAATCTTAAAATTTAATATGACTTAATAAGCGTAAATTTTTTATCATTTAATATTTTCTAAATATAACCTATATTAATTACATTAAGAGAAAAGCATTAATAGAGATCTTAAAAGTGTCCTCCAAGGGTTTATTTTGTCTTTTTTTTTTTTTTTTAAAGTTGAGGATGGTTTGACATTGGCAATACAATTCAATTAAATCCTTAAATTGTTTTCCATATGAGGTAGTGCAGAGTTGCTGATTCAGGAATTACAATAAGTTTTTACACATCAGTTGAATTAAAAGTAAAAAACAAAAAACAAGAACAATGCGATGTTATGCTCTAGGATGTACCGATAGAAATATATACGTATCATAGTCCTATCAAATTTACTTCTTTAGAAAACTCTGTGATACTATATGCAAATTTATAAATACACTTCACATTTACCCAGGAGAATGGATGTTAAAGCTGCTCATAAAGCAATGACAAGAATTCACTGCTGTTACTCAAAGTAAAATTCCCAATGTGACACTCTGGGGTAACCTTTAGTAGATTCTACAGAGATTTTTTTCAAGGAATTTGTGATTGTTGGTGATTCCATATCTGAATTCCATAGGACAGAAACAAACAAGCAAACGAAATATGTAATACCCACATTAAGCAGGGTAAATATAATTCCTACTAATTCAGCCGCTAGGACTAAAGTCTGAAAAGTGACCTTTAAGTCCAGAGAGAGGTCTAATGTTCACATTGTAATTGTATTCTTAACTAATGATTTATAATAATAGATTAATAAATTAGGGGGAATTAAATGAGTAAATTTAATTTTATGCAATAATTACTTATAGGCTCAACTTACCCAGTGAAATGTTTTCTTAGTTCACAATTATATATTTCCGATTATTGAGGTCATGATTTGAAAGCAAAATACATTTGTTCCTATGTAAAATATGAAATTGTTTTCTTTTCATAAGTTTATAAAAGAAGTGAAAATCTGTATGTCTTTGTGGCAAAAGTGTCTTAACAATGAAAAGATGCAAAAGTATTTTAATTCCTGGCCATGTGATATGAACTGTTTATTTTCATCATGCTTTTAGTGTGATTTGACCATCTAAAACCTTTGTTGTTATTCATTTTTCTATTTAACTCCCAATTGCTCATATTCAAAAATTAGCTGCAGTAGAAGCACTTTTAACACACCTTAATGTCAAAACAAAGAAGTCATGTAAATTTTTAAATTTACCTACAAAGGGTTCTTTTAAAAAAAATCAAATTTACAGAAATAAAGCAAGCTCTTATGTTTATTCGATATATCTAAGAAAATATTTTAAAATGCCTAGAGACTGTGTGAAAATGTGAGATGAAGCTATCATACCACAAGATGGCAGATTAAGGCCACTAAACCAATATTTCTTGTAGCAGTAAAGTTCTATTTTTGTCTTTTATATACGTGTTGGCTTTTTACAGAATTTGTAATAAAATACCACAAGTTATACATAACGTGGGTGTAAACTGGTAACAAGAGATCTAGAATAAGTCAAACATTATTATTATTATTTAGTTAAACATTATTTTTAATTGAGAATCTCCTGTTTAGCTTTATTAAGATATATTAAATATTTTTCTTCATTTATTTATACCACAATAAAGCTAGAGAGAAAAATAAGTTTGCTCTTGAAACAAATAAATAAACATATAATGCAACTCTAATATAAATATATTTTTAAAGATTTTATTTATTTGGCAAAATGAGCACAAGCAGGGGGTGGCAGGCAGAGAGAGAGGAAGAAGTAGGCTCCCCACTGAGCAAGGAGCAGGATTCAGATTCGGGGCATGATCCCAGGATGCCGGGACCATGACTGGGACCCTAGACGGACACTAAACTGACTGAGTCATCCAGGTGCCCCCCATATTATTGATATTTGAAATTATATTAGAATTGCCATTATAGAATCAAGACAATTACTCTATAGTACTAAGAAAATATGTGGTGAGGAGGTCATGAAATTTCTAGATACAGGTTTTCCTGGTGAGAAGCATCTAGTTTATGCTAGCCATAAAGTGTTATTTGAGGAAATAGCACAATGTCCAATAAGGCTGTGCCATAGAAGGTGCATGTGGTCACTATTGCTGGGAAGTGAGACTGAAAATGTTTTCAAGGACAATGTATTCTCAAAAGAAAACACCTGAATGGTCTAGTAAGTATTGGAACCCTTTAAAGAATGCTAAAATAAGGGCTGGTTATTTGAATTAGCATTTGAATTATCATTTATAAAGATCAGGGACACCTGGGTGGCACAGTAGTTGAGCATCTGCCTTTGTCTCAGATGGTGATTCTGGGGTCCTGGGATCAAGTCCCGCATCCGACTCCCCACAAGGGGCCTGCTTCTCCCTCCGCCTATGTATCTGCCTCTCTCTCTGTGTCTCTCATGAATAAATAAATAAAATCTTTTAAAAAATTATCAAGGTCAAACTTTCAGCCCTTGGAAGCTGTCGTGGACTGGACAAGAGAGCATAATTTGGGTCATAGAAAGGCCAATTTGGAGTGTTTCCTAATATTCGCAATCAAACATGATGCAGATTCAGACATGAGAAGTGAAGTGGGGATGGAAGCCTGAGATGTTTGAGAAATTGCGCGGGCAGGTGGAGAGAACTCTTAATTAACCAACCAATTAGTCAAAGATCACTTATTTTTTCATTCAACAAATTACTTAAGCTCTTCTACTATGCTAGGCACATTTAAATGAAAATATCAGATTATAATTTTGAGAAAGATAAAATCTGAGCTATTACAGAGCTTATCTTCTATTGGGATACAGAAATATGCTGTGATGACGTGCTCAAGGCCGAAGTGACTAAAACCGCACAAGCGCTGACACTGATGTGTTTTAGAAACATCAAAGAGGCCGAAGTTACCATACAGAGATGATAAAAAAGGGAAAGGATATGAAGAGATACTTTTTTAAATCAACTACTAATTCATGAGTCAGCATTGCATAGGTATTGGATATACAGAAATAAGCAAACATAACAGATCTTTCAGTCTGATGGAAAACTCGTTATGTCAGGAGAAGATTATAAGCCAATATGGGTAAGAGAAATGTCTGTGGATGTGAAGACGTCAAGAACGATATGTGCAATGGTTTCTTGGTGAAGCCAACTAGTTCCATAACAATTTTATTAACCTAGAGAAAAAGAATTTCACAGGAGAAGCCGTTATTGGTGGCCGGTGTTGGAAGAATGGCAGTAATGCGTGTTGCTTTTAAGATACAGAATTTGCCATACTGTGGAATAGTGAGAGGATGTCAGTGGGAACTAAAATCTTAGAGAATATGATGCATAGTCAATACTTTAAGAATAGAATATAAATTGAATAAGTCAGGTACACAGTCCTATTGAAGGGTAAAGGGAAGATCATGTTAGGTTGAGAAAACCTCAACCTCAGTGGCTTCTACTGCAGAGAAAGCTTTCTGCAGTATATTCCACTTGATACATAACCTCCAGAATGGGGAGAATTGGAACAAAAGTGAAGCATGTGAGGGAGAGAAAGTTACTCAGGCAGAGGTGAAAAGCCTAGACACAATCAAGGAAATTTAAAAAGAGTAGAAGAGGAGCCGTTTTAGAAACAAATGGTTTACTTTTGTGTGTGCGTAAGAGATAGCTAAGTAGGATTCCCATTATCCTACAAGTTTCTTCATTCCACTGGGAGAATGTTTCTAATTCATTCAATCAGTAATTTTGTATATTCATCTAGTCTGTACGGTGTCAGTAGTAATGCAAGGGTATACTGAGGCAGGGGAGAAGTGTGACAGGATTGGGAGCCCTATTTCTAAGACTGAGGGCATGGAGATTGTGCTCATGTGTAAGATGAAAATTTGGTTGAAACATTAATAGGCTATCTGAGTAATCAAACATCTAGCTAAATAATTCTCTGACACTATGTACCCCATGAGTTTTCAGGATGCCCCTGAACCCAACAGTTTTACAGGAGCTCAGAAAGTGGAAGGATGCCAATAAAAGGCACACATTGACCCAAGGGATGCTATGGCACCCGTGGGCCCCGTTAGACGGAAGTGTTGGCATCGCAATGTATAAATTTCAGGAACTACTAATGCATATCAGTCTGTTTGGTTAAGGTTGAAGGCATAGGCTCTCTAATTAGCCATGGTTTGCTATGGTTGGTATGGTGGGTAGTGGATAACTTCCTATACTGACAGACTGGGAGAGGGGTAGTGAGCAATCAGAGGAAAAGAAATGCCCACAGAACACAAGGAACAATATGAGTCAATAACTATATATGTGTTTATTGCTAGAAACAAATGGGGTGCGGTCACGCCACTAATCTGGATAAAGATTTTGGGAACAAAGCTTTTGGAAGGGCAGGGTGAGAAGAAAAGAGATCAATAACAAGCAACATTTTATTCATATAGACTTTGCCATAAATAGGAGAGTTCTTATGAAATGTGAGACATTCTAACTCAGAAAAGTGGTCACATGGTAAACACTGACTGTGATGTGTCCTGAAGACATTAATTTCATTTCTATGCTCTGAGGCAAAGAGCAGAAAATGCCTTTGAATTTGCACTTCTGTCTGGCTGACCACTGTGTCACGGTCAACATTTATATATAGCTTCATCCTCATTTAATTCTTATCTCTATTTATATGTCACTTCCACGAAGAGGTCTTTACCCACAAACCTATCTAAAATAATCACCAGTCATGACTTCTGCCCTGCCCTAATTTTCTTCATAATGCACTTATCACTTCCTGGCATTATATTGTATACTATATTTGCCTGAGGCTATTAATCTGAAATAATTTAGTAATAATTTTGGAAGCAGAGCAGATGGATTAGATAGCAGTTATGATCTCATCCTCACCCGTATTACAATCACAAAAATTGATCGTGATTAATTTTACACTACGTGGTTATTATTAAGGATCAAACTATTTTTTTGGCCAGCTTCAATAATCTGAAGGACAGAAATTCCTTAGTTCAATTGTAAATAATAAGATAATAATGTCAAATAATAATAGTAATGATTTTGGTGACCATCAGTGTAGTGGTCTACTCCATCTTTTCCTTTAACTCTCTGATAGCAAATAATTAGATTCTAGAAAATATCTGAAGACTCTTGCGTGTGTAGGTATTGATTAGAGAAGCACAGATATTTAGGCCAGGTGCTCTGCTCTCTATGGTTCATTCAATGTCACACCTTGGGTTAGGTAAACTCAACCTTTTGACATGAAGCCATGACTGAGGGAAAGGGGAGGACTGTTCTGATCTGAACTTCCATTGGTCAAAAAACCTGTCGGAAACCTGTTTTTCTTTCACTGCAAATCTATATTAGCCCCTGAATGTTACTCACGGTTAGTAATTAGAGATATTTATAAGAAACCACATTTTATTTTTCAGCTTATTCTTGTCTTGCTTGGAGTTTTCAATGAGACCTGACACTGGGTTAACAAGCTTTTACTGTGAGAAGCTTTGCAGGAGAAATTTAACCAGTGTCTCAGGTTTCCAGGGATAACGCCCAACAGCTACACAATTAAGGTAATGACAAGGAAGCAAGAGTGAACTGAGGCAGTGTGTCAGAGCGAGAAATCACAGATCTAACTTAATTGAATTCTCTGAATAACAATTAAAAAAATGTATCACTTTAAACACAGAAAGGAATTTTAAGCCAAGTCCTGAGCCACTGGCAATATCTCATTATAATAGAAGTCACTAAGTAGAATGATTTAAATGTGCTGAATATAAAACGTCTTCTAGCATACATAAATAGTATGAGTTTTTAGAAGTTTTTAGCATAATCTTGGAATATTTAAACACAAATAGAGATATTAGACTTTGCTCTACTTTTGCCAATTTTTAAAAGCATAATTAGAGCAGATTTATTTTCCACCAATAAATGAGGTGCAAGATATAGGTGATTTAATTTAAGTATATTGACCACTTAGGAAAATAAGCCATAATAATTTAAAGGAGGATTTACTTTAATATTTGATACATACTAGGAAGAGAGAACAGATCGTTTCTCTGTTTATTTCATACCAGTTTGAAGCTTATACCTAAGTAATTGCTTCATATGCCACTTACTGTAGTTCAACTGTGCCCTGCTGTAAACTCCTAAAACAAAATGCATTTTATTTTATTTTTAAGATTTTATTTATTTATTTATTCATGAGAGACACACAGAGAGAGAGAGAGAGAGAGACACAGAGAGAGAGACACACACACAGGCAGAGGGAGAAGCAGGCTCCATGCAGGGAGCCCGACGTGGGACTGGATCCCAGGTCTCCAGGATCACACCCTGGGCTGAAGGTGGCGCTAAACCGCTGAGGCACCTAGGAATCCCCAACAAAATGTATTTTAATGATATTTAAGACACATAATACATTAGACGTATTGTCTACAAAAATTGCCTGTCTCAATTTTTGAGTGATCTTGGATTTTTTCAACAGCTCATGTAGAAAATTTTCTATTAAGTCATGAAATTTTTTGAACAAATCATCCCTCCCAACAGATTTGGAAACCAGAGGTAATTAAATGCTTTCAATTATTTGAATTTTCTTGGTTTTGTATACACTTAGTAATTAGAGGAAGACAGAAATATAATTTTAGTATTTGTTTTATGTAGTATATACTATAGATTATTTCATCTTTATCAGTAAGTAATAGAAGGGCAACATATAATTTTCTTATCACAACATTAATTCATTCTATTAAATTTGCAACTGATATCTTTGACCACCAAGGCACTGTCAGATTTATTGCAATGTTCAAGAAACTGTCAGTCAAGCCAAAAGAATCTAATGGACCCCTTAATACAGAAAGGAGTGATTACTGGAAATGTGATCTCTAATATTTTAAAGTGTATTGATTCTAATTTGCTTTCAGTAATTATTATTTTTAAAAAAAATGAATGCATGGACTTATTAAAATGAGTAATCAGGAAGATAATTTGAAGTTCTGCTACCAGATATAGGTAACAAATTCTGCTGGAAACAGTCACTCATCCAATTTACTCCCAAGTAAAATCACCCAATTTTTTAAATCTCAGAATGGAAAAGCCCCAGGGAATGAGAAATGATCATTCAGTCTGTAGAAAGAGCCTACTTTATCTTACCTTGTGTGTGATGGGTGATTGAAAATAACAAAATTATTTTCATTAAGCTCTCATATAAATAGTTTGCTTCTTTTCTTTACCTCCTCAGTTCACAGTTAGTTGCAGATTCTACAGGTACAACTAAATGCCCGTATATTTTTACGGTATAATTTACAATAAAATATGTAGGCCACTCTTTATGTCATATGGATTTGAGTGTGTTCTGTTCTGCCAAAATCAGATTAGAATTCTAGAGGATTTCAGATATTACTTTCCTGGATTTACATATATGAAATTACTCTGGGTGTGCCTACAAAGTCAAAAATCAGGATTTTAAAGCATACAGAAGTTCCAGAGCTCACTTGAACCTGGAAATTTGACCTAGTTTTAGTGATGAAAAGCATAATACACTACTGGGTATATCAATTAGGCAGGAAACAACAAATATAATATGATATAATCCCTTCTTGCGTAATACCTAATCAGTTTATATGACCTTAGTCATCAAAATAATAATTAACTTACTTATACTGGTTAATTAAAAGGTAATGATCTTGTAACTTATTGTATAGGTATTACCTAAATGAGAAGTGAAAATAAACAGTTTAAGGAGTTATGAATCTTCCAGTTCAAGATGTTAAACCAAGCACACCAATGAGATTCATCTTAATGGCAACATCTCATTTAAATTATATTAGAAATAAAAAACGTTATAAATCTATGACATGCTAGAAAAAAGGATATCAATATATGAGAAATTTATAAGAAATCATATAATTGATAGTTTGTTAAATGGAAATAAAAATACCAACATGGAATGAATGCAGAGAGAATGTCAAAATAGTAAAAGCCTATATATCAGCACAATTATGAATAGACTACAGACTTGTTATAACAAATAACTATCTTAAACATGGGCAAAAATCAAAGAACCAGTTTAAAGGTTGTATATGAACAGGTGAATACCATTTACTCCTGTCTATTCACCAACATGCAGAAGGAGAAACAGAAAGACATGACCCAAGTTTTGGAACCTTTTCAACATTATTTGATTGAATATCTTAAGAACAATAAAGCATTTATTGTGGATGCTGTTACTCATTTGTAAAGACTAATATGACTTTTGCAAGTCAAATGACTCATTCAGGTTCACAGAGAGCCCAGCCAGATTTCTCAGTCTCACCTTTTAAAATCTTAGGAATAAAACATTTAGGCAAAAGAGCCAAGATAAACAAACAGAAAACATAATTTGAATTACAATTTTGTTTCCCCAAAGTTCCTATGTTGAAACCTAACCTCCAGGGTGATGGTATTTAGAATGGGTTTTTGAGAGGTGATTAGATCATGAGGGTAGTGCCTTCATAAATGAGACTCTGGACTTATAAAGGAGACCCCAGAAAGCTCCCTTTGCTTCTCCTACCACCTGAGGATGTAAAGAGAAGACAGCAGTCTATGAACCAGAAAGCAGGCCCTCACCAGATACCCAATTTACTGGCATCTTGATCATAGGCTTCCCAATTTCTGGGACTGTGAGAAATATGTTTATAAGCCACTCAGGGTATAGCATTTTTGCTCTAGCAGCCTGAAAGGACTAAGACAGGCAAAAAAATAAGATAACAGAAAGTATGACTGAAGTTGAAAGAACTAACGCAGAGAAGGTACAAAACTACAAAAATAAGCACCCTCTTATTTTCTTTTTTTAAAAGAGAATTTAGAAGATCCTGGATATTAAAACAGGACAAGATCCTATGAAACAGAAAAAAAAATAGTGAATATCTATGAAATCAAGGGTATTACTAAAAGAAGCAATAGAATGTGTCAAAGTTAATGCAAAGCATATTGACAAGGAAATTGACAATATGAGAGAAAAGCGAGGAAAGATAAGAAGTGTTGCTCCCAAACTAACTCTGAAAAATAGTAATAACAAACAGATTTAGGAGTTTTAAAATACAATGAAATAGAGTATTTTCTAATGTTGAAAAGTGACATTAGGTCTTCAGAAAAAGGGCTGGCCAATATAAGATTGAGCCGTATTCTGCTGCTGCATAATAAATCACTCCTGAAACTTAATAGTATAAAACAAATTTTATTTTTATATTTTACTAATGGATTCTGTGGGTCAGATGGTTTCACCGGGTTTGATAAGCTTGTTTGGGCCTTAGCTAGAAAGCCTTGGAGTCAGAGTTTACAGAAGTCATCTCTGAGTGGGCTATTGTAGGAATAATACATGTGGTCATTCCATGTGATATCTTTGATGGACTAGTTTTGGCTTCCTCATAGCATAGCAGTGGAGTTTTAAGAGTGACTGTCCCAAGAATATAAGTTTTAAGTGTATGAGATTATATTCATCTAGTCTTGGAATTCACATAACATAATATCTGCTGTCACTATATATCAAAGCAGCCACAAACTTTGTTTTCACATATTCAGTAGCAGAGGACAGAGACCCCACCATTTGATGGGAAGGGTGGCAAAGTAAGAAGATTTTGTAAGGTGAGAGACATTTTTGTAGCCATCTTAGAAAATTCAATTGGCCCAACCCATGTTGAGGGGAAAAACTTATTAAGAAATTACAGAGAAATAGAAAAAAATATTGGAAGTATCATCTGCAAGGGACAAAAAACATGCTAGCATTTATTTTTTAAAAGATTTTATTTATTCATGAGAGACAGAGAGAGAAAGAGAAAGAGAGAGAGAGAGAGAGAGGGAGAAGCAGGCTCCATGCAGAGAACCCAACATGGGACTCCATCCTGGGTCCTGAGGATCAGGCCCTGAGCTGAAGGCAGCGCTAAACTGCTGAGCCACCCAGGCTGCCCCATGCTAGCGTTTAACACTGCCTTTAACTTAAAAAAAAAAAAAAAAGTGATTTCTAACTTGACTCATTTAGTATTCTATGTGCCATGCATATGAAGAAAAAACAAAGCCATTTATTTTTGTGAATGTATGTGTGGACCAATAAATGGGTCTCCCCATTCAGTATTCCTCAGAAAGTTACATGAAAATATAGTCCAACAATAAAACGATGAGAATGAACAAAGAAATAGTTACAGAAATTAAGAAACAGTAAAGAATTAAAAGAGACACCTTATCTTACAGAAACATGTCAGTGGTCGCAAATAAGAATATCTATGTGGAATAAAATATGAACCATGGAAGGATTAATAATGAACACGCTAATATCAGTAACATTTTGGAGGAGGTATATGCTTATTTTCCCAAGTAGAAAATAAAAGAGAAGTATAAATCCTAAGAAACAAATCAAAACAACTGTACAAAAATGCATGGGCCAAATGTGAAGCAAATGAAAGTGTGATATATTCACCGAAATGGCCATATATAAGGAAGATGACTCAATTTGACCTTTTAAGGAATATTATCCTGTAAATTTTATAAGACCTGGGGACATTGGATAGAAGTGAGTCAACAATAATAGATAATTTGGCTCAATAATAAGTTATACTTTAATAGCTACAAAATGTAAACACTGTTGGATCTCCAAATATAAATCAACATATCCAAAAAGAAAAGACACGTGGAATCACAAAGTAGAACCGTGATTCTGCCAATATGAAAGGAAAGCAGACGTGACAACCTTGGGGAGTGGAAGAGAGAGTGTGGAGGGAAAGAAGCACTTTTGTGACATAGGATACAACAATTCTTGTTGTACCAGTGGAGAAACAAGAGATGGTGTCAAGATTAACTGATCCCAAAATGAATTTTAAATAAAGTAGTTACATACACAAAAGTGATCGATACAGAAACAGCACTTAGAAAAGGAGAAAAGTTAAAACAAAATAGAGCAAAGAGAAGACACATGGCATAAGCTAAGCTAAATCTATGGAATCGCAAGATTAAGAAATTAGCAATAGAGGTATAAAATATTATCTAGAAATACAGAAAAAAAATCACTAGAGGACTAAACAAAAAAATAATAATTGAAAGGAACTGATTTGAGAAGTGATGGGCATGGGGTGGGGGAGGGAGAAAACGATTCCTTCTCATTACAATTCCTACTGTGTAATTCCATTTTTA
The DNA here is from genome assembly GCF_048418805.1 of Vulpes vulpes. Lineage (NCBI taxonomy): Eukaryota > Metazoa > Chordata > Mammalia > Carnivora > Canidae > Vulpes > Vulpes vulpes. The sequence goes on from NC_132783.1 coordinate 136,463,283, forward strand.
AACACAATGGATATATGCTACTTTCGTAAAATTAACAATAATACAATTTCTGCTCACATTTATGGTTCTTAAAGGAACCCAGTCATTACTAGCATCATAAGGTTAGATTTTCCCATGGGAAAAATGCTGAATGATATTTAAAAATAGGTAAAAGTTAAAGGGGGCACAAAATACTTTTAAGATGTTGTGACTTACGGGGATATTTCTTAATTGTTCATGTCGGGAGATGATTTATGTTTGTATAGAGGCTCTTTCTCCATTTAAATGAGAACCGTGAGGTATTACATAACTGACCTACAGGGGAAGCAGAATGCCTTGTGAAATAAGTTCACTCTACATTAAAACAAAAACAAAGCCTCAGTGAATAGATACTCATTTGGTTGATAAAATTCTCAATAGATATTAACACACAAAGTAATGACATTATGTACAGAGACAGTTTGGTGAACAAGTAAGGTTTCTGAATGTGAATGAAAACTAAACAAATGCAAAAATATGACATAAAAATAATTTTATGGATGATAACTGCTGGGAAATCGTAGGTCTATTTCTGCAGCCTGGCAAAAAATAAGTTTGACACAAATTCAATTCTTGAAATAATCATTGCGGAAAAAATATAATCAGACCACTGATTTCTTCGCTCACATCATTTTGGACTGAAACCCTCAAAGCTGTCATCTGTGAATATGAAAGACAATCATAGTCATGAATATGAAACAAAGATTAATGTTACTCCTGATTGGAATGGTAGGCATGAAGTTTGCATTAGGAGGTGCAAGGTGTAAGAATAGAAGGAGATGGAAGCATTCTGTGAGACGGGGTAATAAAGAACGTCTGTTGCTCTAATATTATAGATGATGGCTGACTTGCTCTGTTCTGGACCGAATAGATGCCACCAACTATAGTTGTATGAATCACCACTGCCTGGTCAGCACTTCCCTGGCCCAGCGGTACGATCAATATATCTGAATCTAATTCCAGGAAGTCTTTGTTTTTTAAAGATTCTAAGAAACTATACCACACTTAGGGTTATGTGCCAATCATATAGCTTTAGTGACTCAATTAAGGAAAGTAGAAATGTAAATGTAATGTGATTTATTTTTGGTTTATATGAAATAAATACAATAACCTTTCTCAAGAAGCTATAAACTAAAACTTAATCTAATCAAAATGCTCTGATTACAACTTTAAGGGACATACAATACCAAAAGAAATGAAACAAAATGAAATTATTCAAGCACTGGTCACATATTCTTGAAGTTTTTATTTTATGGTTTGAACAAGTCACAATTAATTGAATTGGCATCGCCACGTATTTCATCCTGCTTTGTATTTTTGATTAGAAGAATCTTTTAAGTATTCATTTAATTGAAATTATATGACAGCCCTCTATTCAGATCTACTTAAATTTAAGAAGCATTCACAAAGAACTTCCAGCTGCTCTGAATCCTTAAACATCTGGAAAGATAAAAAAGCCTAAAGATCAAAAATTAAGAAAAAGCAAGTAGTAAAACATAGTTTATTTGTGGACTTCCAGTTCAATTCCATTGGCATACGACTATCCTTATGCCAGTACTACTGTCTTGATTATTCTAGCTTTGTGGTCGGTTTTGAATTTGAGAAGTGTGAGTCCTCTGAATTTGTTCTTTTTTTGGCAGAATTTTACCAGGTATGCTCACTCACTAGGAATTAAATACAAACTTGAAATACAAATAAATAAATTAAATAAAGAGTGGTTTGGCTACACTTTGTCCTTCCCGTTTACACATGAATTTTAGGATAAGCTTGCCAGTTTCTGCAAGCAAGGCACTTCATACTTTCATAAAGATTGCATAGACTCTGTAGAACAATTGGGGGAAATACTTGATATTGATTCCTGTTAAAGAACATATTACAGTCTCCACAAGGCGTCAGCAAACATTCCCTGGAAGGAATAGGAACTCTTTCTAAAATGGCATGTGAATAATGAGCAAATAAATTAGCCCTGCTGTTGTAAAGGTGTGTCATAACTTTAGTTCCCAAACAGTAGATGCACAAACAGGCAATGTCAGTTCCCAAACAGCAGATAAGTAAGTGGCTATGTCCTGAACATTAGATGTTTTTTTATTGTTTTTTGACTTGTTCTGGGCTACCTCCTGGCATTTAGACACCTGTACATTTTATGTTGGTAAATAATAAAGGTCAAAAAGTACTTTGCTTTCACTGTGACCCATATGTTACCCAGAAAAAATTTGGTCTCCTGGACTCTTTCTCAAGGAGTACAAGTCTTTCAACAATACATTTTTAAAGCCACTTTATGTGTTTTATGTTGTCACCCTATATAACCTTTGGAAACACTCACATAGTTTTCCCCATTACATTGCTACATAGTCTTTAGTGCCATCTGCTCAGAATCTTTTTATTATTATAGAATTTTTTTCTGCCTAAAATACTGTCTTGGCATTTGGATATTCTTTACTTTCCATTTTTGAAGACGGGAACTTTTTTTTTTTTTTTTTTTTTGGACTCATTGTTTGTTTAGCATTGCCCCTAAGCGCCAAATTGACAATGGTCTCCTGTTGAGAAAAATTTCAGTCTGAGGTTAAAATTAAAATCTTTCTCATCACATGTTAAAACATATGAATCATTTTAGTTTTAAAAATTGTAACTTGGAGGGATGCCTGGGTGGCTCTGTTGGTCTTAATTTTGGCTCAGGTCATGATCTCGGGTTTTGAGATCGAGTCCCATGTTGGGCTCTATGCTGGGTGCAGAGACTGCTTGAGATTCTCTCTCCATCCCCTCTGCTGCTCCACCTTCTCTCCCTCTCTCTAAAAACAAACAAACAAAAAACTATAATTTGGTTATCCATCATTAAAATTGTCATTCTGATGTATATTAATCAAATTGTAGTAAGTAATAATGTATTAAATAATATTTTTAAAGAAACTCTTTTATTTTGTACACTTTATGATTTATATTCTATGGGTCTATTGTTATACATGCACATGAATACACAGACACACATATTTTTCCTTCCATGACTATTAACCAGGACTCATAGTATAGGAGCATTAGCTTTTCTTTCCCCACAGAGAGATGTTTGGCAGGGAAATAATGATACAATAAATAAATATATGTATAAATAGATGAGTAAATAAACTAATTAATTAATAAAATTTTACTTACTTCTTTATTTACTTGTTTTTGTTCCTGTCCTTGGGAAAAAATGAATGTGTTTTTCCTTTGTAGGGTAGTAATGATGTACTAAGTTAAAGGGTACCACTTATGTGTTTTCTATTTAACAGAATGGATAAAATAGATTCACTATGTCAATAGCTGCTTACAGGAGCCAGGGATGTATTGATTTCACCATTAAGGAGGCCACGGCTGCAAATGGAATCTTAACTTCATTAAGCTTAAGTAAACACATTTCCATTACCCCAGATCCATCTGTCTTTTTCCATTGGCTGACCAAGAGTATCAAATGGGATGTAATAGAAATCACAGCACTTGTAGTACAGTATGAGAGCAAAGGTATCAGAGTCCAAGTGCCCAGGTACAAATTTAGTTTCCATGGCCTAACAACTCGGTAGATTATTTAATGTCTCTGGGCTTTAGCCCAGAAAGTAATTGGATCTGCTTCTTACAGTTGTAGTTTGAATGCAATGAGAAATTATATGTAATATTATCTGGCATCAAATAAATATTAACATAATGGTTATAATTATTTTTATTATTCATAATGGGTAGTTGCATACATTTGGGTATATTTAAGAAGGAAAGATTAGAATGTTTGGCTTAGAATACCCTTGACATCATTTCATTTTAAGTAGAGTTTGTTTATTGTACATAAGGATACAAGTACGACCATTTTTGTGAAGGAAGCAGTCTGTAAATGTTATGGTATTGGGATTCTATGCCAAAGTACACAGAAAAGGTAACATACTAAAAGGAAGGAAGAAGGATAATTGATTGATTTCATATTTGAGCTACAGTTTAAACTGAAAAATATAGTTAAATTACTCTAATAATGGGTAGACAGGATTCATTTGAAAATGAATTAATTTTTAGTAGGCATTAATTCATGGACTTACATTTCTCAAAGAAACCTAAAAAAAAAAAAAAGATCTTAGATGAGACTAGATGAGACAATTAGGCAAACTATTATTTTTATTTGAAAGTGAAGGGGATATAAAAGGAAAAAAAAGAAGGTCTTGGATCCATCAGAGAATGTACATAAGATGAAATATACAAACAACTTAAGGTACCTGATACCACTGAGATCTCTTTGAGAGAAAAAGGAGGAACAAATATAACTATATATAATGTGTATGTGTGTGTATTATATGTACACACACATAGAGGGAGAGACATAACAATATCCCATAATAGAAGATAAGACAGAAAGGACTATTAATGCTACCATTGAAATGGAATGAATTGGTCAACACTGAAAGAAATAAAAAAAATTAAGAGAAATAATATTTTCCTTAAAAACCAAAAGTTCCTACATACTCCTCAAGGATTAGTAGCTATGGATAGTAAAATGACACTCTCAGCCCAAATATCTACTGAAAGCAACTCCACAGTTCAAGTATAGAAATAATAGAAACCCCTCTCTCAAGGAACAGACTCCTTTAAGGAGATTTTTAGTCAACCTCCTATACCCTAGAATAAGAGACAGCATAAAACATAAATACATATGTTTGAGGAAGGAGAAAGAGGAAGTGGAAGAGAAATTCACTTAATGGATTTAAATGGGCATAAAAGACATTAAAATTAATGGATCTTAATGGGTATAAAAGAAATTTTAAAAGATAAGTGTTAAGAATGACTATGGAGGGGGTGCCTGAGTGGTTCAGTTGATTGAGACTAATTTCTATGGTTCATTCTGAAAGCTGATGAATTTCAAAGTATAAAAATTAAGAATAAAATATTTATAGGCTCTACTAGAATCTCAATGATTGAGTGGCAGTCAAGCCAACCTTGTCATTGAATTTTAGCTATAAACAAAACACTCTGTGTAGGTCTTGTTAAACAGGTGTATATGAGTAATAACCATCTCTGTACTTAAAGTGATGTTCAGTTAGTTGTGAAATATAATGAAAGTGAAGTGAGTTTTTAGCAAGTCATACCGGAGGAATTAAAAGAAAAAATAAATCCTGGGCATTTAAACAGGATATATAAAACTGGGACTTTAAAACATACCTCTCATTTCTAACTAAACAATATGGGAAGGAGACTTCTGCTTCCAGATTAGATATACTAGATTCTGGAAAGTTCAAACTTCTTCTGTGCTATCTGGAACTAGTCAATTAAATTAAATATTTAAATATAGATGATAAACTAGAACTTTAGGAGGAATGTGACTATTGGGGCACCTGGGTGGCTTAGTGAGTTAAGCATCTGCCTTTGGCCCAGGTCATGATGATCTCAGGGTCCTGGGATTCGAGCACCATGTTGGGCTTTCTGCTCAGTGGGGAGTCTGCTTCTCCCTCTCCCTCTGCCCCCACCACTTGTGCTTGCTCTCTCTCTGTCTCTCTTCTCTCCAATAAATAAACAACATCTTAAAAAAAAAAAAAAAAGAATGAGACTATCCATGGTGAGCTGGGAGTCACTAGATGCTTTGTTTTGCAAGGTGTTATCAATTCTGAAGACCAATAAGAATCTGAATTTGAAATGAACAAAACATGTAGACTTTTAGAAATGAAAGGAGCACACCCTTGCACAGCTAATTTTCCCTTTGGTACTTCTTTGGTACTTGTGGGGGCATACTGGAGGTTGTGGGTTTTATAATACATGCTTTTAAATGGTTATGTGAGTGTCTTCAGTCTCAAAGTTAAGAGTACAGAAAGTCCTGATGGAGGGAGTGAATTTGTAACAAATATGTAATGCCCCTCAATAAATTTCCAGAGACCTATGATTAAGGCTCACAATAATTTAGTACAGGACTAAATCCCCTGCTATCTTTCCTTTGTGAAATAACAAAGTTCTACCAGTTGTTGATCAGAAGCTTGGGAAGAATATTCCAGAATTAACAAGATAGTATGAGTCTTATTCCTTATATTGAGAATGACTCATTATTTTTTTCTTTTTAATGGAATAAAAGTGAACCTGGATATTTTTAAAGTGTCATATAGATCATCTATGATTCTTTTATGCAAAATTCCCAGCACATAAATTATGGAAAAAGGTACAAAAGTGTGACTAATAATGAAGCAAAACAAAATTTAGAATCATATTCTTAGATGAGCTAGATATTGGGGTTTGGATAAAGTGCTTTAAAATAATTATAAAATAAAGAATAACTGGAAGAAAATGGAAAATTTCAATAGTTTCAATAGAGGAATATCTCAGAAATATTTCTATATGTACTCAATAACTGAATATAAATAGCCTGGAGTCGTGTTTTATAGTATACAGTATAAAATGGGAAGAAAAATCAATAAACTCAATGAAAGGTCAATAGAACATATCCGAACTGAAGACAAAAAGGAAACAGTGTAAGATCCAGGTAGATCAGAGTCAAGATGCCTAACATGTACGTAATTTGAGTCACCAAAGGAAAAGAGAAATAGAATAGCAAAGCAACATTTGACAAGATAGTCATTAAGAAGTTTCCTAAACTGATGAAAAACATTAAATCACATAGTGAATAACAACTAGCACTGCCTATAAAAACCAATCATATATGCAAGTGCATGCACACATACACACCCACACACACATCCCAACACATCATACATCGTACATCACATTATATCAAACTGTCGAACATCCAAGACACACACAAAAAAAAACACTTTTAAAAGCAGCTAGATAAGTACCAACTTAAAAATGAAATAACAAGATCAGGGGCTGACTTTTCAATAGAAATGACTGAAAGTAAAAGAGCAAATTTGTGAAAAACAAAATAGGGTATATTTTTATAGCTAGAAAAAATATCAGATTAAAGAATAAATATCTCTTGGACAAATATAAACTGAGAACAATTGTCACCAGCACTAAAAATAATAATAGATATAGTTATTTAGAATTAGTTGAATTATTAAAGAGAGAAATTTAGAAAGAACAAGTTCTTCCTTAAACTTCAGTGGTTCTGGAGACTGTAAGAATGAATCTTAGAAAAATATAACTAGAGACGTTTGTATTCAGACCTGTTCAACTAAACTCACTTTACCTTTGCAAAATTCCTAAGTCTGAGTGTAAGACTGTGCTATGAAATTTAATATACGACAGTCTTTGCAATGTTCGTTTCATTGTATATATATGTTGATACCAAATCAATGTGTCTACATGCATACATAACATGTTGTTAGCAATGTTTGTGGTACCTCTGGGAGTAGAATTGGGAAGATAGAACTTCATATTTTTTTTTAAAACATACGTCTTCTATATTTTAAAGAAATTAAGACTGGATGTTTTATATGTAAAGTAAGTGCTTGGAAATAGGTAGAAGATAAAATCACAATGCGATTGATGTTTTTATATGAGGGGACAAATACAGATATAAAACATCAGTAACTGTGAAACCATTGCTCGACTATTCCACCAGGACATGAGAATGTGAAACATACAACGGCAGCAAAAAAATGGGAAAGCAGAAGTGTTAACTGACTTAGCACCGTGGAAAAGTGAGATGTAAATACATCATAGGGCTCCCAAGAGGCTCAAAGATTGTTTTGCCAGTTTCCCTAGAGTATAACAAATAAAGTGGGGGAAAGAAAACTAAATAATTGCTTGAAATATTTATAAGAAAATGATGAGGTTCAGATTTCTTAGTAGCCATGTGATTGTTCCTTCTCCATCTCAAGAGAAGTTTGAAAATGTATTTTCTAAAGAATATAAAACTATAGTTCCCATATGAAAGATATCAGGCACAATTGAGAATAGGGAAGCAAAACTGAAAACACCTTAATGTAAGCATTCCTGTATTAAATGATTAGGTACCTGGCCTTATTTTGATCTTGATTTCCAAAACACTGGCAGCCATGCCTACATCCCCAAGGTAACAGACGTCAATACATTTCAGGAACTAACAGTCAATAACTTTCAATAACTAACAGTCAGGAATATCACTATCTACAATTTCGAATTCTCCACTGAAAGAGAAACTTGTACACTCTGCAGTAAAGACTTGAATTGGTTACCCCAGCCCACATACACAGAGCTTTTACTAATGCTTCCAACATCTACCTCATAAATATTAGCAGAAGGCCATGTTGGTAGATCTTTAGGAATGATCCAAAGAGAGAAAAACATAAACTGTAAGAATGTTGACTTTTTAGTAGAATGAAATTTCAAAACATATATTTCAAATTGTCAGGAGCCCAGCTGAGCTTTGCACCAAGCTGCTGGATGCTTGGCGATCCAATTAAAGCATTAAGTCAAAAATGAATGTTAAGCCTCTAATCATTTACTGTGTTGGTATAGCAAGATGTTAAAACTGGAGAAAGCTGATTCCTCACGTTCCATTTCCCACGTGGAATGGTGCAATTGGCAGAGGCTCAAGCGGATCAGACGTAGGGGTGCTCTCACTATTAAGGAAGCCTGAACAAAAGGTTTCAGCAGCTGTATGGACCCAGAGACTTGGTGATGGGTGAGGAGAGGACTTGGAGTAAAAAAGCACTAGGTACTGAGTCAGAGTGGGGAAAAGTTCTCCGCACTTCCCCCACTATGATGTCTCAGCAGAGGTGCCCGAAGGTGACCCCTCGTGCGGTCTCAGGTAAAGAAACCTTGGAATGAATGCATGTGTATTAGCTTGAACTAGCCTGGACTAGCAAAGAGCATGACCAGCCAGAGGAGCCTGGGTCATTGACTGCAAATCCCTTCAGAGGCGGAGGTGCCCTGTGTACCAAGTCTGGTGGGGGGAGGACAGTTTGGGGCCTCCCGGGCAAAGCCTTAGTAATATTCTCTTATCAAGCTTGAAGAATTACACATATATTTTTAACCAGGATCCAGAATCCTCACAAGCATTCTCATAAAGAGGTATAAAAAGCTATTTAAATATGGATGCTATATAAAAGAATGATTTTTGTAAAATAATTATTTGATACCCAAAATAACATACAACCAATGTTGAAGAAGTCTTGTGTAGAAATAAAAAGAGAGAGATAGAAAATTAAAAAAAAAAAAAAGATAAGAAATATATAGAACAAGCCGAGGTGGTCCAAAAGCCTAACAAAGAAATTTCAGAAAATAATAAAACCAAAATTAGATCAGAGGACATCACTAAATATATAATTTAAGGATGTATCAGCAATGCCAAGCACAGATACCTATAGATTTAAAAGACATGCCAAGTGTCTAGCTGGATGAATAAAAATAATTCTATAATAAGACATGCCATCCTGACATTGCCGATCAGTTGATCTCAAAATTAGATCCCACAAGCTTCAAGAAAAAAAAAATGACTTAGTCAAAGATAAAGAATCAGAATATGTACAAAGATTTCTTGAAAAAAAAAGAAAAACAATGAAAACTAGAGCATGTTTTCAAAACTTAACCGAAAGCAGAATCTGTGGCAATTGGGGTAATCAACAGGATTGAGCAGGTTCTAACAAGGTATGCTCACAGAAATTTAATTACAGGCGCAGGATACATAACATCGGGGCCAAGGAAACATAAGTGAGCAGTAGAGAGGACGGGAACACCCAAGCAGAGCTGTTAGTGTTCTCAGAGTTGCAGAAAGCTCAGTTCAGGCCACTAAAATATGTATGAGACATCACAGTCTTGGGGAAGCTCAGACTGCATGACCTGATAATAACTAAACCCAGTTGAAGAACATCACACAATGTATTTTCAATCAATAGTGTAAATAAGCTGTTATTAAATGCCTGCAAGGGTGTTTTGTAATGTAAAATAGTTATGCTGCAACAATCATCAGTATATCCTAGTCCTATCTTGAGCAAACTGCAGTATCAGGACTCCAGGTGATAAGCAGGTTATCACAAACCATTTGAGAGTTAACCCATTGCTTACACATTATCTAATCTATGGATTCATGCTCTGTAACACTTGGCTACACTTACATTTAAAGGTGAGGCAAAGGAGTTAAAGCGTTTTTAGACATTCAAAATATCGTAATTTTATCTTTCCATGGAGCCATTGCAAGACTGCTATCCAAAAACCAAAGAATATAAAGCAACAAACAAGTTAGACACTGAATTCAGAAAATAGGAAACTGAACACAGGATAGAGACGAAGGCAAGTCCCGGATGACTGGATTTAGTTTTCAAAATGAGAGCAAGAATCTACCCTAGAGAACCAACCATCCAGATTGGAGCAGGTCTGGAGGATCTGAAAGAGATTTGCTTAAAATGATGAACTTTATAAACTACCTCATGCACTTATGCATATTTGATGTTGTAGTGGTTTCGATTGTGTCCCTCAAAGATGTGTCCAAGTCCTATTGTCCATGTCCGTGAATGTGAACCTATCTGGAAATAACGTCTTTGCAGATGTAATCACGTTAGGCTCTTCAAATAAGATCATCTTGGATTTGGAGTGGACCCTAAATACAAGGTCTGGTGTTCTTGTAAGACAAAGAAGAGAAAGATTTGAGACACGGAGGCAGATGGAAGAAGGTCATATGAAGATGGAGGCAGAAAGCAGAGTCATGTTGCCATGAACTGAGGAACACCAGAGTCACCAGCAGCTGAAAGAAGTAAAACTGATTCTCTTCTCCCCCAGGGCCTTCAGAGGGAGAGTGGCGCAGCCAACATCTTGATTTCAGACTTCTGGCCTCAAGAAATCTGATATAGTAAATGTCTGATTTTTTTTAAGACAATAAATTTGTAGCAGTTGTAGCAACTCTAGGAAATTGATGCAGAGATATACAGAAACTAAGCAGTCAAAATCATGATAACTGTTATATCTAGGGATATCATGAATTTTTACCAAAAAAAAAGAAAATGATATTATGAAGTACTTTATGACTTAGATGTAAGCAAAATTTAGGCTGTTATAATAACATAAATAGTGACTACTGGTCTATAGTCTCACCAATATTGCAATCTAGCGATACTTAGGTTGTGGGGAAAAGGGAACTGTAGTTGAATAAAATGAGATAGATTGAAGGAAAACAAAATGTTGTAGCCCAAACTTTCAATACTTGGATGTGGGTGGTAACACTTGCATTTGAGTGCCTCAAAGTCAAAAGAATAGATTGAAGAAAGGTATTTATTAATATATTGATTAGTATATTTCATTGTCTACGATTTTTCAATTCACTACAGTATAACAAATGAATCAAGAAATAATTCAACTTCAAAATATTTTAAAGATAAAAACAGAACACTTTTACATAATGTTTTTCAAACTTAAAAAAATGTATATATTGTCCTCTTAAGGGTCTTCTGTAGACATTTCCCCCTATTTTTGCCACGACATTTTAGTGCCAAAGATGTTATTGTATATCTGTTTGTGTATGCACACTTGTTTTTTATACCTAAAAATCATAACTTTTTCACATCACCACAAGGACCAATACTGGTCTGTTTAAGAATGATATTGCCTTCATTAAAACTGTAGTCTTTTTAGTACATTAGTCTTTTTAGTAGGTTTCCCTATACTTATCTAAAATTCATTTTCATTGATGATATTTTCAATTAGGAAATTAACAAATATACTCATCTCAGAGAAATACTTGTATGCTGACTCACTCACTGGATTGGAGACATGAATTACAGATAAAATTCTAGACAAATCCTTCATTCACTTTAGACACCTTTTTTATTATAAATTTATTTTTTTCTAAAATAATTAAAAATAAATGTGATTTTTAAATTCTTTTTATTTCAAAAATACAGCTAAAATTTCCATAATAAAGAAATAAAAACATTATCAATTTTGTTTGAGTGATCTGTCACAAAAGTTGTTAAATTTGCAGCTTACCCTCCTAATAAACCATCCTCTTTTATGTAAATGAGCTACAAAAGAACAGGCATTTCACATATCATATTTGAAGATTTTTTCCAATGCTAAAATTTTATCCTATCTTTATTAGTTGTTGAATTTAAATTGGACTTTTATCAACTTATTTTTCATTCTCCGTATTAGTGCAGCAGAATCTAGACAGCTAAATATATCACAGTATTAGTGAAGACCTATATAGCACTGTCATAAATGAATTGTGGCTGTCACAATGGAGCTGTAAATTCAACAGAACTCATACTAGGGCTCCGTGCTGTTAGACAGATAGTTGGGGTTCATACCTTGTAATTTATAGATCATTATCATATAACATTATCTTTGAAATGTCTTTATAATATATGTACATTCACATTAAATGCAGAGAAAATAGGCAGTGTTCAATGAAGAAAGAGCTTTCATACTGATGTTTAAAAAGAAAGGAAAAAGTGTAAGAAAAAGCTTCTTTATTAACAGAAAATTGAGGAAGAGAACTTTATATCTTTACATATAAGATTTGGAAAACATCCCAGATTCTCAATTCAACGAACATTGAACTCTGTCAAAGCTGGATGGTTTGTCTTCTTTAAGTGATCTTCATTAACTATGGGTTTTATTCCTTGTCTTTCTAATGACTCACCGAAAAAGGTTATAGAAAGTTATTAGAGAGGTAATGTAAGAAGCTTTCTAGATTATCCATTTTAAACAGCAAAAAGAAATAATAAAAGCAGAATTCAGTCATGTCATTACCTAAAAAGTCCAACAAAAAATTAAATGAGATTGTGTGATGCTTTTATAATATTAAGTATGCACAAAAGGTATTTAGTCACCTTTTTAATAATTAGACTTCTATGCCTCCCTTGTTATATATGTGATAAAAATAGCCAGTAATTTCCACCTCACTGGAAAAAAAGACTATGTTTTTTTTTACTAACTTCTTTGCCAAGTCTTAGGCATATATGTGTGTGCATGCATGCATGTGTGTGTGTAGATTGTATGCAAAAAAGATAAATAATTTAGTTTTTGAAATAGAATGCCACTGATTTTCTTCTGTTTTTGTTGTTGTTGTTGTTGTTGTTGTTGTTTAGAAACTCTAATCCATATGGCAACTAACACTATGCGAATTTCCTGTTATGCTCCAAAGTAAGCATGTATATATGCCCTATCTGCTTTTCACTTGTTTAAAAATGAAAAAAAAAAAAAAGTAGATTGTGATGGCCTCAGTTTCTTCCTATAGCAGACAGTGTATGTAAGTGAGGTGCTAAGACTCTTTGCTAAAATTGTCAAGTTGTAAGCAGCACTGTTTGGTTCGCTAAAATATTTAGGCGATGAAAAGTGGACAAGATATCTATACTTGTATCTGTAGGACTATATGCTAACCACCTTATGCTACTATATATATTTTTATAGGGACTGCAATAAGTTTTTTTTTTTCATACACAAACAAGTAAGTTTAAATGGTGAGAAGAAAAGAGGAAGAATAAGGAGGTTGGCCAATATAAGATGGAGGAACATATGCTAAGAAAAATACAGTCTGAAGGAAGTTGTTTGTATCTGTCTTATAATCACCAACTATGAGTAGAAACCATTACCACTGACCACTAAAACAATTTAAATTATTAAAAAAATAAGAACTAGTAGTGTGTAATAGTGAAAGAAGGAAATGAACAATGTATCTCATCTACTAGACCTTCTAAATTTTGCTTCTAATATTTGCTCTTTTTACTCAGTGAAGATCCACTGCAAAAGTACTTAGTCTAGGTGAACTATTGTCACTATTTTGTAGGTAAGCATGTAATATTATTATAGTTATGCTATTCCTAAACATGTCTCAATAATAATTACGTTTTCCATTCATTGTGTTGGTGTGTGCATGTGTGTGTGTTAGAGAGAGATGGAGAGAAGTGGGTGCCTCAAGGGAAAGAGGGAGAAGTGGGTTTGTTGGCTATGTTCTACAAATAGCATTTCACAAAATTATCTCATTTATTCTCATGGAATCTACAATTTCTAAGTTTCAGCTAAACATATGAGTTTCAGATGGGTTAAGGCAAGTTCTTCAAAGATACTGGGCTTATACCTGTCAAGCCAGCTAAGTTACTGGCCTTTCTGCTCTATGTATTACACTTCACTGACACTGAGTTTGTTAAACTATGAAATGTGGCAATAAGTTCTTTCCCTGGAACACAGGATTTAAGTTGAAGTAGTTTTTAAAAAAATCTATTTCTTTTTAAATATTTTTTTTATTTATTCATGAGAGACACACTGAGAGGCAGAGACACAGGCAGAGGGAGAAGCAGGCTCCCTGCAGGGGCTAGATCCCAAGACCCTGGGATCACAACCTGAGCCAAAGGAAGACACAACCACCCAGGTGCTCCGCAAATAGATCTTTTCTATAAATAGACACTTTCTGCTAGAATACATGCTTTCTACTAAAATAAATAGTTTTATGAAAAATATGATAATAATAATTTTATTATTTAGGAAAGGAACTTAAAAATCTCAAAAAATACCAATTACTAAAGTTATTAGAATGTAGTAATGTGGGCAGCCCGGGGGGCTCAGTGGTTTAGCGCCGCCTTCAGCTCAGGGTGTGATCCTGGAGACCCGGGATCGAGTCCCACGTCGGGCCCCCTGCATGGAGCCTGCTTCTCCCTCTGCCTGTGTCTCTGCCTCTCTCTGTGTGTCTTGTGAATAAATAAATTTTAAAAAATCTTTAAAAAAAAAGAATGTAGTAAGGAGAATCTTCTCCCTGTAGCTGCTAGAGATGCTATTGTGCTCAAAGCTGATCACAACTACACCATCTGTTGTTCACAAATAATTTCCCCCACATCATTGTCTGACCAAGGACCCGGTTTCTTTGTCTTTTCTTGTCCTGCTCTTGATTTGTATCTGAGTTAATTTTCCCCCAATTCTTCAATAAGTTCTGGAAGCTGAATTTCATTCTCATATGCACAAAGGTAAATTGCAGTAATATGCTACATGTCAGTTTCTTCAGATGAATTCTAATAGGTTTCTGAAAAAGTTCATAAAAATCTCTTTTGATATTACACTGATATTCTTTTCATTATGCATTGTCACTAAATGATGATAAGATAATTCTTGGTCTCAACTAAAGACCTGACTTTTCCTAAAAAAAGAACCCATGAAACTAATTGCCAATCAAAAATTAGGTTATTAAGACTATACATGGAAATAAAAGACTATATGGAATAGGAGTCATAACTTTTTAATGCAGTATGGACTGAGTTTTATGTCTGTTTAATATTATTCCCTAAAACAGGCAAAGACAGTTAACATATTAGAGGTGATTACTAGAATTATATGTAAAATATAGCTAATTTAAAATATAATTTGATTGGAATATATTTCTAATAATCTAATATATACATATATACAATTTATACTACTTATATTTTTTTCTGTATTGATTATTTAAATGTTGTTAAGGTATATGTGTATATATATATTAAATAAATATATTTAAATACACATATATATTATATTACCCTAAAGATATCATAATATTATTTTCTTTATAATATTATTTTTCTTTTTCATTTTATAATATGATTATTAATTTCTATATTTCTAAGAATGTCATTTACCATTTAAAACTATGCCATTTAAGAAGTCATTATAACAGATATATTTAATTCACGACTAATATATGTACATAGAAAATCATATTGAGACATCCAAAGCAGACTATATTTTGGAGGGATTGTCTTTTCTCTTTTTATTTAATGCCTATAAAACAGACAACCTTTATTTAATTATTCAAAACTGTTTGTTAAATTGACTTGTTTTGATACACAATACTAGATTAATTTCAAGTAAATCACATAGTGATTCAACATACACATGCATTGTGCAGTGATCACTAGGATAAATCTAGATTGAAATGGCTTCTCATAACTGTAACTCAGAACTATATATATGAGACTATTTGTGAAAGTCTTGGAGATGGCAAGTTTTCTGGAAGAGAAGAGATGAAAAAAATCACCAATCTGAATGTTGCATCAAAATGTCCAGCTGGCCGTTGAGTAAATATTGCCAGTATCCAGAGAAGAGTTGTCCCACTTGCCCACATTGCACTGGCCTGATGAAAGTCCAAGATCTTACATACAGGAGTTTCATTATTGCTCTTATTTTTTTGTCCTACCATGCTCTGTAGAGTGATGGCTACCTCTATTCAAGCAATCTAATGGAGCCTCAGAATGAAGAGTCTCCTCACCATCCTGAGCAGGGAGGTCTCTGACTGACAGACCAAGATGACCACTGAGTCCTCCAAAGCAGAAAATCACACTAAGGATCATATCTTGCCAATTCTCCAATACAGATGTATAAGAAGCCCCAATCCTGTGGCTGCTGAGGCATTCTGTGCTTTCTGATTTAGGCAAGTCAAGAAAGATTAGAACTACTTGAAGCAAACTCTGAGGAAGAAAAACCTGTGGAGGCAAGTCCTCTTGAGCTTGTAAAAAAATCAAATTATAAGAGCTCTTGGGCAGATATAAAAAGAAAGTGTTTGGAATTAACAGATAAAAATAAAAGCAATTATAAAAATCATTTTTACATTAAAATTAGAGGGAAGTGAAAATAAGAATGAGCACATTGAAAATACAATTAAAGATGTTAAAATTTTGTTGCAGGAATTGTGTGATGGCGTAGAACAATACAAATTGAAATCACAATGGAAAAGAAAGGGTATATAATGCCCCAATACACTAAGGATAGCTATAAGCAAATGTACAGCAGATTTCTAGAACTTCTCCACCTTGAATAGTTGACACTCTATACCTGTTGAGCAGCAACTCCTGTTTCCCTTGCTCCTAACACCTGGCAACAACCATTCTACTCTCTGTTTTTATGAGTTTGACTATATTAGATTCCTCAGAGAAGGGGAACCATGGAGTATCTGTCTTTCTACAACTGGCTTATTTCACTTAGCACTGTATCCTCCAGGTTCAACCATGTTACTGTCTGAAAATAAACTGGATAATTTGCTAGGATAAATCACTATGTTGTACACCTGAAACTAATACAACACTGTGTGTTAACTATACTGGAATGAAAATAGAGTAAAAAAATTAAAAAGCTACAATAATTTGCGACTAAAACCAAAACAAAGAACAAAATAAAAATTCTCAAATCCCAGGGTTGGTTTTATGGGTGTGGCTCAGAAAACAACAGCAGCAATAACAACAATGAATAAGTGGGCATATCAATGAAAAGGGACTGAATAACTATAGGATGGTGTGAATACAATATATCTGTCCCTGCAGGTAAAGAATATGCAATTCTCTATCAACCATTTTATTTTACATTGAAATGAAAGGACATGAAACATTGTCTCAGGCATTCTGTTGGGGCAAAAATGGATTCATTCTACATATCAATATACATCTGTTCAGGGGCACAGAGAGAGGGAAAGAGATAGGAAACTGCACATAATGGAGTCATTGAGGTACTACTTAGTGTGGCTATTGTCTCAAGTTTAGCCTCATTGGTCTGATGCTTGGCCAGAAAACCAGGGCTTTTCAATCCCCAAATTGATTACAGGCTTTACTCCTGAATTCAAACTGTTTAAATCATTTAGAAAAATATCTCAAACTTAAATTATGGTGGATGTAACTGAATAATAGCTTTTAAATATGTTTAATTTTATGTTGTATTTATAATTACAAATATTTATTTCTCACTCCAAATAAGAAATAGACAGTGATGATTAGGAAAGTATATGGTATTTCATTGCTTCATAAACAAAAATATAAATTAAAATATTTTATTTAAACAAAACCATTTATTTTTTTTAAAGATTGTATTTATTTGTCTGAGAGAAAGAGAGATGAAGAGAGAGCAGAGGAGCAGAGGGAGAGGGAGGGGCAGACTCTCTGCTGAGCATGGAGCCTAACTGGAGGCTTGATCATGACTTGAGCCAAAACCAGCTTTAGTTGACTGTGTCACTGAGGCATCCCAAAACTATTTATTTTTTTTATTTAATCGGTCTACTTTCCTCCTATTTGAATGCAAGCTGCATGAGGGCAGGGGCTTTCAGGCATTGTCCACAGTATAGAGAATGGTCCCAGTACGCGTTAGGCCCTCAGTGCATATGTACAGCTAATGAATATGTAAAGAGTGAATGATTGAATCAAATACTTGTAACCCATTGAAATGATTGCATAGTTTTGGAAAGAAAGGAGAGCAAGAGAGTAGAGGATCAAGGGAGAGAGAGAAAGAGGGAAGAAAGGAAGAAAGGAAGGGTGGACGGAAGGAAAGACGGAAGGAAAAATGGAAATATCATTGTGGAATGCACTTTCTTTTATCTGGCGAGGTGCTGTATTACACAGAATTCATAAGCACCAAGCTGAATTTCTTTTCCCAGTTGGAACAAAAAAGATTCTTATGTCAATTTCAAATTGAAAATCTCTTTCAATTCTTCAAACAGTTGGTAACCTGAATGTTTGTAATTTGAATAAAAAGTAGGATGATTTCCAAGGAGGAATTGAGATTTTTAAAATTCAGGTCTCTCAAATGGGAATAGGAGAGCAGTTCTCTGTTTGTGAAAAGCATTGCCTGCTGTTTTCATTAAACAGTAACTGTGCTGTTTTTGAACCTTTGCCCCATAAAAATAGAAAGGAAAAAAAAAAAAAGAAGATCAAAGGAATTCAAGTCAAACAGTTGGAGTTTCTGGTATAGCTGTCATATTTTACCAAAATGTCAAGTACTTAAATGCAGATGGTTTATGTTCACTGCTATTTTAGGAGCGACATTCCTTGGATTGAAGCTGGTATTGATGAAAGCGATGCGCATTACCACCTCTTCTGAAGCTGGAAGAACTCACCCGTAGGAGAGGTATAAAAGCAATGAAAGCACCTGCTCTGAGCCGGAGAGGATGCTGTCTGGGATTCCATAAGCTGTTTGCTTCCTTAGCTGTGCATCCAAACTGCTTGATAAAGAGCATATAAGAAAACAGATCATGTTAGACCTCAATGAACAGCAAAAACAAGCAACTTGACAAACATTTACATTTCAGGGGTGTTTATTAATATATTTGCAGTGAATGGTGTAAAAAATTCTACCTGAAAACTTACTACTTGTTTTTTTTTCAGTTAGTTCAATTGTTCTCCTTAACTTCTATAAATTATGAAATGATAATAAGGTAGTGTGTAAGAGCTGATGACAAAATATTAAGTGAGATCCTAATTTTCAAACACGGTTTTGTATTTATCAATAAAGTATTAACAAAATCCAACCTTGCATTTTATAGTATTTCAATTATGGCAACAAACTCTCCAATCTAGAGATATGGATAAAATACGTGGAATCAAATACTTTGCTAAAAGTAAAGAGATTGTTTTCTGGTTGATCTTGAAAGGCAGAGTAGATAAGAGGAGAGATGTGGAGCCCAATCATCTAGTTTCCATCCCAGGGTTCTGGTGGGTTAAAGGACATATGTGGTTATAATACCAACTTGCAGATGGTAATACAGAGTCTGTCTTTGTTATTCAATGATCTTCTCCAAAACATGTGTAGAGATCCCACATCAATATTCTCAGTGCTTTCATGATCATTGGCGGACATGTGCAGAGGGGTAAAAAAATTGAATCACCTGACATGCATATTTTCATCTCAGGTCCAGCAAGGTAACACTGCCTCCTCATATCAGATGTCATGCTATAAACACGTACCCTCTTTGTGATCTATCTGGCATCACATTCTTTTGCATCTTTGTGTCTTTGTGGGTAATTTTACTGTTGAAAATGACCCCAAGTAAAGCACCGAAGGGCTGTCTGATGTTCCTAACACAAGATGAGTGTGATGCGCCTTACAGAGAAAACAGACTAGTTTTGATAAGGCATGTGTTATAGTTCTGTGGGTCATGAGTTCAATGTTGATGAATCAACAGTATGTATTAAATAAGATATCTTAAAAAAAAGAAAAGTAAATAATATATCTTTTAAGAGAAACATATAAAACAAGATCATGTAGTGAATGTTTGCCTAAAAGGTTCTGACTAGAGGTCACAGAAACTCAACCTTGTATTTTCCTAGAAGCAATGATTCAGTATTCACTGATTTATGGTTTGCATTGACATTTTAGAACATAGCTACTGTAAATAACAAGAATCCTCTCTCTATATAAAGCACGTAATATACCATGACATATATAATAACAATATCAAATACATCATAAACTGTATATAAGTGTTTGGCATTTGTAATCCTTCATTTTATGTGTCAACTTGACTGAGCCATGAGGAGGCTGGACATTTAGCCAAACATTATTGGGGGTATGGCTGTGAAGAAGTTTCTAGATGAGATTAACATTAGCATTGGAAGATTGAATGAAGCAGACTTCCCTTCCTATTGTGAGTGGGTCTCATCTAATCAATTGAAGACCTACACAGTACAAAAAGCCTGAGTGAGAGGAACTCCTCTTGCCTGACTGCTCTGAGCTGGTTCCTTGGTCTTTTTTTTGGCCTTCAGATTCCAATTGAAATATTGATTCTTCTTGGATCTTAGATCTAATGGTTTTTGGACTGAAACATACCATCAGCTCTCCTGCATCTCAGGCCTTCACATTCAGACTGGAACTAGGGGCTCTTCTGGTTTGGACCTTTAAGCTCCAATTTGCAAACTGCAGATCTCAGGACTTATCAACCTTCATAATTGTATGAGTCCATTTCTTAGACTAAAACTCTACATCTATGTTATCTATGTATCTATCTCTCTATCTATCTATCCACCCTATTGATTCTATTTCTCTGGAAGACCCTAACACACTATTGTGTGTGTGTGTGTGTGTGTGTGTGCATGTGTGTGTCTGTGTGTAAATATATTTGCTCTATATGGGACACGTGTGAGTGTTTTGCTATTGTTATGATCTGTCCTCCCTTCCATAAAATCACAGTGAAATGACAGCAACATAGTACAGAAGGCAATACAAACACAACGATAATAATGGAATGGAAGTAAACCAGAGATTATGAAGAATTTATGGATGACTTTATACAAATTGAATTTTATTGATAGGCAAATTAAAAGACACAAGTCCTAGTCTATTGTACTAACAAAGCAATGATGTCGCTTTCCTCTCAGGAGAGACTTATAAATATCCTCGTCTTTACGCCAAGTAGCTATATAAAAGTTAAAAAACTGATTTTTACCTAAATGAAAGGGATGGCTGATGGACAGAGGGGGCTTTCAGACCCCACATCTGAAAGAAAAGAAAATTTTAACAGGTTTATTTATAATTGCTCTAAATTGAACTGCTGAAACTTGTTCACTGAGAAGTACCCAGGTTTATATTAAAAATCCACATACAAATGAAAATGGAAAAACTGTCAATACCTGTCCCCATTTTTCCACTTGCAATCATACACATCAGTACCTTTTAACCCCATGGGAAGACTATCTAAGACTCGGAACTCCCAATGACAAGAAGAAGAGAAAAATTGTTGAAGGAATAAAATGTTTTCCATCAGAGTAAATTCTTAAGCACATTCCCTACGTGGATGTCTTTTGACTAATTGTTGTTACATGCTTGGCATGGATAGAACACAGGTTGGCGTCTTCCAAAAGGCCCACCTGATAGGCTTCACTTGTCTCCTGGAAACACCACTCTGGAAGGGCAGGTCTGTTTTGAACTTCTGGGCGATTTCTCTCACCAGACACTAGAAAGGACTCCTGATAATGTCTAATTTCAGGGTACCACAGTTCCAAGCCTGTCAGCATGAGGTTTCTTCACCCCTCTCATGGAGGGCGCACTCTTGCAAGTGGCTTCTGCAGCCAGTTGTTTGCTCCCTGCTCCACCCCTCAGTGGATATGTGGGCAGGCGGCTGTGTAGGAGCTATGGTGTAGAGGCCTCCTTCCTTATCCCCTTCTCCTTCAGCTGGAGCTCAGGGAGCTAGAGGCGACCTTGGAGTTAGCAAAACACCGTGGCGGAGCAAGGGCTGCAAACACGCTATTCCTCTCTCCTAATTACCTACTATACAATGACCACTATTCTGAGGTGTTTGGTATGGATCCATTTGTTTTGTGTGTTTTTTAATAAACACGAGTAGCAATTTATATATAAATATTTTAAATTTAAACATTTTACATTTTCAAATGTACTATTATATATTTTACCTCCCCCTTGTGGCCCCAAACCCAACACTTCAGAGCTGGCTGACTTTAATTTAGAAACAGCTTTTGGCTATAGATATTCATGTTTAAGGAACACTTCAAATTACACAAATGGCCCTTTCTCCCAGTTTTTTTTTAAGATTTTATTTATTTATTCATGACAGACACAGAAAGAGAGAGAGAGGCAGAGACACAGTCAGAGGAAGAAACAGGCTCCATGCAGGGAGCTTGACTTGGGACTTGATCCTGGGTCTCCAGGATCATATCCAAGGCTGACGGCGGCGCCAAACCACTAGGCCACTGGGGCTGCCCTGTCTCCCAGTTTTTCATGGAAGATGGAATAGATGACTTTTTGACCTCTTTGATTTCCCTTCCTTTTCTAAAAAGGAGTGAATATGGCAATAACAAAGCATGACACATTCTCACCAAATGCAAAATTCACCTTAAAGGTCTTCCCTTTTACGAGTCCTCTCTCACCCAAAATGTGTGTGCAGCAAAGAGACTTGAACGCATCTAACGATGACATATATACAAATACATGTCTCCAATAAAATATAAAATTACATGACTAAAATAAAGCCAAATATTTCAGCCACAAGCAAAGGGGAGTGATTGCCTCCACATAAAATATAAAATTACCTGACTAAAATAAAGCTGTGTGTCTCAGCCACAAGCAAAGGGGAATGACTACATGAGTCAGTAAATAAAACAACTTACTTTAGCAGTAAGAGGCTGTGAGGTGTGGGGGTGGAAAAGGCATCTGAGAGAGTTCATCCCTCAGCACCAGTGACGTGGGGGATCAGGAGGGGCAGAATGAAGAGAGAGCCATGGTCCATGGATAGTCTGCACTGGGGCACCTTGGGGTCTATTTTGTGGTTTAGAAGCAGATGGACATTATTTTGGCCTTTTCCTGGTCTGGTTATTGCCAGCAGGTGAACAGATGTGAGTCACCAGTCACTGCTTAGTCATGGCCAACACAGATCTTCAGCAGAATCTTCTAGGGATCTCCTGGTCAATCCTTTGTTCCTGCTCCTCTCATGGCCTTGTTGAGCCTTTCAGCAAAAAAAGGCTGGGGTATTCCTGAAACATTTCACCCCCACCAGCATTGCCTGCCCCTGGTCCCCAGATATCTCCTGGCAGATGTTCCTCTCACTATCTCCTCCTGCCTTCTCTGATTCTCGTTGAAAACTGCCACCAGGTGGTCCTGGCTCTGAAAGCACAGAACTGTGTTGAATCTGGACTCACATGTTCCCAGGCAGTTCTCCCCAGCTATATATCGCTCCTCCTCATGTCTCTGGACAAGTGGCAAGTCCACTTGAGTGTTTTTTATCCCAGTACTCCTGAGGAAGAGTGATGAGAAGCCTCTGGAGATTTCCTGACTTGTCATCTTGAATAAGCTTCCTCCAGGGTCTCTTAGAATTCTGTTTTGTGGGCTCTGTTCAATTCCTGGATGTGCTTATTGCTGTGGGAGGTGAGGATTTCAAATAGGCAGGCTTCCTCAGTCCAGGCTTTCTTGATGGCATCTCTCCTCTCACAAACAGAGAGGATGAGGTCTTCATCAGAGCCAAAGATGTCATCTCAAAATTTCTTCACAATTCGGAATTCAGATCTTTGATCAAATCCTGGAACCATCTTGAAGCACTGGAGGATCTGCTGCCACCAGGTGGAGCATCTCTCCGGGTGACTTATGAAGGCCTGCTCCTCAGCTCTGAAGCCTTTCCTAGTCTTCCAGAGGACCTGGCCATTTCTCAGGGGTCCAAAGGCAGGAACATATGTTATGGTGCCTTGATTTTCAGACTGTGCTGGAGACATAGTTGGGGTGACCATGTTGTATCCCAGGTGTCCAGTATAGCTTGGTGCCAGCTGTTGCTGCTGCTCAGGAGGTGGCATTGGCAGCTACCCAGGGTAGGATCATGGGGGCTGCTGCCCAAAGAATAACATATGCTGTCTGGACACTGGGGACCCCACGTATAGGTTTCCCCCAAGCAGCAGGTACATTCCATGTGGAGGAATAGGCTGCTGGACAGCAGGCTGCCCAAAACCCCCAGGGAAGCCAGAGGATCTCAGCATACAAGCTTGGCACATTGGCTCCTCTGAATGTTCCAGACATGTTGGTGGTCCTTGTTAAACTTCCCTGTGTAGCATTATCCAGCCCAATAGGGGTCACGTCTGTGTATGTGTTGGGGGACAGGGGGAGTATCATCTCCTCAGGCACCACCACCTGGAGCAGTTGAGGGGTAACCACCTGCCAGCAGATCCTACCCTGCATAATTCACATTAGATCTGGCCTCTGGCTATGGGTGCACAGGGCGGTGAGAGGTGGGTTGGGACTCAGGCGGGGTGGGGGGTGGGGCTCTCTCTGCAGACGTCCCAGGCACACCACCCTGGGTCTGCCTAGAGCTGGGTCCAACTGGGGTGCTCAGATGGGGATGAGGCATTTGACATTTTTCCCCTTAGTCCCATGAGAAACAGAATATTTATTTGCAAATCATTACTTAAATTTGATTAGGTCCTTTGCTTTCCAAATGTTTAGTGGGTAAAAGATCTCTGCTAAAGGAGGAGTGTATACTTCCGTGACTAATCCCATTTTTAGTCTCACTCTTCTTAGCAAAGTTTACATTTGATTTTTCTGGAAAGTGAGATGTGTGATAGGTGGAATCCTGAGAGCTTGTGTTGGTGGTGCCTTTTATATTAATGTAGTATGTATGCTAGGTTTTCCATATGTTTGTTTTTGAGAAAAGATTATAATGAAGGCAATGGGCTTATGGGCTATGGATGATGTCACTTGTGTTACATACATTAACAAACAATTGGCCCAAGTAGGGTAGAGTTAAGGGCCTCAGTGCTAGATAAAGAGTAGCTATGAATAAGATGAAACTGTTCATTAGTTGAAACGTCTCACTGTATTATTATATATAACTTCTACTGCACATATGTCAAGTTGGCATTAAAAAAAATCCCTGTATTTATAAAGTGCACCAACGTGTTGTTTTCCTCTACAGCTTCCAGCGTTACCTGATGTTAAAACACGGTTTAGAGTGAAGAAAAATAAGGAAAGGAGAACTTTTATTTTCTTCCCACAAGATGAATAAACCCTTACTCTGCCCAATTCATGTTTCAGCGTGACTTTTATTAACACATCACAGACAATTTAGCTCAGTTTAGTCTTAGATTAATCACATGGTAGTATGGATGATTCTTAATTTGACAAAACTAAAGAAACAAAAACTTTAAAAATCCAAAAGCATTTTATAATCAGGTAATAGGAAACATACAGTGATTTGACAGAGACTTATTAAGATTTTCTTTTACTTCTAAATGCCTTAGAGAATTTATATGATGGAAAAATTATCAAAAGTCATAAAAAATTCTTTTTAACCTTAGAAGTTATTGATCACATAAACTTATTTTCTATAATCTAGATTGGAACAGTGAAGGCATATTTAAAGCACGCATTCCTAAGAATTCTCTCTGAGAGATAATAGTATTCTCCGAGAACACCATAATTAACAAACATTTTTTTTCCTCCTATGGGATTTTTTAATGGAATTAAGGGAATGTGTTAGAATATACTCAATATTCTTATTCCTATCTTCAAATTATGCTTTTAAATTTGTATCACACATTATTTTTATTTTTAATATTAGCATGTTTAAAATTGGCATTTTCTCTGGGGATCTAATGCACAACATAGTGATTGTAGTTAATAGCACTGTATTATATACTTGAAAATTGCTAAGAAAGTAGATCTTAAATGTTCTCACCACAGAAAGAAAAGGTAATTATGCCATGTGATGCAGGCGTTAGCTAAAGTTATGGTGGTAATCGTTTTGCAATATATAAGTATACGAAATCAACATACTGTATACCCCAAACTTGCACAATGTTATATATCAATTACATCTCAATAAACTGGAAAAAAATTAAAATTAACATTTCCATAAAAATAACTGGAAAAGTCTAAGGCAAAGGTAAGTGATTGATTTTACCATTAAAAAAAAATACCCATATAGGACTTCTTCAAATTTCTGCACATAGGTAAAAAAGGCAGAGCACAAAGATACTAGAAGTATCTAAAGGCATAATTAGAATATATTTTGATATTTAGGACCATCCATGTCACAGCCTATCCATCTAAAGACCCAATCCTCCACCAATAGCTACCCAAAACCTCCACCAAATACCCACAACTTAGTCTTTGAAACCTGTGAATATATTCCTTTACATGGCTAAAGGGACATTGAAGACCTGATTAAACCAAGACTTTGCAATGAGAAGATTGATCTGAATTATTGAAGTAGGCCCAGAATAATCCCAGGGGGAAGTCAGAAGGGTAACAGTGAGAAAAAGGGAAGAAGCAGAGGTCAGAGTGATATGGAGACATGAGCCAAGAATTGTAGGCAATTTCTAGAAACTGAATAAAACAAAGCAATTGATTCTTCCCTAGAGAATCTAGAAGGAATATAACTTTGCCAATACCTTGATCTTAAAAGTTCTAAACTTGAGAATTATAAAATACCACATTTATCTTATTTTTAAACCAATATTTTTGTGATAATTTATTAAAGCAGTAATACAAAACACATAGGATATTTAAGAATAAGAAGGTAGTATGAATATTAGAGCTTTATATATAAGACTGGAAACAATTACCATTCTAATTTCTAAAAGGTTTTCATTCAGCAAATTCTACTAACTTTTGCAGGAATCAGAATTTTCCCCACTTATCTTCTGTTTCAAGTAATGTCTATTTTTGCTCCCAATTAGGGTCTTTGGAAAGTGTTTACCATGTGGTTTTCCAGTTTTTTCCAGTCAATAGATGGAGCTTACTTCCTCATTCACTGAATGCTTCTTTGATAATAGAAATTTGGTAAAATCTGGTTTTGCAATGGACATACACTCAGGTCAGCATAATAGAAGCATGGAGCAGGGGAGAGGAATTGCAGCTGAGGTCAACTAAATCAGCTATCCCCTTGCCGACCCACCCAAGAGACTGTAGATGCCTGAAGACCATCAGCTGAGATGAGCAAGGACTAGAAGAATAGCACCCTTTAATCCCAGGTCAAATTGCCAAACAATCAAATCCTGGGCAAAATAATTGTTGCTTTAACCCACCAATAATTAGTGTAGTTTGTTACAAGAGGTCACTAATCCATACACATGTTTTTCCATGAAAACCATTAGATGTAAAGATTCCAAGATGACTGAGAAGAGACTGCAGCTTCCAAGGATGTCATATTTCCAATGCCTAACATAACTATGGCCTCCCAATGATTAGATGTAAAACAGACTTTTTGTGAGAAATCAACTTCAATATCCTAAGCCACTGATATGTCAGGGATGTTTGTTATAGCACATATATTCCCCTTCACTTTTAAAGGTGTAGATACAGTTACAGATTGAATTTGTCATAAATATACTCCAATAAGGATAGCCAAAATTTATTGAAATCTTACTGTTTACCAGACACTATTCTTAGGGTTTCCTTCAAATATTTAAATGCTTTTAGTGCCCTCAAAATCCATATGAGTTATGTGTCATGATTATTTTCACTTTAAAGACACAAACACTGAAGTACAGGAGAGTAAGTACACTACCTAAGATTATATGGCTTATAATTGCTCCGGCCAATAATTGATGAGTAAAACATATTTCTAATCAATCCATCCCAACATTGTTCTCAAAAGCAAAATGAACAAACAAAGCCTAGCTGGGTTCTAATCTGTTTGCTTCCTATCGTCCTACACACAACAACCACATTCAAAATTCTCTATTAGATATCATTGTGAGCTTAATTTACTCATCTTTTTTAACCTGTATTTCTTTTTCATTCTTTCTTTCTTTCTTTCTTTCTTTCTTTCTTTCTTTCTTTCTTTTTTTTTTTTTTTAGAGATTTTATTTATTTATTCATGAGAGGCACAGACACAGGCAGAGGGAGAAAGCAGGTTCCATGCAGGGAGCCTGACATTGGACTCGATCCCAGGTCTCCAGGATCACACCCTAGGCCAAAGAGGGTGCTAAACTGCTGAGCCCCCCGGGCTGCCCCATATTTCTTTTTCTTAACTTCATGGCAACTACTTGCTGATTGTTGGCCTTCAATGCAAAGATAGTACATCTATCTTTTTTGTGGATCTGACACCTGGCCCAGGGATTGACATCTTGTTCCTCAAAAAAAAATGTTCAATTTGTAATGATCAGTGTGTGATTTCATTTGGAAGTAGGATCATTGCAGATATAATTAAGATGTAAGTCAAAATTCAAAACTGACTCAGTCCAATCACTGGTGGTCTTACAAGGAGAGACAAAGATATACAGACACACACAGGGATAATGGCATGTGAAAAAAAGAGACAAAAATTGGAGTTAGACGTCTACTTGATAAGGATTGCCATCAAACTGGGAGCGGGGAGAGAGATATGAAACATATTATCCCTCAGAGCTTCCAGAAGGAACCAATCTTGTTGGGTTTTTGTTGATTTTGGACTTTAGCCTCTAGAACTGTAGGAGAATAAATTTTTGTTTTAAGCCACTTTGTGGTACTTTGTCATTACCGCCTTAGGAAACTAATATAATACCCTTGACCTAAACTTTGCCATGAGTATTTTTATTCATCAAGCAATTTTGCTTGGCACCAGCGCTTGAACTAATAATCCTTGCAATTCAGGCATATACTAGACTGAGGTATTTTTCATTCAAACCTCACTTAAAACTCTTGTGTTCTGTGGACTAAAAGTAGTCAGCCATTCTAATCTTGTAAGCCTCTAAATGTGTAACTTGTCTTTATTTCCTTTTGTTTCTGCTTGCAAACTGGACTTTTTCTCCCCCAAGCTCATCTCTTTCTTACAATATTTTGTGAGATGCAGCCAAATAGTAACCAGCATTTTTTCACCTAAATTTCTGTTTTCCAATATTTATCTTTAATGTTTTAGTTTTAGTAGAGCTATATGATTCTTGAGAATTTATCAGACAACAAAATTAGTAAATATTTTATTGCAGCAAACACTTTTTGGCCTCAGTGATCACTTTCCTTGGTCTTTATCTCTCAAAAGATGTATAGAGAGAGTTCCCTGGAGTCTCTCTCATAAGGGCTCCACCCTAATGACCCAATTACTTCCCAAAGGCCCCCTACCTAATACCATCACATTAAACATTAGGGTTTCAACATCTGAATTTTGGAGGGACATAAACATATTCCTAACAGTCTTGCTACTTAAACAATGCTGGGAACTAGACATCCATATGTCATCCTAAGTTGAAAGTGAATATGATACTAGTAAACACTGGTAATGTCTATCAAGGTATATCCACGTTTTTTGTTTTTTTTTTTGAGATTTTATTTATTTATTTGAAAGAGAGAGAATGCATGGGCACCCAGAAACAGGGAGAGGGAAAAGCAGACTCCCCAGTGAGCAGGGAGTCCAACACAGGACTCCATCCCAGGACCTCAGGATCATGACACAAGCCAAAAGCAAATGTTTAACCGACTAAGCCACTCAGGCAGGTCCCCCTATCAAGGTCTATCTATGTAAGGAGACATTAGTTGATATTTCTGATTGACAGATGAAGCTTTATAAAATTTAAAGGAGAAAAGCAAAAAAAAAAAAAATCAAGCACTTAAAAATGGCAACAAAAATTCTGGTCATTCTGTAAATTAATGAGGTTTGATAAATAGTTTTTCAATATTCTAAACATTTGGTAATATGGCTCATATCTTACACTTCCACAATTAATATTTTACTTTAGGAACTCTGAACAGGAAATTATATAAGGCAGACAGGTAGTATCATATATATATATATGATATATATGCAATGATCTCACCTAACAAAAGTATATCACCATACATTAAAATATATATGTATACATAAGATCACTTATTATATATAATGTGCTATAGCATAATACATCATAGATACATTATTAGAATATAAGATATTCCTTATTCCAGCTCTGTGTGTGTGTGTGTTTGCTCTTCTGAGTTTCTTGAAATACATGGCAATTTTAAGGTGAAATCCAGGAGAATGATTAGTCAAACACAATGGCAAGTACTTCCAGATGTCTCGTCCCAGAGGCCCTTCAATATGACTACAGCACATAAGGAGCACAGCTAAGGACTCTACGCATCATTTATGCTGGATTATATTTACAAAGACCAGACTGAACTTGTGAATGATCCTATTGACTAGAATTTCACTACTTTCTCAACATCTGCTCAAAGAAATTTGCATCGGTACCACATGTGCAAGCTAGCAGATAAAGCTTCAGACACTTCTGACATTGTAAACTCAATTTGTACAATGTTTCCTGGCTGAACCAGTAGTCCTCCTCCAAAATTTTTTTCGGTCCTGAAGGAAATTTTACCTCTTCCATTTTTTAGAGGAATCTTGTAATTGAGAAATACAATAAAGTTACTTGAAATTAAGAGAAAATAAGTTCGATAACAGAAAATGGTGTAAAAAGTGTAAACAGGTAAGTGACAAAAAAAAAAAAAAAAACTAAAAAAACTTACATATGGGAAGTTCTAATGAGACAGAGTGAAAAATATCAATTTGTTTTTTGGGGTTTTCATGACTACAAGAGGTATTCAAGTCACATTTAAAAGGACTAGGATCATACTGCTTAGAATAATTTGAAAAGGCAACTTTGATTGGCATAGATTGAATTTGATATTGCTGTTTGCCTCAATGACATGACATGTCTCATTTTGTGAAGACATGACCCAAATTTTCCATTTGTATGGTCTCATCATTTTACATTGTGGAATTTGGCAAGGCAGATGAAGGGGGTGGGGGGAGTCCTTGTTTCTGATTAAAAGACTCAGTTGCTTTCTTTAGTGATTTTTCCTACCACTTGGAGATGTTTAATTATACAATAGAAACATCTTAAACTTCCAAGACTTAAAATGTATCTTTGCAGAACATTTTGTAAAAACAGTCACACACCCTACATTCATTAACCCCCAAATATGAATCATCTGTTGTCACAGAAGATAAAACAGAGGGCTCTTTATTATGATTCATTCAAATTATTTCCTAAATTTGCAAAAGTTAAATGTTTCATTTATTTATACACATATATTTTTGTAAAGTGAAAAATAGCAGATCAGTAACAATGGAAGCAGTTCGTATTTCAACATAAGAAATTATCTATGATATGAGTCTTCGTTAGTAACTTTGTTCTATTCTAAATAGATTATCTCAATGGTATATAACAATAAAAAGCAATAGAAACGTTTTTCTTAATGCTTTGATTTTTAAAGATATTAAAAGTATAGTAGTAGCTAATGTCATATAATAGTAAACAATTTGGGGCACGTGGGTGGCTCAGCAGTTAAGTGTCTGCTGTTGGCTCAGGTCCTGATCCCAGGGTCATGGGATCGAGCCCCACATCGGGTTCCCCGCAGGGAGCCTGCTTCTCCCTCTACCTCTCTCTCTGTGTCTCTGATGAATATATAACTAAAATCTGAAAAAAAGAATCCAACAATTTAATGGGGTATATTCTTGTAAAAAGGACAGTCATATAAACATTTAAAATTGATTATATGCAAAATTACAATTTTATACGTTGCAGTAATTCTACATAAAATTATAAAGAAAAAGAACTTACGTTCTGTAAATACTTTTGTTTTTCAAATGAAAATGGATGCCTATGATTACCTATAAATCATTTAATGTAATTTAATTATTTTTGTTTGTTTAGTTTACTTTTTCTGAAAAGATCACCCTTTCTAGGCTACTGTATTTATATAGGGAGTACAATTCAACATGCCTAATGTATCCTGACATATAGTTCCTATTCCACTGGGAATTTAACCCCAAAATCTGTAGACATGGTTTTATGCCTATTCAATACTATAGGTTCCCTATATAATTCTTTCTTTTTCTGTTTCTTTTCTTTTCCCTCTTTCTTTTCTTTCTCTTTTTTCTTTCTTTCTTCTTTCTTTCTTTTCTTTCTTTCTTTCTTTCTTTCTTTCTTTCTTTCTTTCTTTCTCTTTCCTTTCTTTCTTTCTTCTTTCCTTCTTTCCTTTCTTCTTTCCCTCTTTTAAATACAGGTAAAGCAAACATAGCACAAAACTTACCATCTTTTTTTAAAGATTTTATTTATTTATTCATGAGAAACAGAGAGAGAGAGAGAGAGAGAGAGAGAGACCCAGAGGAGAAGCAGGCTCCATGCAGGAAGCCCGATGTGGGACTTGATCCTGGGACTCCAGGATCACACCCTGGGCTGAAGGCAGGCACCAAACCACTGAGCCACCCAGGGATCCCCAAAACTTACCATCTTAATAATTTTTAATTGTTCAGCTCAGTAGTGTTACATAATCTCATTGTTTTGAAACCAATATATGTAACTTTGTCATCCTTTAAAATAGACACTCTATACTTATTGAACAACTCGCCATTTTACCTCCCTACCCCAGGAAGAAATCTCAATGAGCTTGAATACTCCAGGTATCTCATATAAGTGGAATCATACAATATATGTTCTTTCTTGACTGCCATAGTTTACTAGACATAATTTCCTCAAGATTCACTCATGTTGTAGCATGTGTTAGAACAGCCTTCCTATTTAAGGCTGCATGATATTCCACTGTATGTATATATTACTTTTTATTTATTCATTGATCCCCAGAAGGACATTTGTGTTGGTTTCATATTTAGGCTATCATAAACAGAGCTGCTTTGAACAGGGGTGTGTAGGTATCTCTTTTGAGATTCTGCTTTTTATTGTTCTGGATATAAAGCCAGAAGTGGAATTGATGGATTGTATGATACTTCTAACTTTTTGAGGCACTGTCATACTATATTTTTATAATGGCTAAACTGTGTTACATTCCCACCAAAAGTGCATAAGGCTTTCAATTTTTCCACGTCTTTAATGACACTTTGTTTTCTGTTCTTATTTTCCATAGTAGCCATCCTGATGGCTCTGTGATGATATATCATTTGATTTTTATTTCTATATCTCTAATGATTCGTAATGTTGAACATCTTTCGCTTACTTGACCTCCATACATTTGTTGTATTTGGAAATGCCTGACTCCTTCTTTTGATCCCAGAGATGCATTAGAAATGTATTTTCCTATATATATGTGTGTGTGTTATATAAGTCCCAGCCTAAGGAGATATTCTTGCCTAAGAATATCTGAGTACACTCATCTAGGCCCTTTTTTACACACAGAGGGTACACAGCACACCCTAGGGCTACCCAGTGAGGTCCAAGGGTAGAGAGAGAGAGGGAGGGAACAAGAACTGGGGCTCTGCCTTTATTAGGGTTGAAGGTGGCATGCCCAGGGTTTCATAGGTTCACTCTTTATCGGCAAATTTAAAGCATAAGAACCAGAATTAAGTTAAGGAGTAGGAAGGGAAAAGCAAAGTCATTTAAGGGATCAACTGTGTAGGTTATACAGAGTTCTTGAAAAGGGAACGTCAGGGGAAGTAGTGTCCTGATTCCTCATATAGTTTTGTGTGAGTGGCTGTGTCATATGTTTATTCAAGATGAATGTCCTGAAATGGATGCTTCTGCAACCAAAAGCTTAATGTCAGACACATTATAATCAAGAAGTTTAATGTCAGACACTGTAATACAGAATAAATTAATTTTAATATTTTAAAAATACAACAAAATGGAATTGGAGGACAGTTTTAAATGTCCAATGTGCTTATTTTATTTTATATTTATGTAGATGATTTTGAGTTTTCTTCATATGCAAAATGCCTCATCTGCATGCAACATTTTATTTTCTGTAGTTATATGTCCATTTTACATAACTTTTAAAATCTTGAAGGATAAGTACAATTGTCTTTCACTTCAATAGAATTGGGTGGCCATGGTGTCAAACTTGGAGTTTATTTAATAAATAAAATGTGATAATTATTTATATCCTTGATGAATTAAAGAAAAGTAATTCTCAGGATCCCTGGGTGGCTCAGCGGTTTAGCTCCTGCCTTCGGCCCACCACATGATCCTGGAGTCCTGGGATGGAGTCCCACATCAGGCTCCCTGCATGGGGCCAGCTTCTTCCTCTGCCTGTGTCTCTCATGAATAAATAAATAAAATCTTAAAAAAAAGGAAAAAAAGAAACAATTCCCTCATGCATTTTGGAAAGCTATGTCTTCTCATTACCAAAAATGTTCGCAAAAATAATTTTACATAATTTTAACTCTATCTGGAATAAGCATGGGCCTTTTATCAAGCTTCTCCTTTATCACTAATATCTTACTGCCTCTTCTCAGAAGAGAGGGATGCAAATCTGGAATTATGCCCTTTTTTATAGCTTGACTCTGTCTTTCCTGGAGGTGACCATCAGAAAAGGAATCATTTCTTCTCGTTTTATCTTCCTGTTCTCTTTCTTGATATCAAAACTAACCTTCAATTAATAGGCCTGGAAAAAGAAAAAGTTGTAATGTTACTAGTTGCTATAGAATCACTAAATCCTCAAATTTCTGAATATACTTTCCTTCATTTCCTCAATGTATTAAGGTTTCAAAATCTTACTTTTTGCTCACCATGTATATCATTCTGCAATTTACTGTAGAGAGGAGCCTTTATTACCAGGAAATTGTTTTTGTGTCATATAAAACAATATTTTTATTTATTTTTTTTAATTTTTATTTATTTATGATAGTCACAGAGAGAGAGAGAGAGGCAGAGACATAGGCAGAGGGAGAAACAGGCTCCATGCACCGGGAGCCTGATGTGGGATTCGATCCCGGGTCTCCAGGATCGCGCCCTGAGCCAAAGACAAGCGCCAAACCACTGCGCCACCCAGGGATCCCTAAAACAATATTTTTAAAAGTCTATTATAGTCAACAGAAATCTTTCATATGCTTTTCTTTTTTTGTTATCATAAAAACCTCAATATTTCTGGAGCAGACATTGTTTATTCTATTTTGTAATTCAGAAAAGTGAATTTCATAGAGCTAAATGATTCCTTAAAGATCCCCCAGTTGTGTGTGTGTGTGTGTGTGTGTGTGTGTGTGAACTTGTTGGTCAGTAAAATACTTTCTTATGAGCTCATGAGACAACAGGTTCACATGAATTATATATAATTATATGTGTGTGTGTATGTGTACATGGAGGTTTTGTCCAAATTAGACTTAAATCATATGCTGATACTAAAATATATTTATTTATATGTCTATAACATAAGACATATAAGAAAAAAACAAATGTAGGTAAAATTTTTAAAACTGTACATCTCAGTTTGAAAGCATTACTGATTTTTGTTGTATATGTGTGTTTGTGTATTTATACATGTTTCTGTGTATCTGCATAAAAGTATTTGTTGAAATAATTGAGAATGTGATTTCCTTCACAATGGTAGGCATTAGAACCAGTATATAGGACATGTTATTTCTTTTATTGAATTATATCTGCTAACTATGATTAAGGAAACAAATAAATAGAAAAAAAAGTCACCCACTGGGGATCAGAAGTTATTAAAGTTGGAGTCACTAATATATTCCCATGAGTACAATTACATGTAAAACAAGCCAGTTGTATTTATACATAATCAGAGAGTGTTTGGTAGATGAAGCCCTGTTTAGTAAAATAATGAGAAAGCTGGTCTTTGTAGAGAGGTCATAGAAACTAACTTGCCTAATTCTCCATCCATCTCAAACAGGTTTAGCAGGTAGAGTAAAACAAAATATATCTAGAAACATCCATCTGTATTTACAGCTGGAAATTAATAGAAAAAAACAAATCTAAACTGTCACATATTAAGTTTTATAAACTAATAACCTTAGTACTATGTACTATGCTAAATGGAAATAGTGTATATAATTCATATTCAATGAAATTGTAAAATCTGAGTTAGTTTACGGTTTATCACATTAAAAATGTTGACATAGTAATGACACATTGTCAAGTGATTTTGACTTTTAATTTATACCAATAGTTCTCTATGAACAGATGATTATAAAAAACACCGAGCCATTGTTATAAAATAATTGTCTATACTGTAAGGTACCATGAGGATTAGGAATTAAACAACATTCCCTCTAAATGTATTAGGATATTATATCTATAGGTCTCTCTCTTGACCTCTTTATTGGTCAAGCTATATTGTTGGTATTTTCTCAATTCTTTCAAATAACACATTGTTTTTTAAATTGTTATAAAACGATTAAAATTCAGCTAAATTATGATATCCTATACAATTGTTTTTTATAACACTAAAATATATTAAAATTAATTTGCTTATAGTTCAATATTAAATGCATTTTTATGGATCAATAGTATGGTTCAACCTAAGGTTCAAAAAAATTAAACTTGTACTTTAAAAAAATGGTTGGAAATGAAGGCAATTTTCTCAATTCTAGAAAGAATAAAAAATCACAAAGAGCAATTTTATTTATATTATTATGACCTAAAAATATAAGCATAAATATATCATCTATAAAAGGATAACATTGATTAGTTTCAAAAATGGATCTCTTTAAAGTGGAGCTGTATCTATATATTGGCTTCTAAGAATACAGTAAAGAAACCATAAATTTGGAAATTGCATTCATATTTGGATTTTTGGAACATGGCTTGCAGTTCTATCACTCTTCTAATTACAGGTTAACTTATTGGGCACTTCTTTTTGAAAGTTTTACCTGGAAATTTTTTCTGTTTCACCCAATATTATACCCCATTTAACTTCTTCTTCTCTTTCATGCCTTCTCAAATATTTTGTAGTCTAACCTTTGTTCCTACTCTCCCTCAAACCATCTCTCGACAAAATTGTTCATGACATTCATAAAGCAAATGCTAAGTCCAAGGACCAGTTCTAAGCCTACAAGTTACTTAACCTGTTGCCAGTACTTAATACAATTGATCACTTCATCTTTCCTCAAAAACTGCCTTTCCCTTAATTTTCAGGAAATTATTTCCTTTTTCAATTTCTAACTTATTTCACTGGTTGATACTTCCCAGAATTCCTTGTGAATCTTATCAATTTTCCCATCTCTTAAATTTCGTTGATGTCTTGGACATGGTCCCAGCTCTTATTTTCTACGAAAGTTCTCTCATTAGCCTCTTTCATTAGCGCATATATGTTTATAACTGATAAGTTCGTAGCTTCAGGTAGGAAATCTGGATACAATTATCACTTCTGAACTCAATTTTCATATAAATATTGAATAACATCAAATATAATATAAACATCAGTAATTATTTTGATATTTCCAACTCCATACTTCTCCATGACAAAAATCTGACCACTATTCACCACATCTGCCACAACCACTCTGGTCAAAGCTATCACTATCTCTTTCCTAGAATATTGACAGAGCCATTAACTAATCTCTCTGCTTCTACTTTAACCTACTCCATGAGTCTAGTTTTCACACATTACCAGAGGGATCATTTTTAAATATGTCAGATTTGGTCACCTCTCAGTTCAGAATCATCCAATGGCTTCTCTTATACTTAGAATAAAGTTCAAAATCATTATCACCCTACAAAGTCATGTGTAACCTTAACCTTTCCCTTCCTGTCATCAGTTCCCACAACTATCCCCTTTTCTCAATATGCATTGTCTTCATGGACATTCCCTTGGTTGTCAGCCTCAAACAAATTTTTCCTTAATACTCTTTGCAATAAGTACCAAGGGTCAATCTGCAAATGCACAATATTGATGTGGGGAACTATTTTAAATCCAAACTAAGCTGTGTGACAAGGTAAGGATGACAAGGACAAAGATGTCCTTAATCCTAGAATAGTTTTAATCTTTCTAAAGATACAAAAAAAAAAAAAGTGAAAAGTGAAACAAATAGAAGTTAGATTTGCATAGAAACAAATAGAACAAATAGAAGTTAAATTTGCATAGAAAGACTTGTTGATTGGGACTTAATCAAGAGAAGAAGCTTTTGCACAGCAAAAGAAACAGTCAACAAAACTAAAAGACAACCTACAGAATGGGAGAAGATATTTACAAATGACGTATCAGATAAAGGACTAGTATCCAAGATCTGTAAAGAACTTATTAAATCAACAGCAAAGAAACAAACAATCCAATCATGAAATGGGCAAAAAAACATGAAGAGAAATCTCACAGAGGAAGACATAGACATGGCCAACAAGCACAAGAAAAAATGCTCCGCATCACTTGCCATCAGGGAAATACAAATCAAAACCACAATGAGATCCCACCTCACACCAGTGAGAATGGGGAAAATTAACAAGGCAGGAAACAACAAATGTTGGAGAGGATGCGGAGAAAGGGGAACCCTCTTGCACTGTTGGTGGGAATGTGAACTGGTGCAACCACTCTGGAAAACTGTGTGGAGGTTCCTCAAAGAGTTAAAAATAGATCTGCCCTATGACCCAGCAATTGCACTGCTGAGGATTTACCCCAAAGATACAGATGCAATGAAACGCCGGGACACCTGCACTCCGATGTATCTAGCAGCAATGTCCACAATAGCCAAACTGTGGAAGGAGCCTTGGTGTCCATTGAAAGATGAATGGATAAAGAAGATGTGGTTTATGTAACAATGGAATATTCCTCAGCCATTAGAAACGACAAATACACACAATTTGCTTCGACATGGATGGAACTGGAGGGTATTATGCTGAGTGAAATAAGTCAATCGGAGAAGGACAAACATTATATGGTCTCATTCATTTCGGGAATATAAAAAATAGTGAAAGGGAATAAAGGGGAAAGGAGAAAAAATGAGTGAGAAATATCAGAAAAGGAGACAGAACATGAGAGACTCCTAACTCTGGGAAGCGAACAATGGGTGGTGGAAAGTGAAGTGGGCAGGGGGTGGGGGTGACTGGGTGATGGGCACTGAGGGGGGCACTTGATGGGATGAGCACCGAGTGTTATTCTATATGTTAGCAAATTGAACTCCAAAAAAAAAAAAAAAAAAAAAAAGACTTGTTGAATGTGAATACCATTTTATATACTCATGATCACCCACAGAAGTACCAACACACACATATACATGTACCATTAAGAAAATGCTCATCAATTCCTATTTTTCTTTGTATTACATGTGTGTGTGTATATATATATATATGCATATATATATATATATACAGAAGTATTAGATATCTTTTGTGATCTCTTCTAGATCATTCTTCTGTGTTCTGTGCCCTGTATGAGGCCATCGTGTATGAACTATGACAAAGAGTAACTTTAGTCACCAGGAAACAATAAGATACAGATCTATTCCTCCTCCAG
Organism: Vulpes vulpes; assembly: GCF_048418805.1. Classification (NCBI taxonomy): domain Eukaryota; kingdom Metazoa; phylum Chordata; class Mammalia; order Carnivora; family Canidae; genus Vulpes; species Vulpes vulpes. The sequence goes on from NC_132783.1 coordinate 136,502,478, forward strand.
GGAAGAGATGATTCCCTCCTCACAGCTCTCTCTGTCTAGGTTGTTGTAGGGCAAGTGTTCCGGGCAATTGCTCCACCTTTTTTTTACCCCTCAGGCCTAGTCATAGATGTGATTTACAGCTGTTACTATCTTCAAGTTATTACATAAGCTGTTGCATTCTCTTGTGGGATTTCTACAACCAACTCTTGTCTTTGTAAATAACCCCTGTAAATTGTCCTCAACTTACTAAAATACAGTTTGAGTGATTCATGTGTTTTTGTTCAGTAACTTGACTTAAATTCAGCTGTTAAAATAGTTAAATACATGAATCCATTATGTGTATTTGCTCATATTTTAGTTTTGAATGTTTTCATAAAGAAATTTTCATATTTCATATTTCATATTCATAAAGAACATTTTCATAAAGAATATTATTATAGCATCTACTTTAGAGCTGCAGAGCACTCCATTTACTGCTTTCAAGAGCTTCTCATTTGGGCAATCCAGAAAGCTTGACCATTTATTAGATTTAGGGGTTACTTTTTTACTGTGCATTTGTGGATATACAACTTTGTCCAGGAGGCGGTTAAATAAGAGGTAGAGGTAAAGTCCTTGTATTTGTACTTTCCTGAGCTTATTATCTACATGATTAAGAACCAGTCTAAAGGTAACATAAAAGCCACATGCCAACCCATTAGCATGGTAGTCAACAGCTGTTACATATACCTGCCACAGCATCACCTAATCATGAGTTCTCTTACTTTGAATTCAAAAGTAAAACACTAAGTATCTGTGTAGTTGATGCTACTTCATATTTTCTTAAATAATTATGCATCTCGAGTCACTCAAATCATGGTAGTTCTGGGTTGAGGAATGCCTATGATTAAGTCTACAACTTGTGTTCCCTAAAATTTCTAATTATTAGTTGTTGAACCTTATAGGTACATTTTTATAGAGATGATCATATGAGATTTCTTTTTTTTTTTTTAAGATTCAATCAATAATGTGGCAAATTATATTAACACATTTTCTAATAATGAATCAACTTATGCCCTCAATATACTCAACTTGATTGTTTCAGTTTTGAAAAATTTTCTTTAGCTTGTGTTTGATAATATTGTTTAGGATTTTTGTAAATATATCTAAGAAGTGTTATTAGGTTATAATTTCAGCTTTCCTATCATACTTCAGTAATTATGACATTAATGTTATAAAAGGCTTGTAAATAACTTTCAAAGCAAAACTCTCTTTTATACTCTTTGAGAAAGTTTAATGAGATCTGAATTATTTTTTTCTCAAATATTTTACAGAACATACCTTTAAAATCATCAGACTTACTTTGTGTATGCATTTTGTTTGTTTTCTCCTTTATTTAGGGTGGGAGGAGGCTTTCAACTGATTCAATGTCAATCATTAAATATATAGAAACTGACTATTTTTTTTTGAAACTGACTATTCTGAGTCAGGTTTAATATTTCATATTTTTAGGTATTTGTGCATTTCAAAATTCATTGGTATACATGTATTTATGTTTTTATTTTAATATCTATCACATTTATACTTATATATCTATTTATTTCTTTAAAGATAGTGCATTTCCATAATATGTAATTAATAACTTATGGCAAGTTCTGAAATATGACCATGTGAGTGTTTTTCTGGAAAAGATGAGATAAAATATCGTTTCTGGAAGGTCAAAATAATGGAATAATTGAACAAATAAACCAGGTGCAATAATGAAACACAAACTGCTAAATGTTTCAATGAGTATGGGGAACTGTAAAAGTGAGGTCACATAAGAATAAAAATAGGAAACATGGTAGCTGGTACAATTTGGTTTTAGGCATTTGAAATAAAAGTGATAGTGTTTCAAAATATCAGAAAGGAGTGATGTAGACATATTCCCTATTCTCAAGCTCTAAGGTCAAAATGTCTGACACTAGCACTTACACATATATAAATAAACATAAATTGATACATTAATAAAATTTTTATGTATTTAACACACACATATATATGTGTACCTACATATGCATAGATAATATCTTTAAACACTGGAAAGCATCAAGTTGTCAGGAAATTGATTATACAATATTATCTTTTGAAAATTTAAGTGCTAAGTATATTTTTGCAGGGGTCATTACTTAGCCTGCTACTATTAAACATTTTTTTAAATTAATGATTGGGGTGATGAACCAGAGTGTCTTTATTAAATTTGCTGATGGCACCAATTTGGAGGGACAATTAGCACATTTAAAAACTGGATTAAAATTCAAAATGACCTTGATGAGTTGGAGAGGAGCCTGGATATAAACAAGATGAAGCTGATTAAGTTCATGTGCAGTAATTCATTTAGCGTTTTCCACATTTACAGTGGCCAAACCATTATGCAATTCTGATCGGAACTTTTAATAAAAATAGTTTGAACCATCTATCTTCATTGCATTACAGTCACAGCAAATGTTAAGTCAAGATTTTGGTGCATCCAACTGGCATAAAAATGAACTTCCTAGTCTAATGGAAGTGATGTTGCTTCCAGGATTCTTCAAGGCACAAATATGAAGGTTGAGATGGAAATATGTCTGCCAAAAATCACTTAGAACAGGTCAATGTTTCTAAACTGAGAAAAAATAAACCACAACAAAGATCATTACAAAAGTCAAAAATGCCATGTAAACTGAAAGTGATGTTAGAAAGAAAAGAGTGGTAAATACATGAATATCATTTTTTTTCTATTAGTTACTTAATGTTTTGGAGGGAATTTCTATCATTGAATTATGGTACCAAGACTTTGAAAAATGAATTACCTGTGAATAAAGTGTTTTACATATGAGTAAACTATCTTAAGAAATAAATATAAAAGTTTAAGAAAATAATTATAGGCTTCAGAATTAACATGAACATTCTTGTCTTTAATGTGAGTTTTAATATCTACTGGATAGAAGATCCAAAGTTAAGAAAGTTAAGAATTGTCTTCTCAATATATATGGTTTCAGGATATTTACATTTTTCCTTCTAATTGATGGACTTGATTACTCAGCAGTTTTGCATTTACAGAAATATTAAAAACAAATACAGAGAATTCCCATATACTCTTCATTCTGTCCAATTTTCCCTGTGATTAAGATTTTGAATTAACGTAGTGCATTTGTTGCAGTCAATGAGTCAATATTGATACACTATTATTAACTAAAGTTTCTATAGTTTACATTAAGGTTTACTCTTTGTCATACAGTTTTATGGGTTTTGCCAAATGCGTAATATCATGTGTCCACTATTACAGTATCAAGGGAAGAATTTTACTGCCTTTAAATTCTCCTGTACCTAATTTATTCTTTTTTTTTTTTCCTATTCACGATCCCTGGCATCAACAATCCTTTTACTGTCTTTAGTTTTGTCTTTTCCAGAATGTCATTTTATTGGAATCATGCAGTACAGAGCCTTCTCAGACTGCCTTCTTTCACTTAGCATTAAGTTACCTCTATTTCTTATTATGGCTTGATAGCTCATTTCTCTGTATTAATAAATAGTACTCCACTGTATTAATAATCCACAGTCTCGGGATGCCTGAGTGGCTCCGTGGCTCAGTGGTTGAACATCTGCCTTCAACTGAGGACATGATTCTGGTGTTCCGGAATCAAATCCCACATAAGGCATCCTGCCTGGAACCTGCTTCTCCTTCTGCCTATGTCGCTGCCTTTCTGCGTCTCTCATGAATAAATAAATAAAGTCTTAAAAAATAATAATAATCCACAGTTTATCCATTCTCCTAACATCTTAGTTGCTTTTAGTTTTTGACAGTTATGAATAATGTTGCTCTAAAATCTGTGTGCATGTTTTTGTTTAGACAAAGTCTTCAACTCTTTTTGCTAAATACAGCAAATATTAGTAATGGAAACCTCACCAAAGTGGAGTTGAGAGGTTTGGGCTGGGGGAGTTCCCACACCCAACCACCCTAGTCAATTGTAAAGTTGGACTTCACCTTGCACGTAGGTGCAGCCTAAAGAAGAGACATTCTCCTCATCCCCGCTGGCAATAGCTCTGCCAATGAAAAGCCACCACGCTTTGGCTCCCAGTTTATTCCAATGAGTTTTTAGTTCATAACAACTTTTTATGTTACCCCTTTCCTCCTTTAAAAAAAAAAAAGTGTGCCTCTCCTTAGTTCCCTCACTTGCGCATGGTTTTGCCATAGCTTGTTTGTCCCAGATTGCATTTCTCCTTTATTCTTGAATAAATCCACTGTCACTAGTATAGTAACTGTCAGTTTTACTTTTAAGATTAACAATACCTAGGGGTGCAATGCAGGGATGTATGGGTAAGACTATGTTCAGCTTTGTAAGAAACTTCCTGTCTTTCAAAGTGGCTGTACCATTTCTATTAGCAATTAATGAGAGTTCTTTCTGCTCCATATCTTCTCTAGCATGGTGTTGTCATGTTTTTGGAATTTAGTCATACTAATAGGTGTATATAGGTACATAACCTACAATTCCCTAATAACCTGTGATGGTGAGCATATTTTCATATACTTATTTGCCATCTGCATATTTTCATTGATGAGTTTCTTTTCAGATCTTCTATCCACTTTCTTTTTGTTTGTTTGTTTGTTTTTTAAAGTTTTATTTATTTATTCATGAGAGACAGAGAAAGTGTCAGAGACACAGGCAGAGGGAGAAGCATACTTCCCAATGGGAGCCCGACAAGGGACCAGATCCAGGATCATGCCCTGAGTCAAAGGCAGACGCCCAACTGCTGAACCACCTAGGAGCGCCTTCTATCCACTTTCTAATTGGGTTGTTGGTTTACTTATTGTGGAATTTTAAGAGGTATTTGCATTTTGCAGACACAAATCCTTTATCAGACATGTCTCTTGCAAATATTTCTTCCAAGTCAGTAGCTTGTTTTTCATTCTCTTAATGGTGTCTTTAATAGAACAGTACTTTTTTTTTTATTTTAATGTAGTCTAACATCATTTTTTTTTCTTTTATGCATTATGCTTTTGAGGTTGTATCTAAGAACTCGTTGCCAAACCCAAGGCCATGTAAGTTTTCTCCTGTGCTATCATTTGCATGTTCTGTAATTTTGTGTTATACATTTGTTTCTGTTTCTGGTCTGACATGTAAAGAACTTGGAAATTGTCATTCCTTTTCTCAAAAAAAGACCAAAGCTGAACAAACTGAAAATCAATAATATTTCCTAGATTCATCGGAGAATTGAGGTAACAGAACAAACTGCTCTCCTATAAACTGGAGGGACAGATAGGCAGATACAGAGAATGACAGTTTATGTGGAACAGAGCCCTGGGTCAAAAACCTACAGGTTGAGCTACTACCTGTAGACATTTTAAATGGTAATTGATGGATTGCTGAGGCTAAATGTAGATAGGACTAGCTTGAGACTCAAAACTACAAGTGGGGAAAAAAAAGAAGAAAAAGCAAAAACAAAAACAAAACCCCAAAACATAACCTACAAAGGTACAAGATAAGAATTCTATTCCACTGATTTTTAGAAACTATGCAATCAAGAAGAGGGTGTAGTGAAATATTTAAAGTGCTTAAAGAAACACTATCACCAAACTAGAATTTTGTAGCCAATGAAATTATCCTTCAAAAGAGAAGGAGCAATAAAGAATCACTAAGACAAATAAAAATTGAAGAACTTTTGGTTTGTTTTTTTTTTTTTTTAAGATTCTATTTATTTATTTGACTGAGAGATAGAGAGAGCCAGATAGCACGGGTGAGGGGAATGACAGAGGGAGAGGGAAAAGCAGATTCCCCACAGAGCAGGGAGCCAGTGGGGCTGGACCACAGAACCCTGGGATCATGACCCGAGCCAATGGCAGACGCTTAAAGGACTGAGCCACCCAGGCACCCCTTGAAGGACACTTTACCAGTAGGACTGCCTTGCAGGAAATATCAAAATAAGTTCCTCAGAGAGAAGGAACATGTAGAAGATGGAAACTGTCACCTGCATATTGAAAGAAAAGTTAGAGAAAGAATAAATAAAGGTAAAATAAAATATTTTATTTTATTTATTCATGCACCCAGGTTTGCAAAAGAGAGATATTTTGATTAAACATTTATTTCTATTTATCAGTTAGAATAATTTTTATAAAAAGATACTTTTGGTAATATTCTATTTGATTATCTAGTGCTATAGTTCAAACAGTGATAGAGGACAAATGCTGGATCCATTTCCAGTAACCAGTTTTTAATATCATTAAAATCTCATGAATTTGATAAACTTCTATATTAATTTATGATAAAAATCTCTACAAAATGGGAATAGAAAGAAACTTTCTCATGCTGATAAAGGCAAATTGTAAAATACTACAGCTAACATTATGCTTAATGGTGAAAGACTAGAATGAACTATCTGCACAATCTATATTTGATAAAGAACTTGTACCCAGAATATATAAAAACCTCTTACAAGTTTTTAATAAAAAGAGAAACGATTCAATAAAACTTGCTAAAATATTTGAAGTTACAGTTCACCAAATAAGGTATTTGAATGATAATTAAGCATAGAACAAGGTACTCAGTGTTATTAGTCATTTAGAAAATGCATGTTAATAGTAAGACACCTAGACATCCTTACTAGAATAATTAAATTTTTAAAAAGACTGTTATCAAATACTGGTGAAGAGCTCTCATGTATTGCAAAGCAAAATGGGCTAGCCACTTCCAAAACTAATTTGACAATTTCCTATAAAGTTAAATTCATGAGTATCATAGACTCAGCAATTTCGTTCATAATTACCAAAGTAAATTAAAGCATGAGAACTAATATTTAACATAGTGTTCTTCATACTATCTGATAATTTGAAAAATCGTTTATATCCATATAATGGAATGCAAATAAATACCAAATATGAAATGATTTCTGATATATACAGTCATATGGTGTTATATTTTGATTTATACTAAAAATATATGTATATCGGGTTTAGGTCGCCATTTATGGCAGAGAGCCCCTAAAAGCCTTGGGACTTCCTAAATAAAGAAATCCACAAAGATATCTCTTGTTATGTTGATAAGGTGACTTCTGGACACTACCTAAGGATGGGGGCTGGTTGCCAGGAGAACCAACCATGTGGTCAATGATTTCATCGGTTCTGTGTATGTAACAAGCCTCCATAAAGCCCAAAAGGACATGGTTCAGGTAGATTGGTGAGCATGTGTAGATGCAGGTGAGAGTAGCTCACCTGGCGAGGGCATGAAAGCTCTGCAATCTTTCCCCATACCCTGCCCGATGAGTCACTTCCATCTGGTGGTTTCTGAATTCTATCTTTCTATAATAAACCAGTGATCTGGTAAGTAATATCTTACTCTGTGTTTTGCAAGGCACCCTTGTCATTAATCAAACTAGGAGGGGACCATGGGAAACTTATTTATTGCTAGTTCTTTGGAAATAGAGGTAATTACCTGGGCTTATGACTGTCATTATAATTGGGCAGGCAGGGGAGGCAGTCTTGCAGAACTGAGACGTCAGCCTGTGGAATCTGACCCAATCTCTGGGTGGGTAGTCTGAATTGAGTTAAATTGTAGGACACCCAACTTGTGTCTGAGAATTTCTTGTTTGTGTGGGGAAGCCGTCACACTACTGGACACACATAGGTTGAAATTAGGTCCAGGCATCCAAAAAGATGTGGATAATCCTCAAAGGCTTATGAAAAAAGCTGTCCCCCAAAGACTACGTTATATGACTTTGCTTAATATAGTGATAGAAAGCAGTTTCTTGATTGCTGATAGCTAGAGGATATCAGGAAGAGATTGATTGCAAAAGAATACGAGGGAATATTTTGGGTGACGGAAATGGTCTCTATCATGATGTAGCAGTAATTAAATGATTGCAAACATTTAATAATTATCAAATTGTATATTGAATATTGATTGACATGAGTATTTTAAAATCACATTTCAATAAACCCCAATTAGAAATAAATAAGTAAAAGGGCAAACCATCTAAGGTCATTTAATTCTAAGGGTAAAATGTTTTGCATTATTCTACATTCCTTTCCTTGGCAAATACTACCACGTATAATTATAATAATCATGTGTCTAAAAGGGTCTGACTCTTCAATTATTGGAAATGCAATCTCAAGCATAAACAGGACTAAATTCTTTCAGGCATCAGTCTCTTCAAGAAGTCTGTTCTAATTTGGTACCACACATAGATTATTTTATTTCAGTGTATTCCAAGTATGATTTTAGAGTCCGATTTTAATTCTATTTTGGGCCATATTATATAGTCATGTTTTGTCACATCCATAGGCTCCATACAATTTTTCATCTCATTCTAGAGTCCTCTGATACATCGCCTACCACATAGGCATACACGCACATAGGCATGCATCTTCCACAGAATGTTCACCGACAAAATCTTATCTTAAATCTCTAGTGTAAGATGCAGGAAAATGCAGGAATAGGGGAATTTATAATACTCTCAAGGAATAATCAGCATTTAATAAATTGTTTGTGTGTGTGTGTGTTAGAAATTCCACATTTTGGAAATGGCAAATTATATCCTATTTAAAATCAAATGGAACATAAGCCTTATTTCATTTATAAATCCTATAACAATAAATAAATAAATAAATAAATAAATAAATAAATAAATAAATACATCATATAACATAAGAAATTGAAGTGTACAAAATGCTAATTTTTATATAGAGAGAATATATTTAAAGTAAGTCTTTTGCAATCATTTTAAGTCATGATGAATCACTTCTCTCTCCCTGCCTCTCCCTTTCTCTCTTTCTTTTGTTTCTTTCACTCATGGAAAAGATTCACATAAAAACAACTAAGTGGCATTAACTGAATAAAAGGACTATTTAATATGGAACAATATTCCCAAATGGAATGTCTAAAGTTCTAGAGAGAAAGAAAGATTGTATCGAATGCCATGAAAAAAACCATCATGTTTTCTTATCTCCTAATAAGTTGTCTTGACCTCCTGAAAGTGGCAAAATTCTTTCTGCTCTTGAGATGATAACTCATAGAACTGTCAAGAAGATCAAATTTCCTTCAAAGAATTAGATTTTTTGTCACAAAATTTGGAAGTACCGGTTCTCCTGGGGCAAATGTAAATACACTGTCAGTTTTTGTGTTTGTTTGTTCCAACACTGTGTGATGTACTACCTCTTGGGAAATAGATTTGCTTCACTTCTCAAAAGATTTACTTTGGGCTAATAAATATTATTTTAGAAACTTCAAGGTAAAATGATTCTTAATCAACAATTCATGATGAAAGTTTTAGGATTCAAAATTCTTAAAGGTTCAGATATCAACTAAGATTATTTAACTAATTAACACAATAAGCACAATACCATAAATCTTTGTCAATATGTGAAATTTTACTTCGTTTAAAATAACGGTAGACATTAAGTATTTAACAATTTAAAATAGATATAAACTATTTCATCCTCCACTAAATTGTGATGGTAATAATAAATTAACTGATAGGTATTTGATGAGTATAAAATGGTGATAAATTCTCTCACGTTTATACTTTGAATAAGCCAAAACATTACCTTAGTAGTCAAAAACAAAAATAATAAACCCCAGACAATAAGCTCTGAAAATATAGTCATTAGTATCTAAACTTCAAGAATTAAACAAACTTCAGAATAATATCTAAATTTCAAGACATTTTTAGGCAACTCGATATCTTAAGAGATTTAAATAGAAAATATAGTAATAAAAATATAGATACTTTATAATCACATACACACACATTCATCCACACCCATACCCACACTTGCAAAGTTCAAACTTCTTTAAATGCCAAGATCTGTCATGGGGAGACTAAGTACTCACCATTTACTTTCATCCTCACAATATTGCAATGTAGGTATGCTTCTTTTTTCTTTTTTCCGAAAATGTTAAGGCCTAATTGACATACAATATTCTATTAGTTTCAGGTGTACAACATGCTGATTCAATATCTGTGTACGTTGTGAAATAATCACCACAAGAAGTCTAGCTACCACCTGTCACCATACAAAGTCAATACAGTAGTTAGTATTGACTATATTTTCAGGCTGTACCCTACACCCCATGACTTATTTATTTTATAACTGGAAGTTTGTACCTGAACCCCTTCACCCATGTTGTCTGGCAAGAGCCAACCTGCTCTCTGTATCTGTGAGTCTGGGTTTGGCTTGGTGTCACCGTGTGTGTACTCTTTTACCTGTTTAACAAGTGAGGATGCTGAGATTCGTCAGTTAAATTGCTTTCACAATCTTGTAAGTGGCAAAGATCGTATTTCACTCTCAGATCTGCCTTTCTCTAAAGCTCATGATATACTTACCCTGCTGCAGATGTTTGTGCTTTGCTGTATGACAACACAGATGCATAAATAAACAACTGTGAAATGAAAATACACTACGAGCAGCTAATGCAGTTAGCAAAGCCTTTCATACAATTGTATCTCCCTGATAAAGAGACACAAAAATATTTATCTCAAAAGAAAAGTGTTTGCTCACTTTCCTTTCCCTACATATGATCTTTGGTATTATTTATAATGACTTTTTAAAACAGCAGTGTTCATACAGTCTAAGCATAACTGCCATAACCACTAAGATTTCACAGTTTTCCAGTTGTCCTTTCTGGGACTCATCTAAATATTTTCCAGTAAATTACTTCATGACTGATCTGATTTTTAAAAACATGCAAATCAAGCTGAAATTGGAATATAAACAGGTAGAAAAATAATCAAAACTCAAATCTAACAGAAAGGACGAATACTCCGTGGGGAAATTGATAAAATAATTTAATTTTAAAAAATCGAAACAAATTCGATTGAATTGTTTAACATATTTAGAGAGATATAACTCAAATGCCATGAAATAAACCCAGTTAAAACCTACAGTTTAGTGTTTTTTAAAGTATAGACAGAGCATTGTGAGGCAATCAACACAATTTAAATTTAAAACATTTTTATCACTCTAAGAAGAAACCCCACGTCTATCAGCAATTTCTGCTGTTTATCCCACGTTCTTCCAGAACCAGAGGATCTTTCTGTTTCTACAGGTTTGCCTATGCTGGACATTTCACATGAATGGAATCAAACCATAGGTAGTCTTCAGTACGTATCAAGATTTCATTCATATTATATGGATAAATATTCCATTGGATGTATGAGTCACATTATGTTTATCCATTTATTAGTTGATGTACATTTGAGATTTCCCCCCATATTTCAGCTAAAACCAATAGTGTTGCTATTTGTGTTTGTGTGCAATTTTTTTCATGGATATATGTTTTTATCTCTTAGGTAGATACCTGGAAGTGTAAAAACTTCATCCTATGTTTAATACCGTGCTTAAACTTTGAAGAAATACAAATAGTTTTCTGAGTACATCATTTTATGTTCCCACAAGAAAAGTATTACTATCCAAATTCTCTACAGCCTTAACAACACTTGCTGTGTCCTTGGAAAAGTAGCCATCCTCTTGGATATGAAGTGGCAACTCACAGTTTCTTTGGTATTTCCTTAATGACCAGTGATGTCGAACGTCTTTGCATACGCTTATGGATCATACGTATATCTTCAGTGGAGACAAGTCTATAGATTCTTTCTCCATTTTTTAAATGAGATGATTTGGGTTTTTATGATTGAGTTTAATAATTATATATCCTGATAAATATAAAACTCCAGAATATATAAATCTAGAAGTCATCACATATATCTTCTTCCTTTCTGGGGATGTCTTTTCCCTTCTGAAAGGACATTGTGTGCAACACAAAAGTTTTGAATTTTCATAGAGGCCACTGTAAATTTTGTCAGTTGTACAATTTTTGGTGTTATATATGAAAAAACATTGTCTAATCAGATAAAGATTTATTTTTTGATGAGTTTTATAATTGTAGTACTTCTATTTATTTCTATGATCCTTTTGAGGTCTTTTTTTGTGTATGAATTGTAGCAAGGGTCTGACATTATTATTTTGCATATAGATATCCATCTTTCTAGTAATATTTGTATAAAAAAGCTGTTCTTTTCTCATTGAATGATCCTGCACCTTTGCTTGCAATAAATTGACCATACATGCAAGGGTTTGTTTTTGGACTTTTCATTCTATTTCATTGATCTATGTGTCCACCATATGTCAGTACCACACTGGCTTAATTACTGTAGCTTTGTAGTAAGTCTTGAAATCAGGAGATATGGGTCCTCCAAATCTTTCTTCTATTTTAAGATTGTTTGGACCACTCTGGGTTCCTTGCATTTACATAAGAAATTTAGGATCACTTTCAACAATTTCTGCAAGAAATCCTGTAAGGATTTTGGTAAGAATTAGTCTTAAATTTTTACATCAGTTAGGGAAAGTGGAGGTCTTTTGATCCATGAACAAATGTTTTCCCATTTATTTAGATCTTCTTTAATTCGACACCCCTTCCAGTATACAAGTTTTGCATTACTTTTGTTCAATATATTCCTAAATATTTAATTCTCTTCAATTAAATTCACAAAATTTCTAATTCAATTTTATAGCTGAAATTTTGTTGTGAGTATATTGTAACTGATTATCTCATATTAATCTTGTTGAACTTGTTTATTGGTTTTAACAGTTTTTAAATGAATCTTTTAGGGTTTTTTATTTATAAGAACATGCTGTTTGAAAATAGGAATCCTTTTACTTCTTCCTTTCAATGTGGATGTCTTTATTTTTAATATCCAGTTGCCTTGTCTATAAAATACCAGTACCAGTACATTTTTAGGTTTACTTTGCTCTAATGATCATTTTAATTTCTTACATTTGGAAGGTTAGGTGATTGATTTTAGAGATTTCTTTTTTTAAAGAACTGCATTTTTCAGTTGTAAATTTTCCTCTGTGTACTGCTTTAGCTGCATCCTGGAAGATTTGATGTTTTATTTTCACTTTCAGTAATATCAAAGCTATTTATAATTTATCATGTAATTTATTTTTGATCTATTAGTTACTTGGCAATGGCATTTAAATTTTGACATACTTATGAGTTTTTAAATTTTCCTTCTGATTTCTGATTATAATTTTGACCTATTGTACTGAAATAATATTATTTGTATGACTCAGTTTAAAAAAAATAATAGTGTGGTATATAAGATAGAATTATTATTTCAAGGGGGAGAAATTGGAAGCTTAAAAGAAGTCTTGGCAAATGCCATATGATTTCACTTATATGTGGAATCTAAAAAACAAATGAATAAGCAAACAAACTAAAAGCAGAACAAGGGTTATAAATATAGAAAACAAACTAATGATTGCCAGAGGGGAGGGGAGTGGGAGGATGGGAAAAATTAGTGAAGGTGAGTGAGAGATACAGACTTCTAGTTGTGGAATAAATACATTACAGGAATAAAAGGCAGAGCAGAGGGAATGTAGTTAATGATGTTATAATAATGTTGAATGGTGACAGATGGTAGCTACACTTGTGGGGAGCATAGTATAACATATAGAAGAGTTGAATCACCAAATTTTATACCTGGAACTAATGTAACATTGTGTGTCAACTACACTCAAATAAAATAAATAAATAAATAAATAAATAAATAAAAAGGTCTTTGGTCCCAACAAATCTGAAACTCGGTAGGGCAAATTTCATAGATTTTAAAATATGAGAATAATTCCCTATGGACCTATTCTCTACCCTCTGGATTCACCAGATTGAAGGCCCTCCTATCTTGGCTTGGGGAGGCCCCATTGCATGGCATAGACACTGGGCCAATAGCATTGCTTTCTCTGGCCTCTGCTTCCTTGACTTTGCCCTCAGAGTCATTTTATTTTATTTTATCTCATCCCCATCCTTGTCAGTCCTGGCTGATAGTATTTCTGCCTGTGTGAAATTTTCATAATCCTTGTTGGCCTTTCCTACAATTTATGGGGATACGTGCCATGAGATGTAGAGTTCCTTCAGATCTTTTCTGGTTAACCCAAACTCTATTTCTGGCTTCTGCTGAGATACTGATTGGATCCAAAAGCCACATGCCTAATCTTTTTTGTAAATGTAGCAAATGGTTTTTCAGTTACATATTTAATGTTCCCACTGCAGAGCACGCTTTCTCATCTTTTGCAGCCACATGGATAGGCTGAGCATTTTCCAAATCATCAAGTGTTGGTTCCATTTTGTTTACCAATTCCTTCCTTGTTGGATATCTTTCCTCTCACATTTTCCCATAAGCATCAAGGGAAAACCAGGACACACCTTTTACACTTTCTTTGGAAACCTTAACTCAAAATACAAATTTATTGTTTACAAGTCCTACTTTCCAGGAAGCCTGGGGGGCTCAGCAGTTGAGCGCCTGCCTGCCTTCGGCCCAGGGCGTGATCCTGGAGTCCTGAGATCAAGTCCCACATTGGGCTCCCTGCAGGGAGCCTGCTTCTCCTTGTGCCTATGTCTCTGCCTCTCTCTCTCTGTGTGTGTGTGTGTGTGTGTGTGTCTCATGAATAAATGAATCAAATCTTAAAAAAAAAAAAAAAGAAGTCCTACTTTCCACCCAACAGTAGAACATTTCAGTCAAGTTCTCTGTCTTTTAAAAACAAGAGTCACCTTTCCAAGGGTCACCCTCCTAGTAACATGCTCCTCATATCTATCTGAGGCTTCACCAGTGGCACCTTTAACATATTTTACCAACAGTTTGTTCATGATTACATATTTAAGAAACAAAAGCTTTTTCTACCATATTACTCACTTTACTCTGTACATTCACCATAATTTAATTTAAAATCCACATTTTTGGGGACATCCGGGTGGCTCAGTGTTTGAACGTCTGCCTTTGGCTCAGGGCATGATCCCGGGTCAGGGGATTGAGTCCCAATCGGGCTCCCCCACATGGATCCTGCTTCACCCTCTGCCTATGTCTCTGCCTCCCTCTCTGTGTCTCTCATGAATAAATAAATAAAATCTTAAAAAATAATAAAAAAATAAAATCCACATTTCTAACCAGCTTTCTCTTCGTGGAAATCTAGGTTTGTTTGTTTGTTTGTTTGTTTTCCTATCATGTGTTTCAAAATTCTTCCAACCTCTACTCATCACTCTATTCCAAAACCACTTTCATATTTTAAGTATTTGTGGCAGCAGCACCCCATTTCTCAGTACCAAAATGTGTACTGGTTTCCTAGTACTGTCATAACAATACCACAAACTGAGTAACTTACAGCAGCTGGAATTCATTCTCTTGAAGTTCTGGAGGCTAGAAGCCTAAAATCGAGGTGTGCACAGGGTTCCTACCTAAAGATCTCAGGGAGCATCCCTTCCAGGTTTTCTTCTTGGTTTCTGATGGTTGCCAGTATTCCTTGGGATTATTTGCTTGTAGAAATATTTCTGCAATATTTCTCCAACTTCTACTTCTATTCTCAGGTCACATTCTGTCTGTAACTGTTTCTTCACATTGCTCTCTTCTCTCTAGGGAGAGCGCCCGTGTGCCCAAATTGCCTCATCTTACAAGGACACCAGGCATTGGATCAGGGGTCAGTCTACCAGTGTGACTTCATCATATTGCCTCATAAGTTATTCCCAAATAAGGTCACCATTACAGATACTGACAGTAAGGACTTGGACGTATCTTTTGGGGGCACAAAATTGAACTTCTGACCATGCCCTTAATGAGCTCCCATAAATGCACAGTGTTGAAATATTTTCTAAGCATATTTTTTACCTTTGTCCACACAAGTTACACCAGGTTCATCCTGTATCTTTATTGCTCATTCCTTAGAGTCAACCATTTCTCCACAAAGTTCAAATTCCTTTTATTGCATATGATATTGGAGATCAAGATCTAGGAACCAGGTATCCTTCCTCTAGAATGCCATTTCTTTTAAGCCCCTTCAGTTGGCCGAATAAAGAAATATATAGCCATACACAATATAAATAGTCCTGTATGTAAATATGGATAATTATTTTACTCTAATGTCGCTTTCTTCCTGATGTCTCCACCTTTAACCATGACCATGGGAATCATCCTACCTTCTTCTGCTGCTTGTTTACAAACTCCCACTCCAGGTGAGCAGCCTGGCTCCTACATTCAGCCATTCTTTCGATAGGTGTTAGTTCCAGGATACCTGGATAGCACAGTGTCAGTTGTTATCCCTTATTCTAGTGTGAAACGATGCTATCAATGAAAGGACAGTTCTTTTGTGCAGTTCCTTTTTGTTTGTGTTCTTGTAGACTCCTATGGTATCTATAAAGTTAACAACTTTTCCTTAGGATGTGTTCAGTGCAATTGTTTCATATATTTATAATGCATTTAGCTTCTCATGTTACAAACTGCAGTCCATCCTGGGATCCCCTTACAACATGTATATAATTCTTAAATTTGCATACATTGAGGCTATATTTTGTAACTGTAAAAGCTGTAAGGTTCTATTTGATTTGGTAAATGTATAATATCATCTATCCACCACTTTAATATCATGCAGAATGGTTTTGCCATTCAAAAATTAAAAAGGAACAAACAAAAACAAAACAAAAAAACCCTGTGATTCAACTTTTAAGCCCTCCTACCATAACTCCAAATCCCTGACAACCACTGATTTTTGCACTATCTCTATAGTTTTGCTTTTTCCAGAACAGCACACAATTGAAATTATACAGTACAGTCCTTTCAGTATGACTTTTTTTCACTTTTCAATATGTGTTTAAGATTCCCCATGCTTTTTCTTGGCTAATCATATTTTTAATCATAAATTAATATGATAATCTACATATCTACTATAATTTGTTTTCCATATTCCTATTGAAAAGTCTCACAGTTGTTTCGGATTTTGACAATTATGAATAAAGCAGCTATAAACATTTGCGTGCAGGTTTTTATGTGTACATGGTTTTTAACTATGAGTTGAAAAGTTTTCAGCATTGAATAAATACCTAGCTTCATAGTTGCTGTGTCTTATGATAAGATTTTGTTAAGCTCTTTAAGAAACTGCCTAACTACCTTTCAGAGAGACTTTGCAATTTCTCATTTCTACCACCAATGAGTGAGATTCTTGTTTTTCTGCATTTTCATCAGCATTTGAAACAATTCTACCACCAATGAGTGAGATTCTTGTTTTTCTGCATTTTCATCAGCATTTGAAATGATTAACCTGTTTTTACTTGTTATAATAGACATTTATTGATAGCTCATATTGTTTTCATTTTGATTTATTTTGTTTTTAATTAATGGACATTATTTTTGGGGAAGTTTTAGGCCTACAGAAAAATTAACTAAAAAATACAGAGAGGGGGTACCTGAGGGGCTCAGTTGGTTAAGCATTGGACTCTTGATTTTGGCTTAGGTCATGGTCTTTGAGTCTTAAGATCCAGCCCCACATCGGACTCCACACTCAGCAAAGAGTCTGCTTGTCTTCCTCCCTCTGCTCCTCCTCATCCTCACATTACCTCTCTCTCTTTTTCCTCTCATTAATTAATTAATTAATTAATTAATTAAATGCTTTTAAAAAGTACCAAGAATCCCCACTCTCACCTGTTCCCTTTACCCCAATTTCTCCTAACATTAAAGTCTTGCATTAGTGTGCTATTTTCATTACAATTGATGAGCCAATATTGATACAGTATTGTTAACAAGAGTTCACACTTGAGTTCATTCCTTGCAATGATATTGACAAATGTATAATGACATAAGCCCACAAATACTGAATAATTAAGAATAATTTCACTGATTTCAATTTTTCCTTGTTTTAATTCATATTTTTAATGATGGCTTTTAATTTTTTAATACTCCCCTTCCCCAGTTAGGGACCACTGAGTCTACATTTCATGAATGCTTAACATTTCTCTCTTTAAGTATAAAGGGAATTTGAGTAAGTTTATTTTGGTCTATTTCTATGACTCAGACTTTTACAGATATTTTTCCTTTCTGTATCTTCAAGACTTTCTCTTTAATTATAACAAAGCATTTATTGATCTCTTCTTTCTTAGTTTACTTAAAATTATTTAAATTCCATGAAAATTTTCTTTGGAATATTGTGACTTCTACTTATTCTCCTGTCTTTAAGTCTACATTGTCTGAGGATATTTGCATTACAACTATACATACTATAGCAGAATAAATTGTATTTGATCATACCGCATTATGTATTCTGATGTACATCAGAATTTGGCCCCATTCCTGTATAAGCACATGATTTCTCTTACATTGATCTTCATCCTGCCACTGTAGCTCCTTTTTTTGCTCACTAACAAAAAGGAAGCATAATTCTGGCAAAATAGCACTTGTATTCATCTCTACCACTTCCAATGTGATTAAATCAATTGATTTTATGAGTGTCTTGCTGCTTTCCAGAATACTTAGGGGGGGATAAAAAGGATATTTATTTAATAGCAAAGTACTTTTTTATGTGTAGGTTCTTGGTTTTGAACCTGGAGTTTCTGCCTGTATAATTCTCTCACAGAGCTACATTTTTGAGTTATTAATTCATCTGTTGTTCTGCCTCTATGTATATTTATCTATTTATTTTGATATTGAGATGATAGTAGGAGAATTGAAAAGACTGTCAAAATCTTTTTTTTTCCATTTTTGAGTTCTAGTTATATTTGTTTAGTGTCATGGAAACCTATATAAAACTATAAAACATTAATTTGCATTATTTTGCATAACTTGATGTATAAAAATGTGTGAACTACGTAAGCATTGCATGGAAAACATTATAAAATAAAGATGAAAGTAAAATATATTGTGGTATTGAGAATGAATAGGATTGAGTTTAAGACTCCCATTTATTATTTATTCATTCATTCATTCATTCATTCATTCATCCTAGGAGCACAGCTACACACCTTGAAAAATTAGTTTGAAATAATCTAAGTTTCCTCTGTGGAAACTAGAAAAGGAAGAGCAAATTAAATCTAAAGTACTAAGAAAAGAAATAATAGGAATTAAAGCAAAAAATCAATGACATCAAAAATAGGAAATCAAAAGAGAAAATCAATAAAAGCAAAGCTGACCCCCTTCTATATCAATAAAATTGGTAAGCTTCTGACCAGGCTAATTAAAAAAGGCAAGAGAAAAAAAAAAAAAAACAAAACAAAAGGAAAGAGAAAGGACACATATTACTAACATCAGAAATGAAAGAGGGGACATCACTCCCGAACCCATAGTAGTTGAAAGGGTAATAAACAAACACAATAAACAATTCTATACTCACAAATTTGATAATCTAGATGAAATTGAACAATTTCTTGAAATACGCAATTTCTTGAAACACATAGGAAATTAACATTCTAAAAAGTCTGTATCAATTAAAGAAACAATAATTAATAGACTTCCAAAACAAATTATAGTAGACTTAGAGAGATTCACTGGTGAATTCTAACAATTATTAATGGGAGGAATTATGCCAATCCTCTACAATCTCTTTCAGAGGATAGAAGTACAGTAAATACTTTCTAATTCATTCTATGCAGACAGCATTACCCTAATACCAACAGCAAACAGAGATATTACAAGAAAAAAACAACAACCTTGCAGATTAATATCCCTCATAAACATGAGTGCAAAATACTGAACAAATGTTAGCAAATTGAGTACAACAATGCATAAAAAGAATTATACACCACACATACATGGGATTTCACCCAGTTATGCCAGGTAACACAAGATTTGGAAATCAATTAATATGATCAATCACATCAATACACTATAAAAGAAAAATCACATGATCATCTAAATAGTTGCAGAAAAAAACATTTGACAAAATCCAACACCCATTCACGATAAAAACAAATAAACAAACAACAATAACAACAAAACGCCTGGGGAGAAATTCCTCAACTGTTATAAGGACTATCTGCAAAATCTCTCAGCTAACATAATACTTCATGATGAGAAACTCAAAGCTTTCCCAATAAAATCAGGTACAAGAATGTCC
Source organism: Vulpes vulpes (assembly GCF_048418805.1). Lineage (NCBI taxonomy): Eukaryota > Metazoa > Chordata > Mammalia > Carnivora > Canidae > Vulpes > Vulpes vulpes. The sequence continues at coordinate 136,522,312 of NC_132783.1, forward strand.
CCTCTCACTCCTTTTCAACATGTTACTGAACTTCTAACTAATGTAATTATAGAGAAAGAAAATAAGAGTTATACAAATTGGTAAGGAAGATATAAAACTGTCTTTCCTTGCAGATGACATCTTTGTCTAAGCAGAAAATTTTAAGACAAAAAAAAAAGTCCCAGAACAAATAAGCAATTATAGCAACACTTTAATACAAAAGTCAATCCCTTTCCTATACACTATCAATAGGCAAGTGGTATTTGAAATTAAAACCACAATACCATTTACATCCTAAAATAAAATACTTAAGGATAAATTTCACAAAAGATGTACAAGATACTATATAACTCTGATGAATGGAATCAAAGAACTAAATAAATGGAGATAAATTCTATGTTTATGAATAGGAACACTAAAAATATTTTCAAGATGTCACTTCTTTCCAAGTTGGTCTATAGATTCCATGCAATCTCAATGAATACCCCTGCAAATAATTTCATGGATATTGAGACTGATTCTAAAGGTATATAAAGAGCCAAAAGACCCCACATAGCCAACATATAAATGAATGAGAAGAACAAGTTGGAGGTCTGACACTATCCTTCTTCAAGACTTGTTGTAAAGCTACAATAATCAAGTCAGTGTAGCATTGATGAAAGATTGAAGGAATAGAGACCTCAAGTATAGATCCCCATGAGAAGTGTAACTTCTTTTAACAGGATTCTAGAAAGCATGACATGTTTTATACTATTCTTAGTTTCAATTTAAGATGCATATAATAAAATATTAGGACAGCAACAACAACAACAACAAAAGGAGTTTCTCACTCAAAAGACTGATACCTAAACTACTTATCTCTTTATTTTCAAAACCAATACCCGGAATAGTTTTAATTGGCCTAGCATATTATACCTTGATTACTGGACCCATTAAATTAATGTGATTGGCTTTGTGGAGGAGCCATGCCTAAAACATGCATTGTGGTACACAGAAAAAGGGAAATACAATGAAGAGACAAAGCAATTATTTTCTGCAGTGATGAACTTCTTCAATTTTTGGACAGAGAATGTGCTCTCTGGACCAGGGTGTGTTCAGATCATCACCTATTATGCTCTCCGGCATCTCATGTTTGTTATTTTATTTCAAATACACCAAGTTCTTTGTAGGGAATTATTTTTGCCCACTCTAGGTGTGGATATTTCAGATCAGACATCCCTTAGCTCTGGACAAGAATAATCCAAATTGAGTTACTTAGAGAGTGTCCTCCTTCTTCCAAAAACAACTGATTAAAAATAAGTCCATGTTCTAAGCTGGTTTATTAGACAGTCTTGAAATTTTATTTTATTTTAAAGATTTATTTCTTCATTTGAGAGATCTTGAGATGGGGCTCTGTCCCACAATCCTGAGATCATGACCTGAGCCAAAATGAAGAGGAGGGTGCTTAACCAACTGAGTCACCCAGGTGCCTAGACAGTTTCGAAGTTTTAAACAAATGCATTAAGAAAGAGGAATATTCATTCTATTAGCAATAGAGAATAAAAATCTGAACCTGCTGGTGGTCACTTCTGATTCTACTTAGAAAGTGCCTAACTAAAAATGAAGCAAAAGCAAAGTATAACATCAGGAATCGCAAAAAGAGATTCCTGATCACCATTTTCAAGACTTTGGACCAGTTCTACTTAGATTTGACTTTTCCTTTGATTCTCTCTCTTTTTTTTTTTTTTTTCTTTTGAATTGATAATGTTATGTTTCCGCTTAAGGAACTTTGAGTTTCATCACTTGAAACTGAGTATTGCCTAACACAGGGAAAATGAGGGAGACTGGGGTCAAATTTTCTAATAAATTTAGAAACTTTAATTCACCACCTGGTTTTCTGAAGCAGATGAAATAGGGAAACCTAGTATAGTGAAGTCAGGGTCCGTAAAGAATTAATATTTATTTAGTTATTTATTTAGTTATTTATTTAGTTTTTTTTTAATTAATTTTTATTGGTGTTCAATTTACCAACATACAGAAAAACACCCAGTGCTCATCCCATCAAGTGTCCACCTCAGTGCCCGTCACCCATTCCCCTCCAACACCCGCCCTCCTCCCCTTCCACCACCCCTGGTTCGTTTCCCCGAGTTAGGAGTCTTTATGTTCTGTCTCCCTTCCTGATATTTCCCAACATTTCTTTTCCCTTCCTTTATATTCCCTTTCACTATTATTCATATTCCCCAAATGAATGAGAACATACACTGTTTGTCCTTCTCCGATTGACTTATTTCACTCAGCATAATACCCTCCAGTTCCATCCACGTTGAAGCAAATGGTGGGTATTTGTCGTTCCTAATGGCTGAGGAATATTCCATTGTATACATAAACCACCTCTTCTTTATCCATTCATCTTTCGATGGACACCGAGGCTCCTTCCACAGTTTGGCTATTGTTTTCACTCAGCATAATACCCTTTTTTTTTTTTTTTACCACCACATCACACATTTGTTTCTATATTTTGGTAATTGTGTTGCAATAAAATTCACTTCCTGGGGCCTCTGCCTGGCTCAGTCTTGAAGACCTGACTCTTGCTTTCTGCTTGGGTCATGATCCCAGGTCCTGGGATGGGGCCCCGCGACCAGCTCCATGCTCAGCAAAGGGTCTGTCATGCTCCCTGCATGGAGCCTGCTTCTCTTTCTGTCTGTCTTTGCCTCTCTCTCTCTCTCTCTCATAAATAAATAAAATCTTTAAAAAAATTCACTGCCATGAAATGTATCACCAACTTCATGCAATAGGATGGGGAAACTGGATATGACAATAGAATGGTTTGGGACCCAGAGTCAGAGATGATACTTGCGGTGGAAGAATGGAAGCAACCAGATGTTGGTGCAGACCTGTTCCTTCTTTGGACATGACACTCCTATTATTAAATCAGTTTTTAAGAGCCTACAAGGACCTCCACTTAGTACACATTTGTAGCTATCCCTTCCTTATTTTAATTCCTCTGGCTTAAATCTCCCTCTAGTGCTATCCAAATTACAGTGTTTGTGAAAAAAAATAATAAAAAAAATTACAGTGTTTGTGACACTAGATGTCCATGATAAATTATTAAGCATAGATTTTATCATAACTCCCACCTACTTTTTTTTAAAAATTCAAAGTGATTATACTGATTAATACACGCCACGTTCTACTGCGTAAAATGTTTGTTTACTATCATTTCTTATGGATCTGTTAACCTTTCAGGTAATTGGTCTGTCTGTAATTTATATTTCACAGTGATACATGTGAAATATTGTTTAATTTTACCACTTGGAGGTCATTACTAATCCCTGATATAGGTATGATATAAAATTAGAACAAATGGGTTTGCATTTGCTCTCCTGTCCTTTGGACTACCTAAACTATTGCCCTCACTGCTTCTCATGTTGGAACACACTGGTCTCAAAAGAATCCCTAATTCAAAGGGAAAAAAAAAACAAACAAACAAGCAACTCTCAGATGTTTGAAGAAAGTAGGAATATTAAAATGCTCAGCTAGTTGCTAATTCAGTGGAGATTAATACAATCTCAAGAGACATTCAGTATGATCTAATACTGCAGCCTTCTGCCCAAAGTGCATCATTGCAGTAACAGCCCTGTCAAATATTTCCTGTTTTCACTTACACCTAATAATACTGATCAAGATGTCCCTTACAATATTGCTCAGAATGCTCATGTATGCATATTGGAAAGTTTGACTTTAAAACAAATGACATTTCAATGGCAACTCATTTGGCAAGCTGAGAATTCTGGAAACTATCAATAAGTAGGTTGAAAAAATTGTGTACTCTGAATATACATTCACTTATCCTGATGCCACATACTTTAAAATGCATGGGCTCATTCACATATACTTACTCTGCTCAATTCACTGACTCCAAAAGAAGATAAAATCTGACAGTCTTTATGCCAATACATTATGTAGTCTTTTGATTGCTCATGTGTGGGTTCTTGTCAGAAAACAAACAAACATTCTCTACCTGGAGGAGATCCTTATGCTTAGATTCCTATGCAAAAATCTACTTTCTGGTCTAAAATGAATATTCTTCACTAGGCAATCAACTAGAGTACATGAACAAAATTAGTTTTTAATAATTATAAAGTTGAATTTTTATGATTCAATTCATGCAGCCCCTAATGTAGTCATCTAAACTACTCACTGAATCATAAACCAGCTCATACTGCCAACAGCATTGTCTGATTCTTTAATCTAAATACTATCATGCAATTAAGTAGGGTACAATGCATTTGAATCATGTTACACATACTATTACACAAAAGGCAGCCGAAGGTGTGTTCTTCACAGTATTTACTAGGATTTGTTCATTAAAGTATTACCTACGCACACCAAACTTTCACTTGCTGCACCATCAGGCTTGTTATCATTTACTTTGTCAGATTGCCTGAGACATGGAACTGAGGAACAGTGCCCCAGCCTTCATTCTAGCTTTCATTTCCTCCATCAGAGAATCTTCTCAGAACATGGTTTCTGGGATACCTGGGTGGCTCAGTTGCCTAAGTGTAGGACTCCTGACTTCCACTCAGGTCATGATCTCGGTCGTGAGAGAGCCCTGCTGGGGCCTTGTCGTTAGCTCAGCATCGGGCTCCTGGCTACACACTGGGCTTAGAGAAAACAATAAATAAATAATAAATAATAATTTTAAAAGAACAAAAAAGAATGTGGAGTTTCCAGGCTATGCATATTTTCCTAAACCTTTCCAAAATATCCTATTATTCTTACATTCAGGCTTGGCAGAGCCTTTCTATATGCCTAGAAATGGAAGGGCTCCTTACATCAAACGTGGTTTGATATACCAATATCTTTCACTATAATAATCTGAATGTGTCTTCTGTTTGATAGCCATTTTGTTTTATTTCTGATACCAAATTAAACCTGCAAAAGAATAATACATATACTTAAAGTAATAGAAGTTTGTTTTTTTTTTTTGTCACAGGTATGCTTTTTTTTTAGAGATTCTTATTTGAACTTTCAAATACACAAGTTGCTGAGGATGTTAAACAATACTGATTGAATTCTAGTCATTTGAATAAGACATATCTTCTTTGTTTTCACCCCAATGCTTATTGAGCATCCATTGAATGAGGGCACCATAACAAGCACTTAGATATTAACTAAAGAAATATATATTGTATTCTTTTGTGTGACAAAGAGAATGGAGCTTTCACACACTGTATTTATAAACTTGTGTTAGGTGATACTGAGAAAAGTAACAAAGTAATGCCTTCTGTGGGTAAGAGGAAAATGAAAATTTAAATAGAGCAAAATGGTAAAAATGTGATGTAATTCAGAGGACTAAGCTAGAGAGTTACCCATAAATTCAAGTCTTTTAAATATGTAAAATATCACAAGGTTGCCTGACCCATAAGAACAGTATAATGAATCTTAGCCATTATTATTACCCTTAATATTATTAATACTATTCTCAGCACGAATATCAAGTTTAAAAAGTTCAAAATTCATCTCACCATCTTCCTTACATTCATGATTTTGTTTAATTATGGATGGATTCATTTAGTCAGTGAAGAATGAGTTTTAAGTCAACTACTTGCAAAGTATTCTGTAAGGTATTAATGTGGTATACAAGCCAGAAACGACCATAAAGTCTAATCAGGAAGATTGACAACACATAAAATTATTTAGATAATTATAATACAGTTAGAATATTATAATATAATTTTCTCTATAGGAGTAAATAGTGCTATGGAAATAAACTAAGGACACACAGGTTGAAATAGACAAAGCAGCCTTTGAATTGGACCATGAATTAGAAATGTCCCTGGCAAAAGGAGAAACAAGCATGAAAGCCCTGAAGTAGAAAGAAAGGACCTGGTGCATTTGGGGCTGAAAATATGCCAGAATCACAAGTAGCCTTTTCCAGAATCCTATGAATAGAACAGAAAAACCTCAGAAGTAGGCATGAGTCAGGACGTCACAGACCAGGTTAATAATTTCAGACTCGACTAAAAACACAGGAAATTGCTGCAAGTCTTTGAATTTGGAAATGACATGATCTGGGCAACTGTAAAGAAAAACATCATGGATCCCTGTAGAAATTCAATTAACTTAAAATTAGGATAATTGTAGACAGTCTATCTAGGAAGATCCTGCAGTCATACAGGAAAGATCTGATGTCTTATTTAAGGAAGTGGCTATATTGATGAAGAGAAGTGGATGTTTTTGAAGAACATTTAACAAATAAGATAGGAATACTGAATAATTTGATACGCCATTGGAGAGAAATTATGAGATTTATAGTGACAAACTAATGCATGATAAATTAGGTGCTGGTGGTACCATTTACTAAGCTCAGAAACACATGAGAGTCTGAACAACACAAAAGATAAATACGGATTTGCTCAATCTCAAATTCAGGTACATATTAAATATCATCATAGAATTTTTTGTTAATCCTAGGAATCAGAACAAAAGTCTATACTAAAAATTAATTTCAAATAAATTATGGATAGAATACATGCAAAATCATGAGCATAGATCAAATCAACTAAAGAAATGGTATAGGGAAGAATAAGGAAAGAAAAAAAGTCTTACAGTGTTTATTACATGAAGATTGGATAATGGAAAGGCCACCATAACAGAATGAGACTCAAAGCCCAGACAGTTGGTATGAAAACAAATAAAGCTGAAAACAGATGAGGAAATGGAAGAGTTACGAAGACGACCAAATTGACAACTTTGATAAGTGTTAATGAGTGCTCAAGTAGGGAGGGCATGAAAGTGTCCAATAATTTTAGCCTCAGAGAGGTTATTAATGGGCTCATCAAAACATATTACTGGAATACTATGACATTGTAGAGGACATATTGCCACAGGGGAATTGGGCAGAAAAAAATTAAGAGTACATGAGGGCAATTATTCCTAGAAGTTTGCATTTGGAAGGTGATAGTGAGTAATTATCTCACTATCTTGCAAAGTATTCTGTAAGGTATTAATGTGGTATACAAGCCAGAAACGACCATAAAGTCTAATCAGGAAGATTGAGAGTAAATTATCTCTACGTCTTCATTCCTGAGAACAATTTTTGGCAACTGGAAGAACAAAAAAAGATGAACACCTGCCACCATACACTATTCTCTTTCTTAGGACTTGGTCTCATCCATTTGCCTTCTAAATTTCTCTTGTCCTTTAGTTCTCTCTCAGTTAGTTCAATTGATCAGTATATTAATATTTGAAAATAGACTATATCACAAAACAATATTTCCAAATTTTTAGCTTTCAGGGGAGCACTCTAATGTTCTAAGACAGTAGTCTGGCTTTAAATTTTGTGTATTGTTTACTCTCTCAATATTTCTATCAATCCCCAAGTAATTTTTAGGCTTTCACAAATGTCACCTGGCTATCTATGAATTAGCTTCTCCTTTTCTGTGGTAAGAGAATGCTATTTTTAAACAAACATGGATATATAAATATGTATATATTTAACTTGAGAAACTCAAAGTTAATGAAAGTTTTGTTTTCTTTCTTTTTTTTTTAATTTTTATTTATTTATGATAGTCACAGAGAGATAGAGAGAGAGGCAGAGACGCAGGCAGAGGGAGAAGCAGGCTCCATGCACCGGGAGCCCGACGTGGGATTCGATCCCGGGTCTCCAGGATCGCGCCCTGGGCCAAAGGCAGGCGCCAAACCGCTGCGCCACTCAGGGATCCCAAAGTTTTGTTTTCTTACAGAAGTTTGCTACAAGTACCATTCAAAACCTGAAAGTGTTATACTAGATGTTAGATACTACTGTTTTGGAGAGTTCCTTTTTTAAAAAAAATAATTGTATTGTTTTATTGAAGAAACTAAAAATGAAGTCCAAATAAGCCAGAAGTATTCAAGTAGGCTGTTCCAGTTTAGAGATCCTGAGACCTTCTGCATGATTGCTTTTGGGCAAAACAATCTTTTTTTTTTTCTTTTTTAATTCAATTAGCCAAAATACAGTAAATTGCTAGTTTCAGATGTAGAATTCAATAATTTATGAGTTGCGTATAACACCCAGTGTTCATCATTAATGCCCTCCATAATGCCCATCACCCAATTACCCATCCCCCACTCACCTCCCTTCCAGCAGCCCTGTTTCCTATAGTTAATAGTCTCTCAAGGTTTTTCTCCCTCTTTGATGACTTCCCATTCAGTTTTCTCTCCCTTCCCCTATGACCTCCCACTGTTTCTTAAATCCCACATGAGTGAAACCATATAATTGTCTTTCTCTGACTTATTTCACTTTCGCTCCAGTTCCGTCCGTGTAGATGTAAATGGTATTTGTTTTTTCTGATTGCTAATATCCCATTGTGTGTGTATATATATATTCACATTTCTTTATTCACTCATCTGTCAGTGGACATCTCAGCTCTTTTCCTTGGTCTGGCCATCACCGACATTGCTGCTATGAACATTCGGGTGCAGGTGCCCCTTTGGATTCCTACATTTGTATCTTTAGGGTAAATACCTAGTAGTGCAATTTCTGGGTTGTAGAATAGCTCAATTTTTAACTTCTTGAGGAACCTCCTGTTCTTAATTGACATCCCACAGGAGATATTCTCAAATTGACCACCTCTGCTCAGTTCTTCATCCACCTTATTGTTGTAATAATCAATGGTACTCCCAGTGGTACTTTTAATGACTATTCCTCTTAGCCTGCAATGCCAGACAGTAGACCAAAAAGAATTTAAAAAAAGAAAAGAAAAAATATATAGAATCAACATTTATCAAAATTAGGATAATCTGTAAAAATGCAACTAATATCATGAATTTTCACATAATCATACTGAGCAGCTTTTCCTCTCATTGGGTTGAAATTCCTCATTCGTAGTTAGGTCTAGGATATTAAAGTATGCTTACACAGACACGGAATTCATTTACTACTTTTTGTTTGTGTGCTTAATAGATTTAACTCCTTACAAAAAAAGAATATGTAATCAATCCTCAATTTTAACTACTCCACTGAAAAACAGTCAGGAACTGCTGAAAGTTTAAAAATAATAAATTTTCATTTCTCTGTATATTAGTATTACAGTCCAATTTTTTACCATTGTTACACTTGAACAGTTGGGCAAGACAAAATTATTTTACAGTATGATGGAAAGGTGATCGACTTTAAAATATAATGGAAAGTTTAGAAGTAATGTTCGGGAAAAAAAAAAAAACTATTCAGGAGTGACTCCTAGAATACAAAGCAGATAAATTAAAAAAAAAAAAAAAAAACAATGATAATGTTACTTCCAGAGGAAAAAAAAAGAAAAAGTAAGAACAAATAATAAAAGAACTCATTAATACACTAATTCTTGCCCTCAACTATTAGGATTATTGTCTTTACAATCAATTATCATACATATAAGCGGACCTCAGAGTTCATTTGCATCCTAAATGCAACTCTGTAGAGTTATGCATATACATGTGTGTCTGTGTTTTAAGTACTGGCTGCACATTTCACTGAGATCATTGGATTGTATCCTTTTCAGTTAAAATAAAACACAAGAAAAGTGAAAGTGTTCATGTTTCATGTTGTGAACATGTTGTGAAAAATATTGTGTAAGAAGTAGGTAACCAACAGCACAGCTGACTTTACTGGAGGAAAAAGACCATTAAGTTGCAATGTCATTTGCAGTTAAATGAGACCTAGTGTTTACAGGTACTTTTATCTAGAGAGTATTAAGTAGGGTAGCACAACTGTAGAGATTGATAAAAACACATTATCTGTAGGAGTAAACACAATAGGGCAACTAATTTGATGGTAACACATCACTCCAAACAGAAAATTTACATTTCACGTAAATTGTTTATCCTACATAGATCATCAGAGGGATCTGCTCATGGACTCACTCAGTAATGCAGGCTAATGGAGGCTCCATCTTGACAGGTGCATCTATGATCACCATAGCAGCAGGTAGTGAATGTGGTAAATTACGAAATGGCTCTTAAATTTTCTGTCACTAAGAACTTACATCATTCCTGTTCATATACTGTTGGCCAAAGCAAGTCATATGGCCACAGAAAATTTAAAAACAAACAAACAAGGGTAGGGATGTGTGATTCTATTATGTTACTGCAAAGAAAAAGGTTAGAAAGATTTGGTGACCATCAAAGTTGAGTCAGACTGTGTTCACCAGATGTGTAGCTCACTATTCTTCACTCGGACACTCTAAAAATAGACAACATAATAGAGAAATGAGCATAAGACTAGATATACAAATAGCATAAAATCCTAGGTGATAGTGCTCAACCTTATTATCATTAAGGAAAAACAAATTAAAATAACCACTGGAGTGCCAAAAAGCAAAAACAAACAAAAAATTTCATTCTGTGGGTGGGAGAGTTAATTGGTACAACCACTTTGAAAATTATATTAACATTATAGATTCATATTGAATATGTGTATAAAAAAAGAATATGCATATAATTTATGGCACAGAAATCCCATTGCATAGTTTCATTAACAGATGTAAGAAATATGGGATCCCTGGGTGGCGCAGTGGTTTAGCGCCTGCCTTTGGCCCAGGGCGTGATCCTGGAGACCCAGGATCGAATCCCACGTCGAGCTCCCTGCATGGAGCCTGCTTCTCCCTCTGCCTGTGTCTCTGCCTCTCTCTCTCTCTCTCTCTGTGTGACTATCATGAATAAGTAAATAAAATCTTTAAAAAAAAAAAAAGATTTAAAAACAGATGTAAGAAATAGCTTGGGAGAAAAAAACTTAAATTCATTAATGATATACTAATTAGGCTATTTTAAATTAATAAAATGAATTACCATATGGTAATAAAAATAAACTGGATGCCAGAAAGATGTTAGCAAGTGAGGATAGCTGTGTAAATTGTGAGGCAGAAAAGTGGTTCTCTGGTTCCATTTAGTTGTCTTCTTGAGCAGTGGCCCCCAAAGAGCAAGATGTGAGGTTCCGGTTCATAGATCATGTAATGGCCCACCCATAACCCTACTGAATGACAAGATTCTTCCATTATTTTTAGAGTAAATTATTATAATTATGTAATAAATAATACATTATATAATAAATAATAAAGTATATAATAAATAATAAATTATATAATAAAGTAATAAAAACAACTGAATATCCAGGCTATAACAGGTAATTTTTTACAAACTTTATTGACTAAAAAAAGGCATCAAATAACATTCATGTGTAATTAAATAAGAAAAGCAGGCAAAACTAAATTATGTTTAGATATAGATACATAGGCAATGTAAGCTTAAAGAAAATTAAATAGATCATCGTCACAAATTTTAATATAGGACTTATACCCAAGTCAGTTGCTTGTGGTTATTATAAATGAACAGCTCAGGTCTTCTGGAGTGTTAATCATAAAAACAATTACGGCACTTTGTTTTCATTTATTTGAACTAAGCATATACATTTTTCTGGATTCTTCTCTTTTTTTTTAAGATTTTATTTATTTATTCATGAGAGGCACACAGAGAGACATAGACAGTGGGAGAAGCAGGCTCCTCACAGGGAGCCCGATGTGGGCCTCCAACTCCAGACCTGGGATCAGGCCCTGAGCTGGAGGCAGACTCTCAACCACTGAGCAACCCAGGCATCCATGGATTCTTCTTTACATTCCATTATGTACATATGATAGCAGTCTAATAAAAACCAAATATGCATAAAATAATTTTAAGACATATTCATTGGTCCTGTAATAAACCAAATCTAACAATTATGAGCCAACTGCATGAGAAACTAAAATCTTGAAAAATAGTTAAAGATTATTAATTTTTCAGTGAACAAACAGAACCTCAGGTAGTCTGGATGAAATTTCCACCTGTGGCTTGTACTTGCTCTTTGAACTTGGGAGGGTTATTTTGCATTTCTGAACTTGTCATTTATATAATCCAGATGACAAAGGAACCTGATCACATGATTGTTGTGAGGATTTAATATGTGATATGAAAGTTGCTTTGAACAATGCTTTAATATTTATATGATTAGTATATTATCATGCATCATGATTGATGTTATTATTATTTTTGTTATTATGAAGACCATACAGTTAATTAGTAACTAAACAAGGACTACTCTTGAGCTTCCTTACTTCAAAATGTAGCCCTTCTTCCCCTAACACATTCTGCTTTTCCTTTTCTCAAGGGCTGTGTGCAATTTAGCTATATTTTCAGAGGCATAAATCATCTCTGTCAAGCCTCGCATGTCTAGGCAAACATTCCATTATGGTGATATTAAATTTTAATTTTTTGGAAATAAAAAGTACCCAACAAGAATAACACCCTCATTAGATAAAAATGCACTTCCTTTAGATTTGATGTCAGTAATTGTACTGGGGATATTATCAGCACTCTAGAATCTTAGGAAGAAACTTTATCAACCACGAACATTCTTCTCAATAATTTACCTCTCTAGAAATAATGAGTATAATCATTTTGGAATGTTTGTCCATGAGCCTTACCAAAACAAAAATAATAGAAAGTTCGATATTATTTTTTAAAATGCATGATATCAAAAGCAAATCATGGTTTATGATCTAGGTTAAATATACTTAAGTGAAGACAAATAGTAACCAATTGGTTATTTCTCAATTTGTTGAGTTTTTATGGCTTTTCTAATAATCACAATATTAAATTCATTGTGATACAAATGGATGGTTAAGGAAGGCAGAAACACACTTGTCTAATTTTAAAACTTATTTGCTTTTATTTTCCATTAGATTTCAGCTCATTAATTTAATACATTTTCTGCTATGAAACCAGAATCCTTATCAGCATGCTCATAACAACATAAACAAGCTATACAAAATTGTTTTAAGTCATTTAGTTAAGACTTAAAATTTCCACCAGATGGCGATCTATCCTCTAAAATGCTGGAGCTTGTTAGAGCGACTCCTTAAATGTGAAAATCCAATACTTGAAAGAAGGTGTCTGAAAAGTTGAAACAATCAAATACAAATTATTCTATAACTTAAAGTATTCAAGGTAACTTGCTATATATTGAGTTAAATTTTAATTATTAAACAGGTATCCTCATATTTGGCTATTTTGATCTTATTTTTCACAATTGGAGGTAAGGAAAATTTTTCAAAAACACTTTTTGATTGAGATGACTTAGTGTTATCAAAACTGAGTAACAAACTTCGAATTATGATTTCCTTAACGATGCACATATTTCAAATGATTATTCAGGTATGTAAAGATCAACTGAAGCAAGTCGTGAATTATGTGAATGTACCGATATTGAAAAAATAATCAGTAAAGCCAGTGGGCACAGCTCACCCCTGCACCCATCTGAGGCCCCACGGAGCCAAGGGGTGTGCACAGACCACACAGAGGACACCCTTGAGTGTCTGGCTCTGGTTCCTAGGGGGATTTGTGTTTCTGGACCCCACAGGTCTGAAACAATTGAGAGACAGTTCTTGGATGGCCACCACCTCCTAGACCCTGCACACACAGCAACCTGAAACACACCCCCAGACTTTCTGAAAAATGTTTATTAATTTGCCCTAGAGCTTCAGCCTGAGGGATTAGGCTGCAGGTTTGCCACACATCTGGAATAAATCTAGATAAACAAATGTATAATTGCACACTTTGTAATGTGCTATGCATTTAACAAGAAGATTCTAAGCTGGGCATTAAAAAGAGATGGCTGGGGGATGGGTAAAATAGAGAAAGAGATTAACAAGTACACACTTCCAGTCATAAAATAAATAAGTTTCATTGAAGATGAAAAGTACAGCATAGGGCATAATAGTCAATAATATCATAGTAAAGTTGTAAGGTGACAGATGGTGACTGTGTTGTGCTGAGCACGGAAATGCATAGGATCAACGAATCAACGTTGTACATCTGAGACTAGTATAACACTGGAGGTCAATTACACTTCAATTAAAAAATAAATACATAGAATTATAGAACTAAATAAATAAAATAAATATAACATAAGTTAATAAGCGCTAATATATATTGAGGATTTTTCATGTGCCAGACATTCAGTAAAATGCTTTAAGTGCACTAGTTTGTTTGTTTTTTTGCTTGCTTTGTTTTTTGCGTTTTTGTTTTTTGAGCACAAGCATGAGCAAGAGGGAGGACAGATGGGTGAGGGAGAAGGAAAGAATCTTAAACAGGCTCCACCCTCAGCACAGAGCCTGAAGGGGGGCTCCATCTCACAACCCTGAGATCATGACTCTGAGGTCATGACCTGAGCCAAAATCCAGAGTCACTTACCCGATTGAGCCACCCAGACACCCCAAATTAGTGGATTTTTTAAATCTTCCTAAATAACTTTTTTTTATTTATTTTTTATTTTTTTAAAAGATTTTATCGATTTATTCATGAGAGACACACAGAGAGAGAGGCAGAGACACAGGCAGAGGGAGAAGCAGGCTCCATGCAGGGAGCCCGATGTGGGACTAAATCCCAGGACTCCAGGATCACACCCTGGGCTGAAGGCAGGCACTCAAGCACTGTGCCACCCTTTTTTAAATTTTTCTAAATTACTTTATGAAGCAGGCGCTATTGTTATTCCAATTTTACAGATAAGGGAATCAGCACAGAGAAGTTACATGAATTGACCAAGGTGACACGAGAGCCTGGCAAAACCAAGTCCTAAACATGGATTACCTGAGCTTTTTTTGGAGCTTTTTTCCTCTAGGTTATCTTTAAGATATCTATCTTTTAAGATAGAGTTCTATCTAACCTTTCACATAGCCCCTCCTTTGATTTAATAAAATGCATTATATTAACAACCAAGTGGTAAAATAGTCTTTCATTTTTGAGAAGGAGACTCTGGGAATGTCCAGTCTTTAATTCTTTTAAAAATTTCAGTATATTAAAAATTGGAGCCAGCGATCATAACCGAACCAAGGGAGTATGTGAAGTTTTATCATTATTTATTTATTTATTTATTTATTTTAATTTTTTTTTTTTTTTTGATGTTGATTTCTTTGGTTCTTGGCTAAGAGCAATGTAATTTAATTTTAGGGTCTGGTGGGGAGAAGGAGTCTTTCAAAAGAGAAGTTGACATAATAGATGGTAAAGGGGTTAATTTAGAGACAGCTAGGAAAAGAGACAACAGGAGGACAGAGGTTGATCTTGGAATGAAAGTATCCATCTTTCAAAAACAAAGAAAAGAAAGAATGAGGATGTGGAGAAATTTCTGCTGAAAATTTCTATCTCCTGCAATAAAACTGGAATAAGCAATGGAAAAAATAATTTCATTACAACACGGGCATTTAACTACTTCACTCGTTTGGGAAAAAAAAGGGTGAGATAAACAACAGATGGCAATTTTAGAGAAAGGTTAAGAGAGATTCTGGTTTTGAAATTATCAATGTTGTGCCTCTCAAGCATTGAATACATAAGAAAATTGTAACCAAGGTAAAAATGTATAATTTGGAAGTTTACCTTTCTCTCTCAAAAAATTCCATGATGTTGTGGTTGGTGCCCTTCTCATGTTTGGAAGATGACTGGTAATTGAGCACACGTATTTGAAAATTAAGAAGTCAATGTGTGTTTAGATGGTAACATGTTTGATGATTCATCGTAAGTGAAAGAACATGACAACAATAACGAAAATAGAGAACAGCAACCAAAAGGAGTACGTAAACTATCTTAAACACAAATGTTGATGCTTTATATACGACACAAAGATTTTTACTAAGATTTTACTTTTGCTCCCTTCAATCTAAGATTTTATTTTTGTTCAGATGATAGCCATGGATTATGTGCTAATTTGCATCTGTGCTGCCCGGGGCTGCGACTACTAGCCGCATATGACTAATTAAATTTGAAGTTTAGTTAAGATAAATTTAATGCAATTAAATATTCAATAACTCAGTCATAATAGCTACATTTCAAGTGCTCAATAGCCACATGTGGCTAATGGCTACTCTATTGCTCACTGAAGAAACAATATTTCTATTGACCAAGGCAGCCTTATCTTCCCCTCAGCTTAAATATATATTAATATTTATATTATAATATAAATATATATAATTAATATTTATATTATATATAATATTATTTATTTATTTATTTATTTATTTATTTATTTATTTATTTTAGATATATATATTTCGTTTGTTGGTTTGTTTGACTAGCTGCTTCTTGACTCTGGGTCCTGAGCTGCTTTTTTTAGAGCTGCTTCTCTTTCTTCTTCATCTTCGTCTTCTTTTTAAATATTTTAATCATTTATTCATGAGAGACAGACACAGAGAGAGAGAGAAAGACAGAGACGGAGAGAGAGAGGCAGAGACACCGCAGAGGGAGAAGCAGGCTCCATGCAGGGAGCCCCACGTGGGACTCGATCCAGGGTCTCCAGGATCAGGCCCTGGGCTGCAGGTGGCGCTAAACTGCTGAGCCACCCAGACTACTCTTCTTTTTTTAATACTCAAAATTGTAAATTCTTTCTCTGCCACTTTCAGATATATGCTCATCTATTCAAAAGCCTCTTGCCAGGATTATAGGCCAGGAATATCCTTCTCAAGGACCTGAGAATCATCCCTTTGAAACGTAGACGTCAAGTTAGCATCAGTATCTCTCTGTGTCTGGGGGAGGGTAGGAGCATAAGTTCAGTGAGCATCTCACTCCTATAATAAAGATATAAGTAGATTGACTTTTCTTTTGTGTAAGATCAGTGAACAAACAGATGGCCTATGATCTCCCCCTTCCCCAGCTCTTAAAATTGTCTCACTTTTTGTCTCCTTTGAGTTGAGTTCAGATGGAGTCCTGGCCTCTCTCCCCTTGAATAAAGACTTCCTTGCCTATACACCATTGAGCGGAGCAATTTTTTGCTCTGACACCTTTTAATAAAAGCTTGCATTGTATAGTAGGGATCTCTATTAAGGATGAATAAAGTGAAAAATATCTAATAAAAATTGGCTGATGTTAGAACACAGTCTTTCTTGAATTGTCCAGAAAAAAAATGTTGTCTCTTCTTCCCATGTGTTTTCATGTTATTTGTGATAGAGTACCCATGTCTAGAAAAAGAGAAAGTCTTTACTTCAAAATGTACAAGATTTCATGGCATAGTGACTTAAGAGCAACAGGAGCTATTGTTCTTTAAGCTACAATTTTACACTTCACTTTTCAAAATAATATTAGTGATATGAGATATAGGAGAGAGATAACACAATTCACTCCTCAATCTTTAAAAACAAGCAGTTAATTCTTTTACCTGAGGTATCATCTTGACAACTCCAGACTTGTGATCCTAAAAAAGTAATTGGTGAGAGAAGACAGGGCTTTTTTTTTTTTTTTTTTCCCTTCCTCTGTGCTGGCAAAGACTAAGTAAAATACCAGTAAACATTTGAGGCCAATAAGTAAAATTCTTACTTGTTTATTTAGTTTCTTAAAACAATGAGTTCAAAAGTGAATATTGACAATTATATATGAATTTCTGTGCATGTATGTGATGTGTGTGTGTGCGCACATGCACATATTTACGGAAAATTATTTATATAATTTAGTACACAGGAAAGCAAACTTTTTAATGAAAAGGATATTGGGCAGCCCGTGTGGCTCAGCGGTTTAGCGTTACCTTCAGCCCAGGGTGAATCCTGGAGACCCGGGATCCAGTCCCACATCGGGCTCCCTGCATGGAGCCTGCTTCTCCTTCTGCCTGTGTCTCTGCCTCTCTCTCTCTCTCTCTCTCTCTCTTTCTCTGTGTCTTTCATGAATAAATAAAATCTTAAAAAAAAAGAAAGAAAGAAAGAAAAGGATATTTTTACAGGTACAGGCTGGCCAAATTACATCAAGTAAGTATCATCATTGCATAAAATACCTATTAGATATCATTTATTATTTCCGAGTTCTTCACTCTGCAAACAGAGAGTTTGAAAACACTTGTGTGGCAATGTATATAAAAGCCTATTCTATTTTTACACGTCCAATCTTTCAGTTAACTGTCCCACACCTTTTTTTCCCCTTTCCATTACCTTTGTTGCCTTGAAAAATGATACAAAATAATTAAAACAATACACAATAGGTTGTATCAAAATAATAAATCTCTTCTATTTCAAATGAGTCTTTATTTTTGTAATATTTAAATGAGATTGTTTTAATTATACATATGAGCAGTATAACTACCTTTGAGAAAAAAAGATGCATTTTAGTAAGCATAAAACTCAAGTGGTAGAAGCAGAAGTTAATGGCTATCCAGAGGGGAGTTGACCTGCTACAGGCATTTGGTGTACCTGAGGCGTCAATCAATGTGATTGACAGAGGCAATGGGCCTCAACAACTGGTTCTACAAGCATTAAGTGAAAAAGGGTGGCTGATAAAGTTTAGAATGTATCTGTTAAAATTCTGCTGAGAAAAGTCATTCTTACTTGTATATCTAGATTGGTTAAATGTGTTAATTAAAGATCTTAGGTCACTTGGTAATACTATAACTTCTCTTGCATTGATGCAGTATATCATCATTATAAGAATCTTCCAGTAAGAAGTAGTTCATTTATTAGAATATAATATTGATTTACTTTTCCTAGTGCATCATAAGCATATTAAGTATGTGACCTTTATCTATCAATAGGTGATACATTGAAGAAAATAAATTATAGATATTAATGTAAGACATAGTCATGTATAAAAAGTCAAAATATCATTTTCATTAACATTATGTTGCAATGTAAGCATCTAAGTGCACGACTATCCGAAAAGATCATAGCTTGGCTTTGGACATTTATGAACATCATTGATGTGTGTGACGGAAGAAACGTAGGCTTCCAGAAGTCAGCGAAGGATTCTAGGCATGAATCAGCCAGCAAAAAATATTACAGGCTACCAAGTATAGGCAGGTCCTACATGGTTAAAGAATATCTTTCTCCAAATGAGTATTCTATTTTTCTTTTAGAAGAAACTGAGCTCTCAGGTGTCTCATGGCATATCCCACATTAAAGACTTCAACATTTATAGACACAGGCTCGCCACAAGTTTGATCCTTCTAATGGTCATTGAGGCAAGAAAGAGACTTCACTTTCCCATTATCTTTCCTTTGATTTTCTTCCCCTCGAATTTATGTTCTACTTTCAGCTCCTCCTATGAATTCCCTGTACTGGCAAATGAGAGTGTTGAAACCCTTCCAAGGTCATTTTGACCCAATAAAATTAAACACATTCTATAAGCAAGCTTCCGGTTGCCTTAGAAATCTCCTTCAAATTTAGTTTCTTTCGTACGTGTACTCCCCTGTCTGTTGCATAAACCCCCTGCCTATGTTGAGAGACGTGATTCTGGTCCAACTAAAGAAGGCTTACTTGTTAGAGACTAGGAGAAATGTCACATCTGACAAATATACAAATTAAGAGAACAGGAAACTGAACTGAGACTTTGCCCTGGGTTTTATGTCAAGGGAGGGTGAGAGTGGGTGCAAGAGTCCTGTGAGATTCTGATACTATTCGAAAATTTCTCAAAGTGGAATGATTTAGTGAGACATAAAAATTTCTCTGTTAAAATAAATAAATCACATATTTTTTCTCTATACATAGTCATATTAGCTACTCTCATTACTTTTGCCTCTACCTATGCTATTAGGTAGCTGTCACTAGGTTATCCCTAACCCCTTAACTGGGAGCTCTTTGAAGCCTATCAGCATTTGATTGCATGGCTAGTGAAAGATACCCCTTGGGGGGTCTGGCTCACATCAGGCTTAGGGCCTCACGCACCAGACTTGTGGTCCCATTATGTGCCATGTGACCCAAACACTTCAGGCTGTCACTGATTGATCCAGAAATAAATATTTGACTGAAACGGAGCAGTTTCTTTCTTCCTAGTGCTTACAATCTGGTATAGTGAGACACTAAAATGGAGGTATCTTAGAGCTGATGAATGCTAATTTTAGCACCCTGAAAAAGGACCATGGGACCCCCATTACTTAAGAATCTGTCCTGCCCTGATCCAAGAACTGCTTGACTCCTGGTGCTCTGATTCTGCCATCAGCTTCCATTTTCCCAAGTTTCAATTTCTGTCGTTTATTTAATATAATGTACAGTGTTTAAAAACGAGCATAAGATTCTTTTTCTACACACTTTAAGCCCAAGAGGAAATAAGTGTAGTTGAAGTGGAAGGGAAAAAAGACATATAAGCTAAGGAGGATTGACATATGGTGACATAATGATGATATATGATGACAACATACCTGGTTATATGAGAGGTAACATTTCAAACATTAAGGTGGACAAGAGACAATAGATCTTGCTCATTGTGGACATTAATCCAGAGATGTTCCAAAGCTACTGAATTGTGTTCAAATGAGTAGGAGTCCAACAGGTTTACACTGAGGGATGCTGCATTGACCAGTGGGATTTTCAGAACACCATGATCATGGACTCCTACATTTGAAATACACACATGGACACACACACACACACACACACACGCACACATAGTATTCCCTTAAGTCGGTATAGAGTAGCTTCAAATTAAAGATTGTTGATATGGATCACATTTTTAAATTGATGGTGTTGAGTGAGGAGTTCCATGCTGTATGAACTTGTCTTTATCATCTTTGCTTTTAGATGAAAAGATAATTTATCTCTGAAAGATGGAGAAAGATAAATTTGCTTTAAGAGACAAATACATCCGTGTGCATTTAAATATAATGAAATTGCAAAACATAATAAACCGCTGTAATCCCTTTAGTCATATACAACAATGCATATTCACTCAGGGGAAATGGCCTTGACTTTATTCTTTATTGTGATTTGATTCGATTTAGCTCCCTACCTAACAGCATTAGACTTCAAAATCTTAGAGGAGCACAAATGCAATATTGATTCAGATAAGAATTTAAGAAAATCATAAACTAATGCAAAAATATTAGGCAAAAACGAATCTTGTATAATAAGCCAGAGAACAACACAATAATTCTTAGCTACATAAGGAAGAAATTTAAATCAATTTACCATATGATATGACTAAATTCACTAAAATGATAGTAACTTGAATACATGAATTGACAGGCAACACAGGCAGTCAGGTATATTTCTCTATGAATTCAAATTTAGAGAAAACCTTTCAGTTTCTGAAGGAAAAAAAAAGCAATTAAAATATTTAGCATTTATTTTCTCCTATAGCACCTGCTATTTTCCCAGAAACAGCCAGAACAGAGACAGAAAGAATACTAACAATAGAAAGTTGATAGTCAAAGTTCAGTGCAAGAATGTTTCAAGGAAGTGTGGTCCTAATTTGAATTAACATCTAATTAGTTCATTTAATTACTCTGTGCCAGAGTAATTGATTTTAGACCTAGAAACAGAAACACTTCTACTATGTGGGAGAAAAAAATCATTTTGTCCCTTTAAGTTGGAAGTGAGACAAAGGTTGCATCTAAGGAACGTGCAACATGACTGAGGTTTTATCTTTTATTGGAACTATTATTTCAACATGCCCCTCAATTATCACAACGTTAAATACTAGTGTAATTTAGACCTTGATTATAAAATGCTCACAGAACCGAAACAAACTTTTACATCATCTATTCAAAACACTATCCTGCACAGATTCAGGAGGGCACGTGATGTAATGAGAACTCGGTGTTATACAAAACTGATCAATCACTGACCTCTACCTCTGAAACCAATAATACATTAGATGTTAATTAATTAAGTTGAAATAAAATTTTAAAAAAATAAAAATTAGAAAAAAATAACTTAGATATTAATTTTGATAGAAGCTTTCGGGTCATAACTACTCCCATGTTATTATTTTTATGAAATATATGTTTTATTCCTCTAGAGACAAGACTTTTTTTTTAAATTTTACATTACTTCCTCTTTGAAACTATAAGAGGAAGAAAAATCTTCCTTCTGCATCAGTCCTAACTTCTCCATGTCTATCGAATTAATGTCACCTCCTTTGAAGAATCATTCCTTTCCACCCTCATCTTGTCCGAAATTGCTTGATTTTAGAAGCGGGCACTTCATGTGTCATGAAGCACATGTTGGGGTGACTGAATTAGGGACTCTCGGAACAGACAGCTTGAACTTTGGCACTGCTGGGGGCTCCTCTTAAAACCTGGAGCCAAAAAAAAAAAAACCTGGAGCCCCACAGTGGGCATCCACTCAGTTGGCAAAGTCATGCAAATGCTGTCCCGTGTATAGTTCCTAGCATTGGCTTCTTATAGCACAGTAGAAAAATCCTTAATACCTATGGATACATACCAAATTTTAACTCAACACCTTATTTAAATACATAGGGAATATTTTCTTGCTGAAATAATCCCTTATTTTTAAAATATTGTGCACTAAATCCCAACATGTTTAATGTATGCTTTTAGAATAGATCCTTTGTCTATTACTCATCCCTGCATTTCACTTAGAGCAATGGCTGACTGTGAATTTAACTTTGTCCCACCAAAATCTTAAAAGTAGAAAAATTAAATAGAAATTACCATATTTTACTTAGCAATGCCACACAGTATTCCTTCCAGGCTGTTTGACAATTGATTTTCTATTGTGTAATTCTTTGTGTGTGTGTGTGTGTGTTGTGTGTGAGATTC
Organism: Vulpes vulpes; assembly: GCF_048418805.1. Classification (NCBI taxonomy): domain Eukaryota; kingdom Metazoa; phylum Chordata; class Mammalia; order Carnivora; family Canidae; genus Vulpes; species Vulpes vulpes. The sequence goes on from NC_132783.1 coordinate 136,544,780, forward strand.
TTAAGAATGTTGCCTTAAAACATTTAAAAATGTTAAAAAAAAAATCTTAAAAATGTTGCCAAAATATCTGTTCATTACCAGGTAATACAAGTTAGTTGTAAAAATTTAGAACAGTTCGAAAACTATCTTAACTCACATACATACTAAATTATATTTATTATTTATTATTAGGATTTTATTATTATATTTTTATTTATTTTTAATAAAATAATTATTTTATTCTTATATATTTATATTTATTCATTATATTTTATTATTATATTTTAGGATTACACAGTGATACTGAAATTAAAATGTTTAATATTTTCTACTGCATCATGAATATCCTCCTAATTCATGAAATATTTTTAAATAAGAACTTTAAGTGCTGTGTAGTATTTCAATATATGGATATAGCATGATTCACATAATCAATTCTATATAGGAAAATAAAATTGTTTCCATTCATACAGTCTATAATTGTTATTATTGCAGCTTTATTAATTTTATAATTCTTTTATATGATTGCAGAAAAATCAAATTGTATTTTTTATGTTTTTCATTACAGCTGAAAAACACTGCAATTTATCTGAAATTCTATTTCAGGTATTTTCTGTCCATTCAGCTTTGCACATTCTTTTTCTGATCCTATCTTCCACCCTTCTCACATTTAAACCTTTGACTGTGCCCTCTGAACTTATAGTCAGGTAGTTGCAAGATGATTTCTTCCTTCAACCTCTTTTCTGAAGATCCCTTTCATGCCTTTGCTATAACCAAAAGCTGACTCTCCCTCAGTGATATTCCCTCTATAAAATACTCTTAATTATTTATTAAAAATCTTTTTAAAATAATAGTCTCAAGGTGGATGGGATCATTGTTCTGATTGCTTCCAAACTTTTCTCCCTTTCTTCCTAGAACTGCCCTCCTTATAGTAATTTTAACTGATCCCCAAATCACAGCTGCTCAATTTTTAATTTTAACATCTGTTTCATCGTCATGAACTCCAGCAGCCCTGACATAATTCTTGGTGATTTAAAATACCATATAATGTTTTATAGACATTTTATAGACAGTTTATATAGACATTTCCAATAATCTGAATAGCCAGGTACTTTATTTCCCTCTCTTTTAATGCATAGTCAAACGTGAAGAGAATGTGGAATTAGCTTTCTTAGGTCCAAAACCCACCTCCACCATGACATAGCTGTGTGTCATTGAGCAGACTTAACCTCTATATGTCCCAATCCTCTTATCTGTATAGTAAATGCACCTAACTCTTGATGTTGTTGTGAGGCATGTGTCTGTGTGAATATATATGCATATTCATAACACTAGTGATGCCTAATAGGTAAATTAATAAAAGTGTTGCATTTAGTTAAAAATGTTTCACATTTTGCTTTCCCAACCAAATCACTTAAATCAATGGTCATAGTCAGCTGTTATTAACAATATTTTATTTCTCCATAATCCCAATGTTAAGAATCCAACTCTCCAACCACCAGAAAGTTCCCTTTTCACTTATTGCCTAAAGTACTGACTCCATAGTTCTGTCCCCATTGGGATGTGTAAGGCCTTGAGTCTATCACCTTGCTCTGTTACTCACCTCTTCCATGACCTAACTTCTTAACCTACTCATTTTAATTTCTCAGTGTCAGCATTAAAATCAATATAGTGTTTGTTTCCTCGATTTTTTTTGCCTTTCTCAAGTCTTCTTCACCTGGGAAAAATTCAAACCTTAGTAAACACAACTTTCATTATTTTTCGCACTTGTATGCAGCTGAATATAGGTGGGGGAAACATACAACCCTACTGCAGAATCCCATTCCAATCTCATGACCTTCAACATCAGAAACCTTTTTTTTTTCTCTTATAAATCATCTATTTCCTAAGTCCATTCGTTCTCCTAATTCCTTAACTCAAACCCCAATCCACTCTTAAAGCATGTAACTCCACTACTACTGATTTTGACTTTCTCATCAGAGAATGTCAAAGCAATTAGGTAACTTTCCACAATTTCCCATTTCCAATTCCAAGCAGCTATTTGTATCTGAGCACACATACACTCCTCTCTCTTTTCTGTAACCATGGCTAACCTCCATGCTCTATCTGTGGCCACCATTGCATTATGGTTACTAGGTCACAACTCGTCTCATCTATTCATGGTTATGTGCCAGTTATTTTCTTTGATTTCTTTTGTTTCACAATGTTGTCCTCATTGAGTAAGCAGATATGCCATTATTTGTCCTATGAAAAGGTATCTTGGCCAACCATCTTTTCCTCATTAATGATCTTTTTCTGTTTCTCTCTCCAGAAAAGAGTACTCTTGAGAGTGCTATCTTTACTCAATCTTTCCATTTTTCTCTACTCTACTTTCTGTCTCTTCAAACATTCTACTGAGGTGTTTTCCCACCTCTTGGCTGAAAATTCTTTTGTCATTGTTGAATATCTATTCTCTTACTGTATTCATCAGCAATATTTGACAGATTAGGGCTAATTCTTTTTCATTATTTTATTCATTTGCCTTTGGCTTCATTTTCTTTTCCCAATTTCACCTCTTAGTTTATATTATCTTCATCTGCCAAATTGTCAGAGTTGGAATCCCCTGTCGCTCATAGCTTGGACTTTTCTTCCCTTCTTTAGTTATCTAATTCTCTAAATACTTTTAAAATGCTGATGGTTTAAAAAAATGTACATTCATCCTTGACCTCTCTCTGATCTCTAGATTCATATAGCCAACTTTCTTCCTAACAGTTTATTTAAGTATATAATAGCTACATCATTTATAGTGTTTTCAAAATGGAACTCCTACTATTTCTTCTCTGAAACTACTTATTCCTCAGAATTTACCCCCTCAGTACATGGGTATTTAATTATAGAAGTGGCCCAGGTCAAAAATCTATAGAATTATTTCTGACTCTGCTCTTTCTGTCTCACCCCATATTTACTTTCAAAAATATCTACATGTTTACAACATCTCTTACCTACAACAATACAACCCAAATCTAAACCATCACAATTCTCTGGATTATTGTAAGAGAAGTGTAATGGATCATCTTGTCTCCAGAGTACTCTCAACATGGTAACCAGAATGATCTTTTTAATTCTACAATCAGACCCTTTGTTAAAAATTGTCCAATGGCTGGCACCTCACTCTTATAATTTATAGTGATAAAAGCCAATATAAGTTCATCCTCAAATGTGCTGCAAAATACAATCATGCAACACACTAACTCTGGTCTCATCTGTAATTATTATCTCTTATTTGTGTCAGTTTTCCTGATAAATTGTAGAACTGACTTCACCTGACATGTATTAAATAATCAGGACTATAGCATCTAACACTATGCTATCATTAAATATATGTATTTAAATATATACAAATATAGATAAAATCCTTATTTATAAATGGCCTATTTTGTTTTTAGCACAGTTTTGTAAAATATGCACTGGATACTTTTCTCCAATATTTCTTATAGGAATGAAATTGAATTATTCTGTATTTGCTCTTGGTATTTGGAATGTAGTTGAAAGAGATATGACATCACTGTATGCAACTGGGTCATATACGGGAATGTCATTCTTCAGTCAGTGATTATGTGAAAGATCTGGGGACATAGTGTATGAGAGCTTCTTCAACATCTCTTGCTTGTGAATCTGAATTGAGCCATTTCTTTCTGATTTCTGTGCATTAGGATTGTCTGTTTGTAATACACTGTGCAGGCACATCATTTTATGTCACACTGCACTGATTCCTTGGAGACTCTTACCTATAAACAGTTGTCCTACATCAACATTCCCCTCAGACTATGGGCAGGAGGAGACTGCTAGCATCCACTCTTATACATATTTCACTGATTTCATTTTTAATTCAAGTACTCTCTTTTTATTATAGCACGACATTGGAGTTTTTAAAAAATCACTATGCTATGAATAATTGCACAGTAAAATCACAACGTTTATAGGAGGAGAAAGGGATTGAAGTCACAACACTCAAAATTTCCTCAGTGATACATAAAATGAAAGATAATAGTCATTGTACATGTTAAATCATTAAAATATACATATATTTCGCAATGAATATGACACTCGATCCTGATAAATCTGAAGTTGGCTTTGAAAATGGTTATAAGAGGGATTACAGTTTATGACTTATTATGAAGTTGTGAAAGGGAGGTTATCTGATTTGGACCAAAAGTTAAAATAACAAATGAGGATGAGTGAGCTCATAACATATGCAGTGAACTGTAGTTGCTGATAGGTGTTTGAGGTATACATGTGTGTATTTTATGTGTTCTTACATGGCTCTGTTTAGTTGGGTTCAACTTCCTGTGTTCACCTGATGTTCCTTGCAGACAAAACTTCACAAAAGCAAACTCAAAATTCAAATTTTGTTTGTATTGGTCTTTAAAATATCAGTTGCTTTGGGGGATCCCTGGTGGCTCAGTGATTTGGCGCCTGCCTTCGGCCCAGGGTATGATCCTGGAGTCCTGGGATCTAGTCCCACATCGGGCTCCCTGCGTGGAGCCTGCTTCTCCTTCTGCCTCTCTCTCTCTCTCTCTCTCTCTCTCTTTCTCATGAATAAATAAATAAAATCTTTAAAAAATAAAACAATGTATTTGATTGAAAAATTGTTCATGAAACCAAGTGGTGTTTGGTATCTTAGTATAAACATTTAAGTTGTTTACTACAGGATGTGCTGGGGTTTAGAGCACAGAGTGAAATTAACGTAAGAAAACAAACTCACGGGTAGAAATTGTTAAAAAAAAAAAATTAGGCAGTAAGAAATAATGCAGCAAAGACACATGGATAGGCAACAAATCCCATGAAGAATTTGCCTCTGGAATATATAGTGATCTTCTAAAGATCGGAGAGTACCAACTTCCAGTTTTAAGATGAATAAGTTCTGTGAATCTAATTTACAGCACAGTGATTATAATAAATAATATTACATTATCTACTTGAAAGTTGCTAAGAAAGTAGATATTAAATGCTCTCTCCATGAAAAAAGAAATGGTAAATATGTGATGTGTGATACAGATATTAGTGAAAGCTATGGTGGTAATCACTTTGCAACTGAAAATAAATCAACACATTGTATGCCTTAAATTTATGCAATGTTATATATGTTATATCCCAATAAAGCCAGAAATAAAGAAATATAAATAAAAAATATTCTTGAGTGCCCATCCAAAAAGATATGTCTTGTATATCATAAAAAATAATAATAAAGAACAGAGAATTAAGGCAAATAAAGAAAGGCCATAGCACAGATTAAGAAGTAGGCTTCATCCAGAAAATGTATCTATAGCTCTCAATTGCTAAGCCAATAGCTCCATAGTTGGGATGATCTCAAATCCAGAGGGTAAAGGATGGATGGACATAAGGAAGAAGAGTAAGAAAGCGTGGAGGTATGTCCATTCATCCTATATGAGACATTAGTCAAGATCTCTAGTAAGGGGAACATCAAAGTCATTTAGTTCATATATGTATGTGTGTATATATATATATATATATACACACACACACACACATACATATGAACTCTTTTAATAAAGTTACCCTTGTATCAAAAAACATATATATACATATATATACATGTATACACACACACAGACACACACATATATATACACACTATATATAGTTTTAAGAAAGGGTATTCAACTAGGTTAGATACTTGGAGTTGGATCTGTGTGGTTCAGTGGTTGAGTATCTGCATTTGGCTGAGGTCATGATCCCGGGATCCTGGGATGAGTCCTATATCAGGTTCTCTGCAGAGAGCCTGCTTCTCCCTCTGCCTATGCCTCTGCCTCTCTCTGTGTGTCTTTTATGAATAAAAAAAAAAAAGTCTTTAAAACAACAGCTACAACAACAACAACAAAAAATAAAGATGCTCGGGGTTAAAAACTAAAACACACACATACAAATTTTTCTCTTCCATGATACATACTCAATATGCATCATTGGGAGCTCTTGTGCTCAAAGTCCTTAGGAGTAAACGATGCCAGAGACTGAGATCATCTTGTGATCTATCTGGATCATGTGACCTTATTGTTAGTGGTTCAGTGGGAAGAGGGCACTGATGGAAAAAATTCAGGGTTTGGGCTTGGATATGAAAATCACTACTTACACCCAAGTCAATTGGCTAAAACCAATATGACATGCCTTTCCTCAATTAAAGAGAGAGCGGAAATATGATATTACCAGAGACAAAAAAAAAAAAAAGTCAGATATGACTGAGCTCTAGAAGTCTTGCTATCTTTACCTAAACAGATGGGAGAGGATCTCAGGAAAACACAAGAACTCATTTATCAACACCAGCAAAATCTAGGGCTTAATCAGATATAAGGGTAAGAGACACGCTTTCAAACCATCAGGGAACATATTCATTCATCCGTTCATTCCAGCCCTCATTTTCTAAGGATAAACAAGCTTTGTAAACTAACATGGACCTGAAAAGACACGGTTGTGTGAGACACAGAAATAATCGGGTTCATCTCTTGTAATCTGCACCAGGTTAAGAGCATAGCAGTTGCATGAGTGTTGGAGCACATCCTTTTTCCCATGGAACATTAGCTTTTACTGGAATTTGGGGTTTTTATAGATGGCCATATTAGACCTTACAGTTTTAACTTAGTTTTTTTACCAAGTATTGATGAATATATGTTCAACATTTTATAATACAGACAGAAAGGAATTTCTTTTTAAACATTTTTGTATAAGGTAAGTGCCCTTGCGTTAATAGTCACAAAGATAATTCCAAAAACACTTTTAGAAGTCCATTTGCAGCTAAACAGATATATTCACATGAAAATAATTAATCTGCAAAGCTTTATTTATATTTTTAGTTATCTGCTTCCATACTTCTGACAAGTAACCAACCAAGGGCTCATAAAATAATATTCCACGTGTTTTTCTTTTTATATTAGTCTCATGATTTACATATTGCATTATGGTTTTTTGAGTAAATTAAAGTAATAAACTCTATTTCCTGCCAAGAACTGCTTCCTTTCTTCTACTATATGCTTCAGTAGCTTATTCAAGTAAAGTTTACGACTAATTAGAAAAGCCACATGCATTTGGAATTAATATTGTCAGTTTGTGTTAGTATATATTTAAATCTTGATCAGGTTATGTGGTTAATATTGCAAGGCAGTCTAGTTGAAGTTGAGCATACGTTTTGATCTCTGCACCATGAAATGAATAAACGGGGTTTTCTTTAGAATTAAATCATCATGCATAATAAATATTCACATGCTATTTAAAATACATTTTAATATATGAAAGTATTAAATATTAAAGGGTACATTAAATGGTACCTTAGATAGGATAGTGATGCTATAAAATTAGATAATGACAGTATAGAACTAATCATTTTCAGTGATATTTGAGTAGTTTAAAGGCTGATGTAATATAAATCTAAATGGGTGTCACATGAAACAAGCTGTCTTATTTATCTATTGGAAAACTAAATAGGTCATAGCATCTATAAGATTGCAGTGGTTTTCTGAAAAATTGAACTCAATATTTATGTCGCTCAGAATTTTATCTACGGATTCCCTGCTTGTGCCTAAGACAGAGGTAAGCACTATCTGTATAATCAAAGTATATCAGCCTCTCACACACTCAGAAACATTTGCAAATCTAGTTGGAGAAGAAATTAAATAAGAAGTGGATGGAACATGGGTCCATTGACATTTCGACTTGACAAGCCATTAAGAAATATGAGCTAAAGTATTAAAGAGAAAAAGAGAACTTACTGTTTATGTATCTATCCATCTATACCCAGAAAGAACAATAGATGGTAATTTAGGCAAACCCATTAGCCAGGGAATTCAAACCCTGCATTACTTTTATATTTCTATGGAAATTTCACCAACGGAGAATGAATGAGTTGCAATCTCACTCACTTGACTGGAATAAGTGGGAGTAAAGGCTCCTTTTGTAAAGCCCAGTCTATCTCTTTGTTTTGTTTCAAAATCTTCTAGTTGACTTCAGAATGTGTGCCTTTATCTTCGCATCTTCTCTACCCACAACCAATGTGGTATCAAAATTCTGAAGCACGGGCATCTGATGTCATCAGATATTTTTACTACCAGTATTGCTACAATTGTCCCAATGTAAAAATTCAATAAATGTTGGTTACATGCGCATGTAAGCCATGAAATAAATAGCTTTGCCTCTTTTTAATTTAAAATATTTTTTTAATTATTTAGTTTGATTAGTATATATCTTGTATGAATTGATCCATATATATGTACACATTGCATTCACACATATACATACATTCTTTGGGATTAAGTTACATTTAATTATACCTGAATTGAGTGTGTTTGGTTTTCCTCGTTTGTTACAATATGATGTTTGTATGGAATTTAGAAATCTCACTCATAAAATTTTTAGTGACCTATCGATTTTTTTGACCTATCGATTTTAATTTGGGGTAACTTTGGATGCAATGCACATGATCAACATATATAGCAAAGCTTTTATTATTCTCTCTCAGATCCATGGGTCTACTACAGAGAAAATGCTATTTGCAACATGTATAACTTACTCATAGCACTTTTTTTCCTTGGTAAAAAGGTAAGAAAAATGAACAATTCCTGCCTTGTGGTTTTGAAAGGGTATCTGCAGCACTTAAGTATCTTTATGAACAATTCAAGTACAACTGCACTTCAAAATCAATGAGCCAAGAAAATGAGTCTTGGTTAGTTTTCCACTCTTTGACTTCTGATAATATACTTGTTCCTATAGTTAACATTAAAAGCACTACATTAAGTTCATATGAAATATAGCATTGTTGTTGATCTATTCAAAGCTGACTAAAATCTGGTGGTAATCTTGCTTTGGTCTGTGTAGTAGCCTACAAGAAAAACAAAACATACCTTTAAAAATAAATAAGTCTGGAAGCTGCAAATCACAAGAAAGATTTGGAAACAAGTGAGAAGATAGGGTATACTTTCAGAAACATGAGCTGGATGATGTGTTAAGCTATTTCAGCACTCCAGCTATTTTTAAAACTAAACATATGACACAGTCCAGTCCTTCTAGTACCAGGAGAAGCACAAGGTACGCAGTTGGAATTCTGGAGACTTTATGAGGATATTTATCTTGGAATTGACACTCAGTTGCTTTTATCTGTCAGATATTGTGAACTGAAACACACACCCCAGAGGAGCAGGCTATGCCTTTCTGCCACTGCGTCCTGTAATATTGCTATGACACAGGTAATGTCACGAGGAGAAGAGAACAGTGATGCAAAAAGCACAAATGAAGTAGAGTTGGAGAAAATCCCCTCTCCTCAGAGAAGAGAAGTCATTAAAAGGCGTTGGTTCTTGGCAAATTGAACTCCAATAAAATTTAAAAAAAATAAATAAATAAAAGGCGTTGTTTCTGAACCTGGACATCAGTGTCTACATACTCCAAAAGGAGCTTGTACACTCTGACAGTTGTAAACAAAGGCATTGGTTTTCCCTGAAAAATACAACATGCGTGTGTATAACCTGTAGAGGTAGCACTGAAATTATAAATTGTTTCAGCTAAATATTGATAAATACAAATACGTCAGCTAACTGAAATCTCAACACTGCACTGCTTTGGGTTGCATGGGCATCAAGTAAACTAGGGCAATAAACTTTTTTTTTTCTTTTTTAAAAATAAGAGCAGGCCCATGTAGTGCTTTCACTTTATCATCAGACGACATACAACTCTTACCACTATAGTCTATTTGCTCGGGATTCTCCAAGGTAAAAACAAAACAAAACAAAACAAAACTTGATATAAATTGCTTTGAGAAAAGCTGTAATGCTCAAAATTATTGTAATGCATCCTATTCTCGAGATGATATTTCAATAACAAGACTTACCATTGCCTCATGTCAACAGATTAAATTGGTGCTTTTATTTATCATGAAGGACTGCGGAGAGAGATTATTTTCAAGTTAAGGGAATAGGTTTGGCTCTCTCAGCCTCTATAAATACCTAATCTGTACAGGCACTCAGACAACTGTCTTATTGAATATCCCAGAGCACTCGCTAATTATCCAGCCTTGATTTTCCGTAATGAATGAGACTTCCCCTGATCATTTAACTAATTAATACTTAATAGCTAATAACTGTGAATATGATGCTATAAAACATCCATTCTTTGCATTTGGTAAACTTTTGTTCACAAATAGATATATAAATGATGTAGAATAGTGGTTAAAAGCACAAAGTTTCATTTCTAACAAGGATTTAAGTGAAGATTTTTTAACATATGAAGTGGGCAATCTCAAGTCCTACTGAACCCCAGTTTTTCATCTGTAAATCAAGGAGAATTTCAATAGTTAAGATATGTAAAGAGTACAGGACAAGCACTGATAGGTTGTACATATTCAAAATATATTAGATTTGCAAATGGAAAAGGAGAATAGCACAGTGATGATAGGATTATATATTGGAATTAAATAACCCAGACAACACTCATAGTATATAACAAACTTTCTGAGCTTCTATTTGCTCATATTTAAAATGACACCATCCTACCTCAAATATTCATGTTAAGGTATAAATAAGGTGATTTGTGTAAATTGTAGCTTTTAAATTTGCATAATGCTTAGACAAGGACCTTAACTGTTATAAACAGTACAGGTCACCTACTGGTTATGAAATTTTCATATTTATTTTTTCATTTTTAATTATAGAGATTACCTACTGTTTGATATTATCAATTTGCAATTTAGTATTAATTTTCCTTATCCTTATAATACAGGAAACTCTCAGCATAATTAAATAATACAGGATTAAATATAGGAGGTTTAGAAGTTGTAAATATAAGAGGTTTAGAAGTGTATGAGTGGGATGGTACTGTCCCTCCACACTCTGTTTTAGTCTTAGTTCAAATACCTGAAACTTTCTGTGATTTGTGCCTATACCCTAACCCCTTGCTAAATATCCTAGCTTTATTTACTTTCATCATTAAAAGCATAGCAATTGTATACTTTTTTTCTAAAAGCCAATTCAACATTCTCATCATAGTTTTTTTTTAATTTCTAAATGCATAACCATCATTATTCAGTACCTTTACTATGCATATCTAGAATGACCTCAGAATATTTTCCTTTTTTTAAAGATTGCATTTCTTTATAGAGAGATAGGATGCACAAGCAGGGGAGTGGCAGGCAGAGGGAGAGGGAGAAGCAGGCTCCCCATTGAGCAGGAAGCATGACGATGTGGGGCTCCATCCCAGGACCCCAGGACCATGACCCCAGCCAAGGGCAGAAGCATAACTAACTGAGCCACCCAGGAGCCCCAGCACATTTTCTTTTGCATTTGCTGAGGTAATAGACAAAATAGCAATGTCTTACTCAAATTAGAAGTGCGTTTCATTTTCATTTCCTGAGTGTTAACAGTTTCTGATTGTCGTTAATGCTGTGGAGGACCAAAGCTCTATGTGGTTGCTTTCGTCATCCTCAAATGGTAACTTGGCTTTTGTGTTTAAAATTACCCTTTGAACTTCCACTAATAAGTCCACAATCTAGTCTGCATGATCTGGAAAGTGCATACAGCACTTCTGCTCTTACTTGCTTGCTGGGGACCTAGTTGCAAGGCCACATCCAGCTATGTGGGAACCTAGGAAATTTGTTTGACCCACATGGACATGTACTCAACTAAAATGTTTATTGTAAAAGAAGACATGACCAGATATTGTTGGGGAGAGAACCAGCTCATTCTGCCTCAACCATTTTCTTTTATGATTTTCTAGGTAGAGGTGCAATTAGGTTTGTCTTCACTTTTGTAATAATGCGGTTCTGAAGATTCCGTAGTAATTTCTATTTCCTGCACTCCAGCATTGAAGCTCTTTGATTCCTGCTCACTTTGGCAGCACATGTACTAAAATTGGAGCAATACAGAGAAGATTAGCAAGGCCCCTGAGCAAGAATGGCATATAAAACACTTTGGTTCAACTAATACCACTCTAACATCACTGGTGACCGTTTCACTCTATACTCCTATACCAACCACCCTGAATTCTTGCAAGGTTGCACAACCCTGAATGTCTTTACCATACTTAGAGTTTATGGCTAGTCAAGGTCTAGATGGATGTCAAAATCTTTCATTTCTCAACAATGCCTTCATTTTAGTATAAGTAACACTACTCATTATATGGTCCATCTCGTTCCATAAAGACATTGGCTTTCCTTTACTCTTTTTTATTTTCCACAACCATCCAGTTACCACATCTAAAACTGGAGAGTGAACATATATTACTCTATACTCTATCACACTGAGTGAATAACTGAAGGAAATCACTTTTATGCTGTAGGCATTTCTTTTCTAAGGCCCCTCATCTTCATGTTTCTCCACATACGTTCCCCCCCACCTCCTTAGTTCTCCTCTTCTCGGCTTCATCAGCACTGTTGTCGGACTAATCCCTTCAAGAGGATGGTCTTGAAATTATAATTAACTATTAAAATGACTTCTTACCACTGATATAGTGTAAAGAAATCTCTGACTCCTTATCATGTTATGGAAGAGAGTCATGCTTCGACTTCACGGTCGTGTCTGTCGTCTCTATCTTCAGGCAAATGACATTTAACTACCTGCGGTTTCCTCATCACACTCACGCCTTCATCCTTTACATATATCCCTTGGCCAAGTCCTGAAAGATGTCTAGTACGCCAAGAGTGTTTTCTCTGCAGAAATGTTCTGGATATCTGCTCATACCTAAATTCTCCCCTGCTCATCTATGTTCAGGCACTGCATTTATTTCCAAAACCACACTCTACTTATGAGCATTATAGCACTTATCACACTTTTTTTATAATATTGTCTTCTATGGGGAAGAAGTTGTGGTTATGTCACTCCTTTGTAGCATCCCTGCCTGGTGTATGATGTCTAGACTGCACACAATACAGGGATCCCTCCTTGTCACAATTTCACTTTCTGTGGTTTCAGTTACCTATGGTCAACTGTGGTCCAGGAAGCGTATGATCCTCCTTCCTATTTACTGTCAGAGGCTAATAGTAGCTGAACACAACATCACAGTGCCTACGTCATTCACTTTATCTCATCACATAGACATTTTGTCACCTCATTTCATTCCAAAAAGAGGATGAGTATTGTACAATAAGTTGTTTTGAAAACCATAAGATGTTTGAAAAACAAAAAGTTATATTCACATAAATTTTATTACAATATACAGTTATAATTTATTTTATTTTGTTATTGCTGTTAATCTCTTACTTTGCCTAAAATATGAGTTAAACCTTTTCATAGGTATGTATGTATGGGAAAAACAGCATATATAGGGTTGAGTACTGTCAAGTTTCAAGCATCTACCAAAAGCTTAACAATGTATCCCCCACAGATAAGAAGTGACTACTGTAAATATTTGTTAAACAGTATCATTTTGGCTGAGAGCTTTTCAGTTTGTGATTAAAAAAGAATAGTTTCTGCGATGCCTGGGTCACTCAGTGGTTAAGCGTTTGACTTCAGCTCAGGGCTTCGGCTCCCTGGAGTCCTGGGATCAAATCCCACATCGGCCTCCCTTCGTGGAGCCTGCTTCTCCCTCTGCCTGTGTCTCTGCCTCTCTCTCTCTGAGTCTCTCATGAATAATTAAATATTTTTTTAAAAAATAAAAAAAATAGTTTTCATTGCCTTTCTGCATCTATAAAACATTTTCTACCCATATCTTAAATACTGCATGATAAATATTACCTTCAATAGTTAGTATAATCTTGATGCAAGCACTTTCAAATTAAGGGCTTATGACATAACTTTTCCTTTTTATTTTCCATAAAAAGTAGGAATTAAACACAGTGATAATCTGGTTGAATTAAAAAATAAAATATATTTTAGGTATTTAATCTTAATTATTGGAAATTCCACATGATTCTAAAAATTAGTTGATGGATTCTAGTAAACTTTTTGCAATTTCAGTATGGCCCCGGGGGCACTTACTCATAAGTATTAATAAATACTCTACCTTCAGTCAAGGAAATCTAAAGAATCTCTTGGGGCAACAGGGACATACTCTGTTTCTCTAAATCAGGAAAAAGAACAAATCAATTTGCATTTTGAAATCTACAGAGAATGAAAACTGCTAGTTAGATTGTTATGAATTCCTCTAGGAGCAGTAGGTTGAAGTATTCTTTGCAATATCGTATGATGACATTTTTATTATCGGGAACTATTTTTGCATGTACAAATAAAAATATGTTCTATGCTATTGCTCTCGCACTGTGAGTAGTATACTTAGAAAACTGATTCATATTGTTATCCTTGAATCTTTATTGCTTACCACAGGCTGCTTGTCATGTGTAAGTCCTAAGGGCTATTGCAACTTTTATTGCTACTTACGTACTGTTCAGATTATATGAATGTATAAGACCAATTAAGAGAGTCCTTTATTTCATGACTTTGGGTACATTCATGGGAAATTTGTTTTAGAGTTGGCAAGAGTGCATCTATAGATGTAATTTAAATTAAATATCTCAACTGAGAAGTATTTTAATGGGATATTATGTAGTATGCTAACTATCAGTAAGTTGTGCAAGTAATAATAAAAAAAAATGTACTCTATGCAAATTTAACCTATTAACTAACCCAGGCCCATTAAATCATTACACAGTAAGAATCATGGAACATTTTTGCTGCTTTCCTCATTATGGCTTCCAAAGTCTTATTGCAGAGAAATAATAACATCAACCATCCCTATACAATTTTTTAACTGATGAAGCATTTTTATTCTCCTTTGTATTTTCACACAGTACTAGGTAGGTGAGCCTTATGTGTTTATTACCTAAACATGCCCATAAGGAAATAGATCCCAAGACATGAAATGATTTGCCTAAGGTTACAAAGTTAATACAATTTGAAATAAAGCACAACTCTAGGGATATTTTTTGCTGGATTAGTTTGTGCTTTGTTCTTCTTTCCAATTCCAAATTGCTGTACTTAGTACTTTACCACTTTAGCTTTTGATCACATATACTCCTGCCTATTCCTCTCTGTGCTTTCAGTTTTGCATTTCCAACTTACCTCTTTCCTTTAGATGCAATCATATTTATTCATTTGTGTGATGAAACCCTGGCTTTAACTCAAATAATGGCCTCAACTGTCCTGCCAAACTCATATATATTTTTTTAAATCTCCATCCACACTTGTGCTTCTTCACTCCCCATCTTATTACATTATCCACACTACTCTTCTAACTTAGTGTCATATTCAACATCTCCTGGCCCTATTCATATTTCCAGACTCCTTCTAACTTAAGATGGGTAAGTTTGGCTCCCTAATCAGTCTTCAAACATCTCCTTTGGCTACTGTGGTGCTGCATGCTTCCTATATTTCTTCTAAGAATTTGATTATATTTTCTATGTGGATTTTATTGGTGCTTTTTGTGACGTTCCTGTATGTGATTTCTAAGATTCCATTCCCATGGATCTCCTGTTCTCTTGCTAGGCTCTATGCTCAAGAAATGATCACCATCATTCTGATGACATTAAAATCCAATGATATCATTGGATTACCTATCATTTTTATACAGGTAAAAAAATGTAGAATTGCCTAATTGCATTGCAGAAGGAGGTTTCCATCTCTACACTTAATAAAATACACTTTAAAACTGACTAATTAAAGTATCTGCATGTTTTCTACTCTGTATTCCTTTTTTACTTCTGTCTGTTTCTCTTTTATGGAAAGCAGATAGCCTCTCATAACAGTCCCCCAAATTCCTAAGACCGTTGATCTATCATCCATTATTCACCTGCTAACAAATGCCCTTTTTCTTGTGCCTATGCCCTGTCCCCCGTCCAGGCTGCCATACCAGATTGAGCACAACCACCCGTTTCTAATTATTGAATTTCTATTACCTGGATGACACTTGAAGGACCTATTTGCACTATACTTAATATTTCTGTGTATAATTATTCACACTACACATTTCACACCTGATATTTCTGTGTAAAATGTTTCCAGTTCTATTCTGCTTTGATGCCATGTATGTTGATATTTTCTTTGCCACTAAGAAAAAATTAAGTATGACACATTAGTAGCTTCTAACTATTTTAACATATCAAGTATGTTCTAGCACAGAAAAATTACACGATTGTCACTGGATAGTTGATTAGGTAACATTTTTTATTGAAAGGTTGTGTTTTGGGCAGCCCCGGTAGCTCAGAGGTTTAGCGCTGCTCTCATCCCAGGGTGTGATCCTGGAGACCTGGGATGGAGTCCCATGTAGGGCTCCCTGCATGGAACCTGCTTCTCCCTCTGCCTGTGTCTCTGCCTCTCTCTTTCTTTCTCTCTCTCTCTCTCTCTGCCTCTCATGAATAAATAAATTCTTTTTAAAAAAGAGAAAAGTTATGTTTCTGTTGAGAAACATTGGGATTTAGGTCATAGCAGAGTTCTTTCATGAACATGTAATGCTCAGAATACTTGCATAAATTTGAGTACTAAGAGGTTCCAAGATATAATCTGATTTATATCTTCTAGTATTGCATTTACTTCACCATTTTGACACATAAGAAATCTGTTTATGCCTTATTGAGAGAAAAGCTGTTCATGTTTCATACACATAACAGGCATCCAGAACCCATTCAATATCAGGAAATTTAGTAATCGCTGAAAATACAAAGCCAAAGAATAATTTATCTCTTTTTCAGTGAATTATCAGAAGGTAAGTAAGAAAATTTCATTATTTTAGAGTGATGTGTGGCCCATAAGAATCACACAGTGTTAAGAAAATGAATGTGGCTACATGCTAAATGCCTTCTTAATCAATTTTAATGTCTGTTGTATTTCACGTAATTCTATAGATATCTTCTCCACATCGTGAATGTAGAGACTATTCATAGCACTACATAAAAATCTATATTAATTATAAGCTGAATTTGTGTAGAACAAATCATTATAGAATTAATTTCATACACACAATCAAGTTTCGCCCTTTTGAATATTGCATGAGGGAGGTGTAGTTATTTTATTCATTATTCAGATAAAACAATAGGGCTGAAATGTTTTTAGTAAGTTATCAAATATAAAAACATTAGTATATGGATGAGCCAGGATTAGAATTCATATTTCCAGACTCTGAATCTAGAGCTTTTATATTGGAAAAAGGAATAGGAGAAAGAATCACACATTTCCCACATAGGTCGTTTCCCTTTTCTCATTTTCTAACTCATAGGACTTTCCTTCTATCATACTGCATCTCAGAAGCTTATCTGTTGTCACTGTAACATCTTTTCATTATTAGGATTTTTTTTTCTTTTGTCTCTGATGGTTGTTTGAAAGAAGCCAATCCGGCTACAAAAATTCTAGCTCCATCCTCATTGGAAATGAAGCCAGCATCATTCAGGTGGAAATAACATCAGTTGGCAATTTAGTAAAGCTGTAGCTTCTGTTTTGAAGCATGAAGACTAATGCTATTTTATTTAGAGAAATTAAAAAAAAAAGAATATGAATAAAAGCAAGTGAAAATGGCGTTATGTTCATCAAATAAAAGCTGTACTTACTTATAAACACAATCTTTTGTTTCTATGGGGAATAATTAAACGTTTCAAATAAGCTTTGAAAGTTAAAAAATAAAACTATTCCAAAGAGCAACAGGTGTTTACTTTCTAGGTACTCAGGTGGGACTAAAGACAAAAAGAATGTCAAAGACATTTAATTTCAAAGGATATTCTTGGCAATTCTTATGAGCAAGGCAGCACCTCTCTACCAAATCAAAAAACAAGTTCAGTAAAAGTTCTTTTTCAAATGCTTTCACCCATTTCTTAAGTTTGAGGAACATTTAATAGAAAACACTTCTTTGGCAGAATAAAACAAAACGCTAAAAAAAGACATTGTAAAGAATTGAAATTGTCTCAACAAATGCAATAGTCTAATATCTTGAACATAGAGAGGGTGGGGCTTTGTAGCACAATTGAAGAAGAATGCAAGGATAGGATACTTTAAATGTTTCAGAAAGATTTGAACAAAGCATGGCTTTGGAGATACAAACTCAGGGTGATTTTTCATCTCCATTAAAAATAACAGTAAGCTCTTTATATGTCCTGAACTAACTACTTAGTCATTATGCGATCTCTTTGAGGATAAAGACAGGAAGAGGAAATATAGCTGAGTGAAAGCATATAAAAAAATAAGTCTTTCTTATTTAAAAGAAAACATGGAAAAACAAAACATCTTCAAAACTACAGGATGTGTCCATTGAATGTATACATGATATAAATATAAATTAAAGTAGGCTGCCAGATTTAATATAAAGAAATAGTTTTATATGTTTTGTCAAATGCGTTTTCTTCAAAATTTAGCTTTTTACCAGCAAAGTAATACTTGTAAGAATAAATCACACTAAAAAAAGTTGATTTATGTAAACATATGTAGAGATACTTAAAGTCTTTCCAATAAACATTTTTATAGTTTAGGGACAGGCAGTGCCCTGTCTGCCTAAACATTGCGTAGCCTCTTTATGGTCTTTTAACATATGGACATTAATGTCATGACTTGAGGTTTACTGGAATGTGGGCAATTAACACCAATCTCAGATTTTATATCTTATGGGAACTTGATACTCTGCAAATATTTTAAGAAGTCTTGGTGTTAAATGGTTCTGACAGTGTCATACAAAATTCACACATTTTGTTCACAGAGAAATACTGACCAAAAAGTCTATGACTAAGAAAATTGAAAAGGAATAATTGAAAATTTTTAAAAGAGCAGTTAATAAATATGCCACTCACACTGATATAACTCCAAAATACTCAGAATTATTGAAGATTGATAAATATTGGAGATTCTTAGAGAAACTCAAGCTAAAAATACATTTTCCCCATTAAAGCAATTCTAGTAACCATTAAAAAATATTTCCAGATTTTAGACTAAAATTTAAAGTAACTATAAAGCAGACACATAGATGAACAGATAGATAAATAGATAATGTGATACATACATACATACATACAAATATATACATATGTAGTTACAGATAATGTGATATCTATATGTGCACACAAACACACACACACACAAACACACACACACACTCAGATAAAGGACATCAGTATCAAAATAAAATCTGTTTGGATAGTGGTTTTATAGTTAATTTGATTTTTTTTCTTCTTCTTTTCCTATTTGTTTAAAATTTCTACTATCTTATACAGAAAAATAACTATTATAAATATAATATGTAATTCTATTTCATTTGTAACCAAGTTTCAACTCTGAGTAACAATATTGACCAACTAAACGTAACTTATTCTTTTTCTAGTTTATTTATTCATGTAAGTAATCTCCATACCCAATGTGGAGCTTGAACTCATGACCTCAAAATCAAGAGTTGCACACTCTTTTGACTGAGCCAGCCAGGTGTCCCTAAATGTAACTTATTTTATATAAAAAAATGACACTATATCATAACACCGAATTGTGGAGAGGGAACCATGAAGCATGTTTAAATTAATTTAAAAATAATAATAAACCCTATCACTCACCTTGGAACATGTTACCAAGAGTCAATAATGCAAAAAGTAGTTCATTTACAAATCAATGCATGCATTCAGCCTTTCTGCTTTTATGAGATTGAAATTGCAACACATATGTAGGAGGCTTGTTTTGGATGTTTCTTTTTAACATTTTATAGTATCTGGAATATTATTTACAGGTGCTTTTTGTTGTAGCTCAATCTTTTTATTTTTTTTATTTTTTTAAGATTTTAGTTATTTGGGAGAGAGCACAAGCAAGGGGAGAGGGGCAAAGGGAGAAGCAGACTCCAAGCTGAGTAGGGAGCCCTACATAGGGCTCCATCCCAGGACCCTGAGATCATGACCTGAGCCAGAGGCAGAAGGTTAACTGACTGAGTCACCCAGGTACCCCTATGTCTGTCTTTTTTACTATAATATCGGTAGTTTCTGAGCTATAATATCATGTCTTTGCAGTATTCTCCAAGGCCCTGAAAAAGTTTATTTTCTATGTAATGTGTGTATTCTAAATTAGATTGTCCCTATCTTCCTTTCCATTTTCAACAATGTTGATACAGACATGTTGTGAATGTAGGAATATTATACAAACAATAATTTGAATTACACTGATAAGATAAGCATTCTAAAATTATTAGGGTCACATTTGTTGTACTGGTGGTTTTCCATTATCTCAGAATAAACCTCCTCATGTCAGAATAATTCTCTCCCTTCTGTCTGCTTCAATAACCTGGAATGATGATAAATATCTATCATAGAGATTGTCCAACCAACCTTTACAAAGGTCTTCCACACATAAGTAATATAACTTTAGACAGATTATCTAATTTCATTAAAGTTGTTTTTGTATCAGGGTATCAGGGTAATTATGATAATTACTATATAACAATAAGATGAGAACTGAATCAACTAAAAATTTAGAAAACACTGAACTTAGATCCTGGCATATTGCAAGCACTAAACCAATATTAGCTTTTGCATTGGTATTTTCACGGCTGGTATTATTGAATTTGATTCTCATATTTCTGGAAATTTCGAAACTTGACATTGGTAAGTACCTAAAGTCACACAGTATCATGAAAAAACAAATAACATGGATTTTCAAAATTGGTAAGCATATCATTTGTGGAGGTTTTTTTTTTTTTTATGTAGGGATTACCCTATTCCCTTTCTGAGAATTTGAAATTGGTTCTAATATAAAAACATCAATAGCTTGCTCTATATAAAAGTGTTTCAATGTTATATTATTATCTTTAAATGCATTCTGCTCAACATACTGTAATTGTAAGCAGATGTCAACTGATATACCTTGACCTTTGAAATTCTATTAAATTCAGCATGATCTATGTTCTTTATGCTTGTAAGAATCTCATAAATTCTTTGATGTGCCCCCCACTGTTATTTACTTATCCCACCATGTTTGTATTCCCGTTGAGACTTTGATCTTCTTTCCATCTCATTTGCTATGGCTGCTCTCTGGTCCATGGTCCTCTAAGTTGTAATACATTGTGTTTGTCCTCATGTAATCTTGTGTTCAATCTTCGTATTGATTCACATGGACAGTCACCGTACAAGTAGCTTTAGAACAGAGTAGTGTCTTGTTCACTGATTCCTCCCAAATTGTAGAATAATATTTGGTGTACTGTAAGCATTCAAAGATGATTTGCTGACTGAAAGGTGCCATTTCTTCAGGGATTTATTTGACTTCATATCCACCTCCTTTTTCCTCTCACACCCCTCTTCTCAACCTGCATTCTAATTCTAAAAAAGTGACAGCAACTACTTGCCTCTAAATCTCTACTACTTCCAAACCTGAATCAACTTAATAATAGTCACTAAAGTATAGGAGAAAAGTTAATTTAAAAGTGTAATGAATTAATAGCAATGCATTACATTATACGTGTACATGTTTATATCACGAACATAAACACAACTGTTACTCTTTTCTTGGCTAACTGAACTGATTATACCTCTTTAGGATAAGAAATGGGACAGGGGAAGTAAGTTGAAATTGCTTTTTCTTTTCTGTAATAGCAATGGCAACAGATACATTAAGGATATTGTGCTTTTTGTTATCTATGGGATATCATGCATTCAATAACCAAAAAGAAAGGTTTGTATTTCAAATGTTAATTGAGAAGAAAAATAAAGTTTCCTGCTTTTAGTGTGTATTCACTTTCAATGTTCTCGTTTCTATTCAAGTACTTTATCTCATTCTATCTGGTATGGAACACTGTGGTATCATTCTTACTATCCTCTAGGTTGTTTATGCAAAGACACAGTAGGGGAGTACACTTGTTTGATCATGTAGAATTATGTTAAAATAAGACAAATAAACACCCACAGGTAGTTCATCAAGGTGAAAATTAAGCTGTCTTTCTAAACTAGAAGTTGAAGAATAAGGAAACAACATGAAAATAGGGAAACAAAGGTGTCTGTGTATAAAAAGAAAATGAATGAATCAGAAATACACTAGCATGGAATATACGTGTAATGAATGAATATTTGAAATGTAAGGTATATACTTGTTTGTTTTTTATCATAACTTGTCTAACTTTATAAAAAAATGCCACGGTAAAATGTAAAAGATATTTAGGACACAAATGCATAAAACATACTCTAGCACATATAGAACTATAAATAATCCTCTTTTTAAAGATTCTTCTAAAGGGAAAAGTAGTTACTCCAATGTGATGAGCTAAAATAAATGTGAAATAAAAGTAAAATTGATAAATAATTTGGACACCCCCCAAAATGATAATTTTTATTAATTCTTTAGAGTTGAAGCTTTTCCTTATAAAAATTTTTATACATTTAATCATTTAGATGATTTTTAAAATCCTAGATCAATTAAGATTAACTGTGTCTAAGAAAAAGTCCCAATATTCTTGTCTTGAATAAGATGAAAGCTTAGTTTTTACATAAAAGAATTCCCAAGTTAAGCAGTCCAGGGCAGGGAAGATGACTCTCAAAGTCATCAAGAACATAAATCCCATCTCGGCCTCGCTCAGCAAATGACCTTTGGTGTCAAAGTGGTTCTGAAGGTCTCAGACAACTGCTGGAATTTATATCATCATCTCTGCATTGAGGAAGCAGAAAGGAAAGAATGTAAGAAGAGAGGGTAAGTATGTGCATACTTAAAGATTATTTCTAA
This sequence comes from Vulpes vulpes, assembly GCF_048418805.1. NCBI lineage: Eukaryota > Metazoa > Chordata > Mammalia > Carnivora > Canidae > Vulpes > Vulpes vulpes. The sequence continues at coordinate 136,567,378 of NC_132783.1, forward strand.
AGGTCCTATTAAACAACTTATCCTCATATTTCATTAGTCAGAATCAGTCACAAGAGTACATCTAGTATCAAGAGAGACTGAGGAATATAGTCTATTAACCTGGAAGACTGTCACATTTTACAGAACAGGGTTATTATTGCTGAGGAGGAAGAGATGAGGGAATATTTGTGTAGTAAGCAAGTAAAAGTCTCTGCCAAGGTCTTTAGTTACATTTTTATTTTCCAAGTATTTTTTTTCAAATTACCATTATTTTTTTTTGTAATCAACATATTGTTATAGAATTATTACTCAAAACCATTAGGTTTACCTCTTAATAAATCATTAAAATTAGGAATAAATAATTTGAGTTCTAGTCTCTGCTCTGTCATGAACATTTTATATGATTTTAAGAGGTTATTTTATGGTACTGGTTGTCAATTTATTTAAGCTGAAATATCTATGGTTTCTAAATTATTCATTCATAATATAATTTTGCTACCTTCTATAGATTTTTCTACCAATGACTCATGTAAAGGAATTGCATATTAAAAAAAAATTAAAAAAATTAAAAAAAAAGAATTGCATATTGATAGATGTTTTTTTCAAACATACACCACAACCCTAATTCTAGATATTAATCTATAAATATAAATTTTTAAATCTCAATATTATATTTAATTGCAACTTATCCGAAACAGTTGATAATTCTCCTAAATTTTAATTTTCATTGTGATATTTTTATTCTGAAACTCAAAGTGAATTCTGTCATTTTTCTTAATAAGTGATTAGTAAATTCATTCATTTGTGCATTTTCAATAATCACTTGGCACCTATATGACTTCTATTGTTTTAAGTGCTTAATACATAGCAAGAAAGTAGCATATAAATTCATGTCCCTTGATGGAGTATGGTCTAATAGGTGAAAATAGAAAAAAAAAAAAAACAATATATACATATAGGACAAGGAACATGGTGGCATGAAAGCATATATTTAAGAGGATAATCATGTTCAGTGGATTTGGGGAGACTTTCTTGAGCTGGACTCAGGTGCCCATTAGCTAGCTATTCACATAAAGATGGTAGAAAGACCACTGGATATATGAAACTAAAGTTAAGGACAGAAGATTAGTTTGGAGATAGAACTTTGGAAGTCTTCAACATATCGATGATATGAAAAGCCATGGAGCTGGATAAAGTCACTTATGGAGTTAATATCCCTACCTGGAATAAATAATTTGAGGTGACTCAACATGAACAGCCATGACACAGGAGAATCTACTCCAGGACACTGAAAAGAAGTGGCCAGAGAGATAGGAAGAAACAAAGCAAGCAATTTTCCTGAAAAGTATGTTTGTGAAAGGAGAATGTTTCCAGCACAAAGACATGTGGTCATTTCTTTCAAATGAGACTTGACTGTGCAGAAGATGAAGCCTGGGGACTGGCCACTAGATTTAAGCAAGTGAAGGACAATAGGAGCCTTGATAGAAGCAGTTTCAGAGAAATGGAGGGACAAAGTCAGACTAAAGTGGGTTTCAGAGATAATAGGAGAAAAGAAACCTAGTCTTTTATAAGCTTACAACTCTTTCAAGAAATTCTACTGTGAGAAGATTTGTGCAATCAGCAGTACCTGGAAATGACATCCAGGTTTTTTGATGTTTGTTTAAAAAAGAAGAAAAAAAAAGCCATATTGATGACAATCATAGAGAAAGGAGCAAAATAACAGATAGAAGCAAGAAAAGAGACAAGCACTGGATTGGTGGCCATGTGCAAGCCAGAGGGGATGAGGTTTAGGGTGCTCTTGGAAAGAAGGGCTTTTGTTTAAATGCAGATGATTGACAGCTTGTTATCATATAGAACTGAGATTAGAAAGAGAGAGGCATCAAGTATGACATATCACTAGCTTATATAACAGAAAAAAAAAAGGAAAAGTAAAATAAAAATAGAATAAAAAGACTAAAAGCTCTTTTACTAAAGTATGAAATAGGGATCTCTGGGTGGCTCAGCAGTTTAGTGCCTGCCTTCGGCCCAGGGCAAGATCCCAGAATCCCGGATCAAGTCCCACATCAGGCTCCCTGCATGGAGCCTGCTTCTCCCTCTGCCTGTGTTTCTGCCTCTGTCTCTCTATCTCTGTGTCTCTCACGAATAAATAAATAAAATCTTTAAAATGAAAGTGTCAAATACTTGAAGTTTTACTATGAATGAACGTATAATAATGTACTCATTATGAAGGTAATACCTTTGGGATATCAAAGTGGAAATATCTAGTATACTTGGATATATAAGGATCTATTCAATTATGTAAATATAAATATGATCTAGAGTTGTAAATGTGTTATTTAACTGTGAATGATCATTAAAAATAGGACATCACCTCGCTAGTCTTGGGGCACAGTATGAAGTTATCGATAAAAAAGCTTAAGTATAAGCCTGGCTATCTCAAGTATTTCACATATTCTTTTTGAAAATTTCTCTGTAATAATGTCAAACAGGCCTTACAAAATTTAATTTAACGAGCCAGTTTTAAATTTATGTTTTTTTTTACTATTATTTTAACAATTTCTTTAATTTTATTAATAATATTGACTTTGCACAGCATTCTAAGAAAAATATTTTCTCGAAATCTTGTTAGTAAATGACTGTGTTTATGTTATATTCACTGTGTCTGAAACATTGTTTTAACTAATCTATTTATTAAAAAATCAATATATATTAGTAATACATAGTAATTATAATATATTGGTAATATACATACCACCCTTAATTCAATCTGCAGATTTTTCTGTTATCTTTATTGAGATTCCTTATATATTTATACATTTTATTTTTTTCTAAGACATATCCTTAGGTTGTCCCCACTAAATATATTTTAGATCTGACCACTTTTCTCCCCTATCTTCCCCTAAAATTAACCTTTCTGTTAGTTTTAGAAGATATAATTTTCCAATACAAAGATGAATGCTGCCTTAATTCAGAGAAGCTAAATATTATCTAAGATAGAGGAGAAAAGCTTTTTTTGTAATAATATATCTTTTAATATTCTCTTGTGTAGAATTTCCTAACAATTTTACTGCCTTTGAAAACTCATAAAATAACTTTACTAAAGAAAATAAAGCATACAGGAATTTCTAAAAGGCTTGTCCTTTGGTTTTAATATATAGTAATGCATTAGGCTTTGGCTATAAGTCTTTTATAAACATATTAGTTTGAAACTCTACTCTCTCCTTGAGAAATACAACATATTAAAAATGTATTCTGGAATTTTTTTTTGATACAGGCCTTATATCCAGAGGAAACAATACTTGTGTGGATATTTGATATATATTGAATAAAAGCATTTTTGAAAAGACATTACAAGGTAAATGGTAAAACTCCATATATACCTAGAATTCTATTAACCAAGGCTGGGTTCAGATCAGTGATGCACATTGGCCTAAGTGGGCTGATATATATATCTCACTTTGTTCTGAATATAATATGCATAAATTAATACAAATTAGAAATTTTAGAAAGACATAAAATATACACTTAGGAATACATTTACACCTGTGTAGTAAATTAATTTTATTATCAGACTTTTAGCAATATGTATTATTTTTTAATTCATGTACATATATATTTCAGTTCCTATATATAGACTCAGGAATATTTCAGCATAATTTTCCTAACTACCTTTAAGAGACAGGCTGATTATAGAAGATTTAAAGACTATCTAAGATCCAATATTTTAGAGGCCCTTTTCATAAGACTCATGATAATACATAATTTGTCAAAATCTAAGTTCAGTTCTGATAAATTCTTTTGGAGAAATATTAACTTCAAAGTTATTTTTTTATAGAGTGAGAATATATTGGCTTTGTGAAGTTGGTCATTTAAATAATTTTTTTATTGACCTATGAGAGTCATAGGTTTCGGATTATACTCCTCTGAAAGGGAAAGGTGTTAGAAATATTAAATTTTGTTGGGTGAGATGAAGGAGCATTGCAGAGCTGGAATAATCTCAGACAGACCTAAGGCCTATAAGAATCCTTTAATAAACTTACTTGTTTTCCTTTTAGAAGCAGAAAAAAGGTAGCTGTGATAGATGGATTATTTTCCCCAAAACTCTTTACTTCCTTTCTATATTACAATTATATGTCTCTGGGATACTTCCCGATAGAAAAAAATTGGGCTTAACCATGTGAGTTGCTTTGAGTAAAGTAATACGTTTGCACAGCTCTAGCAATGGCTTTGAAACATGGAAAAACATTTTCCAGCTCTCATGAATTTGCCATGTGAAGAGCATGCCCCATGAAGGCACTATTCTTTTTGTCTGGTAACCAGAATGAAGACACGTAGATCATAAGAAACTCACAAGGACTCACAAGAGAAACCAGTAGATTGAATAACTGGGAAGAAATGGGTAAATTCCTAGTAACATACCAAGACAGAATCATGAAGAAATAGGAAATCTGAGCAGACCAATAATAAAGAGATTGAATCACAATTTCTTTCTTTCTTTTTTTTTTTTATAAGAAGTGTTTTTTTTTTTTTAATTTTTATTTATGATAGTCACAGAATGAGAGAGAGAGGCAGAGACACAATTTCTTTCTAAGTAAAATCTTGACTGTATTCTTGGGCACCTTCTTAGCCAATGTGTCTCAACTTCCCAAAATGGTGTGAATTATATTTTTAGAAGTTATTACCTGGTTATTAATTTTTTGATAATTAATGACTCTCTTCCTCACATTATTTTATATCTTTTTTTAATGGGAATGTTAAATGATGTCAAATGTATTTGTTAAAAATTAAAATGTGTTGATTTCATTTTTAAGAGACTTAAACCATATTATGAAGTTTTATTCTGTAGCATAATGGGCCTCACCTAAACACAAAAAATGAAAAACTATTTTTAGTTTAGATTGAACATATTCGTGAATATGAAGGAAAAAACTTCAAACTTTTTTTTACGTACAAGAATTCATTTTTATGCTCTCAGAACGCTTCTATAAAATCTAATTCCTTCTTCCCAGAGGTAGTCTCTTCTGTTCTAATTAAACTTGTCAAAATTATGCAAAAATTTTAACAAATTAGAAAATCTTCCAAAATGATCTTAAGCTTACAAAAAATATTCCATGTATTTTGCATTTTCATTGTTTATTTTGATAAAAGATGACTGTAACCTCAATATTAATAGATATGTCTATGCCTATAAAGAAATCATAAAACTTCATTATTAACTGTGCTTATTTTCATCAAGGTAGTCAAACATTGAGACAACTGACTTTACATATTTTTATAAATTTAAAATATCATATCTCAATAATACATGCTAATTATATTTCAAGTAAATTTTTTAAAGAAGGTAGATATATTTGACATTCTAATGTTCTCTCTACACAACAGCCTCAATGGTAGTAAAACAAGATTTATTTTCACAATACCTTATGTAAATTATTTAAACATAACACAATTTATTGTGGTTTCAAGAGGCATGGGAGTTAAATACATTATTTTTATCTAAGAGGGATAATTCTGGAAGTCCCAGAGCAGGCTCCATTTACATGGAGTTGGCAAGTGTTAGTTGGATTGAATTAAACTAATTCCCATTACTTCTGTAGTTGGTAGACAGACTAGATTCCTCAAGGACGTTGCCACTAACCTTATCCCCAAAACCCGGGATTATTAATATGGAAAAAAAAAAAACATGATTGAACAATGAGCAGTGTCTGAAAATTGAGATTATTTTAGAGTCCTAAACCTAAACATCTTTTAAATGTGTAAACCAAATAAATAAATTAAATTTTACTCCCATTATTAGAATTATACTATTTTGAATTAAAAAATTGCTGGTGTTGATGTAGCAACATAGGTGAGATTTTTTTCTCACTTAAAGACTATATCACACTTCTATGTACTGCTTTTTATTAGTCTCAAGCACAATCATGTATGTATAAGATTTGAATCTCCAGTGTCAAAGCAGTTTTCCTCCTTCCTTAAAAAAAAAAAAAATCAACCACAGTGTCTTACAAATTTCAGAAATAGTTTCTAAAAAAAAAATAATGTTTGTTGTGATCTTCTCAAAATATAATTATAGATGTTGTTTTAAGATTGTGATTTTACCACCTACTTTATTTTCTGGAAATTAATAGAGAAATAACTTTTACAGGTGTAACTGAAGGATACAGACAGTTAAACAGTGCACTAAAGTTAACTCTTGTGGATGAATATGAGCTTTTTTCTTCCAAGTATGAATGATACATGGTAAGTGGAGAAAAGAAAACATATAAATAAAAACAGAACCTTGAAATTGGGTTTCTAAGATTATGGAGTAGGAGTAGCCTTAATTGTGTAGGTTCTTGTTGTTTTTAATCTGTTTTAGTGATCACTCTGATTTTTATTTACTATAACTTTTTGATTGGTGGCTGCTATGCAATATTTGCAGTGAATAAAATGAAAGCTATTTGACAATCTGTGGCATGAAAAGAGACTACTTTTTTATTTTTAGGCTGGAAACAATTTCTTTATCTTCAGACTACAAACTCATATATGCATATTCAGAGATACACACAGACATATGTGATATGTACTATTTATTTAGAATATATTTAATTTTTATTTTTTAGCACCTATTTTTTTGATAATATATTTTGACCACATGAAGTATATTGGGCTCTAAGCTAAGTATTTCAGATATAAAGGTAAGTGGGATATAGAGGACTCCTGGAGCCTAATAGATTAAAGGAAAAATTGAAGCATAAATAAGTAGCCCAAAAATTACAAGATAGTATGTGGGATATTATGACAAATATAGGGTTTCTTGTGAGTGCAAATACCATATTTAGAAGGCTTTCCAGAAGAATCTGAGGCTGAAAAGAGGAGGTGGCAGTCTTTTGAGGTATGGAAAGAGGTATAAAAAATATATTACATAAATGAAACAGTATATGTAAAAACTAAGATGTCATACAAAACTTATTGGATCTGGACGATGTTCTTTATAGCTTAATATAGGGTTTGAGTAAAGGTGTTGCCAGACGTAAGGGTAGGTGCAAAAGGAACCATAATCAATCATGATCTAGGACACTAACAATCCTGTCACAGAGTTTACGTTAAACTTAAGAGAAATAAGGAGTTATAAATGCATCTTAGAACCTTCCAATTGCAGTGTAAAACTGAATGGATGAACATAAGAGAGAAAGGACAACTGCTTAAGAGTATATGTGAATAACCCAAGAAATAAATCATGGTTTGCCATATGGCAATAAAGATGGAGAAAAGTAGACATGGTCAACAGACATCTGGAGGGTAAACTGATTAGAAATTGGAGTTACCTGAATATACAGTCGCTTCCGGTAATGGAGGAATGAAGGATGTCTTTAAAGTTATTGGCTATGCATCTAAATTAATGGAAAATGAATCTATGAGATAAGAAACACAGAAGCACAGCTAATTTCGTGGGATACTGGAATGTGGCTTTAGTTTTGTGCATGCTGTGTTAATTGAATGCAAAGAGGCAAAACTATACCAAATGCTTTCATTTATTTGCAGACACTGAGAAGTGATACTTAGTTGTGAAATTTATAAAGGGTGATAGTAAAAAAAAAAAAAAGGCCTATAAATCATAAAATCTAAGACTTTTATTTTTTTATTTTTTTTAAATCCAAGACTTTTAAAGTAAAAATAATAAACTGAAAATATGTGGGGCATTCTTAGTAGACACACACTACAGTTGGATATGTGATGTGATTATCTCCATAAAGACTTAAACTTTGCACGATTCAAGATAGAAAAAGATCAGTTCTGTAGACCATTAGCCTGGGGACTGAGGACACAAGAGATATTGAGATATTGCAGCAAATATATAGAATGAGAAGAAAGAAGGATGTAGGATCTATTATATTTTAGTTGGCATCATCGTGGCTTTCGACTTTGGTTTGGAAAGTTTCCTTCTTGAAACTTTCTCTTCTCTTCCTGTGGTGTCATTGACAACACAATCTAATGACATTGTTCTGTCTATCCAGCTATGTATTCAGAAACATGCAAATCTTAGTGTCATATCACTTATAAGTTCAAATATGAAGATATAGTGCAAGCATTTATTAGTATGAGGAGCGTGTTTAAATCCTATTCTGGGGGGAATCCCTCGTTGGCTCAGCGGTTTGGCACCTGTCCTCAGCCCAGGGTGTGATCTTGGAGTTCTGGGATCAAGTCCCTCATCGGGCTCCTTCCATGGGGCCTGCTTCTCCCTCTGCCTGTGTCTCTGCCTCTCTCTCTCTCTGTGTCTCTGTGTCTCTCATGAATAAATAAATAAATAATCTTTAAAAAAATCCTACTCTGTGTATTCTAATGGAGGTACTTAATGAATCAATGTAATTGTACTCTTATTCCATTTTTTGATCTCTTATTATGTGATATTCAATACAATGCTATTCTTACGAAAGATCAGTCTAGTATGGTAGAGTATTAAAAATCCAAGCCACAGAAACCCGGGTAGAAATTACAACCATTATTGCTATGAAATACAAAAATTGATACGGGATAGCACAGGGAATTGAAGTTACAATCACAGTGCTCACAGACTTAGTATAACAAAACAAATCATGATAAAAGTTTTATTAAAATTGGATTGTGCCTTGGCAGCAGCCGAATTACATTAATAAGCTTTTTTATTTAGCAAAGTGAAAAAGAACTGATTGAAAGAGTCATAATCAAAATCACTAGTGGCCAGGTTTATTCTTAGCTAAAAAAAAAATTCTATGTTTTAAAAATTAAACTTTGGATTTGAAAAAGAAATATGTATAGATAGATAGCTGAAGATATCTATATCAAAATGAACACCATCATAGATATAGATAAAGCTACATACATTAGAAGTCTTTTATGACGACCTCTGAGTTTAGAAATTGAACCCAAAATACAACTGATATCTAGAAAAGAAGTGTAAACAGACATTATAGTAGTGATATATTTATGTTATCAATATATGATGCCTATTTATAAGCATCTTCCACTGAAAGAGGAGTGATATTTGCTCTCCTGTGATGCTTTTACTTTTAACTATCCCCAAACTGTTTATTGCACACATATTATGAGCAACACAGTACCTTTTTTTTTTTCTGTCCTTATGGAAGCTTTTGAAAGATCGAAGAATAAAACACAAAGAAGGCAGAAGCAATGAAACTCAGCTAACTAGACCAGCACAAACAGCTGGAAGTAAGGAAAGCAATACTGAAAGCAGGGAAGAAACCGTGATTGATATCCTTGTTGGAAAGATGGATGAGATCAGTCTGACAGTTTCTGTCCAAAATTGAATTTCCTGCTGCTCAAGCAACTTAATTTCATTTATGTTTTTTTTTTTTTTTTAACACTATGGCTTTACAGAAAGTATTTCAAAAGGTGGATTTATCTCTGTAAGTTTGTAATTAAGATATGAATGCTCAAAAAATTTTTTTCCTTGTGTCACATCGTGGTGTTTTCCTTTGTGTTCATACTTGGAAGGGAGTAGGCTTTATATTCTTCGCTTAGTGTTAATATATCCAGTATATGTCTTACGTTGAAAACATAACAAATATGCATCTGTCTTTGACGTTGTCATTTGTCTTTCTTGCCTGTATTTTCAAGGCAGGTATCTCTGGAGAAGACTAAGTGACATAATAGGAAATCAGCAGGAAATCTAAGCTCCGTGTTCTATGTGCTAATGCATCAAACATGCCGACATTAAGATGAGAAATGACTTCCTGGTACGAAGATTAGAATATGTTTTCAAAAAGAAAGCAGCCCTGTGTGAATTCTATTTCTTGCTTAGAGACCAAATGCAAAAATTAAATTGTATTGTTAATGTACTTTCCACAGAGACATAAAAATCTACTTTCTGTTTTCAGAGCATAATGATATAGATTGTTAATGAATTCTCCTTTGCTTATCTCTTTCAATCCTGTGGGATGTCTTCGTTTGAAAATTGCACCCTGATTAGTGAAGGAAGCAGAGTTAAGAACTAAGACATGCTTTCAGAATCTATATAATTAAATTATCACAGACCAAGAGTTAAGCACTAGAGGGAATATTTACACTATTTTTTTTTTCCTGATGATACAAAACCTGGTATAAAGAAAGTAAAGGAAACATGAAGCAACATTTGACGTATGCCGTTATGCACTTAAGATTGGTAATGTAAGTGTATATTTTTGAACATCACTCTGAAAAGCAAAAAATATAAGGATTAATCTTTGAGAGGTTTCCAAAATTATAATTGTTAATTAAATAAGCATTCATTCAGTGCCAAATGTGTTCAACTCTGGTTAGAGTGAGATATATGAGATCATCGGGGCCAGTACCTGCAAGAACAACTTTTTAACCTCTTTCATTTCGGCATAATGAATGTATCCGCATTAGCATAGGGGAAGGTTAGAGGCAGCAACTGGACAGTAAAATGAACAACATTAAGGAAGATTTAACTGATAATTTATTTTTTATTTTTTTAAAGATTTTTTTTACTTACCTTAGAGAGAGAGAGAGTGAGCAGGGAGAAGGAGGTAGGGAGAGAGAGAGAATCCTCAAGCAGACCTCTCATGGAGTGCAGATGCTGACGTGGGGCTTGATCCCAGGGCCCTGAGATCATGGCCTGAGCCAAAATCAAGTGCTGGCCACTCAACTGGCTGAGCCACCCAGGCACCCCTAACTGACAGTTTAAATAAGGGGGCTGAGGGAACAGAGTATGATTTCTAAGTGTGTGTACATCTGGAGTATATTATGGAATTTACTGAGATTAAGAAAACAAGAAGAAAATCAAATTTGGAAGGTTGGAATCAAAATGATTTTTGAGACCTGCTAAATTTTGCATCTTTGCTAAATATCAAAGGTGAACTCCTCACCCAAAGGCAATCAATCAATCAATCAATCAATCAACAGACTGACTTATTCGTGATCTATTCTGTCAAAAATATACTTCATTACCTAACAGGACCTACTGGAATAAGGACTACATACTTAATCCCCAAGACAATGTACTTGGCCCTCAGCTGTTCTAAACCTTGGCTTGCAAAGTCTCATGTGGTCTTCTTTGGAAAATTGCCCTCATCAGCTGTCAAGGGGAATGATAGTATACCACAGAGTTTCAAGACCTATAAGGTATAGGAAGATGGGGCATAGAAGCCTAATGCCCGGCTTCCAGGTTGGTCTATGTCCTTGTTGTAAATTATGCTCCACCACTGCCTGTGGCATCTTTCTTCCCTGTCCGGTTTCCCTCAAGATTGTCTTCCTGAGAGAACTTCTTTAATGCAAGACTCTCATAGAGAGCACCAGCGCAGGCACTGATTCTTAGGAAACGGATTTAAGATGCTAGTGTTATTCCATGACCACTAAAGAAGAAACGACAAGATAGTGGGTTTCTTCTAAGACTAAGCTAAACCTTGAACTATAAACAAATTGACAAATAATGCTCTAGATTCTGGGAGGTCCACTTGAGAAGTCTTTACCATGTAGATTATATTGTGCTTACCTCAACAATTCTTCATTATCTAAAATGCTCCAAAGACATCCATGCCCCTAGTACTATCTAAGACACTAAGGAATGGAATGTATGAGTCAAAAAGGCATCCTCAGAAATGATGTAATTTCCTGTTTATATGAATGTGCTTTCATTAAACAGATGAAACTGTCATTTTTTGTAATTTTCAGATTATTATTTAATTGAATGTTTCTTCTATAATTTGTACTGAGAGAAACAGCTCGTAAAACTCAGGTGGTAAAAACTTGATTCCTGTAAAGAATTTAATCTACATTTCTTGACCCTTGTGTTTCCTATAATTAGTGCATCACCATAACTTGGAATATTTATCACAGATTTATAAAAAAAAAAAAAAAAAGACAATAGTGGATCAAAATCTATGATTCTCCATACTCCCTTTCCCAGCTTTAACACCCCTTGCAGTGATTGGGGGTGGGGAGTGTAGACTATGACCACTTTTGTGACTATAACTTCACACAGGAGACTTTGCTTTTCCTTTTTTTTTTTTTTTTTTTTTTTTTTTACTTTCTCAATTAAATTGAGAAATTACAAAGCAGCAAAACGTTGCAGCTAATCTGCTGGGAAAAAAAAATTATACGCATATAAAGTAAAATATACTGCCTTTTTCATGAACAGTGTGTGAGCTATTTGAAAATTTTATGCCATTAGCACTTTCAATATGTCATTAACCTAGAAAATAAGAAGGAGTAATGAAAGTCATTAAAAGCAGTTGAGTGTCCTGCTGTAGCCTGGCCAATATGAGCATAAAGAATGAGAAACAGAGTAAGACATTATGTTACATTACAATGTGGCAGAGCTGTATCTAAAAGGGAAATTATCTATCATCTATCTATCATCATCTATCTATCATCTATCTATTTATCTATCATCTATCTATCAACTATTTATTTCAATCTATTTCTATTCTATGTATCTCTGTCTATATAGATTTTTAAATATTTTTATGCCCCTATACTCTTTTTCTGTATATAGGACAAAAGAAGGTGTTTCAATTTTAGACAGGATTACCAAGTGCCAGTCATAAAAATGTCAGCTAACTCTAATGTAAAGGTTTTTATTCTTAATTTCCAGGCACTGAGAACGTCACGCTGTATGTCCTCCTAAAACTTGGCCTGTTACAGCCTTCTAGACTACTGTGCTCAGATAACATTTGATTTTAAAAGAAGTGTGAACATAATTCTGAGAAGGAAAAGCATACAATGGTTACATTTGCTCTGGCTGTAAAATTTACGGACTATTTATTGTGTTATAAGACACAAGACTATTCCTTTTTTCTTTTTCCCTACAAGTATTATCAACTCCAGCCAAAATTCCATTTCCTAAGGATTGCCAATGGATACATTTCAGCCATGATGAACTCACAAAACTCTCAGAATTGGCAGATTTTTAAAATGACTTTGCTATAAACCAGTTGGTTCTATCTTGTGCCCACGAATGTACCAGCTGTGTGGATAGTAGACTGAAGGGAGATTCAAGATCTCAGTTAAATCCCTAAGTACATTTCAGGATAAATTCATAGATGGTAATGCTTTCTCTTTTGGTTCTGTTTTCCTAAAGAAATCTAAGGCAAAAGTTAAAACAGATACATGAAGAAATTTATAAGGAAAAGACAGCAGAAACAAAATTGAGCAGGGGACAAGACTTCTAAGTGCTGATGCTTCAGGAACAGATATAGGATTAACCTGAGAGAACCACTTCACATGCAATTATTATTGTCATTTTATATATAATAAACATCTGTATATGAAAAGATTTTCATATTTAAAGAAATTTATGACAAGAAAGTGGCTCATGGGTTGCCTTGCTAGCTCAGTAAGTAGCATGTGACTCTTGATCTCAGAGTCATGAGTTCAAGCCCCACCTTAGGACTGTACCCTGCCTTAAAAAGAAAAAATAAGTGGGGGCACCTAGGTGGCTCAGTCAGTTACACATTCGACTCTTGGCTTCACCTCAGGTCATGATTTCAGGGTTATGGGATCATGTCCCATCAGGTTCTACATTTGGCACAGAGTCGGCTTGTCCCTCTCCCTCTGCTCCTCCCCCTGCTCACTCTGTATTTCTCTCTCTCTCTCTCTCTCAAATTAATGAATAAAATCGTAAAAAATAAAAAAAGAAGAAGAAAGAATTTGGCTCACAAGATTAAGAAGGATGGCAAGTCCCAAGATCTGCAGGATGAGTTAGCATCTGGACCCAGGACAGCTAATGGTTGAGTTCCAATCCGAGTCTGAAGGCCTGGAACTAAGAACTGATGTAGCTTCAGGCTGAGGACTGGCAAGTAAAGCTAATCATTTGGGTTAAGTCTGAGGCCAAGAAAAAGGACAATGTTTGAGCCTGAAAGCTCTGAGGCAGGAAGAATTTTACCTTAGTAGGCCTTCAACTCATCAGGTATGGTTCACCCACATTTGAGAAGGAGGAGGAAGAGGAAAGGAGCACAGGAGGAGGAGGAGAAGGAAAAGGGGGAGGAGAAGGAGGAGGAGAGAAAGAGAAGGAGGGGAATGAGAAGATGGAGGAGAAGGAGAGGATGGAGGAGGAGGAGAAGAAAGAGGAGGAGGAAGAGAAGAAGAAAAGGGGTAAAGATAGAGGAGAGGAAGAAGACGAATGACAACAATAAACAACGACAGCATCTGGGACAGACACAAGCAATTAATTAAGAAAAGTTCCTGGAAATTGTCATACAAAGCTTCAATTTATATAATAGAAAGAACTTAGAAACATGACCACATGTAGCTAATATTTATTTTTGGAGTCAATAAGACTAGCTAAAATTCTATTAGAGAGGAAGACAGGGAGAGAAGATGTTGTAATACAAAAAGGAGAATTTAGTAAAACACTAGATCACAGTCATTTAATTTTACCCAGCCATGGGTAGAAGCACAGAGATGGCCAGACAATTCAAACCTACATAATTAGCATCCTAACCTGGAGTTATATAATATTCTAGCAAAAATCAGTGTCTCAATCTCATATTTGAGTAATTACAACATTGGGATGATTAAACTGACTCTGTTAGAAAGTGATAAGGTAACACAGGAGACTTTGATAAATGTTGGATGCTAGAGAAAGAAGGAGAGAGACCAGAATAAAGAGAATCTTAGTGACATTGAAGAATAACTTGTTTCCCTTTCCCCCTAATTCTTTCTCCCTACCACCTTCATAGTTTTGAGCTTAATTTTTCAATAATCAACAAAAGAGAGAATATTAAAACAATGTCCATAAAAATAAGATTAATAAAAATAAGATTAATATAATAAGTAAATAGAAGCATATTTTAAATATAAACCAAGGTATTAAAGTAATATTACAACAACAATAACAAGAATAAGGTAATATTGACAAAATCAAAAGTATTAACTTTGAAAAATCAAATATTGAGGCTAAAGATGGAAGAAATTATGAGTGGCTCAGTGATTAAAATAATACAAAATAAATCATAAAAAATGTGATGATCAAATTTAGATAAAATCACTATACCTTTAGATATATATTCCTATGTATCTATATAAAACTACTTTAGCAAATTAAAAAGCCAAAGACTTTCTCATCAAATTAGGAATTTGAATCAGTTTTAAAGAATTTTTATACAGAGATAAGTACTGTCTTAAAAATATTTGTCAAATACCCATGAAAAATGCAATTCCCATCATACACAAAATTGTTATGGGTGAATTAAAAATGGAAATTGTCATTAGAGTTTATGGTAATGTATCATTTGATAGGTTGGTTCTTTCATAAAGCAGATGCAAATATAGCACCTTCTGTGAAAAAAGGGGAAAGAAAAAGTAACCAAACTTTTTTTTCCCAGTTTTATTGAGATATAACTGACATATAATATTGTGGAACTTTAAGATGGCAGTGTTGTTGATTTGATATATTTATATATTGCAAAGTGATTTACATCAGGCTGTTAGCTAACACCTCCAATGTGTCACATAATTATCATTTCTTCTTTTTTGTGTGTGTGGTATGAATGTTTAAGGCCTACTCGTTTAGCAACTTTCAAGTCTATAGCACATTATTATCTGTAATCACAATGCTGTGTTAAAAACATAAAATCCCTAACTTATAAATGCTGTTATAGGAAATTAAGAAAGGGAAACCTCTATAACAGTTTCCATAATGGCATCAAAATAGTCATATACAAACTGTATGTAAAACAAACATAACATTCTAGAAAAATCTCCCTTATGTTCTTGGCTCAAATAAAATTGTATTTAAAGTATTGAAATTCTTACTAACCTGATTTCTAAATTCACTGCAATTTCCATCAACATCCAAGTGGGATTTTTTTTTTTTTTTTTGAGAAACTGGAAGGATGTGTTCTGAAATGTCTAAGAAGTATAGAGAAATCTGGCAAAGCTGAGCAAAGAAGAAAAATGCTTCTTAAAAGATTACTATTTCATAGCTAAAGGTATTTTAAGCTTATGCTAATGGTAGAGGAAGAGAGTAACACACAAATGAAGGAGGGCAAGGACCCATGTGTATGTAAAAACCTGGTATACAGTAGAGTTTTCTTGACTACTCAGTGAAACAAGATTAGTATTCAATCTTGTTGGGAAAATTCACTAATTCTACAGGAAAAAAAAGAAAATTAGCTCTTTACTTTAGAATTTCATCAACATAATCTCCAGATATAATAATAAAACAAATAAATAACCAAAATAAATGTGAAGTGAGAGAGAAATTTCTAAAAAAAAAAAAACCACAAAATATTAAAAAATATTAAAATCATGGTAGGTTCTTCTACCATGAAGATCAATACCTAGATCAATACCTGGGTTCTAAATCTGAGGGTGAGGGATAGTCATTGAATCGTTTTAAGCAGAATGACATGGTGGGGCTGGGTTTTATAGGACCACTGTGTCTGCAGTATTGGGAAGGGGTTCTAATTAGGCAGGGAGGGAAGAAAGGAGCAAAGGAATGAGGGTGTCTTACTCGTCCAATGGTGACAGGTCGTGGTTCACTAGGATGGTAACAAAGGTTGTGAGAAGTGATTGCTTTTATGTACCATTTAGCATTTAAAGCTACTAATATGCCTTGAAATGTCTGATATGGATGTAAGAAAAAAACAAGATAGGGAAAATAGTCAGTTTTTGGCTAGAGAGACTTAGAGAATAAATTGTCAAAGGTGGGAAGACTGAAAGATATGGCAGTTTTGGTGGGGAAATGAGAAGTTCAGCTTAAGTCCTGTTCATTTTAAATGTCTTTTTGAGTGGAGATATTTGAGGTTAGAATTCAAAAGAGAAGTCCTTGTTATATAAATAAAGAATCATCAGAATTAGGATGCCTGGGTGGATCCTGGAGTCCTGGGATCGAGTCCCACATTGGGCTCCCTGCATGGAACCTGCTTCTCCTTCTGCCTATGTCTCTTACTCTGTGTATCTCTCATGAATAAATAAATAAAATCTTTAAAAAAAGAATCATCAGAATGTAGATGATATTGAAAGATGGGGGTGAGACTGGGTGAGGTTAGCATTGACAATAGTCAAGACAGGAAAGATATAAAGGATCAAACTCCTATTTCTCTCACTCAATTTTAATTGGGACTTTTCATATAAACTTACTTTACTCTGTACTATAGACACTATTATCCATAAAATGCACCACTTAGACTTAGAAAATGCATATTAACAAATAACTAGAAAATATTACATTGCAAATGGAGTAAATTTTTCAAATAGCGTCAAAATATGTGTGGTAAGAGGGTGCAGAGGTGGTTCAGTCAGTTCATTGTCCAACTCTTGATTTCTGCTCAGGTAATGATCCTGAAATTGAGCCCTGCATCCGGCTCCTCTCCTCCCCATCCATGTGCTCTCTCTAAAACAACAAATAAATAAAAGTGCAGTCAGGAACCACACACACAGACACACAAAAGGATTTTTCTCCAAGATGTGTCCAAGAATCACAGTTGAAAAGTAACTAGGAAATCAACTTTCTCAATTTGTAAGATCTGGAAAAGAAATGTTCACATGCCCAAAATTAATTTGCTAATTAGTGAAATATTAGGGCACAAGCTCAGATCTCCTAAATCCTAATCCAATATCTCTTATGCTCCAAAAGGCACAGAACAGTTATCTCTGGACATAAGAATAATTTTAAAAACTGGGAAAAAACTGGATTAAGGTGGGAATGATTAATAATTATTTAAATATTAACAGCCAAATGTATGTTTTCATGTTTTCCTTTTGAAAGCTTTTGAAACTCTAATAGTGAAACAAAATTGAAGATTTTTCTGAGTATTTCAATGCTCAAAAAGAAGCTTACACACACACACACACACACACACACACCACATCTTCTTTATACATTAATTATCTATGAATGGGTACTTGGGTTGCTTTCATAATTTAGCTATTGTAAGTAATGCTGCAATGAACATAGGGGTGCCTGTATCTCTTTGAATTTGTGGTTTCATATTATTTGGGCAAATACACAGTAGTGGAATTGGTGAGACTTACAGTAATTTTATGGTATTTTTAATTTTTTGAGGAACCTCTATACTGTTTTTCACAGTGGCTATACCAGTTTGCTTATATACAATTAAATATTACTCAGCCATAAAAAATAATGAAATCTTGCCATATGCAACAACATGGACGGATCTGGAGGGTATAATGCTAAGTAAAATAAGTTAGAGATAGACACAAATACCATATGATTTCACTCATATGTGTAACTTAAGAAACAAAACAAGTGAATAAAGAATAAAAGAGATAAACAAAGAAACAAAAACCCAGACTCTTAACTATAGAAAACAAACTGGCAGGTTCCAGAGGGGATGTGGGTGGGGAAACAGGTGAAGAGGGCTAAGAGCGCTGAGAAGTGTATAGGATTGTTAAATCGCTGTATTGTACACCTGAAACTAATATAACACTGTATGCTTATTATACTGGAATTAAAATAATAAAAAGCTTGCTTATTGATTGTATGCTATACTGTGTACAAGTTAATCTCTCTAGAATTTTTACTTTTTTTAAAAAAAGATTTTATTTATTTATTCATGAGAGACACAGAGACAGAGACACATGCAGAGGGAGAAGCAGGTTCCCTGTGGGGAAACTGATGTGGGACTCAATCCCAGGACCCCGGGATCACACCCTTAGCCGAGGCAAATTCTCAACCACTGAGATGTCCCAAAAGATTTTGTACCTTAAACTTAATGTTAACATTGTTCTTTAACTCCATTCTATAATTTTCTTTTCACATGCTACAGAAACACAGAATTAGCATCTTGAGAACTATGGCTTCCACATAGATATGAATGAAAATATAAATAGAAATTTTTCATGGGAAAGTAGTTGATACAACAAAAACTATATATAGGAAATAAACTGTACAGATGTGCAGAAGAATTTATGTCGTTTTTCAGCTAAATAATGAGATACTGTGACAACATCACACAAATTGCTACTAACACATCAGGACCACTGAATATATATGTAATGATTTAATAAACAGGGAGCATCAAACGTCTTAATGCCAACATCTGTACGATATTAAAATTACTTTGGATATGAATTTTTGAAGGTATATCTAGACTTACTGAAAGAAATATGCTACAAAATACAGTGTTACATTTATTTGATTCTTGACCCTGCTGAGAATAGTGCATTGTTTTCCTCTGGAATAATGACACAAAAAATACATGTAAGTTCTTTTGTATTTCCTGCTGTTGGCTTAATTTGTCAGTGGTGTCTTGTGAATAAAGTATAGTAAGGGATCAAAAATTAGAAATGGGGGGAAGCCTGGGTGGCTCAGTGGTTGAGTGTCTGCCTTCACTAAAGCGTGATCCTGGAGTCCCGAGATTGAGTCCCACATCGGGCTCCCTGCATGGAACCTGCTTCTCTCTCTGCCTGTGTCTCTGCCTCTCTGTCTGTGTGTCTCATGAATAAATAAATAAAATCCTTTAAAAAATTAGAAATTGGAAAAAAAAAATTAAGGTACTAGTATCCAAACATATTTTGGTCCTGACAATCTCTCTGAAGAATTTATCTAGGGGCGCCTGAATGATTCAGTAGGTTAAGCATCTGCCTTTGGCTCAAGTTTTGATTCTAGGGTCCTGGGTGGGGAGTCTGCTTCTCCCTTTGTCCCCATTGTGCCCCCTCCACCGGTCATAAATAAATACATAGATAGATAGATAGATAGATAGATAGATAGATAAATAAAATCTTAAAAAAAAAATATCTAGATGCTTTCATGTATACCTCAAAGAAAAGAGACAATACTAACTTAATGCTGTCCACAGAGATTTGACCTTATTAGAGACATTATTTGATCACTACATTATCAGCGTCTAAAAATAGACTTTAAAAAGCATATTCAAGGGGCATATGGGTGGCTACTTCGTTGAACATCTGACTCTGGATCTCAGCTTAGGTCTTGATCTCAGGGTTGTGAGTTCAGCTCTCGCACTCCGTGTAGAGCCTGGTTAAAAAAACAAAAGCATATTCAAGTTTTACATGTAACATAGTGATTCCTTACTATGTTCTCATTAGAAGATATAAATACTGTATTATTTATTTGATGTATTAACATTTTTTCATGAACTATTTTTTGTAGCAAATATTTAACATTTTTTGCATTTTTTTCCCTGTAATACTGCTGAGATTGAAAACAACTCACTTGCTTTAGCAAACTGTGTAAATAAAATATTTATAACAACTCATTGTCTTTCCTCAAGTACTAATTTTCAGTTCAGTACCTAGTGTTGGAACCATTTCTTGCATGTTCTATCAGCAATGAGTGAAAACTAAGTAAATAAAACCAATCATTTAAATTTTGTCTCAGTCTTATAAAATATATCAACTAAATAGGATGAATATGTCATCTAGGAGGGTCTAGATGTTAAAAAAAATATTTTATAAGTGAAAATGTGCTTGTTTTCAAAGTACTAAACATTCTACAAGCTAAATAGCAATTCTGTATTTATACATATTTATGTGTTTATATTCTGTTTTGTTCTACCGGAGGTATTTATTGTTACATGTTGTGTTGTTCTATATTATCTTCAGATTTTTACACATATAATTAACTTCAAAATTCAGGTGTTTGAGGGTCTCAGCTAAGCTGTCTGCCTTCAGTTTAGGTCATGATCCCAGGTTCTGGATGGAACTTCAAGTTGGGCTCCCTGCTCAGTGGGGAGCCTGCTTCTCCCTCTGCCCACCTCTTTCTGTCTCATGCTGTCTCTCTCACATGCTCTTTCTTTCTCTCAAATAAATAAATAAAATCTTTAAAAACATTTCAGGTTTTTGAGCTCTTCAATTCTACTTGATTAGAGACATAATTTGCATTGTTTCTATATGGAAATTATATTTAAAACACCTATTTGTTCAAGATAACAATTACATAAGTATCTTCATGGACACATAATTATATAATAGTGATTTAGTACTCTGAAACCACAGAATGAACATTGTTCCTACTGCCGATTATCTTTGTAAGTTTTGCAAATAAAATCATACGAACAAGAAAAAGTTGAGTGACTTTGGCATTTGTACTGTAGAAGTAGAAAGTGGAATACAAGACAGATGGCAACCTGGAACTTGAACTTCAGAAATTAACAGCAATTGCTTATCAAAAAAATATATATTCTGTGATCAATTGAGAGGTTTGTAGCAGTTCAAAATGATTACACTTAATTTAAGTTACCTCCCATTTAAGATATATTAAAATTTATTTCAAAATGCATGGAATAATATTGTCAAAATGATTTAACAGAATCAAATCAAAACACCAAAACACTCAAATTTTCCTGAGATTAGAATATTGCAGTTGTAGAGAAAGAACATCAGGCATTTTGAGAGTCTGTAAATCCTCTTCAAGGACGAGTATTTCCGTACTTAAAAAACATCATATACCTAATTGTTTTTACTGTGGCTCAGGTATAATTCACACCAAAAGTATTTTAGTTTGCTCAAATATTTTTGAAAACTCCCAAATATCTCCAACATCAGTTTCCTAATAGAATTACCTTGTTTACATTTAATCAAAATATTTTCTTTTTCCACCACACGCTGGTCTCGATAGATGATTTTGCTGCGTTTTAATGGCTCCTTTTTCATAGCTATTAGCTCCAAGTATCTGGTCACCTTGCCTGCATCAAAAAATTTACTTGTACCACACATATCTTCTTATGCAAGGATTTGGAAGAGTGTGAAATCCTCATCTGAGTGCTGATTTTTTGCTTAATTCACTCTAATTTCACTTAAGACATTAGTCATAACTGGATAAATGAATGAACCCTCTGAGTTCAAGTATTTGCTTTGACATATTACCTAACTTGTTGAAGAATGCGGCTTTTTTCCCTACGATCTGGAATCTTCCCTCTAAACCTGCTCCCATAATTGATTGCTACCCAATATCAATGCTCATTTATGCTAGCTTCCTGGAACTATTTGTATCTTTTGCTTTCATAATGTCTAATGTCAAATCACTATAATCTTGATCTTCGGATTCATATCACCTCTTTTTTTTCTAAGAATCCACGTCATATGGCTCTTTCTTTCCTGGCACCTTACTGCCTGAGATTTCTTGGTAATGTATATTATAAATGTCTTATTATATTTCATTTTTTTCAACAATTATCTTGCTCAGGTAGGTATTTTTTGTTTGCAAATCTCAGAACTCTCAATTTTGACTTATTTCTCTAAATGCACTTATTTTTAAGGAATCATCTTATGGCAACTTTGACTAATGTGGAACCATCACTAAAAGAATCAGTCATATTTAATAAACCAATGAGCCATCAGAATTCAAGGATATGATAACCTAACATCGGAACATATAACTCCACCTTAATCCAAAAACCTGTGGGTAGGACCTCAAAAATATTTCATTCCCTACTCACTTTTTGATATATGTATTTATGCTAAAATATTTTCAAATTTTTAAAAATATTTCATTTACTATTTGTTTTATAGTTGGTGTATATAATCATCCCTCTGTATAATATTTTAATGATGCTTCATTACTAGCAATACAAATTTCGTTCTAGAAATTATTGATACAGAAGCATATTTTATATCTTATTTTTTAATTTATTTTTTTGGAGAGAGAGTGAGAGAGAAAGCACATGAGTGGACAGAGGAACAGAGAGAGAGGGAGAAGTGGGTTCCCCCCTGAGCAGGGATCCCAGGGACACAGGGCTCCTTCCCAGGACCTTGGGATCATGACCTGAGCAAAAGGCAGTGGTTTAATTGACTGGGCCACCCAGGCTTCCCTATATCTTTTTTTTTTCCTATGTCTTATTTTTAAATGTGATTCATAGGTACCAAAAACGAGGCCCTCTAATTGTGTATTTATGTCATTATAACTATCAAGGAAACACATTTAATGTCGAATAATATAAAAATGATACATATATAAAACTGTACATGTATGTATCTATGTCCACAGATAATTGATATGCAGATAATAAGCTCATTTTTAACTCAGGCATTTCCAGAGAAGAAGATCCCAAGCATAACTGATATTTGATAAGTTTTCTCACTTACCTTCCCTAGTGTTTGTTAAACCCTTTATTTCAGTGTCCAGCTTGAGAACTCCATCTGGGATTCACCCTACTTTTCAGAACTCCTCTGAAATATAGAGCTGCTATTTATTTGAGATTTGCTTATGTCCTCACAGAGTCAATCCAAAAAAAAAAAAAAATTGCTGTGTTTGTGATTTTTGAATCAGAAAGCTGCTGGCACTGAAAAATGAAGAACAGACCCTTGCATTCTGGCAAACTGTGAACAGAACTAAACTATTAACATTACATCATTTTGAGCCAAACGTACTTTCCTAAGATTTGATCTCTTTCCTGAAATGATGTGGTTTGTTCAAAAAATACATGCAGGTGCATTTTTAAAGAATGAAAGTAGATGTGGATTTCTTTTATCAAAATGACCATACTGCCTTAAGATTCCTTAATATATAAGAGTAGCCAATGGTTTTGCCTGATAGAGTTAGCCTCCCTGTTACCATCTTTTGATTTCTACATTGAAATTCTGATATTACCAAAAGTAGTCTCTCTCTCTCTCTCTCTCTCTCTCTCTCTCTTTTGCATCTGAGATGTTCTATTTTGCACATTAAATAGAAAGCAACATGAAGTTGCATAGTTAGTCTAAACAGACACATGCCAATTCTATCAGGGAAAAAAAAAAAACTGTTGACTTTAAAAATAATCGGAAGTAACCTCGTTGTTACATAGGTGTGTGTGTGTAAAGTTAACTTGAAATGGCATTTTATCACAGCTGTGATACCATTTTAAGTGCCCCGCTTTCTGACTAGTCACAGAACAGCAGCCAAGTGGAAATGACAGTGAGTGACAATTACAGAAGAAATAAAATGGCTTCCAGAAGTGCACAGAGACCTGGGGACCTCAATCAACTGAACTACAAATCCATTAAATGACTTAATTTTGTGTATCCAACTGTGAGATATATTTACCACTACACCGACAAGAACTGTAGATAATGAATGCAGTTGCCATACGTTCCACCCACTAGCAAGTGTGTTCCCTGGGTTCAGTAACAGTTTAACACTGCTTATGAGCAACAACTGCTAATGTAGGGTCCAGCTCAACAGAAAATAGTGGCTAACTCAGGCAAATGATTAATATCCCTTATTTCAAAGAAGGCAAACCTCAAGTAAAAAAATGCTAACACCACAGACAACACTGATCACTGGCATCAAAAAAGAAGACAAGGTTGGATCACTTTATTTATTACAAAAATTTTAGAGAGGGAAGAGGGGTAGAAGGAGAGGGAGGGAGAGAATCTTAAGGAAAGCTCCTCTTTGATTTGGGAGACCCACTCAGGGCTGGATCTCAGATCCCTGAGATCAGGACTAGAGCTGAAATGGAGAATCCGATGCTTTACCAACTGATGCTTTATCCCAGGTGTCCTGAGATAATATTCAATGGTTTTAAATTAATATCGATTAAAATTGGCAAGGTCCCCAAAGAGGAAGGGATGACCCTTAACTTTGACAGGCTGGCTTAAATTCCATGTGTTCTGCAGACTGGGACGTGTTGGAAATGGTGCATTTGCCAAGGGATCCGATCCTAAAGGGGAGATAACATATGCTACAATTTGTACTAACAGCTTCCAGTTGATGATTTTTTTTTCTTTAAACATCACATATAAAAGGAATTTACCTGTGGTAGAATAAGTCGACAGTTCGAGAGTCTATAACAAAAAGAAAATCTTAATTCACTCACTCATTTATCCATTGGAAAATATTAATAGAGGTTTTACTGTGTGCCAGGGATCTGTAACAGTCATGACTGAAATAATCTGTGTGAATACCTAATATGATTTTTAAGTACTATTTAAAGTGACAATGAAAGTTCATTCATTCAACATAATAAAAAATTATGCAGAGAAAATTTAAATTTTAAGAGTATATTTTTCATGGGTGTACACGATTCAAGTGCAAATAATACAGATAGATGAAAACAGTGCTTAGCTTTCATCAGTGTTCTTTATCAATAATATTACATGATGAATGTGTCTCATTTTGGGTTAATTTATTTGACTATTTTTCCAAAATACCTGTTCTAGGATTTCGGCAATTATCATCAATTTTTACCTCAAAACCTGTAAATATACAATTTACTTTAATTTACTTTGGCATTGTAATTGCTGACTGGGAAGCAAAATAAACAGCCTGAAGCTAACACATGCATCTTCTACACAGGAAAGAAGCATATGATGATTAATCGTTATAAAAAACTTACTATAAAAGGAGCTGTAACTAAAAAAGATGAGGAAAAATTGATCAGCATAAAGTTTAGGGAAAATCTAAAATAAGCATCCATTATAATCCTTTTATTTTCTTAATTGGAAGACAAATGGGAAGATATGAACGCTACAGTGTAAATATGTAGTTAATTACACAAAGTGATTAACTTGGAACCACAGAAGAAAAAATATAACAAGACCACTAACTAAGTATATGACACATGCTTTTGAATAACTTGTTTAAGCAATCTACTTGCATTTTCTATATATTTATAAGAATATATGCTATATATTATATATATATATAAGATATATAGAACACACATATATATACACACATACAAACGATATGTGTAGTGTTTGATAATAACAATTTATGTTATGGTTATTTTATTTTTTAAATATGTTTTAAAATATGCTTTTTTAAAAAATATGTTTTCTCTATCTGTCTTATATGTCTTTCTAAAATGTGAGTACTTGAAAAGAATAAATAAATGTTTACCTAAGATTTATATATTATACTATGTGTTCATATCTATATAACATTTTCTGAACACTGTGTGAGGGAGATATACTTTTATCTCTTTATCTTTATACTTTTATAATTTTATCTCTCTCATACAGTGGGAATTTTACACATTTACAAGTGACACTAGGAATAGAGTTCTATACTTTTCATAAGTTTTATACTTTTTTAAATGCTGTTACAAATGGTACTAGGGATAGAAGGCTAAGAGAATTAAGATGTTCATATAAAATAGTGTTTGGTTGGTAATTAAATTTCAAATTGAAACATGATGTAAATATTGCTTTAGAAATAAATCTGTGAGTGGAATTCTAAGAGGAAGCTAAGTTTATTAAGTACTTACTGTGGTTTGAAAATATTCCATACATACTTTCAAAAATATTTTTTAGGGAGGGTATTATTATTTTTTCATCATATAGTAAAAGAAATTTGAGAATTTAAATGACTCCTTGAATTTGGTGGAGTTAGTAGCTGATAAAACCAGGAAAAAATGAATTCTAGTTCAGCAAATCAGTATCTGTCCTTAGCAGGAGTGTTGTCCTGACTTTATATCTTCTATCAAAGTTATGCTGTTGTCTCCACTGTTTCTACTGTCTGCTGAAATGCACTGGGAAGCAGAAAAATTGTAAAACAAAAATACAAAGGTAGTTGAAGTCGTGAACCCTGTCAGCACCCGTGTTCTGATGCTCTTTGAACAAGTGGGCTTGTTGATAGCAGCCATCCCCCTTGGAGCTCTTTCCTCATATCCTGCAGTGGAAATCTGACCCAGAAAACATCCAATAAATAGTCATATTTACAAAAAGCTTGCTTTATCTACACTATACATTACAGTGATTTCTAGTCTGGTGCCAAGGATAAGTTATATTCATCACAAACTAATACAAAAGATCAAGCTAGATCATATTACAATGACTTAGTCTAGCTTTAATCTTTGATCCTAATTGGAAAATAGATATTCCCTCTGATGTTACACTAGCCATTTCAAAAGTTGTTTTCAATCCTTACATACAGCATTGTCTTTATAATTAAAATTTGTGTGCATTATCATTAGCATGTACACTTATCTTTTATCATACAGTTCAGAAATTCATAGAACTGAGTGTAATTCTATGATTTAGTACACTTTCCAATGTTCTTTATTGGTCACTTAAACTATCCAAAATACATAGACATGCATTTCCTACCAAATATGATCCACAAATGCTTATATGTAAACAATCAATAATGATAAACCATATAAAATATTATGATTAATAGCATAAATAAAAACAATTTTATTTAAGGTTGTAGTGAAATCATAACTGCCCTTTGTCATATCTACTTTTGCAATAGTTGGATACAGATAGTGCTGTATATGTAGAGGATATAGTAGAGGATTTGACATTAAAAGAGAATACTTTAGGTAGGTTAAGCACATCTCATAGAGCACATTCCTATCACAGTGCTAAGTTACTAGGGAAGACAAATGCTTAATTAAAATACAGCTTTATGAAAGAATGTCTTTATTTCATCCCAGAATTGTCTAAGGAAAAATCCAAGTTGCCCTATTACACTCTGATGTTCATATCCACCAGCATATTATCCATCCAATTAGATAATGCTGGATAAATAGATATTAGCACTTCAATCAATGTCTAAAGTATTTTCTAATCAACTAGGAATATACTTATGTATATTGTTGAATAAATATCTCTCCTTGATTTGGTAGAATTTATATTTTGCCACAATTCTATATCGCTTTGCTGGGTTATATTTTAGATTTACTGCTTCTCCATAATCTATAATGATAGTGAATCTTACCACATTTCAAAGCCACATAGCTAGCATCTGTGAAGGCATTCTATAAGTAAATAATCTGGTTTAAGATGCTTTTATGTTTTTGTTTCAAGGCAGATCAACACATTCCTGTCCTTGTTCCTAGGATCTTCATTAGTTTAGGGATTGTTTTCAAGGATTTAAACTCTTATACTTTATGTGTTGCCAACTTGTCCCAAACAGTGAAATATTTGCATAGGAGATTTTTAAATTGCATATTTTCAGGATGTGCAGTAATGATAGGAAAACAAATAATCTTGTGAATGAATATTTTAAAGTTTATTCATAGTTTTTAGAAAGGAAAACATAAGAGGAATATAGGATAAACTTTTAAAACTTTGATTATATTCTGTTTTATTTTTTTAAAGAATTTATTTACTTGAGAGAGAGAGATTGAAAGAGAGATAGCAAGGGGGGGCAGAGAGAAGCAGACTCCCACTGAGCCTGACATGAGACTGGATCCCAGGACCCTGGGATCATGACCTGAGCCAAAGGCAGATGGTTAGCTGAATGAGCTACCCAGGTGCCCCTATATTTTGTTTTAATATATATAATATGTTGGATAGAATTTACTGGCCAGTAAAAACTTAGCAGAGTAAGTACAGATTACTATAATATATTAAACTGTTTCTAATTAAGGTAGAATTGTTTAGTTAAAAGTAATATATGCTACAAGTGTATGCATTAGTCAGTGAAAAATAAATTTATAGAATTCTCTTCCTTTCTTCTTCTGTAACAACACTGGGACACGGTCAAGCAGGGCTCCTCAGCCTTTAGCTCAAATCAAGAATCAGGATTTGCCAGCAGGAAAAGCACAAATTTCCAGCAATATCTCATCTCACTGAGGTTTCTCCTCACTGGAAGTGTAGTCCTCCTTGCTTCTAATGGACGAGTTTAAGAATATATTAGACACATGGTCAAAGTAAAAATAAAAAT
Organism: Vulpes vulpes; assembly: GCF_048418805.1. Classification (NCBI taxonomy): domain Eukaryota; kingdom Metazoa; phylum Chordata; class Mammalia; order Carnivora; family Canidae; genus Vulpes; species Vulpes vulpes. Next base: position 136,595,858 of record NC_132783.1, read on the forward strand.
AAATAAAAACATATTAGACACAAAGATAGGTTTAGTGAAATGAAAATTGAGACAAGTCAGAAAATATATATACTAAAGCAAAGGAACCATATTAGTGAAAAAGTATGCAAAGAGTGAAAGGCAGGGTTCCTGGCTGGCTCAGTTGTTTAAGCATCTGCTCTCAGCCCAGGTCATGATCTCAGGGTCCTGGGGTCCAGCCATATCCAGTGCCCTTCTCTGCAGGGAGTCTGCTTCTTGGTCTCCCTCCATCCTTCTCCCCGCTTGTGCTCTCCCTTTCTCTCAAATGAATAAATAAAATCCTTTTTTAAAAAGTCAAAGACATGTGGGATAAAGCAAAAAAGTTCACAAGTAAGTTTCTTGTGCCCAAGATTGCGAATCCGAGAAACCCATCAAGGAGCTGACACCGATGCACGCACACGAGGGTTTATTTGCAAGCTCGAGCTTGGGTCAAGTATACCCAACACAAAGGAGCAGGGACTTGGACCCCAAAGTGGGGTACAGCTGTTTTTTTATAGGCTGGTCTAGGGGATTTTCAGAAGGGGTGGAGGAATTTCTCAAGTTCTGTTTACATTCTGATGTGGGGCTTTCAAGGGCATTGAGCTCTGTTCTCATTCTAATATGGGACTTTCTACTGTGGGTGTGGGCTCTGTTGTCTTTCTGATATGGGATTACCTGTCGAGGACATTGAGGACATTCTGCAGTTTTTCCTATAAAGTTCAGCTCTTATTCACAGGGACCTAAGATGGCTGTACTTGTGCTAATGCTAAACTTGAGGTGGAATGGCCTTGATTTTTCTCAGCCTCCTCAAGTTAAGTTCAAGACGGAGAGAGAAAATGAGGCTGAAGCAATATATTATTAAACAAGAGTTGATGAAAGAAATCAACTCAAGGATTCAAGAAATTCTCCAAGGACCAAACAAGGTAAATATATATAGCACACCACACCTGGATACATCACAATAGAACAAATGAAAACCTGAATCAGAGAAAAGCTTATAAAAGGTAGTTAGAGGAGGGAAAAAAATCACATTATACTATTCTTTTCAAAAAAATAATAGTAAGCCTGAAAACTGGCTTGTGAGCAGAAAAGATGAAAAGCAGAAAACAATGAAAACACATTATTAATGATTTGAAAGTAGTGTCAACAAGAAATTCTATTCATATCTTCCCCAAAAACCTCTGCAAAAATAAAACATTCATTCAGATGAATACGTGAACATTATCACTCTACCCCCCAAAATGTTAATCATCCTTTTAACAGGAAAAAAAAGCATTTGAGAGAAAAATAGGAAAATACAGTATGACATAAAAAAGAAACACAGGATATGAATATATACATAAATATATAAATGAATATTAATTATAAAAAAAAGATAAAACAAGTACAGAATTAAAATCCATGAGTGCAATAATACCAAAGGCAACAAGATAAATAAAATTCAAGTGAACTAAGGCTCTAGCGTTATGCAAAATAACATAAAATATAATGATTTCTGTTGAAATATAGTCAGTTCTTTGTAATCTCTAGGCATCCTTCCAAAATACTACTTTAAAAATAAGAAATTACAAGTTAGTAGAAAACAATATAGTACTGAAGAGTTTAAAGGGGGATAAAAGAGAGAATATTCAATACAAAATGATAGGTTGATTACTAAACAAATTGTTTTATAGCAGATATTAACTAAATTATATAAGTAATTACATAAAATGTAAGTGAATAAATATTCAAGTAAAAGACTAAAATGACCAGAGTAAGTAAGATACCAAAAGCCATGGATTTGATGTACGCAGGAGACACATGGAAGGAAAATTGGAGATAAATAATTGGAAAAAACTGTACTATTCACATTCTAACCAAAAACACAAAAATCTACAGAAAACAAGGTTGGTTAAATATGCTAATATTTAATGTATTAGACCTGAATGCTAAAAGTATCAGACCATGTGAATAGAGTATATAATTAGACTCAGCTGAAATGTTTCACAATTTTAAATATGTACACACAAAATAATCTACCTTAAAACATTTTTTAATTGACAGAGTTACAGTAGATATAGAGAAAGGTAAAGCCAGAAGAAATCCTCTTCAAAATAACGCATGGGTCGAAGACTAAATCACAATGGAAACTAAAAAAATAGTGTTATGTGAATGACAATAAAACTATAACATATCAATACTTGTCCAACATGCCAAAGCAGTATTTAAAAGTAGATTTATCAATTTAAGGGTATATATTTATCTTAGTTCAGATTACCTTAACAAAATACCATAAACTTGGGAGGCCTGTGTGGCTCAATGGTTGAGCATCTGCTTTCACCCCAGGGAGTGATCTGGGGGACCTGGGATTGAGTCCCATGTTGGGCTCCCTGCATGGAGCCTGCTTCTCCCTCTGCCTGTCTCTCATGAATAAATGAATAAAAATCTTAAAAAAAAAAACCATAAACTGTAGCTTAAACAACAGAAATCCATTTCTCACATTTCTGGAGGCTGAGAAGTGCAAGATCAAGGTATTGGCTAATTGGTTCCCCTATGAGGGCTTTCTTCTCAATTTCTGAATGGTTACCTTCTCACTGTTTCCTCATGTGGTAGAGAGAGAAAGGGGAAGGAAGCTCTCTTTTAAGGCACTAATGCCATCATGAGGGACAAACAGGGACAAGACACTGGCTGTAATTAATACCTTCTGAGGGGCCCACCCTCATGACCTTATCTTACCCTAATTACCTGCAAAGACCCATCTCCAAATACCATTACACTGGGGCAAGGGCTTTGTTGGACATGATCATTGAGAGGAGGTTATTGCTTGGTGGACAGGAGAGCTAGCCCTGGCCAATTGGGCTCCTGACCCCTCTCCCTGTGCTAGTAATATACATTCTTGCTACCATTTTGCAAAGGTAGGAGGGCACGAATACCAGAGTTAGGTCCCAGTCATGGTAACTGTGCTTGATGAGGATGCTAAGAAGTAGTATCCCTGGAAAAATTAGGAAAATAAAGAGGAGGATGCTATGATGATAATGAAATGAGTGAAGAGTTTCATGCCATCTACCACCCTCAGGGCCACAGGTGAAGAACAATGACACCTGGGGAAGAACACAGGAAGAAAAAAAAAATACTCTTGGAAAAGAAGCAGTCCCAAAGCTAAACCCACAGATTTAAGCTTTTTGTAACAGTACCATTTTATTTCTAGGTCCTCCTTTCTGTAACATCTAATGCTTCCACAATACTCCCACATAACAGTCTACCCTCAAATGCAGCAGCTTAAAACATGGAGCATATATTATCATTCCCAAGAAAAATCTGGGCTGCCTGATGTTTCCAGTCTTAATCTGGCTCCACTCACTTGTCTGCAGCGGTTGTTGTCCTCTTAGATGGCTCTGAGGATTTTGGTGGAGTTCTTATGTGAGGATTTAGTCAAATTTTTAATTCTCCAACAGCCCAGCCCAGGCTTCTTAGTCTAGTATGAGACATAATCATGGCAAGGTAGAGGTCCAAGAGGGACAGCATAAGCCCTTAAAGACTTAAGGCTTTTTAAGATTTGTTAGGACCTTTAAAGCTGTCAAATTGTCATTTGTTTCACATTCTATTAGCCATGTCACAAGTCTAGCACAAATTCAAGGGTTGTAGAACTAGATTCCATCTTGAAGACAGGAGCTGCAATATCATGTGGCCAATCCTATACAAATGCATAATTGGTGGAGAGCTGTATCACTTTTATAAGGAATCTACCAAAATATTGTTGGGATGCAGTTTCTCTTGTGAAAATGAGAAAATGGAATGATATGGGAGAGTACGGCTTTGCCGCTGCAAATGTTATGTTTCTTATTCTACATGATGCTCATGTGAGTGTCTTCAGTTTGGAAAATTAATCAAGCTATAAACGTATAATTAGTCTGTTTTCTATATGTATACTATACCTCATTAACAATCTGTAAAAAATAAAAATTATATGATTGAAGAAGGATAATTTCTCCTGATATGAGATGAAAAAATTGTTCAAACTGATGATACTCTATGTGCATAGCGTGTAGAAATAACATTACCTTTGTATCAAAAAATAAATAACAACTATGGAGATCTCAGATTGGCCTAAAAGTTTGTTTCAAAAGCAAAATGGCATCCAATGTTATTCTACTAATTTCATACAAAGGAAGTTTGACAAAAACATAACATCGTAGGTACACTGCAATTATAGGCATCTAAAAGAGAAATCTGATAAACATTAGTTTCCTCCAATGAAAGTGGGCATATTCAGAGACAACACTCAATAGTATTGAATAGAAATATATTTTCAAGACTAGTGTTCTTGATAACACTTTATTTACACTATGTAAAAATGAACTAAGCAATTCCTGGGAATACAGACAAATAGTTGTTTAAAAAACAAAGCGAGGAGACATTTTAAAAAGTCATAAAAAATATATGTATTCCAAATGTATCAAATGGGATTAATGAGAGGCATCCTAAATATTTGAGAGTGTAAGTGACTTCAGATCAACCAAACAAATTATTTTGAGTGAAGAGAAAATAGCTTTTACTCATGAAGACAGTTGAGATATTACCCCTAACAAATATCATGGTATGGGTTCAAGATGAACAGATCCACACATTGTTTCATCCCATTTCACGTGGACCCGTGTCTTCTATTCCATAATATTCCCTTGACATACTTAAGTAGCCTAAAATGCTAACTGATTTTTAACACTGCCAGCCCTGTAGCTGCCAAAGTTAAAGAACTTTTTAGGACCTTCAGTCATTCTTTTCTCTTTCCCCAAGGTGAGTTGTTTTTTAATTCAAATTAATGCTCCACTCCAAATGTGAGGCTTGAACTCATGACCCTGGAATTAAGTCTCACATGTTCTGCTGAGTGAGCTAGGCAGGCATCCCTGAGGTTTTATTTATTTCTTTAAGATTTATTTATTCATTTATGAGAAAGAGAGAGAGGCAGAGACACAGGCAGAGGGAGAAGCAGGGAACCTAATGTGGGACTCGATCCCAGGACTCCAGGATCACATCCTGGGCTGAAGGTAGGCCTAAACCATAGAGCCCCCCAGGCTCCTACCCCTGAGGTTTTAAATCTCAAGAGTTTTAGTTACTCAGAGGCATTAGAAACAGCCAGCCCTCTACAATTTCACTTCTACAGGACACAGTAGCAGCACTCCTAAGTTCTAGTAGTACATCTCTTCATCTTACTTTGACTAGAAATAGAAATATGGCCAAATACACAGCTATATACTGATCATGGGCAGCACCTGTTACTATATTCAGATCATACAAGTTTTGGGGAGCTCATACCAAGCAAGATCAATGTAGAACTAAATAGCAATGAACAGAAATTGCCAGAATGAGCAAAAACTACCTGAAAATTGGCATATGGTGATAATAATAATACTAGTAGTAATAGTAATAGTAGTAGAAGTTATAACAATAATACATTTTCAGTATGATATTGAATGTCAAAGGTAAACATGTAGACACAGGCTCTCATTGCATAATCCTTTGAAATATGATTTTATTGGGTTATCGGGGAAAATCATTCAGTAAGGCATTTCACAACAAAATGGAAATTTTGAATATAAATCCTGTAAGTAGGAAAAAACATGATTTTACCATCTAATTATGCATTCTGGTAGTGAGTCAAGAAGAGAAGAAACTTGAGTTAAAACCTGGGAATGACTCCAATCGGGGCCCTGGAACAATATTACTATCTTCTTTCTTTTTGCCTCTTATTTATTAATCTCTGCAAAAGCATTCATTAAAAACAAATATCATAAATATCACTTGGTACAGTGAACATACTTGATAGAAACGGCAACCTCCTCCACTTTCTACCTTATAAATCTCAAATCATCCGTTAAGGTCTAGTACTAATGTAGCTTCACCTAGAATACATTTCCTTATGTCAGTGGTTCCAAAAGCAATTTATAAATAAATTTGATCTGTTTTTAACCTTGTATTGTTACTATTTATGGGTTTTCTATATTTTTTCTCCCCCCACCCTGGTATAGTAAGTAGAACATGGAATATAATAAATCAAAATGAATATACTAAAGAAAATTTTTATAGGCTTACTTTTTTAATAGAAATGACATTGAGGACATTTGCAAAATGAAAATAATTAAATAGACTGTGGTGATTTTATGTGTCTGTGGATGTGTGTATAAAAGTACTTAGCAATGTAATTAAAAAGTTGTTAAACATTAGATATTTTTAAACCAGTTGTTAAACTAACCCAATTTTATCATATTTTCCCAGAATAGAACATTAAAAAGTAGAATTAGAAGACAAATCAAAAATCAAATGCCTACACATCTATATTCACCAATGTGTGTACATTCCCACATAATTATTATTTATTTCTTATATGTGTATAATATATATTAATATTATATATAGTATACATACATAAATGTGTGTGTGTGTGAGAGAGAGAGAGAGAGATAAAGTCACATAAATCTTATTTATGTATATAGTTAGAGTTTTCCTCTCTGGTAAAATGTCTCTTCTCATTCCTTAATTGGATAATGTCTATGATTGATTAATGCTAACTGTTTAATGATTATCAAACTGCCCCTGTAAGGTAGGTGTTCTTTTACTAAGTTAGTTATTGTGTTAGGAAATATAAGTATGCTTTTCTTCTGAGAATCCCAAAGATTATTAAGCTGAGTGAGCCATTACATGAGTCTTAGCCATTTTTTCTTTTTATGAGTTTTTATTTTATTATTCTTTTAAATTTTGATTTTGTATAAGTGGATATCAAAAACTAGCCTTATGTATACATGAAATGAGAGAATGAGGAATTTTGACAGCTTACATAAACCACTGAGACTGCATTTAAATAACCACTGAAACCCTGACTCTTTAATAGGTGGTTAGTCATTCCTGCAAATAAGATTTTTCATTTTGATTCAATACAGCAGTCCTTCCCACAAAAGCCTACATTTCAGAACTTCTGATGGATTTGGCAGATCATTGAAAATTGTATTATATGAATTGAGAAATGTAGTAAGTGTGTATCATATTTCATTATTATTTTGTATAAGTAATTTTAAATATGTGTGTGTGCTTTATAAAACTTAATTACATTATAACTATTTGCACTTAAAATCATAATTCCTTATGAATTATTCAAGAATAAAAGATATATAATATTTTTGAACAGCCAAAAAGAATTTCCCCATAGTTACTTAAATCAAAAACGACAAAATACATTTCCTTCAAACTTCCTGAATTATTTTATTCTAGGTTAAGAACCAGCATGATGAAGTTTATCCCCAAAGGTACTCAGTGGAAAAGCTATAAGCCATGGAAAATGGGGTTTAAATTCAAAGTGCCATCTCAGAAAGCATAATAAAAATAGATTTTCAGTCTGCCCCAAACACAAATAGTAATGCCATAAAATATGAAATATTGGGAGTATGGTATTGCCATCTTTAATTTTTATAGTGGAGTTATTCTCAGATCTTCCTCTATGCTAGAAAATAACCTTATATCCTGTGAAAGTCATCCACTTCTTTTAGCAGACCTAGAAACTTGGATGAAGTCTCAAAATATGTGAATGAAAATATGTGGTGATTTTGAAGATTAGAATACACCACTGCAAATGATATTGCTATAAAAATAATTTAAGATAACAAAAATAATTAGAAAGAATCACTTGAAATGACACATTAATGGAAAAATTCATTCAAAAATATAATCGACCAGGATGGAATTGAAAGGACTCAGACTGATAGACTTTATATTAGGACAGTAAGAAACCATTTCTGACCACGGGATAACACCCAATGGAGAAACACTCTCACAGGTAGGGTTCATGAGTCAATGTTGTGTCATTATGCTCTGTCTTTGGCTTGTAGTGACTCATCTGAATGAAAACTTTAGGTAGGGTTAAAAGAATGAGTAATAATTTTTACTATAGTAATTACTGTATAATTACATATACTTTATTTATTTTTTTTAATTACGTATACTTTAGTAAGTATATTTGACCCTGGATTTCTAGACCTAGACACAGAGTAACTGTGGGTGCCCGTGTGCATCTTTGTGTGTGCATTTGTCTGTATATGTGTGTTTACAGTGCCCTACTAGGGCATAATCCTATTATTCTTTCGTTGCTCTCACAAATTTTGTGTTAAGTTGTACTCATCTGCAGACTACACTTCCATATGTAACCAAATTAAATTGGCTACTAAACAGTTTCTTATAAAAGGCATCCACCTAGACTTGTTGTTTTCCTGACACCTATCTATATACCATATATCATAATGAAGCATAATTTTTCCTTAATAAATACCAGTAAACAGCTATATTGCAACACTTAACCAAAGCATCATGGGCATTTCCAAGATCTCATTTCAACATACTCACACACGTCAATAGCAACAGAGCTCTGATACTATTTACTGCACCTAAGTCTGTGATGGACTTGCACTTGTGTTTTATTCAGTGAAATGGGCACAGTTAAAACATAGATTTTACCTCACCAGGACTGCCATTTTTCATATTTCTAATTTAAAGAGTAGTTACTATCTGTCAAATATGGGCCTTATTAATTGTATAATCTAGTGGATTCCAATAAAAATAGTTGTACTGAGTTCCAACAGAAATGATTCTCATTTTTCATAGCTAATTATGGTATTTGCTCATTGTTTCTTAGAATGTCCCTAAATCTTTAAGTTGTAGCCAAAACAACTTTTTCAGAGGAATTAGAGCTGTTTTTTTTTTTTTAGCTGAATTTCTTATCTTTTATGACTGTATACTGTTAAAACATCTGCTCTTCATAAAAATTATTGCTCTGATCACAGTTTTGCACCAAGTGTCTGGAGAAATAAAGGTCAAATAGTGCACACTATATTATAAAGCAAAGGCTCTGGCTGCCAGGAGCTAGTGTTCTGCTTTCTTTTGGCTTGGGTCTACTATCTTTGAGGCCTTATTTTATGTGGCTTGGGTACAAGGAGTAGTTTTCAAAGAAAGGGCATTTCTTAGAAAAGCAATCTCAGGACTAATTTGATACCCACAGGGAGTGGATCTGAAGTTGCTTCTCAGCTCAACATTACTGGCCCTGTATTTGGAACATATTAACTAATTTTGTTGGAAATATCGAGAATAGTAATGTGATTTAAATTGCCCCTCTCTCTAAGATGCAAAGTGAAGTCATACCTTCAACAGGTATGACTTAATGTAACCAGTACTTAGAGATATTTATGTTTTTATGATTTGTTCTCCCCACCCTAATCGAAGAATAAGGATGTTACTGTACATTCCCAAGATTTCAAAAGTCCTGTAAAATTTATAAATTGATTATAAATCCTCTGATTCTCTAATCTCAGGGACTTCAGTGAAAAAAAATGTTTTGATGTAATATTTTAAAGATGAAGAAAATTATTCTTTTTGTTAAAATAGTTTCATTTATGTGTTAATTTGTTTTGCATTTGTATTTAGTACCTACTATATGGAAGCAAATCTAATGGTGAGGGTACAGTGGTAAGCAAAATAATACAATCTGTGTTTTTCAGAACTTATTTTCTAGAGAAAAAGATAACAGGTAAATGAGTCATATACAGCTTTTTAATGTTGGTAAGTACAAAGGAAAAAATAAAGCTGTGAAAAATTATAGAAAGTCAAGAAGGATGTCATTTTAGATCAAATTTACAGGGAATATACTTGATATTTAAGATGAAAAGAAAATGACTTAGAAAGCCATGCAAAGAAATGCAAATAACAGTAGAAAGAAATGTCATTATCTTCCCCAGATTGGTAAATTTTTACAAAACTGATAGCAATTTTACAAAGTCATAACACCTACTCTTGTCAGGAATCTGGGTAAAAGGATATGCTTACATTTTGCATAAGTGCCATTTGTTACAGTTTTCTAGAAGCAATCTGGCAGTGTAAATCACAGGTAAAATATATACACCCTTCATAATAGCAATCTCACTTTATAAATTTCTTCCTGTAGAATTATGTACATATATGTGTGTATATGTATATGTATCAAATATGTTAGATGCAATAACTATAATTCATTGAGAAAATAAAACAGATTCGTATTGAATGGCTACCAATGAAGGATTAACTGCATAAAATATGTTACGTGTGTTCCATGAAATATCAGTTAGTGTATAGTAATAATGAATTAAAGCTATAGCAGTTGCCTTTAAGATATATCTATGTTAGGTTTTTAAAATTTTTTTATGAGTTTTACTTATTTATTTGAGAGAAAGAATGAGAGAGAGGACAAGAGGGGGGAGGGGTAGAGGGAGAGGAGAGGGGGAAGCACTCCTTGCACACAGCCCGATGTGGGACTCAATCCTAGGACCTCAAGACATGAGCTGAGCCGAATGCAGATGCCCAACCAACTGAGCCACCCAAGCACCCCACCCCTCCATGCTGTGTTTTGAGTTATTTATATTAAGTCAAGATTATAACTTCTATTATCTATGGTTTCGGAGCATTGATTCTGAAATAATAGCATAGCTACACCCTGTGAAATCTGTTTTCATTATTCTAAATCAGAGAATAGTTACTTAAAATATGGCAAGAATGAGAAGAATAGTCCAACATGTCAAGTCAATATGAATGGACATATTGTGAGTTTTAGATCAAGGGATAGAAAATCGAGGCCTCAGAAATGTGATGATGTGATATCCAGAATATACATATGTAGTACTCAGACTCTATGTCTCTATATATTTATATTATGCAATGCAATTTAATGTGAAGAGATTATGCTAAATCCTAGTGATGTAGTAGTGAAGATTGAAGTTTGCCCTTATAGAATTTAAATTTATCAGGAATTGCCTATGCAAGAAATGGGAAGTATGTTTTGTTAATGGAAAAATTTAACTCCGAAAGCTGCCCTACATGGCAGGGAATCAGGGAGTCTGAACTGAGGAATTAGGAATTAGTAGGAATTAGATGGTAAGGAAAGAAATAGTGCAAAGTTAACGCAGATTGTGAGAAGAATGTGAAGAAAGTCACATAGGAAGATAAATACTATAATTGCAGAAACACCAAGGTTTATGTGAGTGACCTGCAAGGGAGGTAGATAGTAGTGTAACCTACAGTGTTTGGCAAGGCATGGTTGGAAAGGTTAAGTGTTTTATTTTTACTCTGGTAGCTGTGTGGAATTAGTTATAAGTATCTAAAACAGAGGAAATAACTAGATCACATGTTCATTTTCAGAAAAATCATTTTTGATTTTAACATGGAACAAACAGTGTTGAATAGAACCAGAGCTAATGTGAAGGAAGAGAAATACTGTCGTAGAAGTGGAAGGTGATTAAAAGTCGAAAGATCAAGACAGCAATGGAAATGGAGATGTGGATTACATTCATGAATTCAACTAATTAAGCCTTAGTCATGATTTAAATATGAATATTGAAGCCACAGGTTTTTTAGGGAGACTCCCAGTTTTCTGAGAAAGGGTTGGCTAGACATAACACATGGGTGGTGATTTGTTTTTCATTGAAACTGAAAATGGGGTCATGGTTCTAGCAGTGTAGGAGAAAGTAGCAAGGACTGCATGCTAAATAACTTCAACAGGAGTTGAAGAGTCGTAGGAACCCGCAGAGAGCACAGCAGCACAGGAGAATGGGGATAAAGAAGAGGATTTATTCTAAGTTTCAGTTGCTCAGTGGGTACTGCATTGATTAAAGAAAATGAGACCCTATTAATGACCCACAGTCTCAGAGCGCAGTATAAAACAAAACCCAAATATACTGTTTTTGAGCAACAGATACAACCATGACAGAGAACATAAATGATTGGAAAAGCAAAGATACATTAAATATGAGAAAAAAGAATGAAAAAGTAGCAATGTTGCTTAGAGATTATTAATATAAAAGGGGGGGAGGGGGCGATGGCCCAGCAGTTTGGCGCCACCTTCGGCCCAGGGCCTGATCCTGGAGATCCAGGATCAAATCCCACGTCTGGCTCCCTGCACAAAGCCTACTTCTCCCTCTGCCTGTGTCTCTGCCTCTCACTATCTCTGTTTCTAATAAATAAACAAAATATTAAATAATAATAATAATAATAATATAAAAAGGGCTCATAGATGTGTTGAAATTGAACAGATGTACAAATGGGGATATAATAACCATAACTACTTATTGGGAATAAAATGACATCAAATATTTACTGAGAGAGTAGAACTTAAATGCTCACACACACACACACATAAAATAATGGTTATGTTTATTAACTAGTTGGGGAGATCATATGACGATGTATATGCATATGAAATCATCACAATGTACAATTTAGATACCTTTGCAATTTTATTTTTTCTATTTCATTTATCTGTTTTTCGATTATACATCAATAAAACTAACACAATACAGAATGTGTATGAGCAGAAGTAAACTTGTTAATGACTTCTACCTTCATATTTTTGCAAACATATTATAATATAGGCTTATATTATTTGAGTAGTTCTTATAAGAAAAAAATTTTTCTAGATATTAATTTCTAAGAAACTTTCTATTTTTCCCCAAGCTTATCTTGTGTAGATTCTCAGATCACTGTGATTTTTATTTTCAACCTAAGAATAAAGTCTAGAAATAAAAATAAAACCTCAAATATACAAATAAAAAATAAATAAATAAATAAATAAATAAATAAAATGTAAATCAAAAGACCAAAGACATAATAAAATAATAAAACAGTATACTCAAATATAATTTCCAGAATAAAGAATACTCTTAAAAATATTCAGTAAGCCAGGGGCAGCTGGGTGGCTCAGTGGGTTAAGCGTCTGATTTGATTTCCGCTCAGGTCACGGGTGGTGGGATCCAACCCCAAATCAGACTCTCCACTTAGCGGCAAATCTGCTTGAAGATTCTCTCCCTTTACTCTCTCTCTCTCTCTTTCTCTCCCTCTGCCCTTTCTCTCACTCTGTCTCTCTAAAATAAATAAATCTTTTAAAAATATTCATTAAACCATGTTATAAACAGATGTGCTACAATCCAGGCTTTGTTTCATTTATAAAGTACAGGCATCATTCTTAAGGGCCTTAGGATTTTCAGAATGGCCAAAGAGGATTGGATCCAATTTAAAGTCACCAGTTGCCTCAGCCCCTAAGAAGAGAATCATCCTGTCCTTTGATGCTTTGAAGCCAGCCATTGACAGCACCTCTGTATGAAATTCCTAGGTGGCATCATCTTCCAATATAATGCTGCTCTATCTACATTAAAAATACATTATTGGGACGCCTGAGTGGCTCAGGGGTTGAGCGTCTGCCTTCAGCTCAGGGCATGACCCAGGATCCTGGTATCAAGTCCCAAATCAGGCTCTTTTTCTCCCTCTGCCTGTGTCTCTGCATCTCTCTCTGTGTCTGTCATGAATAAATAAATAAAATCTTTTTAAAAATCTATTATTTACTGTAGCCACCTTCATTAATTATCTGAGCTAGAACTTCTGGATAACTTGCAGCAGCTTCTGCATCAGCACTTACTGCTTTACTTTGCCCTTTTATGTTATCAAGATGGCTTCTTTCCATCACAAACTTTTCCTTTGTATTTACAACTTGCCTAAGTGGCGAAGAAGGCTAGCTGTTGGCCTATCTTTGTTCTCAACATGCTTTTCTCTCTAAGCTTAAATATCTGTAGCTTTCAACTTAAAGCAAGAGACATGAGGGACACCTGGGTGGCTCAACAGTTGAGCGTCTGCCTTCAGCTTGGGGCATGATCCCAGGGTCCAGGATCAAGTTCTGCATCCGGCTCCCTGCAAGAAGCCTGCTTCTCCCTCTGCTTATGTCTCTGCCTTTCTCTGTGTATCTCTCATGACTAAATAAATTCTTTAATAAAAAAAAGAGAGAGAGAGAGAGAGAGAGAGTGAGATTTTTCCTTTTACTAGAATAAGTAGAGACCATTATAGGGTTATTAACTGGCCTAATTTCAATATTGTTGTCTCTCAGGCAATGGGGAGGTATGAAGAGAAAAGAAGAGACAGAAGAACATCCAGTTAGTGGAGCCATAAAAACACAGGCAACATTTATCACTTAGGTTTACTCTCTGATATGGGCACCTCTCGTGGCTTCCCCAAACGACAGCAGTAACATCAAAGATCAACGTTCACAGATCATCAAAACAAAGACAGTAATAACAAAAAATTCAGAAATATTATGAGAATTACCAAGAAGTGACACAAAGACATGAGGTGAGAAAAGCTGTTAGAAAAATGAACCTGATAGACTGACTCAAATGTAGGGTTCCCACAAACCTTCAATTTGTGAAAAACACAATCATCTGCCAAGTGCAATAAATGGAAGTGCAATACAATGAGGTATGCCTATGCTAGTCCCTTTTCTGAACTTCATGTATACAGGTCAAAATTTTTAAGAAGATACCCCAAATTCCATGTTTATATAATAGTTTAAATAATTGCATATATGAGATTGCATATAAGGGTAAATTATTTTTCTCCAGTTGTTTATTACATTTCACATAAAAACATTATAAAATTAACCTTTCGAAGACAGACTTTTCTATTTGGCATTGTTTTGACATGTGGATCTCAAACTCCTTTTTTGCATTCCAAATCCTTTATAATGTGTGAATTCGTACTTACAAAATTAAATTTTTCAAGTAGAAAATATTTGCTGGGCATTTTTAGTCCATATGAATATTTTTCAAATCCATTACATAATATTTTGAGAAGTCATAGGAAAGTTTGCAGTCTATGCAATTTAGAACTTATCCCGTAGTGAACATTAATGGACCACAATGTAGCACCCCTACATTTAAATACAAACTGTGCTTCATGCTTGATTATAGATGCTAGCTATAGTCACACCATTCTTCCTTTATTTAAAGCAGTAGAAATTTTTTCAAAATTTTAAATTTCTGAAATATACAGAATTTTTAAAAAGAGAGGTGCATTCTTCTGTGGCCTTGAGGAAAAGAGTAAAGTCTGTTTTTACTTTACTTCATATCTGGGTGTCTGAAATAATTATGCTTGAATGCCCCTTTGAAAGCAAGAGGTCTTCACATTCTCCTCCATCAACTAAAAGCAATGAAGCATTACAATTCTCTGCCTATCCTATTAATGGATTTGCAACCGAAGCAAAATAAATTCAAGGTCTTTTTTTAGATCTTGGTGAATTTTACAACAGCATCACCAGCAAGAGACCATAGAAAAGGAATACACAAACAAATCATACTTTTGATGTGATAGGAAAGTTAGTGTGCTTATCAAAATCTTTATACTGATGTGGTCCATTTTTTTTTTCTAATTTCTCAAGCCAACAACACAGTGCATAAATTCTCTTTTACCTCATATATTTTTTAAATAAAATTTAAATGTCAATACTATTCAGAGAATAAATGAAAATTTTAATAATTCAAGAACATATAATTTAAAATGATAAATTTGGGATCCCTGGGTGGCGCAGCGGTTTGGCGCCTGCCTTTGGCCCAGGGCGTGATCCTGGAGACCCGGGATCGAATCCCACGTCAGGCTCCCGGTGCATGGAGCCTGCTTCTCCCTCTGCCTGTGTCTCTGCCTCTCTCTCTATCTCTCTGTGACTATCATAAATAAATAAAAATTTAAAAAAAAAATAAATAAAATAAAATGATAAATTTATTTTGATTTCCCTCCCATGAATGTAACATAATTTATTACTTGTCAAAATAAAAACTTATTTTGAAGGAAACATGACTGTAAACTATATCAATTAATTCTTTTACTATAATTTCTCAAATTTACATATAAACAAATCAACCAATCTTTGTAAAGCTTTAACTTAATATAATTATGGAAAGTATCTAAAGATTGCATCTTGGATTGGCTCTGCAAAAATTTCAAAGCTAAGCACAGTATCCAGTATATACTATTTGCTGAAAATGAAATATTGACAAAAATGGAGATTTAATTATGCTGTCATGTGTAAATAAGATATTGAGAAATTATAAATTCTAGTGGGTACTAGTGGGTATATGATTTTTCCTTTTTACATCTGCTTTCCTTTCTCACTAGCCAAAGTTTAGTGATTAGTGAGATGGAATTAAATCTGGTCCAAACTAGAAGGGTGGCCTCTAAGCGACCAAATTGTGACTATCAATCCAGGCTGTACAGCAAGGTGTTTGACTTTTTTTTTTTTAACTATCCAGCTTTAGGTTATTGTTAATAAAAATATCTTGATAATATACCTTCAGGGATTGCACAGACTAGGAGAAAATTTCTAGTATCAATGTTTTTTAATATCCGTTGGTTTCTAATATGAAGCCAGCATTGAAAACCATTTTATTTAAACTATTCAAGATAGTCCTATCAATTTTGTCACTGTGATTGGTTCAGTGCACTTTCCTAAACCAATCAGTGGGATGGGACATGATATATCCCATCTGTAAAATCTGAACCAAAAGTGAAAATCAGTGTATCAATCAGAACATTATCTGGTAAATCTGAATGCAAATCGTGTCTGCCTTTGGCTCCGGTGGTGATCCCGGGGTCCTGGGATCAAGTCCCATATTGGGCTCCCCACAGGGAGCCTGCTTCTCCTTCTGCCTATATCTCTGCCTCTTTCTGTGTGTCTCTCATGAATAAATAAATAAAATCTTTAAAAAATAATATAAATAAATAAATAAATAAATAAATAAATAAATAAATAATAAAGTGCATGGAACTATTACAGTCACTCAGAGGATGAAGCCAGTGCAAGGAGTGATGAAATCCTAAGAGAATGGCCCAAATGTTAATTTAGTCTGAATATGCAGCACTTTCAAGATACCTAATCTTGAACATTTTCAGTTAAACCAAAACCAAACAAATATCCTTCTCTCTCTCTCTTTCTTACTTTGATTTGAGTGACTCTTCTCTTACATTAAACTTAAATTATCTGGCTTAAAAAAGAAAATGAACAAATTTTATGCTTTACCTTATCATTTAATATTGCTGTTAATTTTTAGAACTTATACATTGTTTTTATTCCTAATTATAAACTGTATCCTATTCCCACATGAGGACTGCCATGTTTAATCTCTCCAGTAAGGAAAACTATGTAAACATAGTCAAGAATAAGAATCTGTAGTAATTTGACAATATCTCAGTAGCATAATAGAAGAATTGCCTCCAGTTAGAAAATACATATATATCAGAAAAGATTCCATGCTCTTGCCACTATTATTCATCAGGGTATCTGACATCTGATCTGCTTCACAGAGGGAAAAAACACAGATATAAATATCAGAAGTTAAATTCTATACTTATAAATGATTTCTTACATCAAATTTACTGTAAAATTATTTTAATTGAAATATTTTGGTGAATATTACAGGATAAAATAGCTACTTTCCATGTAAGCAACAAAGTAATGTAACAAAGTATAGAGCAAAATAAGTTTAAAAGATACAAAATTACTCATCAGATGTATGACAAAAATATATACATATAAAAGGAGACATACAATAAAATTATAGCAGCTTTGTGAAAAAGAGTGTTTTTTTTAACTTTTGGATTTACATAACATCAGAAAATGATCCATAATAAAATATATTGCATGATTTTCACATATTTGGTTAGGTGACCTGGGTGGCTCAGTGGTTGAGCATCTGCCTTTGGCTCAGGTCATGATCCTGGGGTTCTAGGATCAAGTCCCATATTGGGCTCCCCACAGGGAGCCTGCTTCTCCCTCTGCTTGTCTCTGCCTCTCTCTGTGTCTCTCTTGAATAAATACATAAAATCTTTAAAAATAGTTTAAACTGAGTTGAAATATTTGCAATAAGTAGACCTTACCACCTACCAGAGCTTACTATCACCATCCCTTAGCAACTGAGATATGTTCAAAAAATATCAAAAGATACTTTGGAAAAAAAAATGATAATAGAATTTACACTATGCATTTTTGTGATAAAATGCAAATTATCCAAGAAGATACTATTTGCACTTATGGAAATTATAATGTTTATAAGTTAAAAATACAGTAAAGTTTTGAGGGGACAGATGCTCTCTTATACCATGGGCAAAATTCTATACCAATAAAATGGGAATAAAATGAGACAATTGGTAATATATATTAAATAATCCTATCGGGTACATACTTTGACCTTTTGCTCCATTCCCTACATTGTATTTTATCACACACCCACACTCATGTACATGCACATGTTTTCTCTGAATTTAGATGACACGTGACTGATTTTTGGTGGTTTATCCATATTTTTGAATTATCTACATTATATTTTTAACTTGTATTCAAAATAAACTATAAAAGTGAATTACTTCTTCCTTTGACTTCCACATTTACTATGTCAGTCTCTCTGTAGATTTTATCTCCAAATTATATTTGATAGTATTATTTTCTTCCTATTTTCACTGTTTCTTTCTTAATCCTTGCTCCTACTATTTTTAACTTAGACAACAGCTAAATTACATGTCTCCCGTCTTCATCTCTTCTAACATTCCAATTCCTTTCTTAGAATCTCATCAGTTCAACATATTGTCATAAGACCATGTATGCCCTGGCAAACCAGATAGGTAAAGTCTCTGGTTTCATTTAATTTAGCATTCCATCATTCAGACACTATAGAAATAAAGAGTTTCAAAGTACAGGAAAAAAGAACTGATAAATGGCTAATTACACATAATGTGCTATAAATTTAAGTAAAAGGATATTGAAATGGATATTAAAGAAAATAAGTATTGGAATAGGAAATATAGATAAAAAGGATTAAGAAGGACAAGCTTCTGGTTGTAAGATAAAAAAAGTCCAAGAAATGAGAAGTACAGCATAGGTAGATAGTTGATAATATTGTAATAACATTGTATGGTGACAGATGGTGACTCCATTCATTGTGGTGAGCACTGAGTGCCGTACGACACTGTCGAATATGTTGTATACCTGAAATATTGTACATCAATTATACTTCAGTTAAAAAAGTCACATTAGATAAAAATAAATTCAGTGAAAAATTTAATCCAATCCTTGAAAGATATAAAGGCAGAAAACACACGTACATATTAGCAACTGATGTCCTGTACATGAAACAGTACACTGATTATCTTAAGCCTTAAAAATACTGGTGTGATCAGATGTTAGTTTGTCTAGAAATTAATCAGTCAAGAGTGAGTGGTATTTGATATATTTAGAATAGTCAAATATAACAGGGTTTGATAGGCTATTATAAGGAAATCATATACATATATATATATTTTTCTAAAAGCAAGAGAAAATCTTTAAGTATAAGAGGGGATGAGATAGAAATCATTCTGATCCATTTTAACAAATTGCTCCACCCAGGAAAATACAAGTGCAATTCTATTAACTATCTTTGTTAGACAACGTGTACTGTATGTGTTTATTATTCATCTAGTTTTTATGCTTGGATTTCCACACAGTTCTCAGAAATCATTAGTTTTAATAGGATATACTTTTCAGTTGTGGGTAACTTTTTGTTTATTTTTATGAATTCTGTATTAACATTGTTGACCTGTAGATAAAAATTTCTCCAAATGTAATGTTTTAGTCTTAGATAGTTTTGGATTTGTTCACTTCCTTCTTTAGGATATAGGGCATCTAATTTTCTTTTCTCTCTCTCTCTCTTTTTTTTTTTTTTTTTTTTACAGATTTTATGTATTTATTCATGATAGATACACAGAGAGAAGCCGAGACACAAGCAGAGGGAGAAGCAGGCTCCATGCAGGGAGCCCGACATGGGACTTGATCCCAGGTCTCCAGGATCACACCCTGGGTCCCAAGGCAGGCGCTAAACCACTGGGCCAAGTAGGGATCCCCAGACATCTAATTTTCTAAGTAACTTTATGGAAATCAAGTATTGTATTCATTTATTCCACTGAGGACTTTATTCTAACCATCCTGTTCTTTAACACATGTGAAGTGGTATATTTTTTTTTAAATAGCCTTGGTTCTTACTTTTGCATAAATTGCAGTAAAATGTCACCGAGAATACAAATTAGAGCTTTCATTTTTGTAAAATTACGATTTACTTTTTATGGTAACTGTGTTTTGCTGAAGATCACTTACCTTAGAATAAAAATCACAGAGTGTCAGGAGCACCCTTCTACTTATTAGATGGGATGCTGCTTGATTCACAAATCATTAAATAAAACCAATTGGATCTTTCCATTCCCTTGGTTGAATTTTTGTTCTTTAACAGATTTGGTGGCAGTAGCAGGCTGAAGGAGATTTTTGCAGCTTTGGGGACAGTGAGATATATGGTCATGGAACCCATGAACCCTTTGTCTTTCTCACCATTGTCAAGGGCCATAAGTTCTTTTCAGACATCAGCTCCACTTTCTTTGTATTGAGCTTCAGATCTAATTGGCTTTCTGAAGCTTCCTGTCTGATTAGAAGCCCTAGCCCTTGGTTCCATCTCCAGATCTCATGTTGAGAACCACTGATGGCACTATGGTTGCCCCATTGGCTTGAAATCAGTCTGTGGTTTCCATTTTGGGTATCTACTGGTTCAATCCTCTCCCCAAACTCCAGATTCCATGTGGAGAACTGTTGGTGGTTACCACCTGGAGTTGAACTGGGTCTGGGATTAGACAGGGTTCAGTTTGGGCTGGACTGAAGCCAGTGGAAGGTCTCAGGTGAATATCGCAAAAGAGCTAGTTGCTTATAGAAATCTCAAAAGTAAAAAATGCCGCAAATATCAGTGGGCACAGGTTGAGAATTTAAAGATTCTTAGAGCACTTGCCACTGAAAGAAGATTCTCATGATAGGCCCTTTAAAAAGTATTAATTTGTCTTTGGGAAATCCAAAAGTCTAGCTAAAATAAATGGAATCCTTTACATCCAGAGAGTTGAGTGTGCCACATTCCAGCAAACCTACATATTAAATAGTTAGGAACTATGATCTCAGAAGTTGCAAGTATCTAGCAAAATGGCAAGACTCTACTAAACATAATGTAGAATTACAATGGCCATTGTGAGGAATGTTCCAGCTAGACAAGATGACTCATTTAAGAAATGCATTTAAAAGCAAGGAGTACCACTTTGAACAAGCAGAATGATGTGCCTACTTTAAATTGGTTTGCAGAAGCTTCTAAAAAGCTTCAAGAGTCCGAAATTGCTTTATTAAAAGACTCATTACAAATGGCTAATGAAAAATTGAATACATAAGAAGTACCTAAAACCGAAGACCATAGAACTGATATGGCTCCTTCTGCTCTCCCATTCTTTTTCACCTGAGTACTCACATTTTACTAATTTCCTCTCTGAATTGCTTCTCCACTCTGAAGACATGTTACTTTTTAAAATGGAATAAAAGAAAATAAAAACTTCCTCAGGTGTCCTTCATCCCTTGGTCAAAGACTGAATTAAGTGTCATAAGTTAAGGAATTTCCTAAGCCTGAGGAGAATCCCCAAAAGTTTTTTGGAGAACTTCAAATCATTATCAGGGCCCATGATCCTTGGCTGCCAGGTATTTATTAGCTTATACACATTTGGGAGGACCTGGTGAAGCCCAAAAACGTCTGCAGGAAGCAAGATGGAAAAAAAATTACATAACATCTAAAATAAAATGAAAATGAATCTTTATGTTTTGTGAATTGTAGTAAATGGTTAAACCAGTAGCCTTGAATCTATAAGCAAAATAGAAATAATAAAATTTAAGAAATAAACCCTTTTTTTTTTTTTAAGACAAGTCAGTCTCTCTCTTTTATTAAAGTGTAGTTGAACACAGTGCTACCTTCATTTTAGGTATGCAACATAGTGATTTGACAACTCTGTATGTTATGTTGTGCTCCCCATAAGTGTAGCTACCATCTGTCACCATACAATGCTACTAGAATACTGTTGACTATATTCTTTATGCTGTGCCTCTCATCCTTGTGACTGAAATCACTCCCTAACTGGAAGCCTGGATCTCCCACTCCCCTTCACCCATTTTTACCATCCCCCCATCCCCTCTCCTTTGGCAACCAGCAGTTTGTTCCCTGTATTTATAGATATGTTTCTGCTTTTTTATTTGTTTGTGCATTTGTTTTATTTTTCAGATTTCACATGAGTGAAATCACATGGCATTTGTCTTTCTTTGAAAAGACAGATTCCTTAGTGAGCCTTTGCATGTATTCATTTTACAATGAAAACATCTGCATTATTGAGTTCCTGAAACATGAGAAAAGGTGATTACTTCCCCAGAAGGTGAAGGATGGTCTGAGTCTTTCCTTCAGTTAATTCTTCAAAGGGAACTAATGTGTTTTCTAAAGATTTTTTTAATAATAAATTTATTTTTTATTGGTGTTCAATTTGCCAACATACAGAATAACACCCAGTGCTCATCCTGTCAAGTGCCCCCCTCAGTGCCCGCCACCCAGTCAAGTATAAAATAAAATAATAGATGCCTGAATGTCTCAGAGCATTTGCCTTTTGCTCAGGGCATCATCCTGGGTTCCTGGGATCGAGTCCTGCATCAGGCTCTCCATAGGCAGCCTGCTTCTCCTTCTGTCTATGTCTCTGACTCTCTCTCTGTGTCTCTCATGAGTAAATAAGTAAAATCTTGAAAGAATAAGAAGAAGAAAGAAAGAAAGAAAGAAAGAAAGAAAGAAAGAAAGACAGAAGAAAAATATTTTAAAAGGCAAATAAAAATTAAAAGGTTTAAATGTAAGAAAACAGCATAGTAATAAAGAAATAGTAAATGTAATTTTAAATAATTAATCAGAAAAACATAAGTATCTATTTTACTTCTTTCTTTTTTTTTGGTGGAAATGTTCCACAACAGTACCAAAATAATATTTTAACAATATCTGAGAATATAAATAACATTTTGTTGATATTTTTCTTATTATGTGTATCATATTTACAAAAAAGGAAATGGAATACAATTTTTTTTTTAGATAAAAGGATAACACTTTGGCCACATTTGCCATTTTACTTTATCTGAAACAATACACATATACTGACTGGAATGTACTTTATATCATTTCATTATTTGTTTAAATTAAACACACAATATTTTTGAAGAAAGTTAAGTTGTTTAATATTTATCTAGTGTACCCTCATAGTGCAAACTACTGAGTCAAAAAAATACTTAATTAACAGAAATATATATCTTATACAAATGTGGGGATTAACTACCATTCAATCGATCACTTCTAGGGAATAAAGTATTGTAAGCACAGTAAGGAAATCCTTGTAGAATTAGCTATGGCTATTTTAAGCCCCATGAAAATAAACTGGTTTGTAAGGGTTGTAATAGAAGATAAACTATCCACAGGAGCTGTAACTCCCAAGGTATCACACTAGTAAAGATTACCCATAAATCCTATGAACCATAGCCATTATGATCAAAAGAGTAACAACTACACTATAAGGTATCATGAGGTTTTAAAGGAGTTCAGCAATCTTATGAACCATATCCATTTGTATTATAGGGAACATATATCAATATTCGCTTTATGGAATTTATGAGCATATGAGTAGGAAGACATTATATAAATGCAAAATGATTACAATAACAGTAATTCCTTTAAAATTTTAATTATGCAAAAACCTCCTCTAATTTACTTATAGAAAATAACACCTCTACCTCTAAACTCTCAAGAATGTTAGGTAAGCACATTTCTTTATGCCTATTATACCCTTCCCTATATTTCTCCAGTAAATCTATCCCCTCAAACCTTTGAGTAGGATATATATTATAAATTCAACAATTAATATTAATTCTTTTTCTCCACAGATGCTATTAGAAGTTATACCTCTTAAGAAACCATTATTTATTTTTAAAACCTTACACATAACTCTGAGATTTCAGAATCAACATTTATAATCATTAATATTTATTTAATATATCAATGCTTTATGTAATCTAACAGATTTAATTTTATTTTCTTTAATGTTTATAAAGATGTGACTTAATTTATATTTATTATTGATTTCAGAAATTAATCTGATCTGGGGAAACCCCTCTCTTCTATCTGTAAAATGATCAAGTTGAATACATGATTTATTTCAGTTTATAAATAAATTACTTTTGACAAGAGATAAAAATGATTCACTGAATAGTTATTTTTTCAGTCAGTGAATGAGTTAAATTATGATACTTCATTGAAGTTGTATAGGCCCACTATGCCCAATGTTTAAATATTTATCATCATCCTCAAAAGTACAAAACATTCCTCTAGTCAAAATCTACATAAAAAATATTATACTTTTGCCTATTGAAGGTGAAAAATTAAATTAAGCATTGCAAAATCATTTACTCCACCAGAATACATTTTGTTTCTATAAACAAATCATAATTATCTGTTAATTTTTTTAAAAGCTTTATAACATAACCATATTTTTAAAATGTCAGTCTTTGTAAAAATTCATCACATGTGGCATCAAAAGAATGCATCAATAACTGGTAAGGACAAGAGAAAAATTGAATTCCAGGTAAAAAAGAGATGCCAAGGCCCTGAGGTGGGTGTTGGCAAATTCAAACAATGTAAATAAGAGCTAAATTCCACAGAGCAAGGGAAAATGTGGTAGAGAAGTAACCTGGATGGAATCAGTGGTCATCTTGAGTCATGTTAGAGGGTTGTCTTCTGCAAATATGGTCTCCCATAATCTTTATAACATTTATACATTTATTTATGTGAAAAAATGCACCAAATATTATATTTAATCATATGGAAGAATAATTTTCATAATTTCCACAACAGTAAAAGAACGAAGAAAACCTATGATAGAATGACACATTAAGAATACAAGATACAGCTGAACTCAGGGAAATATGTGAAGAATAAATCACATTTATAGGAAAACATGAAGTGTCAAAAGTATGAAATGAAATTTTTAACTAATAAAAGAAAGTATGAACAATCAAATAAATTCATAGAACGCGGAAAATAATGAAATATAAACCCAAAGTGAAGAAAACAATAATATTATCAATTACAAGCTGTTTCATTGAAAAATAAATGAATATTGGAGATAAAACTTTTAATGAATGCCATCAGGGAAAGGAGAAAGAAGATCCAACTTTGAATTAAAAAATAAGCCAAATATATGATAAGTCCAAAAACACCTGAAAAAAATAAAGTTTTTATATACCTGGTCATTTACTTGAGTCAATGGCATAAATAAAATTTTACGCTTCTTCTTGACAATCAAAATGGATTTGTATGCATTCTGATATATTATTTTTATAAAATAATTTAAACAAAGATAATTTTAATGCCTTAGGAATGAAATGTAAATGTAAATATCACATCTTAATTTATCACTTTATAATCATTTAGGAAAATAATTTAGATGACCACTTTTTCTATGGCATTTTGAACTCATGCATTTACTGAAATTCCATTAAAATAACCACAGACATGCAATATTAAGAAAAATTCAAATTCAGAACAGAGTTGGAGTGGAAACAGATAAGACTATTGGGAGGCATTTGAAATATAAAATATATATATATATAAAAGTGAAGGAAATGTCAACTAGTGCACCTGGCCTTTGTCTTAACACAAGCTAGAGGAACTGTATAGAACACAGGGGTGTTTGCTTTGGTGTGGGAATATGTTGACATTACTCTCAAAGAAAAATGAAACAGGAAAATATTAAACTATCAGCTTTTAAAAGCTATCAAGTAATGTGTGAAATGGTGATCTTTATCTTAAGGCTATAGTCCTGGAGGAACATAAATTTTAGCCTGGTTCTCATGAAACTCGTGGTTTAGTCATCTCAGTAATGAATTATCTAAATGTTTATGACTATCAATAGTGGAAGAGGCACTACACAAAGAGATATCCATACGATGGGATACTATACATTGTTAAAATCAATAAAATTAACCTTTGTGCTAGTTTACTAGGACTACCATAACAGGGTACTGCCGGTTAGGTGGCTTAAAAAACTCTTCTTTCACAGTTCTGGAGGCTCGAAGTCGGAGATCAAGCTTTTCGCAGGATCAGTTTCTTCTGAGGCCTGTCTGCTTGGTTTATAGATGGCTGACTCCTCCCTTTGCCTTCACATGGTCTTCCTTCTGCATGCGTCTGGCTGCCTTTTTTATAAGGGCCCAGTCATTTTGGATCAAGGTCCACCCTAATGACCTCACATGTGATTTAATTATCTTTAAAGATCCTATTTCCAAATACATTCACATTCTGAGGTATTGGGAATGGGACTTCAACACACTAATTTTAGTGAGATACAACTCAGCTAATAACAATAACATACAGTAACCTCAATCAGGTGAAATGTGGATGGGGTGTCGGGGGGACTCAGTCAGTTGAGCATCTGACTCTTGGTTTCGGCTCAGGTCATGATCCCCTGGGTCTTGGGCCAAAGCTCTACATCATGCTCCATTCTCAACAGGGAGTCTACTTAAAGATTTTCTCCCTCTGTTAATCCCCCCAATTCTATCTCTCTCTCTCACTCAAATAAATAAGTAAATCCTTTTTTAAAAAAAGTTAAAATGTGGAAAATCAAGTTAGTAAGAGTTTGCATAGTATTATACTGAATATGTTAAAAATACTCATTTTAAGTGACAACCAAAGGGGTTCTGGTGATTATTTTAATATTATAATTTTATAACATTTATGTATTTTATGTGTAATTAAAAATCATAAAAAAATCACCAATCATAGCTTCTGAATATATCAAAAAAGAAAAATAAAATAAGTAAATAAAAAATTGATAGTAGAAATGAAAAGCAGAATAAACTCTAGGGAAAACACTATTAGCATCAAATATAGATTATTCAAAGGCAAGTTGTTAAGAGTTAGAATTGGTAACTATTTTATATATAAACAAAAATATGGAATGACCATTCATTTTTGTGCCTGCTACTTTAAGTGGTGTGATGATGAATTTAGTCTATAAACAAATAGGTCCCAGAAAAGTAATAATTTATTCAAATTAAATTCCCTTCTCAACTCTTGTGCTGTAGGAATAGTAATAAATTCAATATCCTTGCAGTGATAGATTGAATAAGGGCCCCAAAGATATCAATGTCCTAATCTTTGGAACCTATGAATATGTTAATTCACATGGCAAATGAGACTTTGCAAATGTGAATAAATTAAGGATTTTGAGATGGGGAGCTTATTTTGGATTATGCAGATGGGCCCAACATAATCACAAGAGTCCTTACAGAGGAAGATACAGTGATAATGTGATTAAGAAGCAACGAGAAAAGGTGATGTGATGATGATGGAAGCAGAGAGAAATTTGAAGATGCTAGCTTCCTGCTGGCTCTCAAGAAGTAGGGAGGGGCCATGAGGCAAGAAACAAGGACAGTGTAGAAGCTGGAAAGCATAAGGAAACAGATTCTCCTCTGAAACCTCCAATAGTTTAGTTTGGACCATAAAGCCAGATGTATTTCTGACTTCCAGAACTACCATTTAATCAATTTGTGTTGTTCTTTTTTTTATTTTTTAAATAAATTTATCTTTTTTTGGTATTCAATTTGCCAACATATAGAATAACACCCAGTGCTCATCCCATCAAGTGCCCCCCTCAGTGCCCGTCACCCAGTCACCCCCACCCCCCGCCCACCTCCTCTTCCACCACCCCTAGTTCGTTTCCAGAGTTAGGAGTCTCTCATGTTCCGTCTCCCTCCCTGATATTTCCCACTCGTTTTTTCTCCTTTCCCCTTTATTCCCCTTCACTATTTTTTTTTATATTCCCCAAGTGAATGAGACCATATAATGCTTGTCCTTCTCCGATTGACTTATTTCACTCAGCATAACACCAAGTTTGTGATAGTTTGTTACAAATGCAATAGTCAATTAGTGCACTCAAAAGTGGAAATATACCCTTTCCCAAAGGCCAGATGAAAATGAAGGAGACCTGACCTGTGCTTAGGGACATTGGGGAGAGTCTTTAATCTCCAGTCCATCATGGAGGCTTTTGAGTTGCTTCTCCAAATCTGAAAATTTGTGGTTCTTTCTCTTGTCATTTCTTAGATTGAACTGAGAAATCTTCAAAATGTCTCTATTTCAAAACCTATGCACTAGCCACTCTAGATAAACTGTAAACCATTCCTTCGAAGGTCATACTTCTGACCTGCGTACAAAGGCTCGGTGTTCAGCCCTGAATCCTGACAAATGGTCTCTGGGTATCTCCTGCCTTACTTCTTTCTTCTTTTCTTTTAATTTCCATCAACAATACATTTCTCCAATATTCCTCCTCTAGGATTTATAGCCTAATCCTTTGAATTACTGAATTGTAACAAACCCATGTAATTTCTTATTGGTTTGGGCAAGAACATTAAAGCTGAAAAAATCTTTTGAACTAGACTAATAGGAACTAACACATATTCTTAATCTTAGGGATATTGAATTTGTTGCCATCTTTCCAGCACTAGGGACAGTTTCTTTTTTTTTCTCTCTTGCTGAGGCACATGCCATAATTTTGTAAGATGGTTGAAGTTTATTTGGATCATTTATTATGAGTCTGAGAATTGATGCAAACGTTCTCCTACCTCATGGATCGTCAAGCAAATGAAGATGGCTTCGCCTGAATAGGCTTTGCTTATTTTCTCCTTAACTGATTTAAGTAAAAATTTAAATAAACATATTTCCTGACTTCAGGCTTATTTTGAGCATCCTATAGAAACAAATCTGTGGGAAGTATCCAAGAGCTAGAAGTCATCTCATCCTTAATTCTTTGACTTCATATTTGTATGTTTAAGAGTCACAGCCTGGACAATGCTTATTATGCATAACATCAGGTGTACTCCAAATAAAATACATCGTCCTAAAACTTGAACTGCTAAAGCTCTTTTGTCTTATGATCTCACATACTTATTGACCCAGGATTCTACATATCATAACAGGATTGAATTGGAGTGGACACTGAGTCATTGAGGGTTAATATTCAGGCAGGACTTCTGGGTTTGAAATTCTTCAACCTTAAATCATGTAGCAAACCACGGTGCTGTCATGACATTTTAACGATATTTAAGAAATGAGTTTATTGTATTATGGGTGTTGCTCAGCTAGTAAAACAATTTCAGCATCTTCTTTAAATAATAATTTGAAAATGTCTTTCTAATAAATCAATCTAAAGCATATCAGAATCTTGTGAAAATTTATATTTGTATCTTTTTCATCAAAGTAGCATCCTTAATGAGATGAATGATGGACTGAGCAACTAATTTTATTATTAATCTTTCATTCTGACATCCCATTCTATTTATTTCAATTATGACACTTCATGGATATTATGAATTCTTCATGTGATATATTAGCTTATGAATTTTTAATGAGATAAATTGTGCCAAAAAGCGGACACTATTATGATGAAAATTCCTTAAGCTAAGGGCGGAAATTCTGACATAAATATAAATTTTTCAGAGAAAAACAACAATATTTTATATTGGTTGGTCATTCTTAAGACAATGTTTTTACTAGCTTTTATTGTTTTATTGATTTATTTTAAAGATTTTTCTTTATTATTATTATTTATTTTTTTTTTTTTGGCGGAGAGGGAGAAAGCACAGTATGCAGTGCAGCAGGCAGAGGGAGAGGGCAAAACAGGCTCTCCACTGAGCAGAGAGCCAGCCCAATGTGGGACTCTATCCCAGGACCCCAAGATTATGATCTGGGCCAAAGGCAGACACTTAGCTGACTGAGCCACACAGATGCCCCTACTTTTTAAAATAGTAAAACAACTCATTAAATTCATGATCCAAAGACAGATGATAGTTTTTAAATTATTGCTGGAAGTCAGTTTACAATGAAAAAAATAAAATAGCAAAGCATAATTTAAGAATTTCCCAATGCAATTAAATAAAACAATCCAATATTTATAGAATGCATTTATCTTTCAGTGGGACATGAAATTTACCAGGGACTGAGGAAAAATCAAACATTTATTAAAAATTACAAGCATTTAAATAAGATGGTAAAAAAGCAAATTGATAGCACTTACGCATATATGTGTGTTTTCCACCTTGTAATTACTTTTGTTTTCTGAGTCACCTTTTCATGCATGGAAAATGTGAATGCAAAATGAATCAATGCTTGTAAGATGAAAATATTTCCACTAAAGAAACTTCATCAAAAAAAAAAAAAAAGAAACTTCATCATTTCAAATATGATACATATTTGTGCATTTAATGAAGTTAAATGCATTTAACATTCATTTTTTGCTGTTATCACTATTAACATTGTCTTCTTAAGACAAGTGGATTAAGAGGATAAAAACAAATATAAGGTCATGACAGTAGAGAGAAGTGTAATATACTAATATAAATATTAGTATTTGTATAGGCCTTTACTACATACACAAGAACAACAGAAAACAAATGGAGAGGCCTGGGTGGCATAGTTAAGCATCTGCCTGCCACTCAGGATCTCAAGGTCCTGGGATCAAGTCCCCAAGGTGCTCAGGTTGTTGGTCCCCCTGCCCAGGGGGGAGTCTGCTGCTCTCTCTCCCTCTGCATCTCCCCGTGCTCATGCACACTTGTTCCTTCTCTCTTAAATAAACAGATGATAGATGATAGATAGATAGATAAACAAATAAAATCTTTAAAAACAAAAATAAAGGGGATCCCTGGGTGGCGCAGCGGTTTAGCGCCTGCCTTTGGCCCAGGGCGTGATCCTGGAGACCCGGGATCGAATCCCACGTCGGGCTCCCGGTGCATGGAGCCTGCTTCTCCCTCTGCCTGTGTCTCTGCCTCTCTCTCTCACTGTGTGCCTATCATAAATAAATAAAAAAAATAAAAATAAATAAAAATAAAAATAAAAACAAAAATAAAGCAAACAGAAGAATCCTTCACAAATTCATTAAAATTACACGAATCTATTAAATTGCAAAGTGAATCTGTAATTGTGGTCAGTGGCAAAAAGGACCACAGGTCTTCCCATCCCTGGCCACATTCCCTTTACGGTGTGACTTTGCACCTTCTCCCACGAGTATGTTGGGCCTATATTTTTGCCTCTTGAGTCATAGTTTGGTCAGACACTAGGTTTGACCCATGAGGCAAGAGTAAATGTGATACGTGCAGACACTTGAAAAGCAGTTGTACATTAAAGTAGTTCTTTCTTGTTGTGTTTAGGCTAGCCTGCCGGGTGGGCAGAGATACACGGCCAAGCTGTCCCCACTGCTTCAATTGATATCAAGCCAACCGAGAGAAATACATAAGTAAGGTCACTGTGAAAATATTCAGGCCAGTCAGCTGACCTTGGAGGCCAGACAGGTTGGACTCTACCTGCATTTTTGTTGTCAGTGTTTTGGATTTTGGTCATTCTAAATAGGCTTGTGGTGGTATCTTATTGTTTTAATTTGCTTCCCTAATGACAGATGGAGCATCTTTTCATGTTTATATGCCATCTGTACATCTTCTTTGATGAGGCATCTATTCAGGTCTTTTGCCCATCCCACAATTTTGATTAGTCATGTTTTCATTTTCATTTAGTTCAAAATATTTTTAGCTTCAAAGATTTTTTTCTTTGAGTCACGTGTTGATTTAGAAGTGTGTTTAATGTCCAAGTATTTGGAGTGTTTCCAGCTATCTGTCTCTTGTTGGTTTCTAGCTTCATTCCATTGCAGTCTGAATAGACTATAATAGACTATTTATACAATAGATTGTATAAATCTATACTTTTACATTTGTTACACTGTGTTTTATGGACCAGGGTGCACTCTATCTTGGTGTATGTTGCATGTGAGCTTCAGAAAAATGTGCATTCTGTTGTTGCATGAAGTAGTCTTAGATAGCAATTATATTCATTTGCTTCATAGTGCTCTTGAGTTCTACTACAACCTTAGTAATTTCCTGCATTTTTGATAAAAGGGTGTTGAAGACTCCAACTATAAAAATGGTTTCATCGATTTCTCCTTGTGGTTCTGTTTTTTACCTCATATATTTTGACTTTCTGTAGTTAGGCACATACAGATTAAGGACTCTTAAGGCTTCTTGGGGAATTAACATCTTTATCATTATGCAATACCCCTTTTATCATTGGAATGTTTTTCTTGTTTCCGTGTCTGCTCTGTCTCAAATCAATATTGTTACTTCCAGCTTATTTCTGATTAGTGTTAGCATGGTATATTTTTCTCCATCTATTTATCTTTAAAATACACACCTCTTTATATTTAAGATTTTTTATAGATCTCTATAATGGGCTCTTTTTAAATTTTAAACTGAGAATCTTTCTCTTTTATTGGTATTTAGACCATTGATATCTAAAGTGATTATTTATCTGGTTCATTAATAACTACAATATTTGTAACTCTTTTCTATTTTTGCTTTTGTTCTTTGTTCCTATTTTTTATTCCACTCTTTTTCTGATAATTATACTTCTTTTAAAGATATTTATTTATTTGTTTGTTTATTTATTTATTTAAAGGGCACAGGGGGAAGGACAGAAAAAGAGATGTAGGGAAAGAATCTCAAGCAGATTGCCTGGTGAGCACAGGGCCTGAGCCCAGGCTCAATCTCACGACTCTTAGACTCTGACCTGATCCAATCAAAGCCAGATACTCAAAAGGACTAAGCCACCCAGGTGCCCCTGACATTTATAATCTTAATCAAGTATTTTATATAATTCCACTTTCTCCTGTTTTTTTCAGCATATAAATCATAATTTTTTTCTTTTTTTACTTTAATGGTTGCCGTAGATTTTGCAAAATACTTATACAATTAATACAAGTACACTTTAAAATAACACTATAGTGTTTCATGGGTAGTGCAAAGACTTTATAATAAATATTTCTAATTCCTCCTTCTATCCCTTGTATATTGTAGATTATACATACACATAAACACACATAATCAAATACATTTTCACTATTATTTTGAACAGGTTACCTGTTAGATTAATTACAAGTAAAAATAGTTTTTATTTACCTTTGCTTTATTCTTTCTTTAATACTTTCCCTTTTTTAAATGTGGATCTGAGTTTCTAATCCAAATCAATGTCCTTCTCTCTGAAGAATTTAGGAATTTTGAACTTCTCCTCCAAAGCATGTCTATTGGCAACAAATGTATTCTTTTTTTTATTTTTTTTGTCTGAGAAAGTCTTTATCTCTACTTTTGAAGGATAATTTCTCAGGATGTAGAATTCAATATGGTGGTTTTATTTTCTCAACACTTTAAATATTTCACTCCACTCTCATTGATTGAATGGTTTCTGAGAAGTCCAATGTAATTCTCATGTATGCTGGTGTATAGAGAAGGTTTTCTCTTTCAAAGTTATTTCTTTATCTTTGATTTTCTGAAGTTTGATTATGAGAGTGTAGGTTTTGGCATTTTTTTCTTCCTGGTGTTCTTGGAGATTCCTGGATCTGTGGTTTGGTGCCTGACATCAATTTGAGAAATTTTAAGTCATTATTTCAAATATTTCTTCCATTCCTTTCTTTCTTCTGCTTCTGGAATTCCATTTTGTGCAAGTGACAGTTTGTAGTTGTCCAGCTATTCTCAGATATTCTATCTCTCTTTTTTTCCCTGGGCTTTTTTCTCTTTACTTGTCAGTTTTGAAGTTTCTACTGATATTATTTTCAAGCTCAGAGATTCTTTCCTCTGTCATGTCTATTCAATTAATGAGCCTATGCAAGGTGTTGTTTACATCTAGTCTAGTGTTTTTTATCTTTAGCATTTCTTTTTTACTTTTTCTTGGAATTTTTTCTCTGTTCTTACACTGTCCATATATTCTTATATGCTATCTACTTTATTGATTAGAGCCTTAACATACTATATGTAGTTGTTTTAGATTCACAGTCTGATAATTCCAACATCTCTGCTGTATCTGAGTCTGCTTATGATATCCAGTCTGTCCCTTCAAAATACTTTTTTGGCCTTTTAGTGTGAGTATTTAAATTAGTAGACTAAGAAAAGATCATTCTCACCAGTTTATGGGCATCATTCACTCTATTGAAGGCCTGAATATAACAAAATGGGGAAAGTAAGTTCTCTCCCTGCGATTGGGCTAAGACACCAGTTTTCTCCTGAACTTGGACATTACCACTCCTGGTTCTTGGCTCTGGATGCCGACTGGGGGATAATACCATGCACTCTCATTTTCAAATTGATATAGACAGCTTTTAGGCCAAAACAGTCATAATCTACCTTGCCAAACTTCTTTCATAAATTTATCTAATAGACAAGTTTCACAGAGAAGTTGCTCTTTGACTGCTTTTATCAAAAAGGGTTTCTAACAAAATATAAGTGGATAATTTTGTTCTGCTATATGGCTCCAGGTTGGGGCCTATAAATACAGTTGAGAAATTATTCTGCGTGCACGACCACTATTTCTGAATATTAATGTTTTTTATTAAACCAAGTAATTTACATAATCAACGTTATCAACACTTCAAGTTCATAATTCTCTTTGCAGTCTTATCTGTGTTATAAATTACCATGTGTTTAACAGAGTTATTCACAGATAAAAGTGATACAGTGGCTTTATATTTTTAAATAATGGTCACTTTAATCTGAGGAAGGAAGACTGAGTCAGAGTGAAATCAGCTGTCATCTTAATTCTTCCCCTGGGAATAGATCGATATCTGGCTAGAAACTTGAAGATTATCAGTCACTGAGGAACCAAGATACTCTTTAATCACTCGCCCATTCCCCAAATTAGCATCCTGAATAATTCTTTTCTAAATAGGAGGTTCCTTACTTTCATTTTGTTTATTTTAACAGTAATAGCATTTATTATGTTGTCTTCCCATTGAGAAATCTTAGGCATTCCTACCGCTTTTTTATGAGTGCCCAAACTAAATGTGGGATGATACTGGAAGTGACCATGTGGAAACAAATTTGGATCCATTAGAGTTTATTTTCTCAACTCAAACAGAAACAAACACACATAATAGGATACTCAGCACTGAAGTAATTTGCTACTATCCTCACAGGGAAATCTTTTATGATCATGTGAAAGAACAGTTCAGTTGAATATTATAAGTCTCATCTTCTTCTTTGTTTCCCAGAAATCTTACTCAAAGCTTGCCTTATAGATATCTATATAGAGAGATATATGAATACAGATATTGATATAGACACAGAGAATGCATGTATGGTGAAATGATGCACCCACCCCCCAATTTTTCACACCCTGATGCCAGAACATATAAACGTATTATTATCTCACATTGCAAAAAAAATTACATATGTGATTAAATTAAAATATTGTTATATGGAGATTATCCTTGAGTATTAGGTGAATCTTATAGGGAAGAGAATCAGGAGAGTCATCATATGAGAAGGGAATGTCATTAAAGAAGTCAAGATCAGAGAGATAGTTAGATCCTGGGCTGCTAGATTTGAATATGGAAAAGAGGCGATGAGGAATATGGTTGTTCTCTGGAAGCTGGAAAAGACAAAGAAATAGATTCTTACATAAGGCCTGAAGAAGGGACCAGCTCTGCCAATGCTCTAACATTAGCCCACTGAGATCGATTTTGTACTTTGACTTCCAGAATTGCAAAATAATATATTTGTGTTGTTTTAAGCTATTGATAAGTTAGTGCAAACTTGTTAGAGCAATAATAGTGAACTACTATAACATGAAATACAAATTTTTCTCAAGTATACATGCTTCAGTCATATCATGTCATGGAACAAGTATCATCAAATTGCAAAGAAATTCCATCTAAAAATAGGTAATTAACATGGAAATCAATAATGAAAAGGATAAATAAATATGATGCTTTTGGAAATTTGAAAGTACCCTGCTAAATAATTAATGGATCAAAGGAGAAGCAAAAAATTATATATTAAAAAATTAAAACAGAGTGTAGTGAAAATAAGTAAGAGGAAATACATAACCTTAAATTATATATATAAAAAAATAAGAAAACTTGGAAAATATTGAGTTAAGTCTTCATATTAGAACTTAAAGAACATAATTTATTTTTTAAAAATAGAAGAAATGCTGAAGATAAATGAGAAAAAGCTAAATAAGAAAGAAAAATATAATAGCAAGAGATTTGTTTGCTGGTCATCAAGAAACCCTGTGAAAACAATTGAGTCATAGAAGTATGGTGAGAAAGAAAAAAAAAAATATATATATATATATAAAACTTTTTTCCCCCACTTAATATCACATCTTAGTTACTGGTCGCAAAGATCTTCTTTTTGCTTTCCCTTTACCCAGTTCATGTTATTTGCCTGGTCATGAGTTTAGTAAGATGAATTTTAGCTAAACATGTTTTACAGTCATGATGGATGATGCTTAAATGTAAATATATCTTGGCAAGACACATCTTTCCCTTCTTCTTTAGATTCTTTCCTTTTTCCCTCTCTGGAAAATTCCTTTAAGAAAAATTGAATCCTGGTTAAAAAAAAAAATTGATCCTGCTGGACTGAAGACAATGTCAAAAATGACATCAACCAATTAATTTTTCTTAGCTTGGATTGTCCTGCTTCTATTTAAAGGGCTTATAGGGTCAGCTTAGTCTCCTGATACCTACAAGGATGGCTTGGCTGTTGTAGCTCTTGCACCTTCCTATGATTTTGAACTGTTTCCAAAATTTAGAAAAATAAATGAAGAACAAAGTAAGGAAGAAGGGGGGATTCCTGGGTGGTGCAGCGGTTTGGCGCCTGCCTTTGGCCCAGGGCGTGATCCTGGAGTTCTGGGATCGAGTCCCATGTTGGGTTGCTGGCATGGAGCCTGCTTCTCCCTCTGCCTGTGTCTGTGCCTCTCTCTCTCTCTCTCTCTGTGACTATCATAAATTAAAAAAATAAAAATAAAAATAAATAAAAGAAGAAGGAAAAGACAGAAACAAGGGTGGAAAGAAAGAAGGGAAAGAAAACAAAATAATGAGGCAAAACAATGTCCAAAGAGCTCATTGATAGCAAAAGTGATGGAGAAAGTACACATAAACAATACTGTAGATGAAAAAATATGTCAGGTTACCAGACAATTATATAATAAACCCAGTATTTGGAGAAAGGCCAAAGTGCTGGGGTGTGTTGAATTTGAAAGAATATTCAGATGTATTATATTATTTAGTATAATATTTAATATATACCATCTTCATACAAAATGGCATGCATACAAATATTGGGTAATAAACTTTCAAAACTGCAGACAAATACTTGCTATCTAAATACATAAATATCAAATATATTAATTCATTAAAACTATTTTTCATGTAATATATGGATATAGCTGAATGGTAGTCACCTCAAAAAGGAAATCATTATTTTTTAAGATTTTTAAAGAGATCTTATTTATTTTTTTGTTGAGAGAGAGAGAGAGAGAATGAGCAGGGGAAAGGGGCAGAGGGAAAAGCAGACTCCCTGTTGAGCAGGGAACCTGACACAGGGCTCCATCTCAGAACCCTGAGATCAGGATGTGAGCTGAAGGCAGATGTTTAACTAACTGAGACATCCAGGCACCCTTCAAATAGTTATTATAAAACATCTTCTTTAAGGAATTGGTTGTATGCATCAATATAATATCAAATTTGATACATAGGCCTGAATAACTTTCCATTCCTCCTTTTTCTTCAAATTCAAATATCATACATTATACAGCATATAATAAATAATAAAAATAAATTCTTGTTTTAAATAAGCTTTAAGTATCTTCCTTAAAGTTTGCCACTCACTATGTTTAAGTATTGTATATGACATGGGATTAAACATGTCTCTAAATACAGAATTTAATGTTAATTCTATAAGATATTGCTATCAATCACTACAATTGTGATTTTTCAGACTTCATTTTTTCAGACTTCATTTTTTCCAGTTTTGGAATATGTTTATTCATTAGTATAACTCATTGTATTTGAAAATTGATCACAAGGCATTTCTCTAAGAAAAATCCAGTGTTCTTATTCATTTGAAATCTACTTACTTTTTATTGATTGTATGAAATCCCATGGATGCAGAACTGTGCTTCAAAACATTGTTGCATGCATTTTAATATTTCAAATAGATCTTAAGTGTAAGCGACTTGCATATGTATGTTTATTCCTTGCAGTCACACTTAAATCTCTGGAAATCCAGTGAAGTATATAGTTAGCATAATCAGCATCTTATTTATCTTGAAGTAAATCAGTTTGTTGACAACATGAATTTCTATTTACATCATATTTAAAATTGATGAAAATCGCAAACTACTTTTTAAGGAACTTTTTAAACACAAAGCCAGTCATTATTTTACTAAATTCTTATTTATTCAAACATAAATTATTTCACAAAAAAATTACAAAATTGGGGGTTCCTGGGTGACTCAGTTGGTTCCTGGGTATCTGCCTTCAGCTCAGGTTGTGATCCTGGGGTCCTCAGATCAAGCCCCGTGCTGGGCTCTTCGCTCAGGGGGGATCTTGCTTCTGCCTCTACCTTCTGCTAGTGCTCTCTCTCTTGCTATCACTCTCTCTCTCATAAATAAATAAATAAATAAATAAATAAATAAATAAAATCATTTAAAATTATGAAATTATAATTATATGATTATAATAAAAATATATTTTGTTTTGGAATTTGTCAATTTTGAGTGGCCTTTATAATTCAATCATATCATGATAGCCGGGAAATAAAACAAGATTTGTGCCAAGAGCAAGAGAATCTCCTATCAGTTGCTTCCACTTCAGCTATTCCCATTTCTGTAAGCTTTTCTCTTTGTAACCTTTTTCTTTTGCACGTTTAGAATATTAGACTTCAGTTTTCTTCTTATTTCACTTACAAAAGAAAACAAAAATTAATTAAACTTTTCTGGCTTCTATTATTCACATTCAGTGGTTTACCTCATTCCAAGACAAACTGCCCATGGTACACCTACATGGTCTCTATGCAGTTTTTCAGCTGTATCTATCCTTCAACAGACAATTGACTAGGAGTTTTAAAGTGACTGTGGATTTGTCATCCACCAATAGCCACCCATTCATTTTAAATAAGAGAAGCATCTCTTTGGTCTGCATTGTGTTTCTTCTTCCACAGAGATGGCATTTTTCAAGATACTAGATAGATTGCTCAAGTTGTATCAAAGAGAGGCAATTCGTCTGTGACAAACCAAGATCCATAAAAGAGTTAAGACTCACACTACCTGCCTCTAATCCAATAAGAAAGGTTGGGTTTATCTTTCACGGATGAGAACAAAGAAAGTAACTGACCCATGAAATGAGAAATGTAACTGAATAACTTCTGGATGTGAAAGGAGAAAAGTTGTTGACCGAGTATCACAAAACTTTGAACACATAATAATATGGTGCAGCAAGGGAGGTGGGGCAATCAAAAAATGTGAATTGGTAAAGAAAATGTGATATAATTTTTATATAAGGTGAATATAATTAAAGTGCCACTAAACTCTGGTAAAAATAACTATCTTTTGAGGACTTATTTTAATTTCTACTTACACTTGCACTTATCTATATCTATCTATCTATCTATCTATCTATCTATCTATCTATCCTTCCATCCGTCTATCCTTGAACAAATATATGTTTGTGTGTAGCACTGGGAATATAAAAATTATCATCTTTCAGAATTTAAATATTTAAATTTGTCTGTGTATTTATATTCATCCTAAATAAAATAATAACACTGAAAATAACACTAATAGTGTAAATACACCCAATGCTTTTAAAGTTACCAGGCATACCTCTAATGATTTTACTTATAAAATTTGTTTAATATTCAGAAAAGTTTTATGCAGTAGAAGCCTTTTATCCAAGCTGAGAAAACTGAGGAACAGAAGGTTTCAATAACTTTTCCCATGGCCCTGAACTGGTAAACTGGAGTTTTTTAAATCCTGGAACTCTGAATTCAGAGCATGTGAATTTAACTACTGTGATATATCACACTCCAGTTTGACCATCACTGATTCTGGAGTTAAAATGAATAATGGAAACTTATTTAATCTGCATCTGTTCCAATGGGGGAAAAAATCCACTTTATAGGAAACTCCTAGAAAAATATATTGCACCAACAAATTCTCAGTAATTGTTGAGGGAAAACAAAACAAAACAAAACAACATGAATGACTGGATAAATAATTCTTAAAAAATGAAAATCAATCCCATTTTCAATAAATTTGATGAGTGTGTGAGTCATTAATCCAAGTAATATTCCAATCAATTTCTGGAAAGTTCTGATAGTTAGAATGCAATTGCTTATTTTTGAAAAGATCCTGCTCCTATAATTTAATTCAGTGATCATAATTCTATTCTCTATTTTTCATACAAGCCTTTTCTAAAATTTGAAGAACCATCTTCATTTCCATTCTGAGTTTGTATAGATGTCTCATTCTCTAAAGAGTATTATTATTTTTTACAGTATAAATTTACTTTCATTTATAAAATATGTTAATTTTCTGATGTGTGGACATACATCTATGTAACTTTAAAATGTGACTACATTTATATGTAACAGTTAGTTCTAAGTTGAAATTTT
This sequence comes from Vulpes vulpes, assembly GCF_048418805.1. Lineage (NCBI taxonomy): Eukaryota > Metazoa > Chordata > Mammalia > Carnivora > Canidae > Vulpes > Vulpes vulpes. The sequence goes on from NC_132783.1 coordinate 136,636,089, forward strand.
TCATATTCTGAAATAGATATTACCAAGAAACTTCCCTTTGCAACATTCTAGTCATTAGCCCATCCCAAAATAACCACTATTTCAATTCTAACACCATAGATTAGGGGGTTGGTTTGCCTATTTTTAAAGTCTGTGCATGTTTGTGCTCATGTGTGTGTATGTGTGTGTACATATAGGAATATTTAGATAGTGATATTTATATATATATGTATATATATATATATAAATAACTATTTTGTATCTGGTTTCATTAGCTAATACTATTTCCATAAAATTTAACTATGCTGTTACAGGTAGTAATAATTCTTTTTAATTGCTATATAGCATTTTATTTTATAAATGAACCAAAATTTTAAATTATTTTG